>NW_027192678.1:1261666-1892500 GCF_949987515.2 Delphinus delphis | reverse complement strand
ACCCTAACCCTAACCCTAACCCCTAACCCTAACCCTAACCCTAACCCTAACCCTAACCCTAACCCCTAACCCTAACCCTAACCCTAACCCTAACCCTAACCCTAACCCTAACCCCTAACCCTAACCCTAACCCTAACCCTAACCCTAACCCTAACCCTAACCCCTAACCCTAACCCTAACCCTAACCCTAACCCTAACCCTAACCCTAACCCCTAACCCTAACCCTAACCCTAACCCTAACCCTAACCCTAACCCTAACCCTAAACCGTCCCCGTCCCCTAACCCTAACCCTAGACCGAACCCTAACCCTAACACTTCCCCGAAGCCTGACCCTCACCCGTCCCCTAATCCTAACCCGTACGCTAACACTAATCCACGCCCTCACACCCACGCTCCCCCTAAAGCGTTGACATACCCTCACCTGTACCCTAAACCGTCCCCATCCCCTAACCCTAACCCTAGCCCGAACCCTAACCCTAACCCTTCCCCGAAGCCTGACCCTCACACGTCCCCTAATCCTAACCCGTACGCTAACACTAACCCGCGCCCTCACACGCACGCTCCCCCTAAAGCCTTGCCGTACCCTCACCTGGACCCTAAACCGTCCCCGTCCCCTAACCCTAACCCTAGCCCGAACCCTAACCCTAACCCTTCCCCCAAGCCTGACCCTCACCCGTCCCCTAATCCTAACCCGTACGCTAACACTAACCCACGCCCTCACACGCACGCTCCCCCTAAAGCGTTGCCGTACCCTCACCAGGACCCTAAACCGTCCCCGTCCCCTAACCCTAACCCTAGCCCGAACCCTAACCCTAACCCTTCCCCGAAGCCTGACCCTCACCCGTCCCCTAATCCTATCCCGTACGCTAACACTAACCCACGCCCTCACACGCACGCTCCCCCTAAAGCGTTGCCGTACCCTCACCTGGACCCTAACCTGTCCCCGTCCCCTAACCCTAACCCTAGCGCCAACCCTAACCCTAACACTTCCCCGAAGCCTGACCCTCACCCATCCCCTAATCCTAACCCGTACGCTAACACTAACCCGCGCCCTCACACGCACGCTCCCCCTAAAGCGTTGCCGTACCCTCACCTGGACCCTAAACCGTCCCCGTCCCCATACCCTAACCCTAGCCCGAACCCTAACCCTAACCCTTCCCCGAAGCCTGACCCTCACCCGTCCCCTAATCCTAACCCGTACGCTAACACTAACCCACGCCCTCACACGCACGCTCCCCCTAAAGCGTTGCCGTACCCTCACCTGGACCCTAAACCGTCCCCTAACCCTAACCCTAACCCTTGCCCGAACCCTAACCCTAACCCTTCCCCGAAGCCTGACCCTCACCCGTCCCCTAATCCTAACCCGTACGCTAACACTAACCCACGCCCTCACACGCACGCTCCCCCTAAAGCGTTGCCGTACCCTCACCTGGACCCTAACCTGTCCCCGTCCCCTAACCCTAACCCTAGCGCCAACCCTAACCCTAACACTTCCCCGAATCCTGACCCTCACCCGTCCCCTAATCCTAACCCGTACGCTAACACTAACCCGCGCCCTCACACGCACGCTCCCCCTAAAGCGTTGCCGTACCCTCACCTGGACCCTAAACCGTCCCCTAACCCTAACCCTAACCCTAGCCCGAACCCTAACCCTAACCCTTCCCCGAAGCCTGACCCTCACCCGTCCCCTAATCCTAACCCGTACGCTAACACTAACCCACGCCCTCACACGCACGCTCCCCCTAAAGCGTTGCCTTACCCTCACCTGGACCCTAACCTGTCCCCGTCCCCTAACCCTAACCCTATCGCCAACCCTAACCCTAACCCTTCCCCGAACCCTGACCCTCACCCGTCCCCTAATCCTAACCCGTACGCTAACACTAACCCGCGCCCTCATACGCACGCTCCCCCTAAAGCGTTGCCGTACCCTCACCTGGACCCTACACCGTCCCCGTCCCCTAACCCTAACCCTAGCCCGAACCCTAACCCTAACCCTTTCCCGAAGCCTGACCCTCAGCCGTCCCATAATCCTAACCCGTACGCTAAAACTAACCCGTGCCCTCACACGCACGCTCCCCCTAAAGCGTTGCCGTACCCTCACCTGGACCCTAAACCGTCCCCGTCCCCTAACCCTAACCCTTGCCCGAACCCTAACCCTAACCCTTCCCCGAAGCCTGACCCTCACCCGTCCCCTAATCCTAACCCGTACGCTAACACTAACCCACGCCCTCACACGCACGCTCCCCCTAAAGCGTTGCCGTACCCTCACCTGGACCCTAAACCGTCCCCGTCCCCTAACCCTAACCCTAGCCCGAACCCTAACCCTAACACTTCCCCGAAGCCTGACCCTCACCCGTCCCCTAATCCTAACCCGTACGCTAACACTAACCCACGCCCTCACACGCACGCTCCCCCTAAAGCGTTGCCGTACCCTCACCTGGACCCTAAACCGTCCCCGTCCCCTAACCCTAACCCTAGCCCGAACCCTAACACTAATCCTTCCCCGAAGCCTGACCCTCACCCGTCCCCTAATCCTAACCCGTACGCTAACACTAACCCGCGCCCTCACACGCACGCTCCCCCTAAAGCGTTGCCGTACCCTCACCTGGACCCTAAACCGTCCCCGTCCCCTAACCCTAACCCTAGCCCGAACCCTAACCCTAACCCTTCCCCGACGCCTGACCCTCACCCGTCCCCTAATCCTAACCCGTACGCTAACACTAACCCGCGCCCTCACACGCACGCTCCCCCTAAAGCGTTGCCGTACCCTCACCTGGACCCTAAACCGTCCCCGTCCCCTAACCCTAACCCTAGACCGAACCCTAACCCTAACACTTCCCCGAAGCCTGACCCTCACCCGTCCCCTAATCCTTACCCGTACGCTAACACTAATCCACGCCCTCACACCCACGCTCCCCCTAAAGCGTTGACATACCCTCACCTGTACCCTAAACCGTCCCCATCCCCTAACCCTAACCCTAGCCCGAACCCTAACCCTAACCCTTCCCCGAAGCCTGACCCTCACACGTCCCCTAATCCTAACCCGTACGCTAACACTAACCCGCGCCCTCACACGCACGCTCCCCCTAAAGCCTTGCCGTACCCTCACCTGGACCCTAAACCGTCCCCGTCCCCTAACCCTAACCCTAGCCCGAACCCTAACCCTAACCCTTCCCCCAAGCCTGACCCTCACCCGTCCCCTAATCCTAACCCGTACGCTAACACTAACCCACGCCCTCACACGCACGCTCCCCCTAAAGCGTTGCCGTACCCTCACCAGGACCCTAAACCGTCCCCGTCCCCTAACCCTAACCCTAGCCCGAACCCTAACCCTAACCCTTCCCCGAAGCCTGACCCTCACCCGTCCCCTAATCCTATCCCGTACGCTAACACTAACCCACGCCCTCACACGCACGCTCCCCCTAAAGCGTTGCCGTACCCTCACCTGGACCCTAACCTGTCCCCGTCCCCTAACCCTAACCCTAGCCCGAACCCTAACCCTAACCCTTCCCCCAAGCCTGACCCTCACCCGTCCCCTAATCCTAACCCGTACGCTAACACTAACCCGCGCCCTCACACGCACGCTCCCCCTAAAGCGTTGCCGTACCCTCACCTGGACCCTAAACCGTCCCCGTCCCCATACCCTAACCCTAGCCCGAACCCTAACCCTAACCCTTCCCCGAAGCCTGACCCTCACCCGTCCCCTAATCCTAACCCGTACGCTAACACTAACCCACGCCCTCACACGCACGCTCCCCCTAAAGCGTTGCCGTACCCTCACCTGGACCCTAAACCGTCCCCTAACCCTAACCCTAACCCTTGCCCGAACCCTAACCCTAACCCTTCCCCGAAGCCTGACCCTCACCCGTCCCCTAATCCTAACCCGTACGCTAACACTAACCCACGCCCTCACACGCACGCTCCCCCTAAAGCGTTGCCGTACCCTCACCTGGACCCTAAACCGTCCCCGTCCCCTAACCCTAACCCTAGCGCGAACCCTAACCCTAACCCTTCCCCGAAGCCTGACCCTCACCCGTCCCCTAATCCTAACCCGTACGCTAACACTAACCCGCGCCCTCACACGCACGCTCCCCCTAAAGCTTTGCCGTACCCTCACCTGGACCCTAAACCGTCCCCGTCCCCTAACCCTAACCCTAGCCCGAACCCTAACCCTAACCCTTCCCCGAAGCCTGACCCTCACCCGTCCCCTAATCCTAACCCGTACGCTAACACTAACCCACGCCCTCACACGCACGCTCCCCCTAAAGCGTTGCCGTACCCTCACCTGGACCCTAAACCGTCCCCATCCCCTAACCCTAACCCTAGTCCGAACCCTAACCCTAACCCTTCCCCGAAGCCTGACCCTCACCCGTCCCCTAATCCTAACCCGTACGCTAACACTAACCCGCGCCCTCACACGCACGCTCCCCCTAAAGCGTTGCCGTACCCTCACCTGGACCCTAAACCGTCCCCGTCCCCTAACCCTAACCCTAGCCCGAATCCTAACCCTAACCCTTCCCCGAAGCCTGACCCTCACCCGTCCCCTAATCCTAACCCGTACGCTAACACTAACCCACGCCCTCACACGCACGCTCCCCCTAAAGCGTTGCCGTACCCTCACCTGGACCCTAACCTGTCCCCGTCCCCTAACCCTAACCCTAGCGCCAACCCTAACCCTAACACTTCCCCGAAGCCTGACCCTCACCCGTCCCCTAATCCTAACCCGTACGCTAACACTAACCCGCGCCCTCACACGCACGCTCCCCCTAAAGCGTTGCCGTACCCTCACCTGGACCCTAAACCGTCCCCGTCCCCTAACCCTAACCCTAGCCCGAACCCTAACCCTAACCCTTCCCCCAAGCCTGACCCTCACCCGTCCCCTAATCCTAACCTGTACGCTAACACTAACCCACGCCCTCACACGCACGCTCCCCCTAAAGCGTTGCCGTACCCTCACCAGGACCCTAAACCGTCCCCGTCCCCTAACCCTAACCCTAGCCCGAACCCTAACCCTAACCCTTCCCCGAAGCCTGACCCTCACCCGTCCCCTAATCCTAACCCGTACGCTAACACTAACCCACGCCCTCACACGCACGCTCCCCCTAAAGCGTTGCCGTACCCTCACCTGGACCCTAACCTGTCCCCGTCCCCTAACCCTAACCCTAGCGCCAACCCTAACCCTAACACTTCCCCGAAGCCTGACCCTCACCCGTCCCCTAATCCTAACCCGTACGCTAACACTAACCCGCGCCCTCACACGCACGCTCCCCCTAAAGCGTTGCCGTACCCTCACCTGGACCCTACACCGTCCCCGTCCCCTAACCCTAACCCTAGCCCGAACCCTAACCCTAACCCTTCCGCGAAACCTGACCCTCACCCGTCCCCTAATCCTAACCCGTACGCTAACACTAACCCACGCCCTCACACGCACGCTCCCCCTAAAGCGTTGCCGTACCCTCACCTGGACCCTAAACCGTCCCCGTCCCCTAACCCTAACCCTAACCCGAACCCTAACCCTAACCCTTCCCCGAAGCCTGACCCTCACCCGTCCCCTAATCCTAACCCGTACGCTAACACTAACCCGCGCCCTCACACGCACGCTCCCCCTAAAGCGTTGCCGTACCCTCACCTGGACCCTAACCTGTCCCCGTCCCCTAACCCTAACCCTAGCGCCAACCCTAACCCTAACACTTCCCCGAAGCCTAACCCTCACCCGTCCCCTAATCCTAACCCGTACGCTAACACTAACCCGCGCCCTCACACGCACGCTCCCCCTAAAGCGTTGCCGTACCCTCACCTGGACCCTAAACCGTCCCCTAACCCTAACCCTAACCCTAGCCCGAACCCTAACCCTAACCCTTCCCCGAAGCCTGACCCTCACCCGTCCCCTAATCCTAACCCGTACGCTAACACTAACCCACGCCCTCACACGCACGCTCCCCCTAAAGCGTTGCCTTACCCTCACCTGGACCCTAACCTGTCCCCGTCCCCTAACCCTAACCCTAGCGCCAACCCTAACCCTAACACTTCCCCGAACGCTGACCCTCACCCGTCCCCTAATCCTAACCCGTACGCTAACACTAACCCGCGCCCTCACACGCACGCTCCCCCTAAAGCGTTGCCGTACCCTCACCTGGACCCTACACCGTCCCCGTCCCCTAACCCTAACCCTAGCCCGAACCCTAACCCTAACCCTTTCCCGAAGCCTGACCCTCACCCGTCCCATAATCCTAACCCGTACGCTAAAACTAACCCGTGCCCTCACACGCACGCTCCCCCTAAAGCGTTGCCGTACCCTCACCTGGACCCTAAACCGTCCCCGTCCCCTAACCCTAACCCTTGCCCGAACACTAACCCTAACCCTTCCCCGAAGCCTGACCCTCACCCGTCCCCTAATCCTAACCTGTACGCTAACACTAACCCACGCCCTCACACGCACGCTCCCCCTAAAGCGTTGCCGTACCCTCACCTGGACCCTAAACCGTCCCCGTCCCCTAACCCTAACCCTTGCCCGAACCCTAACCCTAACCCTTCCCCGAAACCTGACCCTCACCCGTCCCCTAATCCTACCCCGTACGCTAACACTAACCCACGCCCTCACACGCACGCTCCCCCTAAAGCGTTGCCGTACCCTCACCTGGACCCTAAACCGTCCCCGTCCCCTAACCCTAACCCTAGCCCGAACCCTAACCCTAACCCTTCCCCGAAGCCTGACCCTCACCCGTCCCCTAATCCTAACCCGTACGCTAACACTAACCCACGCCCTCACACGCACGCTCCCCCTAAAGCGTTGCCGTACCCTCACCTGGACCCTAAACCGTCCCCGTCCCCTAACCCTAACCCTAGCCCGAACCCTAACACTAATCCTTCCCCGAAGCCTGACCCTCACCCGTCCCCTAATCCTAACCCGTACGCTAACACTAACCCGCGCCCTCACACGCACGCTCCCCCTAAAGCGTTGCCGTACCCTCACCTGGACCCTAAACCGTCCCCATCCCCTAACCCTAACCCTAGCCCGAACCCTAACCCTAACCCTTCCCCGACGCCTGACCCTCACCCGTCCCCTAATCCTAACCCGTACGCTAACACTAACCCGCGCCCTCACACGCACGCTCCCCCTAAAGCGTTGCCGTACCCTCACCTGGACCCTAAACCGTCCCCGTCCCCTAACCCTAACCCTAGACCGAACCCTAACCCTAACACTTCCCCGAAGCCTGACCCTCACCCGTCCCCTAATCCTAACCCGTACGCTAACACTAATCCACGCCCTCACACCCACGCTCCCCCTAAAGCGTTGACATACCCTCACCTGTACCCTAAACCGTCCCCGTCCCCTAACCCTAACCCTAGCCCGAACCCTAACCCTAACCCTTCCCCGAAGCCTGACCCTCACCCGTCCCCTAATCCTAACCCGTACGCTAACACTAACCCGCGCCCTCACACGCACGCTCCCCCTAAAGCCTTGCCGTACCCTCACCTGGACCCTAAACCGTCCCCGTCCCCTAACCCTAACCCTAGCCCGAACCCTAACCCTAACCCTTCCCCGAAGCCTGACCCTCACCCGTCCCCTAATCCTAACCCGTACGCTAACACTAACCCACGCCCTCACACGCACGCTCCCCCTAAAGCGTTGCCGTACCCTCACCAGGACCCTAAACCGTCCCCGTCCCCTAACCCTAACCCTAGCCCGAACCCTAACCCTAACCCTTCCCCGAAGCCTGACCCTCACCCGTCCCCTAATCCTATCCCGTACGCTAACACTAACCCACGCCCTCACACGCACGCTCCCCCTAAAGCGTTGCCGTACCCTCACCTGGACCCTAACCTGTCCCCGTCCCCTAACCCTAACCCTAGCGCCAACCCTAACCCTAACACTTCCCCGAAGCCTGACCCTCACCCGTCCCCTAATCGTAACCCGTACGCTAACACTAACCCGCGCCCTCACACGCACGCTCCCCCTAAAGCGTTGCCGTACCCTCACCTGGACCCTAAACCGTCCCCTAACCCTAACCCTAACCCTTGCCCGAACCCTAACCCTAACCCTTCCCCGAAGCCTGACCCTCACCCGTCCCCTAATCCTAACCCGTACGCTAACAATAACCCGCGCCCTCACACGCACGCTCCCCCTAAAGCGTTGCCGTACCCTCACCTGGACCCTAAACCGTCCCCGTCCCCTAACCCTAACCCTAGCCCGAACCCTAACCCTAAACCTTCCCCGAAGCCTGACCCTCACCCGTCCCCTAATCCTAACCCGTACGCTAACACTAACCCGCGCCCTCACACGCACGCTCCCCCTAAAGCTTTGCCGTACCCTCACCTGGACCCTAAACCGTCCCCGTCCCCTAACCCTAACCCTAGCCCGAACCCTAACCCTAACCCTTCCCCGAAGCCTGACCCTCACCCGTCCCCTAATCCTAACCCGTACGCTAACACTAACCCACGCCCTCACACGCACGCTCCCCCTAAAGCGTTGCCGTACCCTCACCTGGACCCTAAACCGTCCCCATCCCCTAACCCTAACCCTAGTCCGAACCCTAACCCTAACCCTTCCCCGAAGCCTGACCCTCACCCGTCCCCTAATCCTAACCCGTACGCTAACACTAACCCGCGCCCTCACACGCACGCTCCCCCTAAAGCGTTGCCGTACCCTCACCTGGACCCTAAACCGTCCCCGTCCCCTAACCCTAACCCTAGCCCGAACCCTAACCCTAACCCTTCCCCGAAGCCTGACCCTCACCCGTCCCCTAATCCTAACCCGTACGCTAACACTAACCCACGCCCTCACACGCACGCTCCCCCTAAAGCGTTGCCGTACCCTCACCTGGACCCTAACCTGTCCCCGTCCCCTAACCCTAACCCTAGCGCCAACCCTAACCCTAACACTTCCCCGAAGCCTGACCCTCACCCGTCCCCTAATCCTAACCCGTACGCTAACACTAACCCGCGCCCTCACACGCACGCTCCCCCTAAAGCGTTGCCGTACCCTCACCTGGACCCTAAACCGTCCCCGTCCCCTAACCCTAACCCTAGCCCGAACCCTAACCCTAACCCTTCCCCCAAGCCTGACCCTCACCCGTCCCCTAATCCTAACCTGTACGCTAACACTAACCCACGCCCTCACACGCACGCTCCCCCTAAAGCGTTGCCGTACCCTCACCTGGGCCCTAAACCGTCCCCTAACCCTAACCCTAACCCTTGCCCGAACCCTAACCCTAACCCTTCCCCGAAGCCTGACCCTCACCCGTCCCCTAATCCTAACCCGTACGCTAACACTAACCCACGCCCTCACACGCACGCTCCCCCTAAAGCGTTGCCGTACCCTCACCTGGACCCTAAACCGTCCCCGTCCCCTAACCCTAACCCTAGCCCGAACCCTAACCCTAACCCTTCCCCGAAGCCTGACCCTCACCCGTCCCCTAATCCTAACCCGTACGCTAACACTAACCCGCGCCCTCACACGCACGCTCCCCCTAAAGCTTTGCCGAACCCTCACCTGGACCCTAAACCGTCCCCGTCCCCTAACCCTAACCCTAGCCCGAACCCTAACCCTAACCCTTCCCCGAAGCCTGACCCTCACCCGTCCCCTAATCCTAACCCGTACGCTAACACTAACCCACGCCCTCACACGCACGCTCCCCCTAAAGCGTTGCCGTACCCTCACCTGGACCCTAAACCGTCCCCATCCCCTAACCCTAACCCTAGTCCGAACCCTAACCCTAACCCTTCCCCGAAGCCTGACCCTCACCCGTCCCCTAATCCTAACCCGTACGCTAACACTAACCCGCGCCCTCACACGCACGCTCCCCCTAAAGCGTTGCCGTACCCTCACCTGGACCCTAAACCGTCCCCTAACCCTAACCCTAACCCTAGCCCGAACCCTAACCCTAACCCTTCCCCGAAGCCTGACCCTCACCCGTCCCCTAATCCTAACCCGTACGCTAACACTAACCCACGCCCTCACACGCACGCTCCCCCTAAAGCGTTGCCGTACCCTCACCTGGACCCTAACCTGTCCCCGTCCCCTAACCCTAACCCTAGCGCCAACCCTAACCCTAACACTTCCCCGAAGCCTGACCCTCACCCGTCCCCTAATCCTAACCCGTACGCTAACACTAACCCGCGCCCTCACACGCACGCTCCCCCTAAAGCGTTGCCGTACCCTCACCTGGACCCTACACCGTCCCCGTCCCCTAACCCTAACCCTAGCCCGAACCCTAACCCTAACCCTTCCACGAAACCTGACCCTCACCCGTCCCCTAATCCTAACCCGTACGCTAACACTAACCCACGCCCTCACACGCACGCTCCCCCTAAAGCGTTGCCGTACCCTCACCTGGACCCTAAACCGTCCCCGTCCCCTAACCCTAACCCTAACCCGAACCCTAACCCTAACCCTTCCCCGAAGCCTGACCCTCACCCGTCCCCTAATCCTAACCCGTACGCTAACACTAACCCACGCCCTCACACGCACGCTCCCCCTAAAGCGTTGCCGTACCCTCACCTGGACCCTAACCTGTCCCCGTCCCCTAACCCTAACCCTAGCGCCAACCCTAACCCTAACACTTCCCCGAAGCCTGACCCTCACCCGTCCCCTAATCCTAACCCGTACGCTAACACTAACCCGCGCCCTCACACGCACGCTCCCCCTAAAGCGTTGCCGTACCCTCACCTGGACCCTAACCTGTCCCCGTCCCCTAACCCTAACCCTAGCGCCAACCCTAACCCTAACACTTCCCCGAAGCCTAACCCTCACCCGTCCCCTAATCCTAACCCGTACGCTAACACTAACCCGCGCCCTCACACGCACGCTCCCCCTAAAGCGTTGCCGTACCCTCACCTGGACCCTAAACCGTCCCCTAACCCTAACCCTAACCCTAGCCCGAACCCTAACCCTAACCCTTCCCCGAAGCCTGACCCTCACCCGTCCCCTAATCCTAACCCGTACGCTAACACTAACCCACGCCCTCACACGCACGCTCCCCCTAAAGCGTTGCCTTACCCTCACCTGGACCCTAACCTGTCCCCGTCCCCTAACCCTAACCCTAGCGCCAACCCTAACCCTAACACTTCCCCGAACGCTGACCCTCACCCGTCCCCTAATCCTAACCCGTACGCTAACACTAACCCGCGCCCTCACACGCACGCTCCCCCTAAAGCGTTGCCGTACCCTCACCTGGACCCTACACCGTCCCCGTCCCCTAACCCTAACCCTAGCCCGAACCCTAACCCTAACCCTTTCCCGAAGCCTGACCCTCACCCGTCCCATAATCCTAACCCGTACGCTAAAACTAACCCGTGCCCTCACACGCACGCTCCCCCTAAAGCGTTGCCGTACCCTCACCTGGACCCTAAACCGTCCCCGTCCCCTAACCCTAACCCTTGCCCGAACACTAACCCTAACCCTTCCCCGAAGCCTGACCCTCACCCGTCCCCTAATCCTAACCTGTACGCTAACACTAACCCACGCCCTCACACGCACGCTCCCCCTAAAGCGTTGCCGTACCCTCACCTGGACCCTAAACCGTCCCCGTCCCCTAACCCTAACCCTTGCCCGAACCCTAACCCTAACCCTTCCCCGAAACCTGACCCTCACCCGTCCCCTAATCCTACCCCGTACGCTAACACTAACCCACGCCCTCACACGCACGCTCCCCCTAAAGCGTTGCCGTACCCTCACCTGGACCCTAAACCGTCCCCGTCCCCTAACCCTAACCCTAGCCCGAACCCTAACCCTAACCCTTCCCCGAAGCCTGACCCTCACCCGTCCCCTAATCCTAACCCGTACGCTAACACTAACCCACGCCCTCACACGCACGCTCCCCCTAAAGCGTTGCCGTACCCTCACCTGGACCCTAAACCGTCCCCGTCCCCTAACCCTAACCCTAGCCCGAACCCTAACACTAATCCTTCCCCGAAGCCTGACCCTCACCCGTCCCCTAATCCTAACCCGTACGCTAACACTAACCCGCGCCCTCACACGCACGCTCCCCCTAAAGCGTTGCCGTACCCTCACCTGGACCCTAAACCGTCCCCATCCCCTAACCCTAACCCTAGCCCGAACCCTAACCCTAACCCTTCCCCGACGCCTGACCCTCACCCGTCCCCTAATCCTAACCCGTACGCTAACACTAACCCGCGCCCTCACACGCACGCTCCCCCTAAAGCGTTGCCGTACCCTCACCTGGACCCTAAACCGTCCCCGTCCCCTAACCCTAACCCTAGACCGAACCCTAACCCTAACACTTCCCCGAAGCCTGACCCTCACCCGTCCCCTAATCCTAACCCGTACGCTAACACTAATCCACGCCCTCACACCCACGCTCCCCCTAAAGCGTTGACATACCCTCACCTGTACCCTAAACCGTCCCCGTCCCCTAACCCTAACCCTAGCCCGAACCCTAACCCTAACCCTTCCCCGAAGCCTGACCCTCACCCGTCCCCTAATCCTAACCCGTACGCTAACACTAACCCGCGCCCTCACACGCACGCTCCCCCTAAAGCCTTGCCGTACCCTCACCTGGACCCTAAACCGTCCCCGTCCCCTAACCCTAACCCTAGCCCGAACCCTAACCCTAACCCTTCCCCGAAGCCTGACCCTCACCCGTCCCCTAATCCTAACCCGTACGCTAACACTAACCCACGCCCTCACACGCACGCTCCCCCTAAAGCGTTGCCGTACCCTCACCAGGACCCTAAACCGTCCCCGTCCCCTAACCCTAACCCTAGCCCGAACCCTAACCCTAACCCTTCCCCGAAGCCTGACCCTCACCCGTCCCCTAATCCTATCCCGTACGCTAACACTAACCCACGCCCTCACACGCACGCTCCCCCTAAAGCGTTGCCGTACCCTCACCTGGACCCTAACCTGTCCCCGTCCCCTAACCCTAACCCTAGCGCCAACCCTAACCCTAACACTTCCCCGAAGCCTGACCCTCACCCGTCCCCTAATCGTAACCCGTACGCTAACACTAACCCGCGCCCTCACACGCACGCTCCCCCTAAAGCGTTGCCGTACCCTCACCTGGACCCTAAACCGTCCCCTAACCCTAACCCTAACCCTTGCCCGAACCCTAACCCTAACCCTTCCCCGAAGCCTGACCCTCACCCGTCCCCTAATCCTAACCCGTACGCTAACACTAACCCGCGCCCTCACACGCACGCTCCCCCTAAAGCTTTGCCGTACCCTCACCTGGACCCTAAACCGTCCCCGTCCCCTAACCCTAACCCTAGCCCGAACCCTAACCCTAACCCTTCCCCGAAGCCTGACCCTCACCCGTCCCCTAATCCTAACCCGTACGCTAACACTAACCCACGCCCTCACACGCACGCTCCCCCTAAAGCGTTGCCGTACCCTCACCTGGACCCTAAACCGTCCCCATCCCCTAACCCTAACCCTAGTCCGAACCCTAACCCTAACCCTTCCCCGAAGCCTGACCCTCACCCGTCCCCTAATCCTAACCCGTACGCTAACACTAACCCGCGCCCTCACACGCACGCTCCCCCTAAAGCGTTGCCGTACCCTCACCTGGACCCTAAACCGTCCCCGTCCCCTAACCCTAACCCTAGCCCGAACCCTAACCCTAACCCTTCCCCGAAGCCTGACCCTCACCCGTCCCCTAATCCTAACCCGTACGCTAACACTAACCCACGCCCTCACACGCACGCTCCCCCTAAAGCGTTGCCGTACCCTCACCTGGACCCTAACCTGTCCCCGTCCCCTAACCCTAACCCTAGCGCCAACCCTAACCCTAACACTTCCCCGAAGCCTGACCCTCACCCGTCCCCTAATCCTAACCCGTACGCTAACACTAACCCGCGCCCTCACACGCACGCTCCCCCTAAAGCGTTGCCGTACCCTCACCTGGACCCTACACCGTCCCCGTCCCCTAACCCTAACCCTAGCCCGAACCCTAACCCTAACCCTTCCACGAAACCTGACCCTCACCCGTCCCCTAATCCTAACCCGTACGCTAACACTAACCCACGCCCTCACACGCACGCTCCCCCTAAAGCGTTGCCGTACCCTCACCTGGACCCTAAACCGTCCCCGTCCCCTAACCCTAACCCTAACCCGAACCCTAACCCTAACCCTTCCCCGAAGCCTGACCCTCACCCGTCCCCTAATCCTAACCCGTACGCTAACACTAACCCACGCCCTCACACGCACGCTCCCCCTAAAGCGTTGCCGTACCCTCACCTGGACCCTAACCTGTCCCCGTCCCCTAACCCTAACCCTAGCGCCAACCCTAACCCTAACACTTCCCCGAAGCCTGACCCTCACCCGTCCCCTAATCCTAACCCGTACGCTAACACTAACCCGCGCCCTCACACGCACGCTCCCCCTAAAGCGTTGCCGTACCCTCACCTGGACCCTAAACCGTCCCCTAACCCTAACCCTAACCCTAGCCCGAACCCTAACCCTAACCCTTCCCCGAAGCCTGACCCTCACCCGTCCCCTAATCCTAACCCGTACGCTAACACTAACCCACGCCCTCACACGCACGCTCCCCCTAAAGCGTTGCCTTACCCTCACCTGGACCCTAACCTGTCCCCGTCCCCTAACCCTAACCCTAGCGCCAACCCTAACCCTAACACTTCCCCGAACCCTGACCCTCACCCGTCCCCTAATCCTAACCCGTACGCTAACACTAGCCCGCGCCCTCACACGCACGCTCCCCCTAAAGCGTTGCCGTACCCTCACCTGGACCCTACACCGTCCCCGTCCCCTAACCCTAACCCTAGCCCGAACCCTAACCCTAACCCTTTCCCGAAGCCTGACCCTCACCCGTCCCATAATCCTAACCCGTACGCTAAAACTAACCCGTGCCCTCACACGCACGCTCCCCCTAAAGCGTTGCCGTACCCTCACCTGGACCCTAAACCGTCCCCGTCCCCTAACCCTAACCCTTGCCCGAACACTAACCCTAACCCTTCCCCGAAGCCTGACCCTCACCCGTCCCCTAATCCTAACCTGTACGCTAACACTAACCCACGCCCTCACACGCACGCTCCCCCTAAAGCGTTGCCGTACCCTCACCTGGACCCTAAACCGTCCCCGTCCCCTAACCCTAACCCTTGCCCGAACCCTAACCCTAACCCTTCCCCGAAGCCTGACCCTCACCCGTCCCCTAATCCTAACCCGTACGCTAACACTAACCCACGCCCTCACACGCACGCTCCCCCTAAAGCGTTGCCGTACCCTCACCTGGACCCTACACCGTCCCCGTCCCCTAACCCTAACCCTAGCCCGAACCCTAACCCTAACCCTTCCCCGAAGCCTGACCCTCACCCGTCCCCTAATCCTAACCCGTACGCTAACACTAACCCACGCCCTCACACGCACGCTCCCCCTAAAGCGTTGCCGTACCCTCACCTGGACCCTAAACCGTCCCCGTCCCCTAACCCTAACCCTAGCCCGAACCCTAACCCTAACCCTTCCCCGAAGCCTGACCCTCACCCGTCCCCTAATCCTAACCCGTACGCTAACACTAACCCGCACCCTCACACGCACGCTCCCCCTAAAGCGTTGCCGTACCCTCACCTGGACCCTAAACCGTCCCCGTCCCCATACCCTAACCCTAGCCCGAACCCTAACCCTAACCCTTCCCCGAAGCCTGACCCTCACCCGTCCCCTAATCCTAACCCGTACGCTAACACTAACCCGCGCCCTCACACGCACGCTCCCCCTAAAGCGTTGCCGTACCCTCACCTGGACCCTAAACCGTCCCCTAACCCTAACCCTAACCCTTGCCCGAACCCTAACCCTAACCCTTCCCCGAAGCCTGACCCTCACCCGTCCCCTAATCGTAACCCGTACGCTAACACTAACCCACGCCCTCACACGCACGCTCCCCCTAAAGCGTTGCCGTACCCTCACCTGGACCCTAAACCGTCCCCGTCCCCTAACCCTAACCCTAGCCCGAACCCTAACCCTAACCCTTCCCCGAAGCCTGACCCTCACCCGTCCCCTAATCCTAACCCGTACGCTAACACTAACCCGCGCCCTCACACGCACGCTCCCCCTAAAGCTTTGCCGTACCCTCACCTGGACCCTAAACCGTCCCCGTCCCCTAACCCTAACCCTAGCCCGAACCCTAACCCTAACCCTTCCCCGAAGCCTGACCCTCACCCGTCCCCTAATCCTAACCCGTACGCTAACAGTAACCCGCGCCCTCACACGCACGCTCCCCCTAAAGCGTTGCCGTACCCTCACCTGGACCCTAACCCGTCCCCGTCCCCTAACCCTAACCCTAGCCCGAACCCTAACCCTAACCCTTCCCGGAAGTCTGACCCTCACCCGTCCCCTAATCCTAACCCGTACGCTAACAGTAACCCGCGCCCTCACACGCACGCTCCCCATAAAGCGTTGCCGTACCCTCACCTGGACCCTAACCCGTCCCCATCCCCTAACCCTAACCCTAGCCCGAACCCTAACCCTAACACTTCCCCGAAGCCTGACCCTCACCCGTCCCCTAATCCTAACCCGTATGCTAACACTAACCCGCGCCCTCACACCCACGCTCCCCCTAAAGCGTTGCCATACCCTCACCTGGACCCTAACCCATCCCCGTCCCCTAACCCTAACCCTAGCCCGAACCCTAACCCTAACCCTTCCCCGAAGCCTGACCCTCACCCGTCCCCTAATCCTAACCCGTACGCTAACACTAACCCACGCCCTCACATGCACGCTTCCCCTAAAGCGTTGCCGTACCCTCACCTGGACCCTAACCTGTCCCCGTCCCCTAACCCTAACCCTAGCGCCAACCCTAACCCTAACACTTCCCCGAAGCCTGACCCTCACCCGTCCCCTAATCCTAACCCGTACGCTAACACTAACCCGCGCCCTCACATGCACGCTCCCCCTAAAGCGTTGCCGTACCCTCACCTGGACCCTACACCGTCCCCGTCCCCTAACCCTAACCCTAGCCCGAACCCTAACCCTAACCCTTCCGCGAAACCTGACCCTCACCCGTCCCCTAATCCTAACCCGTACGCTAACACTAACCCACGCCCTCACACGCACGCTCCCCCTAAAGCGTTGCCGTACCCTCACCTGGACCCTAAACCGTCCCCGTCCCCTAACCCTAACCCTAACCCGAACACTAACCCTAACCCTTCCCCGAAGCCTGACCCTCACCCGTCCCCTAATCCTAACCCGTACGCTAACACTAACCCACGCCCTCACACGCACGCTCCCCCTAAAGCGTTGCCGTACCCTCACCTGGACCCTAACCTGTCCCCGTCCCCTAAACCTAACCCTAGCGCCAACCCTAACCCTAACACTTCCCCGAATCCTGACCCTCACCCGTCCCCTAATCCTAACCCGTACGCTAACACTAACCCGCGCCCTCACACGCACGCTCCCCCTAAAGCGTTGCCGTACCCTCACCTGGACCCTAAACCGTCCCCTAACCCTAACCCTAACCCTAGCCCGAACCCTAACACTAACCCTTCCCCGAAGCCTGACCCTCACCTGTCCCCTTATCCTAACCCGTACGCTAACACTAACCCATGCCCTCACACGCACGCTCCCCCTAAAGCGTTGCCGTACCCTCACCTGGACCCTAACCTGTCCCCGTCCCCTAACCCTAACCCTAGCGCCAACCCTAACCCTAACACTTCCCCGAACCCTGACCCTCACCCGTCCCCTAATCCTAACCCGTACGCTAACACTAACCCGCGCCCTCACACGCACGCTCCCCCTAAAGCGTTGCCGTACCCTCACCTGGACCCTACACCGTCCCCGTCCCCTAACCCTAACCCTAGCCCGAACCCTAACCCTAACCCTTTCCCGAAGCCTGACCCTCACCCGTCCCATAATCCTAACCCGTACGCTAAAACTAACCCGTGCCCTCACACGCACGCTCCCCCTAAAGCGTTGCCGTACCCTCACCTGGACCCTAAACCGTCCCCTAACCCTAACCCTAACCCTAGCCCGAACCCTAACCCTAACCCTTCCCCGAAGCCTGACCCTCACCCGTCCCCTTATCCTAACCCGTACGCTAACACTAACCCATGCCCTCACACGCACGCTCCCCCTAAAGCGTTGCCGTACCCTCACCTGGACCCTAACCTGTCCCCGTCCCCTAACCCTAACCCTAGCGCCAACCCTAACCCTAACACTTCCCCGAACCCTGACCCTCACCCGTCCCCTAATCCTAACCCGTACGCTAACACTAACCCGCGCCCTCACACGCACGCTCCCCCTAAAGCATTGCCGTACCCTCACCTGGACCCTACACCGTCCCCGTCCCCTAACCCTAACCCTAGCCCGAACCCTAACCCTAACCCTTTCCCGAAGCCTGACCCTCACCCGTCCCATAATCCTAACCCGTACGCTAAAACTAACCCGTGCCCTCACACGCACGCTCCCCCTAAAGCGTTGCCGTACCCTCACCTGGACCCTAAACCGTCCCCGTCCCCTAACCCTAACCCTTGCCCGAACTCTAACCCTAACCCTTCCCCGAAGCCTGACCCTCACCCGTCCCCTAATCCTAACCTGTACGATAACACTAACCCACGCCCTCACACGCACGCTCCCCCTAAAGCGTTGCCGTACCCTCACCTGGACCCTAAACCGTCCCCGTCCCCTAACCCTAACACTTGCCCGAACCCTAACCCTAACCCTTCCCCGAAGCCTGACCCTCACCCGTCCCCTAATCCTAACCCGTACGCTAACACTAACCCACGCCCTCACACGCACGCTCCCCCTAAAGCGTTGCCGTACCCTCACCTGGACCCTAAACCGTCCCCGTCCCCTAACCCTAACCCTAGCCCGAACCCTAACCCTAACCCTTCCCCGAAGCCTGACCCTCACCCGTCCCCTAATCCTAACCCGTACGCTAACACTAACCCACGTCCTCACACGCACGCTCCCCCTAAAGCGTTGCCGTACCCTCACCTGGACCCTAAACCGTCCCCGTCCCCTAACCCTAACCCTAGCCCGAACCCTAACACTAATCCTTCCCCGAAGCCTGACCCTCACCCGTCCCCTAATCCTAACCCGTACGCTAACACTAACCCGCGCCCTCACACGCACGCTCCCCCTAAAGCGTTGCCGTACCCTCACCTGGACCCTAAACCGTCCCCGTCCCCTAACCCTAACCCTAGCCCGAACCCTAACCCTAACCCTTCCCCGACGCCTGACCCTCACCCGTCCCCTAATCCTAACCCGTACGCTAACACTAACCCGCGCCCTCACACCCACGCTCCCCCTAAAGCGTTGCCGTACCCTCACCTGGACCCTGAACTGTCCCCGTCCCCTAACCCTAACCCTAGCCCGAACCCTAACCCTAACCCTTCCCCGAAGCCTGACCCTCACCCGTCCCCTAATCCTAACCCGTACGCTAACACTAACCCACGCCCTCACGCCCACGCTCCCCCTAAACCGTTGCCATACCCTCAGCTGTACCCTAAACCGTCCCCGTCCCCTAACCGTAACCCTAGCCCGAACCCTAACCCTAACCCTTCCCCGAAGCCTGACCCTCACCCGTCCCCTAATCCTAACCCGTACGCTAACACTAACCCGCGCCCTCACACGCACGCTCCCCCTAAAGCGTTGCCGTACCCTCACCTGGACCCTAAACCGTCCCCGTCCCCTAACCCTAACCCTAGCCCGAACCATAACCCTAACCCTTCCCCGAAGCCTGACCCTCACCCGTCCCCTAATCCTAACCCGTACACTAACACTAACCCACGCCCTCACACGCACGCTCCCCCTAAAGCGTTGCCGTACCCTCACCAGGACCCTAAACCGTCCCTGTCCCCTAACCCTAACCCTAGCCCGAACTCTAACCCTAACCCTTCCCCGAAGCCTGACCCTCACCCGTCCCCTAATCCTAACCCGTACGCTAACACTAACCCACGCCCTCACACGCACGCTCCACCTAAAGCATTGCCGTACCCTCACCTGGACCCTAAACTGTCCCCGTCCCCTAACCCTAACCCTAGCGCGAACCCTAACCCTAACACTTCCCCGAAGCCTGACCCTCACCCGTCCCCTAATCCTAACCCGTACGCTAACACTAACCCGTGCCCTCACACGCACGCTCCCCCTAAAGCGTTGCCGTACCCTCACCTGGACCGTACACCGTCCCCGTCCCCTAACCCTAACCCTAGCCCGAACCCTAACTCTAACCTTCCCCGAAGCTTGACCCTCACCCGTCCCCTAATCCTAACCCGTACGCTAACACTAACCCGCGCCCTCACATGCACGCTCCCCCTAAAGCGTTGCCGTACCCTCACCTGGACCCTAAACCGTCCCCGTCCCCTAACCCTAACCCTTGCCCGAACCCTAACCCTAACCCTTCCCCGAAGCCTGACCCTCACCCGTCCCCTAATCCTAACCCGTACGCTAACACTAACCCGCGCCCTCACACGCACGCTCCCCCTAAAGCGTTGCCGTACCCTCACCTGGACCCTAAACCGTCCCCGTCCCCTAACCCTAACCCTAGCCCGAACCCTAACCCTAACCCTTCCCCGAAGCCTGACCCTCACCCGTCCCCTAATCCTAACCCGTACGCTAACACTAACCCACGCCCTCACACGCACGCTCCACCTAAAGCATTGCCGTACCCTCACCTGGACCCTAAACTGTCCCCGTCCCCTAACCCTAACCCTAGCGCGAACCCTAACCCTAACACTTCCCCGAAGCCTGACCCTCACCCGTCCCCTAATCCTAACCCGTACGCTAACACTAACCCGTGCCCTCACACGCACGCTCCCCCTAAAGCGTTGCCGTACCCTCACCTGGACCCTACACCGTCCCCGTCCCCTAACCCTAACCCTAGCCCGAACCCTAACCCTAACCCTTCCCCGAAGCCTGACCCTCACCCGTCCCCTAATCCTAACCCGTACGCTAACACTAACCCACGCCCTCACACGCACACTCGCCCTAAAGCGTTGCCGTACCCTCACCTGGACACTAAACCGTCCCCGTCCCCTAACCCTAACCCTAGCCCGAACCCT
The DNA here is from genome assembly GCF_949987515.2 of Delphinus delphis. NCBI lineage: Eukaryota > Metazoa > Chordata > Mammalia > Artiodactyla > Delphinidae > Delphinus > Delphinus delphis. The sequence continues at coordinate 1,871,533 of NW_027192678.1, read as the reverse complement.
AACTCTAACCCTTCCCCGAAGCTTGACCCTCACCCGTCCCCTAATCCTAACCCGTACGCTAACACTAACCCGCGCCCTCACACGCACGCTCCCCCTAAAGCGTTGCCGTACCCTCACCTGGACCCTAAACCGTCCCCGTCCCCTAACCCTAACCCTTGCCCGAACCCTAACCCTAACCCTTCCCCGAAGCCTGACCCTCACCCGTCCCCTAATCCTAACCCGTACGCTAACACTAACCCGCGCCCTCACACGCACGCTCCCCCTAAAGCGTTGCCGTACCCTCACCTGGACCCTAAACCGTCCCCGTCCCCTAACCCTAACCCTAGCCCGAACCCTAACCCTAACCCTTCCCCGAAGCCTGACCCTCACCCGTCCCCTAATCCTAACCCATACGCTAACACTAACCCACGCCCTCACACGCACGCTCCCCCTAAAGCATTGCCGTACCCTCACCTGGACCCTAAACCGTCCCCGTCCCCTAACCCTAACCCTAGCCCGAACCCTAACCCTAATCCTTCCCCGAAGCCGGACCCTCATCCGTCCCCTAATCCTAACCCGTACGCTAACACTAACCCGCGCCCTCACACGCACGCTCCCCCTAAAGCGTTGCCGTACCCTCACCTGGACCCTAAACCGTCCCCGTCCCCTAACCCTAACCCTAGCCCGAACCCTAACCCTAACCCTTCCCCGACGCCTGACCCTCACCCGTCCCCTAATCCTAACCCGTACGCTAACACTAACCCGCAACCTCATACGCACGCTCCCCCTAAAGCGTTGCCGTACCCTCACCTGGACCCTAAACCGTCCCCGTCCCCTAACCCTAACCCTAGCCCGAACCCTAACCCTAACCCTTCCCCGAAGCCTGACCCTCACCTGTCCCCTAATTCTAACCCGTACGCTAACACTAACCCACGCCCTCACGCCCACGCTCCCCCTAAACCGTTGCCATACCCTCACCTGTACCCTAAACCGTCCCCGTCCCCTAACCCTAAACCTAGCCCGAACCCTAACCCTAACCCTTCCCCGAAGCCTGACCCTCACCCGTCCCCTAATCCTAACCCGTACGCTAACACTAACCCGCGCCCTCACACGCACGCTCCCCCTAAAGCGTTGCCGTACCCTCACCTGGACCCTAAACCGTCCCCGTCCCCTAACCCTAACCCTAGCCCGAACCATAACCCTAACCCTTCCCCGAAGCCTGACCCTCACCCGTCCCCTAATCCTAACCCGTACGCTAACACTAACCCACGCCCTCACACGCACGCTCCCCCTAAAGCGTTGCCGTACCCTCACCAGGACCCTAAACCGTCCCCGTCCCCTAACCCTAACCCTAGCCCGAACTCTAACCCTAACCCTTCCCCGAAGCCTGACCCTCACCCGTCCCCTAATCCTAACCCGTACGCTAACACTAACCCACGCCCTCACACGCACGCTCCCCCTAAAGCGTTGCCGTACCCTCACCTGGACCCTAAACTGTCCCCGTCCCCTAACCCTAACCCTAGCGCGAACCCTAACCCTAACACTTCCCCGAAGCCTGACCCTCACCCGTCCCCTAATCCTAACCCGTACGCTAACACTAACCCGTGCCCTCACACGCACGCTCCCCCTAAAGCGTTGCCGTACCCTCACCTGGACCCTACACCGTCCCCGTCCCCTAACCCTAACCCTAGCGCGAACCCTAACCCTAGCCCTTCCCCGAAGCCTGACCCTCACCCGTCCCCTAATCCTAACCCGTACGCTAACACTAACCCACGCCCTCACACGCACACTCGCCCTAAAGCGTTGCCGTACCCTCACCTGGACCCTAAACCGTCCCCGTCCCCTAACCCTAGCCCGAACCCTAACTCTAACCCTTCCCCGAAGCTTGACCCTCACCCGTCCCCTAATCCTAACCCGTACGCTAACACTAACCCGCGCCCTCACACGCACGCTCCCCCTAAAGCGTTGCCGTACCCTCACCTGGACCCTAAACCGTCCCCGTCCCCTAACCCTAACCCTAGGCCGAACCCTAACCCTAACCCTTCCCCGAAGCCTGACCCTCACCCGTCCCCTAATCCTAACCCGTACGCTAACACTAACCCGCGCCCTCACACGCACGCTCCCCCTAAAGCGTTGCCGTACCCTCACCTGGACCCTAAACCGTCCCCGTCCCCTTACCCTAACCCTAGCCCGAACCCTAACCCTAACCCTTCCCCGAAGCCTGACCCTCACCCGTCCCCTAATCCTAACCCGTACGCTAACACTAACCCGCGCCCTCACACGCACGCTCCCCCTAAAGCGTTGCCGTACCCTCACCTGGACCCTAACCCGTCCCCGTCCCCTAATCGTAACCCTAGACCGAACCCTAACCCTAACACTTCCCCGAAGCCTGACCCTCACCCGTCCCCTAACCCTAACCCGTACGCTAACACTAATCCGCGCCCTCACACGCACGCTCCCCCTAAAGCGTTGCCGTACCCTCACCTGGACCCTAAACCGTCCCCGTCCCCTAACCCTAACCCTAGCCCGAACCCTAACCCTAACCCTTCCCCGAAGCCTGACCCTCACCCGTCCTCTAATCCTAACCCGTACGCTAACACTAACCCGCGTCCTCACACGCACGCTCCCCCTAAAGCGTTGCCGTACCCTCACCTGGACCCTAAACCGTCCCCGTCCCCTAACCCTAACCCTTGCCCGAACCCTAACCCTAACCCTTCCCCGAAGCCTGACCCTCACCCGTCCCCTAATCCTAACCCGTACGCTAACACTAACCCGCGCCCTCACACGCACGCTCCCCCTAAAGCGTTGCCGTACCCTCACCTGGACCCTAAACCGTCCCCGTCCCCTAAGCCTAACCCTAGCCCGAACCCTAACCCTAACCCTTCCCCGAAGCCTGACCCTCAGCCGTCCCCTAATCCTAACCCGTACGCTAACACTAACCCACGCCCTCACAAGCACGCTCCCCCTAAAGCATTGCCGTACCCTCACCTGGACCCTAAACCGTCCCCGTCCCCTAACCCTAACCCTAGCCCGAACCCTAACCCTAACCCTTCCCCGAAGCCTGACCCTCACCCGTCCCCTAATCCTAACCCGTACGCTAACACTAACCCACGCCCTCACGCCCACGCTCCCCCTAAACCGTTGCCATACCCTCACCTGGACCCGAAACCGTCCCCGTCCCCTAACCCTAACCCTAGCCCGAACTCTAACCCTAACCCTTCCCCGAAGCCTGACCCTCACCCGTCCCCTAATCCTAACCCGTACACTAACACTAACCCACGCCCTCACACGCACGCTCCCCCTAAAGCATTGCCGTACCCTCACCTGGACCCTAAACTGTCCCCGTCCCCTAACCCTAACCCTAGCGCGAACCCTAACCCTAACACTTCCCCGAAGCCTGACCCTCACCCGTCCCCTAATCCTAACCCGTACGCTAACACTAACCCGTGCCCTCACACGCACGCTCCCCCTAAAGCGTTGCCGTACCCTCACCTGGACCCTACACCGTCCCCGTCCCCTAACCCTAACCCTAGCCCGAACCCTAACCCTAACCCTTCCCCGAAGCTTGACCCTCACCCGTCCCCTAATCCTAACCCGTACGCTAACACTAACCCGCGCCCTCACACGCACGCTCCCCCTAAAGCGTTGCCGTACCCTCACCTGGACCCTAAACCGTCCCCGTCCCCTAACCCTAACCCTAGCCCGAACCCTAACCCTAACCCTTCCCCGAAGCCTGACCCTCACCCGTCCCCTAATCCTAACCCGTACGCTAACACTAACCCGCGCCCTCACACGCACGCTCCCCCTAAAGCGTTGCCGTACCCTCACCTGGACCCTAAACCGTCCCCGTCCCCTAACCCTAACCCTAGCCCGAACCCTAACCCTAACCCTTCCCCGAAGCCTGACCCTCACCCGTCCCCTAATCCTAACCCGTTCGCTAACACTAACCCGCGCCCTCACACGCACGCTCCCCCTAAAGCGTTGCCGTACCCTCACCTGGACCCTAACCCGTCCCCGTCCCCTAACCCTAACCCTAGCCCGAACCCTAACCCTAACCCTTACCCGAAGCCTGACCCTCACCCGTCCTCTAATCCTAACCCGTACGCTAACACTAACCCGCGCCCTCACACGCACGCTCCCCCTAAAGCGTTGCCGTACCCTCACCTGGACCCTAAACCATCCCCGTCCCCTAACCCTAACCCTTGCCCGAACCCTAACCCTAACCCTTCGCCGAAGCCTGACCCTCACCCGTCCCCTAATCCTGACCCGTACGCTAACACTAACCCGCGCCCTCACACGCACGCTCCCCCTAAAGCGTTGCCGTACCCTCACCTGGACCCTAAACCGTCCCCGTCCCCTAACCCTAACCCTAGCCCTAACCCTAACCCTAACCCTTCCCCGAAGCCTGACCCTCACCCGTCCCCTAATCCTAACCCGTACGCTAACACTAACCCGCGCCCTCACACGCACGCTCCCCCTAAAGCGTTGCCGTACCTTCACCTGGACCCTAAACCGTCCCCGTCCCCTAACCCTAACCCTAGCCCGAACCCTAACCCTAATCCTTCCCCGAAGCCTGACCCTCACCCGTCCCCTAATCCTAACCCGTACGCTAACACTAACCCGCGCCCTCACACACACGCTCCCCCTAAAGCGTTGCCGTACCCTCACCTGGACCCTAAACCGTCCCCGTCCCCTAACCCTAACCCTAGCCCGAACCCTAACCCTAACCCTTCCCCGAAGCCTGACCCTCACCCGTCCCCTAATCCTAACCCGTACGCTAACACTAACCCGCGCCCTCACACGCACGCTCCCCCTAAAGCGTTGCCGTACCCTCACCTGGACCCTAAACCGTCCCCGTCCCCTAACCCTAACCCTAGCCCGAACCCTTACCCTAACCCTTCCCCGAACCCTGACCCTCACCCGTCCCCTAATCCTAACCCGTACGCTAACACTCACCCGCGCCCTCACACCCACGCTCCCCCTAAAGCGTTGCCATACCCTCACCTGGACCCTAAACCGTCCCCGTCCCCTAACCCTAACCCTAGCCCGAAACCTAACCCTAACCCTTCCCCGATGCCTGACCCTCACCCGTCCCCTAATCCTAACCCGTACGCTAACACTAACCCGCGCCCTCACACGCACGCTCCCCCTAAAGCGTTGCCGTACCCTCACCTGGACCCTAAACCGTCCCCGTCCCCTAACCCTAACCCTAGCCCGAACTCTAACCCTAACCCTTCCCCGAAGCCTGACCCTCACCCGTCCCCTAATCCTAACCCGTACGCTAACACTAACACGCGCCCTCACACGCACGCTCCCCCAAAGCGTTGCCGTACCCTCACCTGGACCCTAAACCGTCCCCGTCCCCTAACCGTAACCCTAGCCCGAACCCTAACCCTAACCCTTCCCCGAAGCCTGACCCTCACCCGTCCCCTAATCCTAACCCGTACGCTAACACTAACCCGCGCCCTCACACGCACGCTCCCCCTAAAGCGTTGCCGTACCCTCACCTGGACCCTAAACCGTCCCCGTCCCCTAACCCTAACCCTAGCCCGAACCCTAACCCTAACCCTTCCCCGAAGCCTGACCCTCACCCGTCCCCTAATCCTAACCCGTACGCTAACACTAACCCGCGCCCTCACACGCACGCTCCCCCTAAAGCATTGCCGTACCCTCACCTGGACCCTAAACCGTCCCCGTCCCCTAACCCTAACCCTAGCCCAAACCCTAACCCTAACCCTTCCCCGAAGCCTGACCCTCACCCGTCCCCTAATCCTAACCCGTACGCTAACACTAACCCGCGCCCTCACACGCACGCTCCCCCTAAAGCGTTGCCGTACCCTCACCTGGACCCTAAACCGTCACCGTCCCCTAACCCTAACCCTAGCCCGAACCCTAACCCTAACCCTTCCCCGAAGCCTGACCCTCACCCGTCCCCTAATCCTAACCCGTACGCTAACACTAACCAGCGCCCTCACACGCACGCTCCCCCTAAAGCGTTGCCGTACCCTCACCTGGACCCTAACCCGTCCCCGTCCCCTAACCCTAACCCTAGCCCGAACCCTAACCCTAACACTTCCCCAAAGCCTGACCCTCACCCGTCCCCTAATCCTAACCCGTATGCTAACACTAACCCGCGCCCTCACATGCACGCTCCCCCTAAAGCGTTGCCGTACCCTCACCTGGACCCTAAACCGTCCCCATCCCCTAACCCTAACCCTAGCCCGAACCCTAACCCTAACCCTTCCCCGAAGCCTGACCCTCACCCGTCCCCTAATCCTAACCCGTACGCTAACACTAACCCGCGCCCTCACACGCACGCTCCCCCTAAAGCGTTGCCGTACCCTCACCTGGACCCTAAACCGTCCCCGTCCCCTAACCCTAACCTTTGCCCGAACACTAACCCTAACCCTTCGCCGAAGCCTGACCCTCACCCGTCCCCTAATCCTAACCCGTACGCTAACACTAACCCGCGCCCTCACACGCACGCTCCCCCTAAAGCGTTGCCGTACCCTCACCTGGACCCTAAACCTTCCCCGTCCCCTAACCCTAACCCTAGCCCTAACCCTAACCCTAACCCTTCCCCGAAGCCTGACCCTCACCCGTCCCCTAATCCTAACCCGTACGCTAACACTAACCCGCGCCCTCACACGCACGCTCCCCCTAAAGCGTTGCCGTACCCTCACCTGGACCCTAAACCGTCCCCGTCCCCTAACCCTAACCCTAGCCCGAACCCTAACCCTAATCCTTCCCCGAAGCCTGACCCTCACCCGTCCCCTAATCCTAACCCGTACGCTAACACTAACCCGCGCCCTCACACGCACGCTCCCCCTAAAGCGTTGCCGTACCCTCACCTGGACCCTAAACCGTCCCCGTCCCCTAACCCTAACCCTAGCCCGAACCCTAACCCTAACCCTTCCCCGAAGCCTGACCCTCACCCGTCCCCTAATCCTAACCCGTACGCTAACACTAACCCGCGCCCTCACACGCACGCTCCCCCTAAAGCGTTGCCGTACCCTCACCTGGACCCTAAACCGTCCCCGTCCCCTAACCCTAACCCTAGCCCGAACCCTTACCCTAACCCTTCCCCGAAGCCTGACCCTCACCCGTCCCCTAATCCTAACCCGTACGATAACACTAACCCGCGCCCTCACACGCACGCTCCCCCTAAAGCGTTGCCGTACCCTCACCTGGACCCTAAACCGTCCCCGTCCCCTAACCCTAACCCTAGCCCGAACCCTAACCCTAACCCTTCCCCGAAGCCTGACCCTCACCCGTCCCCTAATCCTAACCCGTACGCTAACACTAACCCGCGCCCTCACACGCACGCTCCCCCTAAAGCGTTGCCATACCCTCACCTGGACCCTAAACCGTCCCCGTCCCCTAACCCTAACCCTAGCCCGAACCCTAACCCTAACCCTTCCCCGAAGCCTGACCCTCACCCGTCCCCTAATCCTAACCCGTACGCTAACACTAACCCGCGCCCTCACACGCACGCTCCCCCTAAAGCGTTGCCGTACCGTCACCTGGACCCTAAACCGTCCCCGTCCCCTAACCCTAACCCTAGCCGGAACCCTAACCCTAACCCTTCCCCGAAGCCTGACCCTCACACGTCCCCTAATCCTAACCAGTACGCTAACACTAAACCACGCCCTCACAATCACGCTCCCCCTAAAGCGTTGCCGTACCCTCACCTGGACCCTAAACCGTTCCCGTCCCCTAACCCTAACCCTAGCCCGAACCCTAACCCTAACCCTTCCCCGAAGCCTGACCCTCACCCGTCCCCTAATCCTAACCCGTACGCTAACACTAACACACGCCCTCACACGCACGCTCCCCCTAAAGCGTTGCCGTACCCTCACCTGGACCCTAAACCGTCCCCGTCCCCTAACCCTAACCCTAGCACGAACCCTAAACCTAACACTTCCCCGAAGCCTGACCCTCACCCGTCCCCTAATCCTAACCCGTACGCTAACACTAACCCACGCCCTCACACGCACGCTCCCCCTAAAGCGTTGCCGTACCCTCACCTGGACCCTAAACCGTCCCCGTCCCCTAACCCTAACCCTAGCCCGAACCCTAACACTAACCCTTCCCCGAAGCCTGACCCTCACCCGTCCCCTAATCCTAACCCGTACGCTAACACTAACCCGCGCCCTCACACGCACGCTCCCCCTAAAGCGTTGCCGTACCCTCACCTGGACCCTAAACCGTCCCCGTCCCCTAACCCTAACCCTAGCCCGAACCCTAACCCTAACCCTTCCCCGACGCATGACCCTCACCCGTCCCATAATCCTAACCCGTACGCTAACATTAACCCGCGCCCTCACACGCATGCTCCCCCTAAAGCGTTGCCGTACCCCCACCTGGACCCTAAACCGTCCCCGTCCCCTAACCCTAACCCTAGCCCGAACCCTAACCCTAACCCTTCCCTGAAGCGTGACCCTCACCCGTCCCCTAATCCTAACCCGTACGCTAACACTAACCCGCGGCCTCACACCCACGCTCCCCCTACAGCGTTGCCATACCCTCAGCTGGACCCTAAACCGTCCCCGTCCCCTAACCCTAACCCTAGCCCGAACCCTAACCCTAACCCTTCCCCGAAGCCTGACCCACACCCGTCCCCTAATCCTAACCCGTACGCTAACACTAACACACGCCCTCACACGCACACTCCCCCTAAAGCGTTGCCGTACCCTCACCTGGACCCTAACCCGTCCCCGTCCCCTAACCCTAACCCTAGCCCGAACCCTAACCCTAAAACTTCCCCGAAGCCTGACCCTCACCCGTCCCCTAATCCTAACCCGTACGCTAACACTAACCCGCGCCCTCACACGCACGCTCCCCCTAAAGCGTTGCCGTACCCTCACCTGGACCCTAAACCGTCCCCGTCCCCTAACCCTAACCCTAGCCCGAACCCTAACCCTAACCCTTCCCCGAAGCCTGACCCTCACCCGTCCCCTAATCCTAACCCGTACGCTAACACTAACCCGCGCCCTCACACGCACGTTCCCCCTAAAGCGTTGCCGTACCCTCACCTGGACCCTAAACCGTCCCCGTACCCTAACCCTAACCCTAGCCCGAACCCTAACCCTAACCCTTCCCCGAAGCCTGACCCTCACCCGTCCCCTAATCCTAACCCGTACGCTAACACTAACCCGCGCCCTCACACGCACGCTCCCCCTAAAGCGTTGCCGTACCCTCACCTGGACCCTAAACCGTCCCCGTCCCCTAACCCTAACCCTAGCCCGAACCCTAACCCTAACCCTTCCCCGAAGCCTGACCCTCACCCGTCCCCTAATCCTAACCCGTACGCTAACACTAACCCGCGCCCTCACACGCACGCTCCCCCTAAAGCGTTGCCGTACCCTCACCTGGACCCTAAACCGTCCCCGTCCCCTAACCCTAACCCTAGCCCGAACCCTAACCCTAACCCTTTCCCGAAGCATGACCCTCACCCGTCCCATAATCCTAACCCGTACGCTAACATTAACCCGCGCCCTCACACGCACGCTCCCCCTAAAGCGTTGCCGTACCCCCACCTGGACCCTAAACCGTCCCCGTCCCCTAACCCTAACCCTAGCCCGAACCCTAACCCTAACCCTTCCCCGAAGCCTGACCCTCACCCGTCCCCTAATCCTAACCCGTACGCTAACACTAACCCGCGCCCTCACACCCACGCTCCCCCTACAGCGTTGCCATACCCTCAGCTGGACCCTAAACCGTCCCCGTCCCCTAACCCTAACCCTAGCCCGAACCCTAACCCTAACCCTTCCCCGAAGCCTGACCCTCACCCGTCCCCTAATTCTAACCCGTACGCTACCACTAACCAGCGCCCTCACACGCACGCTCCCCCTAAAGCGTTGCCGTACCCTCACCTGGACCCTAAACCGTCCCCGTCCCCTAACCCTAACCCTAGCCTGAACCCTAACCCTAATCCTTCCCTGAAGCCAGACCCTCACCCGTCCCCTAATCCTAACACGTACGCTAACACTAACCCTCGCCCTCACACGCACACTCCCCTTAAAGTGTTGCCGTACTCTTACCTGGACCCTAAACCGTCCCCGTCCCCTAACCCTAACCCTAGCCCGAACCCTAACCCTAAACCTTCCCCGAAGCCTGACCCTCACCCGTCCCCTAATCCTAACCCGTACGATAACACTAACCCGCGCCCTCACATGCACGCTCCCCCTAAACCGTTGCCGTACCCTCACCTGGACCCTAAACCATCCCCGTCCCCTAACCCTAACCCTAGCCCGAACCCTAACCCTAACCCTTCCCCGAAGCCTGACCCTCACCCGTCCCCTAATCCTAACCCGTACGCTAACACTAACCCGCGCCCTCACACGCACGCTCCCCCTAAAGCGTTGCCGTACCGTCACCTGGACCCTAAACCGTCCCCGTCCCCTAACCCTAACCCTAGCCGGAACCCTAACCCTAACCCTTCCCCGAAGCCTGACCCTCACACGTCCCCTAATCCTAACCAGTACGCTAACACTAAACCACGCCCTCACACGCACGCTACCCCTAAAGCGTTGCCGTACCCTCACCTGGACCCTAAACCGTCTCCGTCCCCTAACCCTAACCCTAGCCCGAACCCTAACCCTAACCCTTCCCCGAAGCCTGACCCTCACCCGTCCCCTAATCCTAACCCGTACGCTAACACTAACACACGCCCTCACACGCACGCTCCCCCTAAAGCGTTGCCGTACCCTCACCTGGACCCTAACCCGTCCCCGTCCCCTAACCCTAACCCTAGCACGAACCCTAAACCTACCACTTCCCCAAAGCCTGACCCTCACCCGTCCCCTAATCCTAACCCGTACGCTAACACTAACCCGCGCCCTCACACGCACGCTCCCCCTAAAGCGTTGCCGTACCCTCACCTGGACCCTAAACCGTCCCCGTCCCCTAACCCTAACCCTAGCCCGAACCCTAACACTAACCCTTCCCCGAAGCCTGACCCTCACCCGTCCCCTAATCCTAACCCGTACGCTAACACTAACCCGCGCCCTCACACGCACGCTCCCCCTAAAGCGTTGCCGTACCGTCACCTGGACCCTAAACCGTCCCCGTCCCCTAACCCTAACCCTAGCCCGAACCCTAACCCTAACCCTTCCCCGAAGCCTGACCCTCACCCGTCCCCTAATCCTATCCCGTACGCTAACACTAACACACGCCCTCACACGCACACTCCCCCTAAAGCGTTGCCGTACCCTCACCTGGACCCTAAACCGTCCCCGTCCCCTAACCCTAACCCTAGCCCGAACCCTAACCCTAAAACTTCCCCGAAGCCTGACCCTCACCCGTCCCCTAATCCTAACCCGTACGCTAACACTAACCCGCGCCCTCACACGCACGCTCCCCCTAAAGCGTTGCCGTACCCTCACCTGGACCCTAAACCGTCCCCGTCCCCTAACCCTAACCCTAGCCCGAACCCTAACCCTAACCCTTCCCCAAAGCCTGACCCTCACCCGTCCCCTAATCCTAACCCGTACGCTAACACTAACCCGCGCCCTCACACGCACGCTCCCCCTAAAGCGTTGCCGTACCCTCACCTGGACCCTAAACCGTCCCCGTCCCCTAACCCTAACCCTAGCCCGAACCCTAACCCTAACCCTTCCCCGAAGCCTGACCCTCACCCGTCCCCTAATCCTAACCCGTACGCTAACACTAACCCGCGCCCTCACACGCACGCTCCCCCTAAAGCGTTGCCGTACCCTCACCTGGACCCTAAACCGTCCCCGTCCCCTAACCCTAACCCTAGCCCGAACCCTAACCCTAACCCTTCCCCGAAGCCTGACCCTCACCCGTCCCCTAATCCTAACCCGTACGCTAACACTAACCCGCGCCCTCACACGCACGCTCTCCCTAAAGCGTTGCCGTACCCTCACCTGGACCCTAAACCGTCCCCGTCCCCTAACCCTAACCCTAGCCCGAACCCTAACCCTAACCCTTCCCCGAAGCATGACCCTCACCCGTCCCATAATCCTAACCCGTACGCTAACATTAACCCGCGCCCTCACACGCACGCTCCCCCTAAAGCGTTGCAGTACCCCCACCTGGACCCTAAACCGTCCCCGTCCCCTAACCCTAACCCTAGCCCGAACCCTAACCCTAACCCTTTCCCGAAGCCTGACCCTCACCCGTCCCCTAATCCTAACCCGTACGCTAACACTAACCCGCGCCCTCACACCCACGCTCCCCCTACAGCGTTGCCATACCCTCAGCTGGACCCTAAACCGTCCCCGTCCCCTAACCCTAACCCTAGCCCGAACCCTAACCCTAACCCTTCCCCGAAGCCTGACCCTCACCCGTCCCCTAATCCTAACCCATACGCTAACACTAACCCGCGCCCTCACACGCACGCTCCCTCTAAAGCGTTGCCGTACCCTCACCTGGAGCCTAAACCGTCCCCATCCCCTAACCCTAACCCTAGCCCGAACCCTAACCCTAACCCTTGCCCGAAACCTGACGCTCACCCGTCCCCTAAACCTAACCCGTACGCTAACACTAACCCGCGCCCTCACACGCACGCTCCCCCTAAAGCGTTGCCGGACCCTCACCTGGACCCTAATCCGTCCCCGTACCCTAACCCTAACCCTAGACCGAACCCTAACCCTAACCCTTCCCCGAAGCCTGACCCTCACCCGTCCCCTAATCCTAACCCGTACGCTAACACTAACCCGCGCCCTCACACGCACGCTCCCCCTAAAGCGTTGCCGTAACCTCAGCTGAACCCTAAACCGTCCCCGTTCCCTAACCCTAACCCTAGCCCGAACCCTAACCCTAACCCTTCCCCGAAGCCTGACCCTCACCCGTCCCCTAATCCTAGCCCGTACGCTACCACTAACCAGCGCCCTCACACGCACGCTCCCCCTAAAGAGTTGCCGTACCCTCACCTGGACCCTAAACCGTCCCCGTCCCCTAACCCTAACCCTAGCCTGAACCCTAACCCTAATCCGTCCCCGAAGCCAGACCCTCACCCGTCCCCTAATCCTAACACGTACGCTAACACTAACCCTCGCCCTCACACGCACACTCCCCTTAAAGTGTTGCCGTACTCTTACCTGGACCCTAAACCGTCCCCGTCCCCTAACCCTAACCCTAGCCCGAACCCTAACCCTAACCCTTCCCCGAAGCCTGACCCTCACCCGTCCCCTAATCCTAACCCGTACGATAACACTAACCCGCGCCCTCACATGCACGCTCCCCCTAAACCGTTGCCGTACCCTCACCTGGACCCTAAACCGTCCCCGTCCCCTAACCCTAACCCTAGCCCGAACCCTAACCCTAACCCTTCCCCGAAGCCTGACCCTCACCCGTCCCCAATCCTAACCCGTACGCTAACACTAACCCGCGCCCGCACACACACGCTCCCCCTAAAGCGTTGCCGTACCCTCACCTGGACCCTAAACCTTCCCCGTCCCCTAAACCTAACCCTAGCCCGAACCCTAACCCTAACCCTTCCCCGAAGCCTGACCCTCACCCGTCCCCTAATCCTAACCCGTACGCTAACACTGACCCGCGCCCTCACATGCACGCTCCCCCTAAAGCGTTGCCGTACCGTCACCTGGACCCTAAACCGTCCCCGTCCCCTAACCCTAACCCTAGCCCGAACCCTAACCCTAACCCTTCCCCGAAGCCTGACCCTCACCCGTCCCCTAATCCTAACCCGTACGCTAACACTAACCCGCGCCCTCACACGCACGCTCCCCCTAAAGCGTTGCCGTACCCTCACCTGGACCCTAAACCGTCCCCGTCCCCTAACCCTAACCCTAGCCCGAACCCTAACCCTAACCCTTCCCCGAAGCCTGACCCTCACCCGTCCCCTAATCCTAACCCGTACGCTAACACTAACCCGCGCCCTCACACGCACGCTCCCCCTAAAGCGTTGCCGTACCCTCACCTGGACCCTAAACCGTCCCCGTCCCCTAACCCTAACCCTAGCCCGAACCCTAACACTAACACTTCCCCGAAGCCTGACCCTCACCCGTCCCCTAATCCTAACCCGTACGCTAACACAAACCCGCGCCCTCACACGCACGCTCCCCCTAAAGCGTTGCCGTACCCTCACCTGGACCCTAAACCGTCCCCGTACCCTAACCCTAACCCTAGCCCGAACCCTAACCCTAACCCTTCCCCGAAGCCTGACCCTCATCCGTCCCCTAATCCTAACCCGTACGCTAACACTAACCCGCGCCCTCACACGCACGCTCCCCCTAAAGCGTTGCCGTACCGTCACCTGGACCCTAAACCGTCCCCGTCCCCTAACCCTAACCCTAGCCCGAACCCTAACCCTAACCCTTCCCCGAAGCCTGAACCTCACCCCTCCCCTAATCCTAACCCGTACGCTAACACTAACCCGCGCCCTCACACGCACGCTCCCCCTAAAGCGTTGCCGTACCCTCACCTGGACCCTAAACCGTCCCCGTCCCCTAACCCTAACCCTAGCCCGAACCCTAACCCTAACCCTTCCCCGAAGCCTGACCCTCATCCGTCCCCTAATCCTAACCCGTACGCTAACACTAACCCGCGCCCTCACACGCACGCTCCCCCTAAAGCGTTGCCGTACCCTCACCTGGACCCTAAACCGTCCCCGTCCCCTAACCCTAACCCTAGACGGAACCCTAACCCTAACCCTTCCCCGAAGCCTGAACCTCACCCCTCCCCTAATCCTAACCCATACGCTAACACTAACCCGTGCCCTCACACGCACGCTCCCCCTAAAGCGTTGCCGTACCCTCACCTGGACCCTAAACCGTCCCCGTCCCCTAACCCTAACCCTAGCCCGAACCCTAACCCTAACCCTTCCCCGAAGCCTGACCCTCACCCGTCCCCTATTCCTAACCCGTACGCTAACACTAACACGCGCCCTCACACGCACGCTCCCCCTAAAGCGTTGCCGTACCCTCACCTGGACCCTAAACCGTCCCCGTCCCCTAACCCTAACCCTAGCCCGAACCCTAACCCTAATCCTTCCCCGAAGCCTGACCCTCACCCGTCCCCTAATCCTAACCCGTACGCTAACACTAACCCGCGCCCTCACACGCACGCTCACCCTAAAGCGTTGCCGTACCCTCACCTGGACCCTAAACCGTCCCCGTCCCCTAACCCTAACCCTAGCCCGAACCCTAACCCTAACACTTCCCCGAAGCCTGACCCTCACCCGTCCCCTAATCCTAACCCATACGCTAACACTAACCCGCGCCCTCACACGCACGCTCCCCCTAAAGCGTTGCCGTACCCTCACCTGGACCCTAAACCGTCCCCGTCCCCTAACCCTAACCCTAGCCCGAAGCATGACCCTAACCCTTCCCCGAAGCATGACCCTCAACCGTCCCCTAATCCTAACCCGTACGCTAACACTAACCCGCACCCTCACACGCACGCTCCCCCTAAAGCGTTGCCGTACCCTCACCTGGACCCTAAACCGTCCCCGTCCCCTAACCCTAACCCTAGCCCGAACACTAACCCTAACCCTTCCCCGAAGCCTGACCCTCAACCGTCCCCTAATCCTAACCCGTACGCTAACACTAACCCACGCCCTCACATGCACGCTCCCCCTAAAGTGTTGCCGTACCCTCACCTGGACCCTAAACCGTCCCCGTCCCCTAACCCTAACCCTAGCCCGAACCCTAACCCTAACCCTTCCCCGAAGCCTGACCCTCACCCGTCCCCTAATCCTAACCCGTACGCTAACACTAACCCGCGCCCTCACACGCACGCTCCCCCTAAAGCGTTGCCGTACCCTCACCTGGACCCTAAACCGTCCCCGTCCCCTAACCCTAACCCTAGCCCGAACCCTAACCCTAACCCTTCCCCGAAGCCTGACCCTCACCCGTCCCCTAATCCTAACCCGTACGCTAACACTAACCCACGCCCTCACACGCACGTTCCCGCTAAAGCATTGCCATACCCTCACCTGGACCCTAAACCGTCCCCGTCACCTAACCCTAGCCCGAACCCTAACCCTAACCCTTCCCCGAAGCCTGACCCTCACCCGTCCCCTAATCCTAACCCGTACGCTAACACTAACCCGCGCCCTCACACGCACGCTCCCCCTAAAGCGTTGCCGTACCCTCACCTGGACCCTAAACCGTCCCCGTCCGCTAACCCTAACCCTAGCCCTAACCCTAACCCTAACCCTTCCCCGAAGCCTGACCCTCACCCGTCCCCTAATCCTAACGCGTACGCTACACTAACCCGCGCCCTCACTCGCACGCTCCCCCTAAAACATTGCCATCCCCTCACCTAGACCCTAAACCGTCCCCATCCCCTAACCCTAACCGTAGCCCGAACCCTAACCCTAACCCTTCCCCGAAGCCTGACCCTCACCCGTCCCCTAATCCTAACACGTACGCTAACACTAACCCGCGCCCTCACACGCACGCTCCCCCTAAAGCGTTGCCGTACCCTCACCTGGACCCTAAACCGTCCCCGTCCCCTAACCCTAACCCTAGCCCGAACCCTAACCCTAACCATTCCCCGAAGCATGACCCTCAACCGTCCCCTAATCCTAACCCGTACGCTAACACTAACGCGCACCCTCACACGCACGCTCCCCCTAAAGCGTTGCCGTACCCTCACCTGGACCCTAAACCGTCCCCGTCCCCTAACCCTAACCCTAGCCCGAACCCTAACCCTAATCCTTCCCCGAAGCCTGACCCTCACCCGTCCCCCAATCCTAACCCGTACGCTAACACTAACCCGCGCCCTCACACGCACGCTCACCCTAAAGCGTTGCCGTACCCTCACCTGACCCTAAACCGTCCCCGTCCCCTAACCCTAACCCTAGCCCAAACCCTAACCCTAACCCTTCCCCGAAGCCTGACCCTCACCCGTCCCCTAATCCTAACCCGTACGCTAACACTAACCCGCGCCCTCACTCGCACGCTCCTCCTAAAAGATTGCCATCCCCTCACCTAGACCCTAAACCGTCCCCGTCCCCTAACCCTAACCGTAGCCCGAACCCTAACCCTAACCCTTCCCCGAAGCCTGACCCTCACCCGTCCCCTAATCCTAACCCGTACGCTAACACTAACCCGCGCCCTCACACGCACGCTCCCCCTAAAGCGTTGCCGTACCCTCACCTGGACCCTAAACCGTCCCCGTCCCCTAACCCTAACCCTAGCCCGAACCCTAACCCTAACCCTTCCCCGAAGCATGACCCTCAACCGTCCCCTAATCCTAACCCGTACGCTAACACTAACCCGCACCCTCACACGCACGCTCCCCCTAAAGCGTTGCCGTACCCTCACCTGGACCCTAAACCGTCCCCGTCCCCTAACCCTAACCCTAGCCCGAACCCTAACCCTAACCCTTCCCCGAAGCCTGACCCTCAACCGTCCCCTAATCCTAACCCGTACGCTAACACTAACCCACGCCCTCACATGCACGCTCCCCCTAAAGTGTTGCCGTACCCTCACCTGGACCCTAAACCGTCCCCGTCCCCTAACCCTAACCCTAGCCCGAACCCTAACCCTAACCCTTCCCCGAAGCCTGACCCTCACCCGTCCCCTAATCCTAACCCGTACGCTAACACTAACCCGCGCCCTCACACGCACGCTCCCCCTAAAGCGTTGCCGTACCCTCACCTGGACCCTAAACCGTCCCCGTCCCCTAACCCTAACCCTAGCCCGAACCCTAACCCTAACCCTTCCCCGAAGCCTGACCCTCACCCGTCCCCTAATCCTAACCCGTACGCTAACACTAACCCACGCCCTCACACGCACGTTCCCGCTAAAGCATTGCCATACCCTCACCTGGACCCTAAACCGTCCTCGTCCCCTAACCCTAGCCCGAACCCTAACCCTAACCCTTCCCCGAAGCCTGACCCTCACCCGTCCCCTAATCCTAACCCGTACGCCAACACTAACCCGCGCCCTCACACGCACGCTCCCCCTAAAGCGTTGCCGTACCCTCACCTGGACCCTAAACCGTCCCCGTCCGCTAACCCTAACCCTAGCCCTAACCCTAACCCTAACCCTTCCCCGAAGCCTGACCCTCACCCGTCCCCTAATCCTAACCCGTACGCTAACACTAACCCGCGCCCTCACACGCACGCTCCCCCTAAAGCGTTGCCGTACCCTCACCTGGACCCTAAACCGTCCCCGTCCCCTAACCCTAACCCTAGCCCGAACCCTAACCCTAACCCTTCCCGGAAGCCTGACCCTCACCCGTCCCCTAATCCTAACCCGTACGCTAACACTAACACACGCCCTCACACGCACGCTCCCCCTAAAGCGTTGCCGTACCCTCACCTGGACCCTAAACCGTCCCCGTCCCCTAACCCTAACCCTAGCCCGAACCCTAACCCTAACCCTTCCCCGAAGCATGACCCTCACCCGTCCCATAATCCTAACCCGTACGCTAACATTACCCCGCGCCCTCACACGCACGCTCCCCCTAAAGCGTTGCCGTACCCCCACCTGGACCCTAAACCGTCCCCGTCCCCTAACCCTAACCCTAGCCCGAACCCTAACCCTAACCCTTCCCCGAAGCCTGACCCTCACCCGTCCCCTAATCCTAACCCGTACGGTAACACTAATCCGCGCCCTCACACCCACGCTCCCCCTACAGCGTTGCCATACCCTCAGCTGGACCCTAAACCGTCCCCGTCCGCTAACCCTAACCCTAGCCCGAACCCTAACCCTAACCCTTCCCCGAAGCCTGACCCTCACCCGTCCCCTAATCCTAACCCGTACGCTAACACTAACCCGCGCCCTCACACCCACGCTCCCCCTAAAGCGTTGCCATACCCTCACCTGGACCCTAAACCGTCCCCGTCCCCTAACCCTAACCCTAGCCCGAACCCTAACCCTAACCCTTCCCCGAAGCCTGACCCTCACACGTC
The DNA here is from genome assembly GCF_949987515.2 of Delphinus delphis. Classification (NCBI taxonomy): domain Eukaryota; kingdom Metazoa; phylum Chordata; class Mammalia; order Artiodactyla; family Delphinidae; genus Delphinus; species Delphinus delphis. The sequence continues at coordinate 1,852,701 of NW_027192678.1, read as the reverse complement.
CCCTAATCCTAACCCGTACGCTAACACTAACCCGCGCCCTCACACGCACGCTCCCCCTAAAGCGTTGCCGTACCCTCACCTGGACCCTAAACCGTCCCCGTCCCCTAACCCTAACCCTAGCCCGAACCCTAACCCTAACCCTTCCCCGAAGCCTGACGCTCACCCGTCCCCTAAACCTAACCCATACGATAACACTAACCCGCGCCCTCACACGCACGCTCCCCCTAAAGCGTTGCCGTACCCTCACCTGGACCCTAAACCGTCCCCGTCCCCTAACCCTAACCCTAGCCCGAACCCTAACCCTAACCCTTCCCCGAAGCCTGACCCTCACCCGTCCCCTAATCCTAACCCGTACACTAACACGAACCCGCGCCCTCACACGCACGCTCCCTCTAAAGCGTTGCCGTACCCTCAGCTGGACCCTAAACCGTCCCCGTTCCGTAACCCTAACCCTAGCCCGAATCCTAACCCTAACCCTTCCCCGAAGCCTGACCCTCACCCGTCCCCTAATCCTAACCCGTTCGCTAACACTAACCCGCGCCCTCACACGCACGCTCCCCCTAAAGCGTTGCCGTACCCTCACCTGGACCCTAAACCGTCCCCGTCCCCTAACCCTAACCCTAGCGCGAACCCTAACCCTAACCCTTCCCCGAAGACTGACCCTCACCCATCCCCTAATCCTAACCCGTACGCTAACACTAACCCGCGCCCTCACACGCACGCTCCCCCTAAAGCGTTGCCGTACCCTCACCTGGACCCTAAACCGTCCCCGTCCCCTAACCCTAACCCTAGCCCGAACCCTAACCCTAACCCTTCCCCGAAGCCTGACCCTCACCCGTCCCCTAATCCTAACCCGTACGCTAACATTAACCCGCGCCCTCACAACCACGCTCCCCCTAAAGCGTTGCCATACCCTCACCTGGACCCTAAACCCTCCCCGTCCCCTAACCCTAACCCTAGCCGGAACCCTAACCCTAACCCTTCCCCGAAGCCTGACCCTCACCCGTCCCCTAATCCTAACCCGTACGCTAACACTAACCCGCGCCCTCACACGCACGCTACCCCTAAAGCGTTGCCGTACCCTCACCTGGACCCTAAACCGTCCCCGTCCCCTAACCCTAACCCTAGCCCGAACCCTAACCCTAACCCTTCCCCGAAGCCTGACCCTCACCCGTCCCCTAATCCTAACCCGTACGCTAACACTAACACACGCCCTCACACGCACGCTCCCCCTAAAGCGTTGCCGTACCCTCACCTGGACCCTAACCCGTCCCCGTCCCCTAACCCTAACCCTAGCCCGAACCCTAACCCTAACACTTCCCCGAAGCCTGACCCTCACCCGTCCCCAAATCCTAACCCGTACGCTAACACTAACCCGCGCCCTCACACGCACGCTCCCCCTAAAGCGTTGCCGTACCCTCACCTGGACCCTAAACCGTCCCCGTCCCCTAACCCTAACCCTAGCCCGAACCCTAACCCTAACCCTTCCCCGAAGCCTGACCCTCACCCGTCCCCTAATCCTAACCCGTACGCTAACACTAACCCGCGCCCTCACATGCACGCTCCCCCTAAAGCGTTGCCGTACCCTCACCTGGACCCTAAACCGTCCCCGTACCCTAACCCTAACCCTAGCCCGAACCCTAACCCTAACCCTTCCCCGAAGCCTGACCCTCACCCGTCCCCTAATCCTAACCCGTACGCTAACACTAACCCGCGCCCTCACACGCACGCTCCCCCTAAAGCGTTGCCGTACCCTCACCTGGACCCTAAACCGTCCCCGTCCCCTAACCCTAACCCTAGCCAGAACCCTAACCCTAACCCTTCCCCGAAGCCTGACCCTCACCCGTCCCCTAATCCTAACCCGTACGCTAACACTAACCCGCGCCCTCACACGCACGCTCACCCTAAAGCGTTGCCGTACCCTCACCTGGACCCTAAACCGTCCCCGTCCCCTAACCCTAACCCTAGCCCGAACCCTAACCCTAACACTTCCCCGAAGCCTGACCCTCACCCGTCCCCTAATCCTAACCCATACGCTAACACTAACCCGCGCCCTCACACGCACGCTCACCCTAAAGCGTTGCCGTACCCTCACCTGGACCCTAAACCGTCCCCGTCCCCTAACCCTAACCCTAGCCCGAACCCTAACCCTAACCCTTCCCCGAAGCCTGACCCTCACCCGTCCCCTAATCCTAACCCGTACGCTAACACTAACCCGCGCCCTCACTCGCACGCTCCCCCTAAAACATTGCCATCCCCTCACCTAGACCCTAAACCGTCCCCATCCCCTAACCCTAACCGTAGCCCGAACCCTAACCCTAACCCTTCCCCGAAGCCTGACCCTCACCCGTCCCCTAATCCTAACACGTACGCTAACACTAACCCGCGCCCTCACACGCACGCTCCCCCTAAAGCGTTGCCGTACCCTCACCTGGACCCTAAACCGTCCCCGTCCCCTAACCCTAACCCTAGCCCGAACCCTAACCCTAACCATTCCCCGAAGCATGACCCTCAACCGTCCCCTAATCCTAACCCGTACGCTAACACTAACGCGCACCCTCACACGCACGCTCCCCCTAAAGCGTTGCCGTACCCTCACCTGGACCCTAAACCGTCCCCGTCCCCTAACCCTAACCCTAGCCCGAACCCTAACCCTAATCCTTCCCCGAAGCCTGACCCTCACCCGTCCCCCAATCCTAACCCGTACGCTAACACTAACCCGCGCCCTCACACGCACGCTCACCCTAAAGCGTTGCCGTACCCTCACCTGACCCTAAACCGTCCCCGTCCCCTAACCCTAACCCGAGCCCAAACCCTAACCCTAACCCTTCCCCGAAGCCTGACCCTCACCCGTCCCCTAATCCTAACCCGTACGCTAACACTAACCCGCGCCCTCACTCGCACGCTCCCCCTAAAAGATTGCCATCCCCTCACCTAGACCCTAAACCGTCCCCGTCCCCTAACCCTAACCGTAGCCCGAACCCTAACCCTAACCCTTCCCCGAAGCCTGACCCTCATCCGTCCCCTAATCCTAACACGTACGCTAACACTAACCCGCGCCCTCACACGCACGCTCCCCCTAAAGCGTTGCCGTACCCTCACCTGGACCCTAAACCGTCCCCGTCCCCTAACCCTAACCCTAGCCCGAAGCATGACCCTAACCCTTCCCCGAAGCATGACCCTCAACCGTCCCCTAATCCTAACCCGTACGCTAACACTAACCCGCACCCTCACACGCACGCTCCCCCTAAAGCGTTGCCGTACCCTCACCTGGACCCTAAACCGTCCCCGTCCCCTAACCCTAACCCTAGCCCGAACACTAACCCTAACCCTTCCCCGAAGCCTGACCCTCAACCGTCCCCTAATCCTAACCCGTACGCTAACACTAACCCACGCCCTCACATGCACGCTCCCCCTAAAGTGTTGCCGTACCCTCACCTGGACCCTAAACCGTCCCCGTCCCCTAACCCTAACCCTAGCCCGAACCCTAACCCTAACCCTTCCCCGAAGCCTGACCCTCACCCGTCCCCTAATCCTAACCCGTACGCTAACACTAACCCGCGCCCTCACACGCACGCTCCCCCTAAAGCGTTGCCGTACCCTCACCTGGACCCTAATCCGTCCCCGTCCCCTAACCCTAACCCTAGCCCGAACCCTAACCCTAACCCTTCCCCGAAGCCTGACCCTCACCCGTCCCCTAATCCTAACCCGTACGCTAACACTAACCCACGCCCTCACACGCACGTTCCCGCTAAAGCATTGCCATACCCTCACCTGGACCCTAAACCGTCCCCGTCCCCTAACCCTAGCCCGAACCCTAACCCTAACCCTTCCCCGAAGCCTGACCCTCACCCGTCCCCTAATCCTAACCCGTACGCTAACACTAACCCGCGCCCTCACACGCACGCTCCCCCTAAAGCGTTGCCGTACCCTCACCTGGACCCTAAACCGTCCCCGTCCGCTAACCCTAACCCTAGCCCTAACCCTAACCCTAACCCTTCCCCGAAGCCTGACCCTCACCCGTCCCCTAATCCTAACCCGTACGCTACACTAACCCGCGCCCTCACTCGCACGCTCCCCCTAAAACATTGCCATCCCCTCACCTAGACCCTAAACCGTCCCCATCCCCTAACCCTAACCGTAGCCCGAACCCTAACCCTAACCCTTCCCCGAAGCCTGACCCTCACCCGTCCCCTAATCCTAACACGTACGCTAACACTAACCCGCGCCCTCACACGCACGCTCCCCCTAAAGCGTTGCCGTACCCTCACCTGGACCCTAAACCGTCCCCGTCCCCTAACCCTAACCCTAGCCCGAACCCTAACCCTAACCATTCCCCGAAGCATGACCCTCAACCGTCCCCTAATCCTAACCCGTACGCTAACACTAACCCGCGCCCTCACTCGCACGCTCCCCCTAAAACATTGCCATCCCCTCACCTAGACCCTAAACCGTCCCCATCCCCTAACCCTAACCGTAGCCCGAACCCTAACCCTAACCCTTCCCCGAAGCCTGACCCTCACCCTTCCCCTAATCCTAACACGTACGCTAACACTAACCCGCGCCCTCACACGCACGCTCCCCCTAAAGCGTTGCCGTACCCTCACCTGGACCCTAAACCGTCCCCGTCCCCTAACCCTAACCCTAGCCCGAACCCTAACCCTAACCCTTCCCCGAAGCATGACCCTCAACCGTCCCCTAATCCTAACCCGTACGCTAACACTAACCCGCACCCTCACACGCACGCTCCCCCTAAAGCGTTGCCGTACCCTCACCTGGACCCTAAACCGTCCCCGTCCCCTAACCCTAACCCTAGCCCGAACCCTAACCCTAACCCTTCCCCGAAGCCTGACCCTCAACCGTCCCCTAATCCTAACCCGTACGCTAACACTAACCCACGCCCTCACATGCACGCTCCCCCTAAAGTGTTGCCATACCCTCACCTGGACCCTAAACCGTCCCCGTCCCCTAACCCTAACCCTAGCCCGAACCCTAACCCTAACCCTTCCCCGAAGCCTGACCCTCACCCGTCCCCTAATCCTAACCCGTACGCTAACACTAACCCGCGCCCTCACACGCACGCTCCCCCTAAAGCGTTGCCGTACCCTCACCTGGACCCTAAACCGTCCCCGTCCCCTAACCCTAACCCTAGCCCGAACCCTAACCCTAACCCTTCCCCGAAGCCTGACCCTCACCCGTCCCCTAATCCTAACCCGTACGCTAACACTAACCCACGCCCTCACACGCACGTTCCCGCTAAAGCATTGCCATACCCTCACCTGGACCCTAAACCGTCCTCGTCCCCTAACCCTAGCCCGAACCCTAACCCTAACCCTTCCCCGAAGCCTGACCCTCACCCGTCCCCTAATCCTAACCCGTACGCCAACACTAACCCGCGCCCTCACACGCACGCTCCCCCTAAAGCGTTGCCGTACCCTCACCTGGACCCTAAACCGTCCCCGTCCGCTAACCCTAACCCTAGCCCTAACCCTAACCCTAACCCTTCCCCGAAGCCTGACCCTCACCCGTCCCCTAATCCTAACCCGTACGCTAACACTAACCCGCGCCCTCACACGCACGCTCCCCCTAAAGCGTTGCCGTACCCTCACCTGGACCCTAAACCGTCCCCGTCCCCTAACCCTAACCCTAGCCCGAACCCTAACCCTAACCCTTCCCCGAAGCCTGACCCTCACCCGTCCCCTAATCCTAACCCGTACGCTAACACTAACACACGCCCTCACACGCACGCTCCCCCTAAAGCGTTGCCGTACCCTCACCTGGACCCTAAACCGTCCCCGTCCCCTAACCCTAACCCTAGCCCGAACCCTAACCCTAACCCTTCCCCGAAGCATGACCCTCACCCGTCCCATAATCCTAACCCGTACGCTAACATTACCCCGCGCCCTCACACGCACGCTCCCCCTAAAGCATTGCCGTACCCCCACCTGGACCCTAAACCGTCCCCGTCCCCTAACCCTAACCCTAGCCCGAACCCTAACCCTAACCCTTCCCCGAAGCCTGACCCTCACCCGTCCCCTAATCCTAACCCGTACGGTAACACTAATCCGCGCCCTCACACCCACGCTCCCCCTACAGCGTTGCCATACCCTCAGCTGGACCCTAAACCGTCCCCGTCCGCTAACCCTAACCCTAGCCCGAACCCTAACCCTAACCCTTCCCCGAAGCCTGACCCTCACCCGTCCCCTAATCCTAACCCGTACGCTAACACTAACCCGCGCCCTCACATGCACGCTCCCCCTAAAGCGTTGCCGTACCCTCACCTGGACCCTAAACCGTCCCCGTCCCCTAACCCTAACCCTAGCCCGAACCCTAACCCTAATCCTTCCCCGAAGCCTGACCCTCACCCGTCCCCTAATCCTAACCCGTACGCTAACACTAACCCGCGCCCTCACACGCACGCTCCCCCTAAAGCGTTGCCGTACCCTCACCTGGACCCTAACCCGTCCCCGTCCCCTAACCCTAACCCTAGCCCGAACCCTAACCCTAACCCTTCCCCGAAGCCTGACCCTCACCCGTCCCCTAATCCTAACCCGTACGCTAACACTAACCCGCGCCCTCACACCCACGCTCCCCCTAAAGCGTTGCCATACCCTCACCTGGACCCTAAACCGTCCCCGTCCCCTAACCCTAACCCTAGCCCGAACCCTAACCCTAACCCTTCCCCGAAGCCTGACCCTCACACGTCCCCTAATCCTAACCCGTACGCTAACACTAACCCGCGCCCTCACACGCACGCTCCCCCTAAAGCGTTGCCGTACCCTCACCTGGACCCTAAACCGTCCCCGTCCCCTAACCCTAACCCTAGCCCGAACCCTAACCCTAACCCTTCCCCGAAGCCTGACGCTCACCCGTCCCCTAAACCTAACCCATACGATAACACTAACCCGCGCCCTCACACGCACGCTCCCCCTAAAGCGTTGCCGTACCCTCACCTGGACCCTAAACCGTCCCCGTCCCCTAACCCTAACCCTAGCCCGAACCCTAACCCTAACCCTTCCCCGAAGCCTGACCCTCACCCGTCCCCTAATCCTAACCCGTACACTAACACGAACCCGCGCCCTCACACGCACGCTCCCTCTAAAGCGTTGCCGTACCCTCACCTGGACCCTAACCCGTCCCCGTCCCCTAACCCTAACCCTAGCCCGAACCCTAACCCTAACACTTCCCCGAAGCCTGACCCTCACCCGTCCCCAAATCCTAACCCGTACGCTAACACTAACCCGCGCCCTCACACGCACGCTCCCCCTAAAGCGTTGCCGTACCCTCACCTGGACCCTAAACCGTCCCCGTCCCCTAACCCTAACCCTAGCCCGAACCCTAACCCTAACCCTTCCCCGAAGCCTGACCCTCACCCGTCCCCTAATCCTAACCCGTACGCTAACACTAACCCGCGCCCTCACACGCACGCTCCCCCTAAAGCGTTGCCGTACCCTCACCTGGACCCTAAACCGTCCCCGTACCCTAACCCTAACCCTAGCCCGAACCCTAACCCTAACCCTTCCCCGAAGCCTGACCCTCACCCGTCCCCTAATCCTAACCCGTACGCTAACACTAACCCGCGCCCTCACACGCACGCTCCCCCTAAAGCGTTGCCGTACCCTCACCTGGACCCTAAACCGTCCCCGTCCCCTAACCCTAACCCTAGCGCGAACCCTAACCCTAACCCTTCCCCGAAGCCTGACCCTCACCCGTCCCCTAATCCTAACCCGTACGCTAACACTAACCCGCGCCCTCACACGCACGCTCCCCCTAAAGCGTTGCCGTACCCTCACCTGGACCCTAAACCGTCCCCGTCCCCTAACCCTAACCCTAGCCCGAACCCTAACCCTAACCCTTCCCCGACGCCTGACCCTCACCCGTCCCATAATCCTAACCCGTACGCTAACACTAACCCGCGCCCTCACACGCACGCTCCCCCTAAAGCGTTGCCGTACCCTCACCTGGACCCTAAACCGTCCCCGTCCCCTAACACTAACCCTAGCCCGAACCCTAACCCTAACCCTTCCCCGACGCCTGACCCTCACCTGTCCCATAATCCTAACCCGTACGCTAACATTAACCCGCGCCCTCACACGCACGCTCCCCCTAAAGCGTTGCCGTACCCCCACTTGGACCCTAAACCGTCCCCGTCCCCTAACCCTAACCCTAGCCCGAACCCTAACCCTAACCCTTCCCCGAAGCCTGACCCTCACCCGTCCCCTAATCCTAACCCGTACGCTAACACTAACTCGCGCCCTCACACCCACGCTCCCCCTACAGCGTTGCCATACCCTCAGCTGGACCCTAAACCGTCCCCGTCCCCTAACCCTAACCCTAGCCCGAACCCTAACCCTAACCCTTCCCCGAAGCCTGACCCTCACCCGACCCCTAATCCTAACCGATACGCTAACATTAACCCGCGCCCTCACACGCACGCTCCCTCTAAAGCGTTGCCATACCCTCACCTGGACCCTAAACCGTCCCCGTCCCCTAACCCTAACCCTAGCCCGAACCCTAACCCTAACCCTTCCCCGAAACCTGACGCTCACCCGTCCCCTAAATCTAACCTGTACGATAACACTAACCCGCGCCCTCACACGCACGCTCCCCCTAAAGCGTTGCCGTACCCTCACCTGGACCCTAATCCGTCCCCTTCCCCTAACCCTAACCCTAGCCCGAACCCTAACCCTAACCCTTCCCCTAAGCCTGACCCTCACCCGTCCCCTAATCCTAACCCGTACGCTAACACTAACCCGCGCCCTCACACGCACGCTCCCCCTAAAGCGTTGCCGTACCCTCACCTGGACCCTAAACCGTCCCCGTCCCCTAACCCTAACCCTAGCCCGAACCCTAACCCTAACCCTTCCCCGAAGCATGACCCTCACCCGTCCCATAATCCTAACCCGTACGCTAACATTAACCCGCGCCCTCACACGCACGCTCCCCCTAAAGCGTTGCCGTACCCCCACCTGGACCCTAAACCGTCCCCGTCCCCTAACCCTAACCCTAGCCCGAACCCTAACCCTAACCCTTCCCCGAAGCCTGACCCTCACCCGTCCCCTAATCCTAACCCGTACGGTAACACTAACCCGCGCCCTCACACCCACGCTCCCCCTACAGCGTTGCCATACCCACAAATGGACCCTAAACCGTCCCCGTCCCCTAACCCTAACCCTAGCCCGAACCCTAACCCTAACCCTTCCCCGAAGCCTGACCCTCACCCGTCCCCTAATCCTAACCCGTACGCTAACACTAACCCGCGCCCTCACACGCACGCTCCCCCTAAAGCGTTGCCGTACCCTCACCTGGACCCTAAACCGTCCCCGACCCCTAACCTTAACCCTAGCCCGAACCCTAACCCTAATCCTTCCCCGAAGCCTGACCCTCACCCGTCCCCTAATCCTAACCCGTACACTAACACTAACCCACGCCCTCACACGCACGCTCCCCCTAAAGCGTTGCCGTACCCTCACCTGGACCCTAACCCGTCCCTGTCCCCTAACCCTAACCCTAGCTCGAACCCTAACCCTAACCCTTCCCCGAAGCCTGACCCTCACCCGTCCCCTAATCCTAACCCGTACGCTAACACTAACCCGCGCCCTCACACCCACGCTCCCCCTAAAGCGTTGCCATACCCTCACCTGGACCCTAAACCGTCCCCGTCCCCTAACCCTAACCCTAGCCCGAACCCTAACCCTAACCCTTCCCCGAAGCCTGACCCTCACCCGTCCCCTAATCCTAACCCGTACGCTAACACTAACCCGCGCCCTCACACGCACGCTCCCCCTAAAGCGTTGCCGTACCCTCACCTGGACCCTAACCCGTCCCTGTCCCCTAACCCTAACCCTAGCCCGAACCCTAATCCTAACCCTTCCCCGAAGCCTGACCCTCTCCCGTCCCCTAATCCTAACCCGTACGCTAACACTAACCCGCGCCCTCACACCCACGCTCCCCCTAAAGCGTTGCCATACCCTCACCTGGACCCTAAACCGTCCCCGTCCCCTAACCCTAACCCTAGCCCGAACCCTAACCCTAACCCTTCCCCGAAGCCTGACCCTCACCCGTCCCCTAATCCTAACCCGTACACTAACACTAACCCACGCCCTCACACGCACGCTCCCTCTAAAGCGTTGCCGTACCCTCAGCTGGACCCTAAACCGTCCCCGTTCCCTAACCCTAACCCTAGCCCGAACCCTAACCCTAACCCTTCCCCGAAGCCTGACCCTCACCCGTCCCCTAATCCTAACCCGTACGCTAACACTAACCCGCGCCCTCACACGCACGCTCCCCCTAAAGCGTTGCCGTACCCTCACCTGGACCCTAAACCGTCCCCGTCCCCTAACCCTAACCCTAGCGCGAACCCTAACCCTAACCCTTCCCCGAAGCCTGACCCTCACCCGTCCCCTAATCCTAACCCGTACGCTAACACTAACCCGCGCCCTCACACGCACGCTCCCCCTAAAGCGTTGCCGTACCCTCACCTGGACCCTAAACCGTCCCCGTCCCCTAACCCTAACCCTAGCCCGAACCCTAACCCTAACCCTTCCCCGAAGCCTGACCCTCACCCGTCCCCTAATCCTAACCCGTACGCTAACATTAACCCGCGCCCTCACAACCACGCTCCCCCTAAAGCGTTGCCATACCCTCACCTGGACCCTAAACCGTCCCCGTCCCCTAACCCTAACCCTAGCCCGAACCCTAACCCTAACCCTTCCCCGAAGCCTGACCCTCACCCGTCCCCTAATCCTAACCCGTACGCTAACACTAACCCACGCACTCACACGCACGCTCCCCCTAAAGCGTTGCCGTACCCTCACCTGGACCCTAAACCGTCCCCGTCCCCTAACCCTAACCCTAGCCCGAACCCTAACCCTAACCCTTCCCCGAAGCCTGACCCTCACCCATCCCCTAATCCTAACCCGTACGCTAACACTAACCCGCGCCCTCACACGCACGCTCCCCCAAAGCGTTGCCGTACCCTCACCTGGACCCTAAACCGTCCCCGTTCCCTAACCCTAACCCTAGCCCGAACCCTAACCCTAACCCTTCCCCGAAGCCTGACGCTCACCCGTCCCCTAAACCTAACCCATACGATAACACTAACCCGCGCCCTCACACGCACGCTCCCCCTAAAGCGTTGCCGTACCCTCACCTGGACCCTAAACCGTCCCCGTCCCCTAACCCTAACCCTAGCCAGAACCCTAACCCTAACCCTTCCCCGAAGCCTGACCCTCACCCGTCCCCTAATCCTAACCCGTACGCTAACACTAACCCGCGCCCTCACACGCACGCTCCCCCTAAAGCGTTGCCGTACCCTCACCTGGACCCTAAACCGTCCCCGTCCCCTAACCCTAACCCTAGCCCGAACCCTAACCCTAACCCTTCCCCGACGCCTGACCCTCACCCGTCCCATAATCCTAACCCGTACGCTAACACTAACCCGCGCCCTCACACGCACGCTCCCCTAAAGCGTTGCCGTACCCTCACCTGGACCCTAAACCGTCCCCGTCCCCTAACCCTAACCCTAGCCCGAACCCTAACCCTAACCCTTCCCCGACGCCTGACCCTCACCTGTCCCATAATCCTAACCCGTACGCTAACATTAACCCGCGCCCTCACACGCACGCTCCCCCTAAAGCGTTGCCGTACCCCCACTTGGACCCTAAACCGTCCCCGTCCCCTAACCCTAACCCTAGCCCGAACCCTAACCCTAAACCTTCCCCGAAGCCTGACACTCACCCGTCCCCTAATCCTAACCCGTACGCTAACACTAACTCGCGCCCTCACACCCACGCTCCCCCTACAGCGTTGCCATACCCTCAGCTGGACCCTAAACCGTCCCCGTCCCCTAACCCTAACCCTAGCCCGAACCCTAACCCTAACCCTTCCCCGAAGCCTGACCCTCACCCGTCCCCTAATCCTAACCGATACGCTAACATTAACCCGCGCCCTCACACGCACGCTCCCTCTAAAGCGTTGCCGTACCCTCACCTGGACCCTAAACCGTCCCCGTCCCCTAACCCTAACCCTAGCCCGAACCCTAACCCTAACCCTTCCCCGAAACCTGACGCTCACCCGTCCCCTAAATCTAACCTGTACGATAACACTAACCCGCGCCCTCACACGCACGCTCCCCCTAAAGCGTTGCCGTACCCTCACCTGGACCCTAAACCGTCCCCTTCCCCTAACCCTAACCCTAGCCCGAACCCTAACCCTAACCCTTCCCCTAAGCCTGACCCTCACCCGTCCCCTAATCCTAACCCGTACGCTAACACTAACCCGCGCCCTCACACGCACGCTCCCCCTAAATCGTTGCCGTACCCTCACCTGGACCCTAAACCGTCCCCGTCCCCTAACCCTAACCCTAGCCCGAACCCTAACCCTAACCCTTCCCCGAAGCATGACCCTCACCCGTCCCATAATCCTAACCCGTACGCTAACATTAACCCGCGCCCTCACACGCACGCTCCCCCTAAAGCGTTGCCGTACGCCCACCTGGACCCTAAACCGTCCCCGTCCCCTAACCCTAACCCTAGCCCGAACCCTAACCCTAACCCTTCCCCGAAGCCTGACCCTCACCCGTCCCCTAATCCTAACCCGTACGGTAACACTAACCCGCGCCCTCACACCCACGCTCCCCCTACAGCGTTGCCATACCCTCAGCTGGACCCTAAACCGTCCCCGTCCCCTAACCCTAACCCTAGCCCGAACCCTAACCCTAACCCTTACCCGAAGCCTGACCCTTACCCGTCCCCTAATCCTAACCCGTACGCTAACACTAACCCGCGCCCTCACACGCACGCTCCCCCTAAAGCGTTGCCGTACCCTCACCTGGACCCTAAACCGTACCCGTTCCCTAACCCTAACCCTAACCCGAACCCTAACCCTTACCCTTCCCCGAAGCCTGACGCTCACCCGTCCCCTAAACCTAACCCATACGATAACACTAACCCGCGCCCTCACACGCACGCTCCCCCTAAAGCGTTGCCGTACCCTCACCTGGACCCTAAACGGTCCCCGTCCCCTAACCCTAACCCTAGTCCGAACCCTAACCCTAACCCTTCCCCGAAGCCTGACCCTCACCCGTCCCCTAATCCTAACCCGTACACTAACACTAACCCGCGCCCTCACACGCACGCTCCCTCTAAAGCGTTGCCGTACCCTCAGCTGGACCCTAAACCGTCCCCGTTCCCTAACCCTAACCCTAGCCCGAACCCTAACCCTAACCCTTCCCCGAAGCCTGACCCTCACCCGTCCCCTAATCCTAACCCGTACGCTAACACTAACCCGCGCCCTCACACGCACGCTCCCCCTAAAGCGTTGTCGTACCCTCACCTGGACCCTAAACCGTCCCCATCCCCTAACCCAAACCCTAGCGCGAACCCTAACCCTAACCCTTCCCCGAAGCCTGACCCTCACCCGTCCCCTAATCCTAACCCGTACGCTAACACTAACCCGCGCCCTCACACGTACGCTCCCCCTAAAGCGTTGCCGTACCCTCACCTGGACCCTAAACCGTCCCCGTCCCCTAACCCTAACCCTAGCCCGAACCCTAACCCTAACCCTTCCCCGAAGCCTGACCCTCACCCGTCCCCTAATCCTAACCCGTACGCTAACACTAACCCACGCCCTCCCACGCACGCTCCCCCTAAAGCGTTGCCGTACCCTCACCTGGACCCTAAACCATCCCCGTCCCCTAACCCTAACCCTAGCCCGAACCCTAACCCTAACCCTTCCCCGAAGCCTGACCCTCACCCGTCCCCTAAACCTAACCCGTAGATAACACTAATCCACGCCCTCACACGCACGCTCCCCCTAAAGCGTTGCCGTACCCTCACCTGGACCCTAACCCGTCCCCGTCCCCTAACCCTAACCCGAGCCCGAACCCTAACCCTAACCTTTCCCTGAAGCCTGACCCTCACCCGTCCCCTAATCCTAACCCGTACGCTAACACTAACCCGCGCCCTCACACGCACGCTCCCCCTAAAGCGTTGCCGTACCCTCACCTGGACCCTAAACCGTCCCCGTCCCCTAACCCTAACCCTAGCCCGAACCCTAACCCTAACCCTTCCCCGAAGCCTGACCCTCACCCGTCCCCTAATCCTAACCCGTACGCTAACACTAACCCGCGCCCTCTAACGCACGCTCCCCCTAAAGCGTTGCCGTACCCTCACCTGGACCCTAAACCGTCCCCGTACCCTAACCCTAACCCTAGCCCGAACCCTAACCCTAACCCTTCCACGAAGCCTGACCCTCACCCGTCCCCTAATCCTATCCCGTACGCTAACACTAACCCGCGCCCTCACACGCACGCTCCCCCTAAAGCGTTGCCGTACCCTCACCTGGACCCTAAACCGTCCCCGTCCCCTAACCCTAACCCTAGCGCGAACCCTAACCCTAACCCTTCCCCGAAGCCTGACCCTCACCCGTCCCCTAATCCTAACCCGTACGCTAACACTAACCCGCGCCCTCACACGCACGCTCCCCCTAAAGCGTTGCCGTACCCTCACCTGGACCCTAAACCGTCCCCGTCCCCTAACCCTAACACTAGCCCGAACCCTAACCCTAACCCTTCCCCGAAGCATGACCCTCACCCGTCCCCTAATCCTAACCCGTACGCTAACACTAACCCGCGCCCTCACACCCACGCTCCCCCTACAGCGTTGCCATACCCTCAGCTGGACCCTAAACCGTCCCCGTCCCCTAACCCTAACCCTAGCCCGAACCCTAACCCTAACCCTTCCCCGAAGCCTGACCCTCACCCGTCCCCTAATCCTAACCCATACGCTAACACTAACCCGCGCCCTCACACGCACGCTCCCTCTAAAGCGTTGCCGTACCCTCACCTGGACCCTAAACCGTCCCCGTCCCCTAACCCTAACCCTAGCCCGAACCCTAACCCTAACCCTTCCCCGAAACCTGACGCTCACCCGTCCCCTAAACCTAACCCGTACGATAACACTAACCCGCGCCCTCACACGCACGCTCCCCCTAAAGCGTTGCCGTACCCTCACCTGGACCCTAAACCATCCCCGTACCCTAACCCTAACCCTAGCCCGAACCCTAACCCTAACCCTTCCCCGAAGCCTGACCCTCACCCGTCCCCTAATCCTAACCCGTACTCTAACACTAACCCGCGCCCTCAAACGCACGCTCCCCCTAAAGCGTTGCCGTACCCTCAGCTGGACCCTAAACCGTCCCCGTTCCCTAACCCTAACCCTAGCCCGAACCCTAACCCTAACCCTTCCCCGAAGCCTGACCCTCACCCGTCCCCTAATCCTAACCCGTACGCTAACACTAACCAGCGCCCTCACACGCACGCTCTCCCTAAAGCGTTGCCGTACCCTCACCTGGACTCTAAACCGTCCCCGTCCCCTAACCCTAACCCTAGCCCGAACCCTAACCCTAACCCTTCCCCTTAGCCTGACACTCACCCGTCCCCTAATCCTAACCCGTACGCTAACAGTAACCCGCGCCCTCACACGCACGCTCCCCCTAAAGCGTTGCCGTACCCTCCCCTGGACCCTAAACCGTCCCCGTCCCCTAACCCTAGCCTGAACCCTAACCCTAACCCTTCCCCGAAGCCTCACCCTCACCCGTCCCCTAATCCTAACCCGTACGCTAACACTAACCAGCGCCCTCACACGCACGCTCCCCCTAAAGCGTTGCCGTACACTCACCTGGACCCTAAACCGTCCCCGTCCCCTAACCCTAACCCTAGCCTGAACCCTAACCCTAATCCTTCCCCGAAGCCAGACCCTCACCCGTCCCCTAATCCTAACACGTACGCTAACACTAACCCTCGCCCTCACACGCACACTCCCCTTAAAGTGTTGCAGTACTCTTACCTGGACCCTAAACCGTCCCCGTCCCCTAACCCTAACCCTAGCCCGAACCCTAACCCTAAACCTTCCCCCAAGCCTGACCCTCACCCGTCCCCTAATCCTAACCCGTACGCTAACAAAACCCGTGCCCTCACACGCACGCTCCCCCTAAAGCGTTGCCGTACCCTCAGCTGGACCCTAAACCGTCCCCGTCCCCTAACCCTAACCCTAGCCCGAACCCTAACCCTAACCCTTCCCCGAAGCCTGACCCTCACCCGTCCCCTAATCCTAACCCGTACGCTAACACTAACCCGCGCCCTCACACGCACGCTCCCCCTAAAGCGTTGCCATACCCTCACCTGGACCCTAAACCGTCCCCGTCCCCTAACCCTAACCCTAGCCCGAACCCTAACCCTAACCCTTCCCCGAAGCATGACCCTCACCCGTCCCCTAATCCTAACCCGTACGCTAACACTAACCCGCGCCCTCACACGCACGCTCCCCCTAAAGCGTTGCCGTACCCTCAGCTGGACCCTAAACCGTCCCCGTTCCCTAACCCTAACCCTAGCCCGAACCCTAACCCTAATCCTTCCCCGAAGCCTGACCCTCACCCGTCCCCTAATCCTAACCCGTACGCTAACACTAACCCGCGCCCTCACACGCACGCTCTCCCTAAAGCTTTGCCGTACCCTCACCTGGACCCTAAACCGTCCCCGTCCCCTAACCCTAACCCTAGCCCGAACCCTAACCCTAACCCTTCCCGTTAGCCTGACACTCACCCGTCCCCTAATCCTAACCCGTACGCTAACAGTAACCCGCGCCCTCACACGCACGCTCCCCCTAAAGCGTTGCCGTACCCTCCCCTGGACCCTAAACCGTCCCCGTCCCCTAACCCTAGCCTGAACCCTAACCCTAACCCTTCCCCGAAGCCTGACCCTCACCCGTCCCCTAATCCTAACCCGTACGCTAACACTAACCAGCGCCCTCACACGCACGCTCCCCCTAAAGCGTTGCCGTACCCTCACCTGGACCCTAAACCGTCCCCGTCCCCTAACCCTAACCCTAGCCTGAACCCTAACCCTAATCCTTCCCCGAAGCCAGACTCTCACCCGTCCCCTAATCCTAACACGTACGCTAACACTAACCCTCGCCCTCACACGCACACTCCCCTTAAAGTGTTGCCGTACTCTTACCTGGACCCTAAACCGTCCCCGTCCCCTAACCCTAACCCTAGCCCGAACCCTAACCCTAAACCTTCCCCCAAGCCTGACCCTCACCCGTCCCCTAATCCTAACCCGTACGCTAACACTAACCCGCGCCCTCACACGCACGCTCCCCCTAAAGCGTTGCCGTACCCTCAGCTGGACCCTAAACCGTCCCCGTCCCCTAACCCTAACCCTAGCCCGAACCCTAACCCTAACCCTTCCCCGAAGCCTGACCCTCACCCGTCCCCTAATCCTAACCCGTACGCTAACACTAACCCGCGCCCTCACACGCACGCTCCCCCTAATGCGTTGCCATACCCTCACCTGGACCCTAAACCGTCCCCGTCCCCTAACCCTAACCCTAGCCCGAACCCTAACCCTAACCCTTCCCCGAAGCCTGACCCTCACCCGTCCCCTAATTCTAACCCGTACGCTAACACTAACCCGCGCCCTCACACGCACGCTCCCCCTAAAGCGTTGCCGTACCGTCACCTGGACCCTAAACCGTCCCCGTCCCCTAACCCTAACCCTAGCCCGAACCCTAACCCTAACCCTTCCCCGAAGCCTGACCCTCACACGTCCCCTAATCCTAACCAGTACGCTAACACTAACCCACGCCCTCACACGCACGCTCCCCCTAAAGCGTTGCCGTACCCTCACCTGGACCCTAAACCGTCCCCGTCCCCTAACCCTAACCCTAGCCCGAACCCTAACCCTAACCCTTCCCCGAAGCCTGACCCTCACCCGTCCCCTAATCCTAACCCGTACGCTAACACTAACAGACGCCCTCACACGCACGCTCCCCCTAAAGCGTTGCCGTACCCTCACCTGGACCCTAACCCGTCCCCGTCCCCTAACCCTAACCCTAGCCCGAACCCTAAACCTAACACTTCCCCGAAGCCTGACCCTCACCCGTCCCCTAATCCTAACCCGTACGCTAACACTAACTCTCGCCTTCACACGCACGCTCCCCCTAAAGCGTTGCCGTACCCTCACCTGGACCCTAAACCGTCCCCGTCCCCTAACCCTAACCCTAGCCCGAACCCTAACACTAACCCTTCCCCGAAGCCTGACCCTCACCCGTCCCCTAATCCTAACCCGTACGCTAACACTAACCCGCGCCCTCACACGCACGCTCCCCCTAAAGCGTTGCCGTACCCTCACCTGGACCCTAAACCGTCCCCGTACCCTAACCCTAACCCTAGCCCGAACCCTAACCCTAACCCTTCCCCGAAGCCTGACCCTCACCCGTCCCCTAATCCTAACCCGTACGCTAACACTAACCCGCGCCCTCACACGCACGCTCCCTCTAAAGCGTTGCCGTACCATCACCTGGACCCTAAACCGTCCCCGTCCCCTAACCCTAACCCTAGCCCGAACCCTAACCCTAACCCTTCCCCGAAGCCTGACCCTCACCCCTCCCCTAATCCTAACACGTACGCTAACACTAACCCGCGCCCTCACACGCACGCTCCCCCTAAAGCGTTGCCGTACCCTCACCTGGACCCTAAACCGTCCCCGTCCCCTAACCCTAACCCTAGCCCGAACCCTAACCCTAACCCTTCCCCGAAGCCTGACCCTCACCCGTCCCCTATTCCTAACCCGTACTCTAACACTAACACGCGCCCTCACACGCACGCTCCCCCTAAAGCGTTGCCGTACCCTCACCTGGACCCTAAACCGTCCCCGTCCCCTAACCCTAACCCTAGCCCGAACCCTAACCCTAACCCTTCCCCGAAGCCTGACGCTCACCCGTCCCCTAATCCTAACCCGTACGCTAACACTAACCTACGCCCTCACACGCACGGTCCCCCTAAAGCGTTGCCGTACCCTCCCCTGGACCCTAAACCGTCCCCGTCCCCTAACCCTAGCCTGAACCCTAACCCTAACCCTTCCCCGAAGCCTGACCCTCACCCGTCCCCTAATCCTAACCCGTACGCTAACACTAACCCGCGCCCTCACACGCACGCTCCCCCTAAAGCGTTGCCGTACCCTCACCTGGACCCTAAACCGTCCCCGTCCCCTAACCCTAACCCTAGCCCGAACCCTAACCCTAACCCTTCCCCGACGCCTGACCCTCACCCGTCCCATAATCCTAACCCGTACGCTAACACTAACCCGCGCCCTCACACGCACGCTCCCCTAAAGCGTTGCCGTACCCTCACCTGGACCCTAAACCGTCCCCGTCCCCTAACCCTAACCCTAGCCCGAACCCTAACCCTAACCCTTCCCCGAAGCCTGACCCTCACCCGTCCCCTAATCCTAACCGATACGCTAACATTAACCCGCGCCCTCACATGCACGCTCCCTCTAAAGCGTTGCCGTACCCTCACCTGGACCCTAAACCGTCCCCGTCCCCTAACCCTAACCCTAGCCCGAACCCTAACCCTAACCCTTCCCCGAAACCTGACGCTCACCCGTCCCCTAAATCTAACCTGTACGATAACACTAACCCGCGCCCTCACACGCACGCTCCCCCTAAAGCGTTGCCGTACCCTCACCTGGACCCTAAACCGTCCCCTTCCCCTAACCCTAACCCTAGCCCGAACCCTAACCCTAACCCTTCCCCTAAGCCTGACCCTCACCCGTCCCCTAATCCTAACCCGTACGCTAACACTAACCCGCGCCCTCACACGCACGCTCCCCCTAAATCGTTGCCGTACCCTCACCTGGACCCTAAACCGTCCCCGTCCCCTAACCCTAACCCTAGCCCGAACCCTAACCCTAACCCTTCCCCGAAGCATGACCCTCACCCGTCCCATAATCCTAACCCGTACGCTAACATTAACCCGCGCCCTCACACGCACGCTCCCCCTAAAGCGTTGCCGTACGCCCACCTGGACCCTAAACCGTCCCCGTCCCCTAACCCTAACCCTAGCCCGAACCCTAACCCTAACCCTTCCCCGAAGCCTGACCCTCACCCGTCCCCTAATCCTAACCCGTACGGTAACACTAACCCGCGCCCTCACACCCACGCTCCCCCTACAGCGTTGCCATACCCTCAGCTGGACCCTAAACCGTCCCCGTCCCCTAACCCTAACCCTAGCCCGAACCCTAACCCTAACCCTTACCCGAAGCCTGACCCTTACCCGTCCCCTAATCCTAACCCGTACGCTAACACTAACCCGCGCCCTCACACGCACGCTCCCCCTAAAGCGTTGCCGTACCCTCACCTGGACCCTAAACCGTCCCCGTTCCCTAACCCTAACCCTAACCCGAACCCTAACCCTAACCCTTCCCCGAAGCCTGACGCTCACCCGTCCCCTAAACCTAACCCATACGATAACACTAACCCGCGCCCTCACACGCACGCTCCCCCTAAAGCGTTGCCGTACCCTCACCTGGACCCTAAACGGTCCCCGTCCCCTAACCCTAACCCTAGTCCGAACCCTAACCCTAACCCTTCCCCGAAGCCTGACCCTCACCCGTCCCCTAATCCTAACCCGTACACTAACACTAACCCGCGCCCTCACACGCACGCTCCCTCTAAAGCGTTGCCGTACCCTCAGCTGGACCCTAAACCGTCCCCGTTCCCTAACCCTAACCCTAGCCCGAACCCTAACCCTAACCCTTCCCCGAAGCCTGACCCTCACCCGTCCCCTAATCCTAACCCGTACGCTAACACTAACCCGCGCCCTCACACGCACGCTCCCCCTAAAGCGTTGTCGTACCCTCACCTGGACCCTAAACCGTCCCCATCCCCTAACCCAAACCCTAGCGCGAACCCTAACCCTAACCCTTCCCCGAAGCCTGACCCTCACCCGTCCCCTAATCCTAACCCGTACGCTAACACTAACCCGCGCCCTCACACGTACGCTCCCCCTAAAGCGTTGCCGTACCCTCACCTGGACCCTAAACCGTCCCCGTCCCCTAACCCTAACCCTAGCCCGAACCCTAACCCTAACCCTTCCCCGAAGCCTGACCCTCACCCGTCCCCTAATCCTAACCCGTACGCTAACACTAACCCACGCCCTCCCACGCACGCTCCCCCTAAAGCGTTGCCGTACCCTCACCTGGACCCTAAACCATCCCCGTCCCCTAACCCTAACCCTAGCCCGAACCCTAACCCTAACCCTTCCCCGAAGCCTGACCCTCACCCGTCCCCTAAACCTAACCCGTAGATAACACTAATCCACGCCCTCACACGCACGCTCCCCCTAAAGCGTTGCCGTACCCTCACCTGGACCCTAACCCGTCCCCGTCCCCTAACCCTAACCCGAGCCCGAACCCTAACCCTAACCTTTCCCTGAAGCCTGACCCTCACCCGTCCCCTAATCCTAACCCGTACGCTAACACTAACCCGCGCCCTCACACGCACGCTCCCCCTAAAGCGTTGCCGTACCCTCACCTGGACCCTAAACCGTCCCCGTCCCCTAACCCTAACCCTAGCCCGAACCCTAACCCTAACCCTTCCCCGAAGCCTGACCCTCACCCGTCCCCTAATCCTAACCCGTACGCTAACACTAACCCGCGCCCTCTAACGCACGCTCCCCCTAAAGCGTTGCCGTACCCTCACCTGGACCCTAAACCGTCCCCGTACCCTAACCCTAACCCTAGCCCGAACCCTAACCCTAACCCTTCCCCGAAGCCTGACCCTCACCCGTCCCCTAATCCTAACCCGTACGCTAACACTAACCCGCGCCCTCACACGCACGCTCCCCCTAAAGCGTTGCCGTACCCTCACCTGGACCCTAAACCGTCCCCGTCCCCTAACCCTAACCCTAGCGCGAACCCTAACCCTAACCCTTCCCCGAAGCCTGACCCTCACCCGTCCCCTAATCCTAACCCGTACGCTAACACTAACCCGCGCCCTCACACGCACGCTCCCCCTAAAGCGTTGCCGTACCCTCACCTGGACCCTAAACCGTCCCCGTCCCCTAACCCTAACACTAGCCCGAACCCTAACCCTAACCCTTCCCCGAAGCATGACCCTCACCCGTCCCCTAATCCTAACCCGTACGCTAACACTAACCCGCGCCCTCACACCCACGCTCCCCCTACAGCGTTGCCATACCCTCAGCTGGACCCTAAACCGTCCCCGTCCCCTAACCCTAACCCTAGCCCGAACCCTAACCCTAACCCTTCCCCGAAGCCTGACCCTCACCCGTCCCCTAATCCTAACCCATACGCTAACACTAACCCGCGCCCTCACACGCACGCTCCCTCTAAAGCGTTGCCGTACCCTCACCTGGACCCTAAACCGTCCCCGTCCCCTAACCCTAACCCTAGCCCGAACCCTAACCCTAACCCTTCCCCGAAACCTGACGCTCACCCGTCCCCTAAACCTAACCCGTACGATAACACTAACCCGCGCCCTCACACGCACGCTCCCCCTAAAGCGTTGCCGTACCCTCACCTGGACCCTAAACCATCCCCGTACCCTAACCCTAACCCTAGCCCGAACCCTAACCCTAACCCTTCCCCGAAGCCTGACCCTCACCCGTCCCCTAATCCTAACCCGTACTCTAACACTAACCCGCGCCCTCAAACGCACGCTCCCCCTAAAGCGTTGCCGTACCCTCAGCTGGACCCTAAACCGTCCCCGTTCCCTAACCCTAACCCTAGCCCGAACACTAACCCTAACCCTTCCCCGAAGCCTGACCCTCACCCGTCCCCTAATCCTAACCCGTACGCTAACACTAACCAGCGCCCTCACACGCACGCTCTCCCTAAAGCGTTGCCGTACCCTCACCTGGACTCTAAACCGTCCCCGTCCCCTAACCCTAACCCTAGCCCGAACCCTAACCCTAACCCTTCCCCTTAGCCTGACACTCACCCGTCCCCTAATCCTAACCCGTACGCTAACAGTAACCCGCGCCCTCACACGCACGCTCCCCCTAAAGCGTTGCCGTACCCTCCCCTGGACCCTAAACCGTCCCCGTCCCCTAACCCTAGCCTGAACCCTAACCCTAACCCTTCCCCGAAGCCTCACCCTCACCCGTCCCCTAATCCTAACCCGTACGCTAACACTAACCAGCGCCCTCACACGCACGCTCCCCCTAAAGCGTTGCCGTACACTCACCTGGACCCTAAACCGTCCCCGTCCCCTAACCCTAACCCTAGCCTGAACCCTAACCCTAATCCTTCCCCGAAGCCAGACCCTCACCCGTCCCCTAATCCTAACACGTACGCTAACACTAACCCTCGCCCTCACACGCACACTCCCCTTAAAGTGTTGCAGTACTCTTACCTGGACCCTAAACCGTCCCCGTCCCCTAACCCTAACCCTAGCCCGAACCCTAACCCTAAACCTTCCCCCAAGCCTGACCCTCACCCGTCCCCTAATCCTAACCCGTACGCTAACAAAACCCGTGCCCTCACACGCACGCTCCCCCTAAAGCGTTGCCGTACCCTCAGCTGGACCCTAAACCGTCCCCGTCCCCTAACCCTAACCCTAGCCCGAACCCTAACCCTAACCCTTCCCCGAAGCCTGACCCTCACCCGTCCCCTAATCCTAACCCGTACACTAACACTAACCCGCGCCCTCACACGCACGCTCCCCCTAAAGCGTTGCCATACCCTCACCTGGACCCTAAACCGTCCCCGTCCCCTAACCCTAACCCTAGCCCGAACCCTAACCCTAACCCTTCCCCGAAGCCTGACCCTCACCCGTCCCCTAATTCTAACCCGTACGCTAACACTAACCCGCGCCCTCACACGCACGCTCCCCCTAAAGCATTGCCGTACCGTCACCTGGACCCTAAACCGTCCCCGTCCCCTAACCCTAACCCTAGCCCGAACCCTAACCCTAACCCTTCCCCGAAGCCTGACCCTCACACGTCCCCTAATCCTAACCAGTACGCTAACACTAACCCACGCCCTCACACGCACGCTCCCCCTAAAGCGTTGCCGTACCCTCACCTGGACCCTAAACCGTCCCCGTCCCCTAACCCTAACCCTAGCCCGAACCCTAACCCTAACCCTTCCCCGAAACCTGACGCTCACCCGTCCCCTAAACCTAACACGTACGATAACACTAACCCGCGCCCTCACACGCACGCTCCCCCTAAAGCGTTGCCGTACCCTCACCTGGACCCTAAACCGTCCCCGTACCCTAACCCTAACCCTAGCCCGAACCCTAACCCTAACCCTTCCCCGAAGCCTGACCCTCACCCGTCCCCTAATCCTAACCCGTACGCTAACACTAACCCGCGCCCTCACACGCACGCTCCCCCTAAAGCGTTGCCGTACCCTCAGCTGGACCCTAAACCGTCCCCGTTCCCTAACCCTAACCCTAGCCCGAACCCTAACCCTAATCCTTCCCCGAAGCCTGACCCTCACCCGTCCCCTAATCCTAACCCGTACGCTAACACTAACCCGCGCCCTCACACGCACGCTCTCCCTAAAGCTTTGCCGTACCCTCACCTGGACCCTAAACCGTCCCCGTCCCCTAACCCTAACCCTAGCCCGAACCCTAACCCTAACCCTTCCCGTTAGCCTGACACTCACCCGTCCCCTAATCCTAACCCGTACGCTAACAGTAACCCGCGCCCTCACACGCACGCTCCCCCTAAAGCGTTGCCGTACCCTCCCCTGGACCCTAAACCGTCCCCGTCCCCTAACCCTAGCCTGAACCCTAACCCTAACCCTTCCCCGAAGCCTGACCCTCACCCGTCCCCTAATCCTAACCCGTACGCTAACACTAACCAGCGCCCTCACACGCACGCTCCCCCTAAAGCGTTGCCGTACCCTCACCTGGACCCTAAACCGTCCCCGTCCCCTAACCCTAACCCTAGCCTGAACCCTAACCCTAATCCTTCCCCGAAGCCAGACTCTCACCCGTCCCCTAATCCTAACACGTACGCTAACACTAACCCTCGCCCTCACACGCACACTCCCCTTAAAGTGTTGCCGTACTCTTACCTGGACCCTAAACCGTCCCCGTCCCCTAACCCTAACCCTAGCCCGAACCCTAACCCTAACCCTTCCCCGAAGCCTGACCCTCACCCGTCCCCTAATTCTAA
Source organism: Delphinus delphis (assembly GCF_949987515.2). Lineage (NCBI taxonomy): Eukaryota > Metazoa > Chordata > Mammalia > Artiodactyla > Delphinidae > Delphinus > Delphinus delphis. The sequence continues at coordinate 1,827,708 of NW_027192678.1, read as the reverse complement.
CCCGTACGCTAACACTAACCCGCGCCCTCACACGCACGCTCCCCCTAAAGCGTTGCCGTACCGTCACCTGGACCCTAAACCGTCCCCGTCCCCTAACCCTAACCCTAGCCCGAACCCTAACCCTAACCCTTCCCCGAAGCCTGACCCTCACACGTCCCCTAATCCTAACCAGTACGCTAACACTAACCCACGCCCTCACACGCACGCTCCCCCTAAAGCGTTGCCGTACCCTCACCTGGACCCTAAACCGTCCCCGTCCCCTAACCCTAACCCTAGCCCGAACCCTAACCCTAACCCTTCCCCGAAGCCTGACCCTCACCCGTCCCCTAATCCTAACCCGTACGCTAACACTAACAGACGCCCTCACACGCACGCTCCCCCTAAAGCGTTGCCGTACCCTCACCTGGACCCTAACCCGTCCCCGTCCCCTAACCCTAACCCTAGCCCGAACCCTAAACCTAACACTTCCCCGAAGCCTGACCCTCACCCGTCCCCTAATCCTAACCCGTACGCTAACACTAACTCTCGCCTTCACACGCACGCTCCCCCTAAAGCGTTGCCGTACCCTCACCTGGACCCTAAACCGTCCCCGTCCCCTAACCCTAACCCTAGCCCGAACCCTAACACTAACCCTTCCCCGAAGCCTGACCCTCACCCGTCCCCTAATCCTAACCCGTACGCTAACACTAACCCGCGCCCTCACACGCACGCTCCCCCTAAAGCGTTGCCGTACCCTCACCTGGACCCTAAACCGTCCCCGTACCCTAACCCTAACCCTAGCCCGAACCCTAACCCTAACCCTTCCCCGAAGCCTGACCCTCACCCGTCCCCTAATCCTAACACGTACGCTAACACTAACCCGCGCCCTCACACGCACGCTCCCTCTAAAGCGTTGCCGTACCATCACCTGGACCCTAAACCGTCCCCGTCCCCTAACCCTAACCCTAGCCCGAACCCTAACCCTAACCCTTCCCCGAAGCCTGACCCTCACCCCTCCCCTAATCCTAACACGTACGCTAACACTAACCCGCGCCCTCACACACACGCTCCCCCTAAAGCGTTGCCGTACCCTCACCTGGACCCTAAACCGTCCCCGTCCCCTAACCCTAACCCTAGCCCGAACCCTAACCCTAACCCTTCCCCGAAGCCTGACCCTCACCCGTCCCCTATTCCTAACCCGTACTCTAACACTAACACGCGCCCTCACACGCACGCTCCCCCTAAAGCGTTGCCGTACCCTCACCTGGACCCTAAACCGTCCCCGTCCCCTAACCCTAACCCTAGCCCGAACCCTAACCCTAACCCTTCCCCGAAGCCTGACGCTCACCCGTCCCCTAATCCTAACCCGTACGCTAACACTAACCTACGCCCTCACACGCACGGTCCCCCTAAAGCGTTGCCGTACCCTCACCTGGACCCTAAACCGTCCCCGTCCCCTAACCCTAACCCTAGCCCAAACCCTAACCCTAATCCTTCCCCGAAGCCTGACCCTCACCCGTCCCCTAATCCTAACCCGTACGCTAACACTAACCCGCGCCCTCACACGCCCGCTCACCCTAAAGCGTTGCCGTACCCTCACCTGGACCCTAAACCGTCCCCGTCCCCTAACCTTAACCCTAGCCCGAACCCTAACCCTAACACTTCCCCGAAGCCTGACCCTCACCCGTCCCCTAATCCTAACCCATACGCTAACACTAACCCGCGCCCTCATACGCACGCTCCCCCTAAAGCGTTGCCGTACCCTCACCTGGACCCTAAACCGTCCCCGTCCCCTAACCCTAACCCTAGCCCGAACCCTAACCCTAACCCTTCCCCGAAGCCTGACCCTCACCCGTCCCCTAATCCTAACCCGTACGCTAACACTAACCCGCGCCCTCACTCGCACGCTCCCCCTAAAACATTGCCATCCCCTCACCTAGACCCTAAACCGTCCCCGTCCCCTAACCCTAACCGTAGCCCGAACCCTAACCCTAACCCTTCCCCGAAGCCTGACCCTCACCCGTCCCCTAATCCTAACACGTACGCTAACACTAACCCGCGCCCTCACACGCACGCTCCCCCTAAAGCGTTGCCGTACCCTCACCTGGACCCTAAACCGTCCCCGTCCCCTAACCCTAACCCTAGCCCGAACCCTAACCCTAACCCTTCCCCGAAGCATGACCCTCACCCGTCCCATAATCCTAACCCGTACGCTAACACTAATGCGCACCCTCACACGCACGCTCCCCCTAAAGCGTTGCCGTACCCTCACCTGGACCCTAAACCGTCCCCGTCCCCTAACCCTAACCCTAGCCCGAACCCTAACCCTAACCCTTCCCCGAAGCCTGACCCTCACCCGTCCCCTAATCCTAACCCGTACGCTAACACTAACCCACGCCCTCACACGCACGCTCCCGCTAAAGCATTGCCATACCCTCACCTGGACCCTAAACCGTCCCCGTCCCCTAACCCTAACCCTAGCCCGAACCCTAACCCTAACCCTTCCCCGAAGCCTGACCCTCACCCGTCCCCTAATCCTAACCCGTACGCTAACACTAACCCGCGCCCTCACACGCACACTCCCCCTAAAGCGTTGCCGTACCCTCACCTGGACCCTAAACCGTCCCCGTCCCCTAACCCTAACCCTAGCCCTAACCCTAACCCTAACCCTTCCCCGAAGCCTGACCCTCACCCGTCCCCTAATCCTAACCCGTACGCTAACACTAACCCGCGCCCTCACACGCACGCTCCCCCTAAAGCGTTGCCGTACCCTCACCTGGACCCTAACCCGTCCCCGTCCCCTAACCCTAACCCTAGCCCGAACCCTAACCCTAACCCTTCCCCGAAGCCTGACCCTCACCCGTCCCCTAATCCTAACCCGTACGCTAACACTAACCCGCGCCCTCACACCCACGCTCCCCCTAAAGCGTTGCCATACCCTCACCTGGACCCTAAACCGTCCCCGTCCCCTAACCCTAACCCTAGCCCGAACCCTAACCCTAACACTTCCCCGAAGCCTGACCCTCACCCGTCCCCTAATCCTAAACCGTACGCTAACACTAACCCGCGCCCTCACACGCACGCTCCCCCTAAAGCGTTGCCGTACCCTCACCTGGACCCTAAACCGTCCCCGTCCCCTAACCCTAACCCTAGCCCGAACACTAACCCTAACCCTTCCCCGAAGCCTGACCCTCACCCGTCCCCTAATCCTAACCCGTACGCTAACACTAACACACGCCCTCACACGCACGCTCCCCCTAAAGCGTTGCCGTACCCTCACCTGGACCCTAACCCGTCCCCGTCCCCTAACCCTAACCCTAGCCCGAACACTAACCCTAACCCTTCCCCGAAGCCTGACCCTCACCCGTCCCCTAATCCTAACCCGTACGCTAACACTAACACACGCCCTCACACGCACGCTCCCCCTAAAGCGTTGCCGTACCCTCACCTGGACCCTAACCCGTCCCCGTCCCCTAACCATAACCCTAGCCCGAACCCTAACCCTAACCCTTCCCCGAAGCCTGACCCTCACCCGTCCCCTAATCCTAACCCGTACGCTAACACTAACCCGCGCCCTCACACGCACGCTCCCCCTAAAGCGTTGCCGTACCCCCACCTGGACCCTAAACCGTCCCCGTCCCCTAACCCTAACCCTAGCCCGAACCCTAACCCTAACCCTTCCCCGAAGCCTGACCCTCACCCGTCCCCTAATCCTAACACGTACGGTAACACTAACCCGCGCCCTCACACCCACGCTCCCCCTACAGCGTTGCCATACCCTCAGCTGGACCCTAAACCGTCCCCGTCCCCTAACCCTAACCCTAGCCCGAACCCTAACCCTAACCCTTCCCCGAAGCCTGACCCTCACCCGTCCCCTAATCCTAACCCATACGCTAACACTAACCCGCGCCCTCACACGCACGCTCCCTCTAAAGCGTTGCCGTACCCTCACCTGGACCCTAAACCGTCCCCGTCCCCTAACCCTAACCCTAGCCCGAACCCTAACCCTAACCCTTCCCCGAAACCTGACCCTCACCCGTCCCCTAAACCTAACCCGTACGATAACACTAACCCACGCCCTCACACGCACGCTCCCCCTAAAGCGTTGCCGTACCCTCACCTGGACCCTAAACCGTCCCCGTAACCTAACCCTAACCCTAGCCCGAACCCTAACCCTAACCCTTCCCCGAAGCCTGACCCTCACCCGTCCCCTAATCCTAACCCGTACGCTAACACTAACCCGCGCCCTCACACGCACGCTCCCCCTAAAGCGTTGCCGTACCCTCAGCTGGACCCTAAACCGTCCCCGTTCCCTAACCCTAACGCTAGCCCGAACCCTAACCCTAACCCTTCCCCGAAGCCTGACCCTCACCCGTCCCCTAATCCTAACCCGTACGCTAACACTAACCAGCGCCCTCACACGCACGCTCTCCCTAAAGCGTTGCCGTACCCTCACCTGGACCCTAAACCGTCCCCGTCCCCTAACCCTAACCCTAGCCCGAACCCTAACCCTAACCCTTCCCCTTAGCCTGACACTCACCCGTCCCCTAATCCTAACCCGTACGCTAACACTAACCCGCGCCCTCACACGCACGCTCCCCCTAAAGCGTTGCCGTACCCTCCCCTGGACCGTAAACCGTCCCCGTCCCCTAACCCTAGCCTGAACCCTAACCCTAACCCTTCCCCGAAGCCTGACCCTCACCCGTCCCCTAATCCTAACCCGTACACTAACACTAACCAGCGCCCTCACACGCACGCTCCCCCTAAAGCATTGCCGTACCCTCACCTGGACCCTAAACCGTCCCCGTCCCCTAACCCTAACCCTAGCCCGAACCCTAACACTAACCCTTCCCCGAAGCCTGACCCTCACCCGTCCCCTAATCCTAAACCGTACGATAACACTAACCCGCGCCCTCACATGCACGCTCCCCCTAAACCGTTGCCGTACCCTCACCTGGACCCTAAACCGTCCCCGTCCCCTAACCCTAACCCTAGCGCGAACCCTAACCCTAACCCTTCCCCGAAGCCTGACCCTCACCCGTCCCCAATCCTAACCCGTACGCTAACACTAACCCGCGCCCGCACACGCACGCTCCCCCTAAAGTGTTGCCGTACCCTCACCTGGACCCTAAACCGTCCCCGTCCCCTAAACCTAACCCTAGCCCGAACCCTAACCCTAACCCTTCCCCGAAGCCTGACCCTCACCCGTCCCCTAATCCTAACCCGTACGCTAACACTAACCCGCGCCCTCACACGCACGCTCCCCCTAAAGCGTTGCCGTACCGTCACCTGGACCCTAAACCGTCCCCGTCCCCTAACCCTAACCCTAGCCCGAACCCTAACCCTAACCCTTCCCCGAAGCCTGACCCTCACCCGTCCCGTAATCCTAACCCGTACGCTAACACTAACCCGCGCCCTCACACGCACGCTCCCCCTAAAGCGTTGCCGTACCCTCACCTGGACCCTAAACCGTCCCCGTCCCCTAACCCTAACCCTAGCCCGAACCCTAACCCTAACCCTTCCCCGAAGCCCGACCCTCACCCGTCCCCTAATCCTAACCCGTACGCTAACACTAACCCGCGCCCTCACACGCACGCTCCCCCTAAAGCGTTGCCATACCCTCACCTGGACCCTAAACCGTCCCCGTCCCCTAACCCTAACCCTAGCCCGAACCCTAACCCTAACCCTTCCCCGAAGCCTGACCCTCACCCGTCCCCTAATCCTAACCCGTACGCTAACACTAACCCGCGCCCTCACACGCATGCTCCCCCTAAAGCGTTGCCGTACCGTCACCTGGACCCTAAACCGTCCCCGTCCCCTAACCCTAACCCTAGCCCGAACCCTAACCCTAACCCTTCCCCGAAGCCTGACCCTCACCCGTCCCCTAATCCTAACCCGTACGCTAACACTAACCCGCGCCCTCACACGCACGCTCCCTCTAAAGCGTTGCCGTACCCTCACCTGGACCCTAAACCGTCCCCGTCCCCTAACCGTAATCCTAGCCCGAACCCTAACCGTAACCCTTCCCCGAAGCCTGACCCTCACCCGTCCCCTAATCCTAACCCGTACGATAACACTAACCCTCGCCCTCACATGCACGCTCCCCCTAAACCGTTGCCGTACCCTCACCTGGACCCTAAACCGTCCCCGTCCCCTAACCCTAACCCTAGCCCGAACCCTAACCCTAACCCTTCCCCGAAGCCTGACCCTCACCCGTCCCCAATCCTAACCCGTACGCTAACACTAACCCGCGCCCCCACACGCACGCTCCCCCTAAAGCGTTGCCGTACCCTCACCTGGACCCTAAACCGTCCCCGTCCCCTAAACCTAACCCTAGCCCGAACCCTAACCCTAACCCTTCCCCGAAGCCTGACCCTCACCCGTCCCCTAATCCTAACCCGTACGCTAACACTAACCCGCGCCCTCACACGCACGCTCCCCCTAAAGCTTTGCCGTACCGTCACCTGGACCCTAAACCGTCCCCGTCCCCTAACCCTAACCCTAGCCCGAACCCTAACCCTAACCCTTCCCCGAAGCCTGACCCTCACCCGTCCCCTAATCCTAACCCGTACGCTAACACTAACCCGCGCCCTCACACGCACGCACCCCCTAAAGCGTTGCCGTACCCTCACCTGGACCCTAAACCGTCCCCGTCCCCTAACCCTAACCCTAGCCCGAACCCTAACCCTAACCCTTCCCCGAAGCCTGACCCTCACCCGTCCCCTAATCCTAACCCGTACGCTAACACTAACCCGCGCCCTCACACGCACGCTCCCCCTAAAGCGTTGCCGTACCCTCACCTGGACCCTAAACCGTCCCCGTCCCCTAACCCTAACCCTAGCCCGAACCCTAACCCTAACCCTTCCCCGAAGCCTGACCCTCACCCGTCCCCTAAACCTAACCCGTACGATAACACTAATCCACGCCCTCACACGCACGCTCCCCCTAAAGCGTTGCCGTACCCTCACCTGGACCCTAAACCGTCCCCGTCCCCTAACCCTAACCCTAGCCCGAACCCTAACCCTAACACTTCCCCGAAGCCTGACCCTCACCCGTCCCCTAATCCTAACCCGTACGCTAACACTAACCCGCGCCCTCACACGCACGCTCCCCCTAAAGCGTTGCCGTACCCTCAGCTGGACCCTAAACCGTACCCGTCCCCTAACCCTAACCCTAACCCTAGCCCGAACCCTAACCCTAACCCTTCCCCGAAGCCTGACCCTCACCCGTCCCCTAATCCTAACCCGTACGCTAACACTAACCCGCGCCCTCACACGCACGCTCCCCCTAAAGCGTTGCCGTACCCTCACCTGGACCCTAAACCGTCCCCGTCCCCTAACCCTAACACTAGCGCGAACCCTAACCCTAACCCTTCCCCGAAGCCTGACCCAAACCTGTCCCCTAATCCTAACCCGTACGCTAACACTACCCCGCGCACTCACACGCACGCTCCCCCTAAAGCGTTGCCGTCCCCTCACCTGGACCCTAAACCGTCCCCGTCCCCTAACCCTAGCCCGAAACCTAACCCTAACCCTTCCCCGAAGCCTGACCCTAACCCGTCCCATAATCCTAACCCGTACGCTAACACTACCCCGCGCCCTCACACGCACGCTCCCCCAAAGCATTGCCGTACCCTCACCTGGACCCTAAACCGTCCCCGTCCCCTAACCCTAACCCTAGCCCGAACCCTAACCCTAACCCTTCCCCGAAGCATGACCCTCACCCGTCCCCTAATCCTAACCCGTACGCTAACACTAACCCGCACCCTCACACGCACGCTCCCCCTAAAGCGTTGCCGTACCCTCACCTGGACCCTAAACAGTCCCCGTCCCCTAACCCTAACCCTAGCGCGAACCCTAACCCTAAACCTTCCCCGAAGCCTGTCCCTCACCCGTCCCCTAATCCTAACCCGTACGCTAACACTAACCCGCGCCCTCACACGCACGCTCCCCCTAAAGCGTTGCCGTACCCTCACCTGGACCCTAAACCGTCCCCGTCCCCTAACCCTAACCCTAGCCCGAACCCTAACCCTAACCCTTCCCCGAAGCCTGACCCTCAACCGTCCCCTAATCCTAACCCGTACACTAACACTAACCCGCTCCCTCACACGCACGCTCCCCCTAAAGCATTGCCGAACCCTCACCTGGACCCTAAACCGTCCCCGTCCCCTAACCCTAGCCCGAACCCTAACCCTAACGCTTCCCCGAAGCCTGACCCTCACCCGTCCCCTAAACCTAACCCGTACGCTAACACTAACCCGCGCCCTCACACGCACGTTCCCCCTAAAGCGTTGCCGTACCCTCACCTGGACCCTAAACCGTCCCCGTCCCCTAACCCTAACCCTAGCCCGAACCCTAACCCTAACCCTTCCCCGAAGCCTGACCCTCACCCGTCCCCTAATCCTAACCCGTACGCTAACACTAACCCGCGCCCTCACACGCACGCTCCCCCTAAAGCGTTGCCGTACCCTCCCCTGGACCCTAAACCGTCCCCGTCCCCTAACCCTAGCCCAAACCCTAACCCTAGCCCTTCCCCGAAGCCTGACCCTCACCCGTCCCCTAATCCTAACCCGTACGCTAACACTAACTCGCGCCCTCACACCCACGCTCCCCCTAAAGCGTTGCCGTACCCTCACCTGGACCCTAAACCGTCCCCGTCCCCTAACCCTAACCCTAGCCCGAACCCTAACCCTAACCCTTCCCTGAAGCCTGACCCTCACCCGTCCCATAATCCTAACCCGTACGCTAACACTAACCCGCGCCCTCAGACCCACGCTCCCCCTAAAGCGTTGCCATACCCTCACCTGGACCCTAAACCGTCCCCGTCCCCTAACCCTAACCCTAGCCCGAACCCTAACCCTAACCCTTCCCCGAAGCCTGACCCTCAACCGTCCCCTAATCCTAACCCGTACACTAACACTAACCCGCTCCCTCACACGCACGCTCCCCCTAAAGAATTGCCGAACCCTCACCTGGACCCTAAACCGTCCCCGTCCCCTAACCCTAGCCCGAACCCTAACCCTAACGCTTCCCCGAAGCCTGACCCTCACCCGTCCCCTAAACCTAACCCGTACGCTAACACTAACCCGCGCCCTCACACGCACGTTCCCCCTAAAGTGTTGCCGTACCCTCACCTGGACCCTAAACCGTCCCCGTCCCCTAACACTAACCCTAGCCCTAACCCTAACCCTAACCCTTGCCCGAAGCCTGACCCTCACCCGTCCCCTAATCCTAACCCGAACGCTAACACTAACCCGCGCCCTCACACGCACGCTCCCCCTAAAGCGTTGCCGTACCCTCCCCTGGACCCTAAACCGTCCAAGTCCCCTAACCCTAGCCCAAACCCTAACCCTAACCCTTCCCCGAAGCCTGACCCTCACCCGTCCCCTAATCCTAACCCGTACGCTAACACTAACCCACGCCCTCACACGCACGCTCCCCCTAAAGCGTTGCCGTACCCTCACCTGGACCCTAAACCGTCCCCGTCCCCTAACCCTAACCCTAGCCCGAACGCTAAACCTAACCCTTGCCCGAAGCCTGACCCTCACCCGTCCCCTAATCCTAACCCGTACGCTAACACTAACCCGCGCCCTCACACGCACGCTCCCCCTAAATCGTTGCCGTAACCTCACCTGGACCCTAAACCGTCCCCGTCCCCTAACCCTAACCCTAGCCCGAACCCTAACCCTAATCCTTCCCCGAAGCCTGACCCTCACCCGTCCCCTAATCCTAACCCGTACGCTAACACTAACCCGCGCCCTCACACGCACGTTCCCCCTAAAGCGTTGCCGTACCCTCACCTGGACCCTAAACCGTACCCGTCCCCTAACCCTAACCCTATCCCGAACACTAACCCTAACACTTCCCTGAAGCCTGACCATCACCCGTCCCCTAATCCTAACCCATACGCTAACACTAACCCGCGCCCTCACACGCACGCTCCCCCTAAAGCGTTGCCGTACCCTCACCTTGACCCTAAACCGTCCCCGTCCCCTAACCCTAACCCTAGCCCGAACCCTAACCCTAACCCTTCCCCGAAGCCTGACCCTCACCCGTCCCCTAATCCTAACCCGTACGCTAACACTAACCCGCGCCCTCACACCCACGCTCCCCCTAAAGCGTTGCCATACCCCCACCTGGACCCTAAACCGTCCCCGTCCCCTAACCCTAACCCTAGCCCGAACCCTAACCCTTCCCCGAAGCCTGACCCTCACCCGTCCCCTAATCCTAACCCGTACGCTAACACTAACTCGCGCCCTCACACCCACGCTCCCCCTACAGCGTTGCCATACCCTCAGCTGGACCCTAAACCGTCCCCGTCCCCTAACCCTAAGCCTAGCCCTAACCCTAACCCTAACACTTCCCCGAAGCCTGACCCTCACCCGTCCCCTAATCCTAACCCGTACGCTAACACTAACCCGCGCCCTCACACGCACGCTCCCCCTAAAGCGTTGCCGTACCCTCACCTGGACCCTAAACCGTCCCCGTCCCCTAACCCTAACCCTTGCCCAAACCCTAACCCTAAACCTTCCCCGAAGCCTGACCCTCACCCGTCCCCTAATCCTAACCCGTACGCTAACACTAACCCACGCCCTCACACGCACGCTCCCCCTAAAGCGTTGCCGTACCCTCACCTGGACCCTAAACCGTCCCCGTCCCCTAACCCTAACCCTAGCCCGAACCCTAACCCTAACCCTTCCCTGAAGCCTGACCCTCACCCGTCCCCTAATCCTAACCCGTACGCTAACACTAACCCGCGCCCTCAGACCCACGCTCCCCCTAAAGCGTTGCCATACCCTCACCTGGACCCTAAACCGTCCCCGTCCCCTAACCCTAACCCTAGCCCGAACCCTAACCCTAACCCTTCCCCGAAGCCTGACACTCACCCGTCCCCTAATCCTAACCTGTACGCTAACACTAACCCGCGCCCTCACACGCACGCTCCCCCTAAAACGTTGCCGTACCCTCACCTGGACCCTAAACCGTCCCCGTCCCCTAACCCTAACCCTAGCCCGAACCCTAACCCTAACCCTTCCCCGAAGCCTGACCCTCACCCATCCCCTAATCCTAACCCGTACGCTAACACTAACCCACGACCTCACACGCATGCTCCCCCTAAAGCGTTGCCGTACCCTCACCTGGACCCTAAACCGTCCCCGTCCCCTAACCCTAACCCTAGCCCGAACCCTAACCCTAACCCTTCCCCGAAGCCTGACCCTCACCCGTCCCCTAATCCTAACCCGTACGCTAACATTAACCCACGACCTCACACGCACGCTCCCCCTAAAGCGTTGCCGTACCCTCACCTGGACCCTAACCCGTCCCCATCCCCTAACCCTAACCCTAGCGCGAACCCTAACCCTAACACTTCCCCGAAGCCTGACCCTCACCCGTCCCCTAATCCTAACCCGTACGCTAACACTAACCCGCGCCCTCACACGCACGCTCCCCCTAAAGCGTTGCCGTACCCTCACCTGGACCCTAAACCGTCCCCGTCCCCTAACCCTAACCCTAGCCCGAACCCTAACCCTAACCCTTCCCCGAAGCCTGACCCTCACCCGTCCCCTAATCCTAACCCGTACGCTAACACTAACCCACGCCCTCACACGCACGCTCCCCCTAAAGCGTTGCCGTACCCTCACCTGGACCCTAAACCGTCCCCGTCCCCTAACCCTAACCCTAGCCCGAACCCTAACCCTAACCCTTCCCCGAAGCCTGACCCTCACCCGTCCCCTAATCCTAACCCGTACGCTAACACTAACCCGCGCCCTCACATGCACGCTCCCCCTAAAGCGTTGCCGTACCCTCACCTGGACCCTAAACCGTCCCCGTCCCCTAACCCTAACCCTAGCCCGAACCCTAACCCTAACCCTTCCCCGAAGCCTGACCCTCACCCGTCCCCTAATCCTTTCCCGTACGCTAACACTAACCCGCGCCCTCACACGCACGCTCCCCCTAAAGCGTTGCCGTACCCTCACCTGGACCCTAAACCGTCCCCGTCCCCTAACACTAACCCTAGCCCTAACCCTAACCCTAACCCTTCCCCGAAGCCTAACCCTCACCCGTCCCCTAATCCTAACCCGTACGCTAACACTAACCCGCACCCTCACACGCACGCTCCCCCTAAAGCGTTGCCGTACCCTCACCTGGACCCTAAACCGTCCCCGTCCCCTAACCCTAACGCTAGCCCGAACCCTAAACCTAACCCTTCCCCGAAGCCTGACCCTCACACGTCCCCTAATCCTAACCCGTACGCTAACACTAACCCGCGCCCTCACACGCACGCTCCCCCTAAAGCGTTGCCGTACCCTCACCTGGACCCTAAACCGTCCCCGTCCCCTAACCCTAACCCTAGCCCGAACCCTAACCCTAACCCTTCCCCGAAGCCTGACCCTCACCCGTCCCCTAATCCTAACCCGTACGCTAACACTAACCCAGGCCCTCACAGGCACGCTCCCCCTAAAGCGTTGCCGTACCCTCACCTGGACCCTAAACCGTCCCCGTCCCCTAACCCTAACCCTAGCCCGAACCCTAACCCTAACCCTTCCCCGAAGCCTGACCCTCACCCGTCCCCTAATCCTAACCCGTACGCTAACAGTAACCCGCGCCCTCACACGCACGCTCCCCCTAAAGCGTTGCCGTACCCTCACCTGGACTCTAACCCGTCCCCGTCCCCTAACCCTAACCCTAGCCCGAACCCTAACCCTAACCCTTCCCCGAAGCCTGACCCTCACCCGTCCCCTAATCCTAACCCGTACGCTAACACTAACCCGCGCCCTCACACGCACGCTCCCCCTAAAGCGTTGCCGTACCCTCACCTGGACCCTAACCCGTCCCCATCCCCTAACCCTAACCCTAGCCCGAACCCTAACCCTAACACTTCCCCGAAGCCTGACCCTCACCCGTCCCCTAATCCTAACCCGTACGCTAACACTAACCCGCGCCCTCACACGCACGCTCGCCCTAAAGCGTTGCCGTACCCTCACCTGGACCCTAAACCGTCCCCATCCCCTAACCCTAACCCTAGCCCGAACCCTAACCCTAACACTTCCCCGAAGCCTGACCCTCACCCGTCCCCTAATCCTAACCCATATGCTAACAATAACCCGCGCCCTCACACGCACGCTCCCCCTAAAGCGTTGCCGTACCCTCACCTGGACCCTAAACCGTCCCCGTCCCCTAACACTAACCCTAGCCCTAACCCTAACCCTAACCCTTCCCCGAAGCCTGACCCTCACCCGTCCCCTAATCCTAACCCGTACGCTAACACTAACCCGCACCCTCACACGCACGCTCCCCCTAAAGCGTTGCCGTACCCTCACCTGGACCCTAAACCGTCCCCGTCCCCTAACCCTAACCCTAGCCCGAACCCTAACCCTAACCCTTCCCCGAAGCCTGACCCTCACCCGTCCCCTAATCCTAACCCGTACGCTAACACTAACCCACGCCCTCACACGCACGCTCCCCCTAAAGCGTTGCCGTACCCTCACCTGGACCCTAACCCGTCCCCATCCCCTAACCCTAACCCTAGCCCGAACCCTAACCCTAACACTTCCCCGAAGCCTGACCCTCACCCGTCCCCTAATCCTAACCCGTACGCTAACACTAACCCGCGCCCTCACACGCACGCTCCCCCTAAAGCGTTGCCGTACCCTCACCTGGACCCTAAACCGTCCCCATCCCCTAACCCTAACCCTAGCCCGAACCCTAACCCTAACACTTCCCCGAAGCCTGACCCTCACCCGTCCCCTAATCCTAACCCATATGCTAACACTAACCCGCGCCCTCACATGCACTCTCCCCCTAAAGCGTTGCCGTACCCTCACCTGGACCTTAAACCGTCCCCATCCCCTAACCCTAACCCTAGCCCGAACCCTAACCCTAACCCTTCCCCGAAGCCTGACCCTCACCCGTCCCCTAATCCTAACCCGTACGCTAACACTAACCCGCGCCCTCACACGCACGCTCCCCCTAAAGCGTTGCCGTACCCTCACCTGGACCCTAAACCGTCCCCGTCCCCTAACCCTAACCCTAGCGCGAACCCTAACCCTAACCCGAAGCCTGACCCTCACCCGTCCCCTAATCCTAACCCGTACGCTAACACTAACCCGCGCCCTCACACGCACGGTCCCCCTAAAGCGTTGCCGTACCCTCACCTGGACCCTAAACCGTCCCCGTCCCCTAACCCTAACCCTTGCCCGAACCCTAAACCTAACCCTTCCCCGAAGCCTGACCCTCACCCGTCCCCTAATCCTAACCCGTACGCTAACACTAACCCGCGCCCTCACACGCACGCTCCCCCTAAAGCGTTGCCGTACCCTCACCTGGACCCTAAACCGTCCCCGTCCCCTAACCCTAACCCTTGCCCGAACCCTAACCCTAACCCTTCCCCGAAGCCTGACCCTCACCCGTACCCTAATCCTAACCCGTACGCTAACACTAACCCGCGCCCTCACACGCACGCTCCCCTTAAAGCGTTGCCGTACCCTCACCTGGACCCTAAACCGTCCCCGTCCCCTAACCCTAACCCTAGCCCGAACCCTAAACCTAACCCTTCCCCGAAGCCTGACCCTCACCCGTCCCCTAATCCTAACCCGCACGCTAACACTAACCCGCGCCCTCACACGCACGCTCCCCCTAAAGCGTTGCCGTACCCTCACCTGGACCCTAAACCGTCCCCTTCCCCTAACCCTAACCCTAGCCCGAACCCTAACCCTAACCCTTCCACGAAGCCTGACCCTCACCCGTCCCCTAATCCTAACCCGTACGCTAACACTAACCCGCGACCTCACACCCACGCTCCCCCTAAAGCGTTGCCATACCCTCACCTGTACCCTAAACCGTCCCCGTCCCCTAACCCTAACCCTAGCCCGAACCCTAACCCTAATCCTTCCCCGAAGCCTGACCCTCACCCGTCCCCTAATCCTAACCCGTACGCTAACACTAACCCGCGCCCTCACACGCACGCTCCCCCTAAAGCGTTGCCGTACCGTCACCTGGACCCTAAACCGTCCCCTTCCCCTAACCCTAACCCTAGCCCGAACCCTAACCCTAACCCTTCCCCGAAGCCTGACCCTCACCCGTCCCCTAATCCTAACCCGTACGCTAACACTAACCCGCGGCCTCACACCCACGCTCCCCCTAAAGCGTTGCCATACCCTCACCTGCACCCTAAACCGTCCCCGTCCCCTAACCCTAACCCTAGCCCGAACCCTAACCCTAACCCTTCCCCGAAGCCTGACCCTCACCCGTCCCCTAATCCTAACCCGTACGCTAACACTAACCCGCGCCCTCACACGCACGCTCCCCCTAAAGCGTTGCCGTACCCTCACCTGGACCCTAAACCGTCCCCGTCCCCTAACCCTAACCCTAGCCCGAACCCTAACCCTAACCCTTCCCGGAAGCCTGACCCTCACCCGTCCCCTAATCCTAACCCGTACGCTAACACTAACCCGCACCCTCACACGCACGCTCCCCCTAAAGCGTTGCCGTACCCTCACCTGGACCCTAAACCGTCCCCATCCCCTAACCCTAACCCTAGCCCGAACCCTAACCCTAACCCTTCCCCGAAGCCTGACCCTCACCCGTCCCCTAATCCTAACCCGTACGCTAACACTAACCCGCGCCCTCACACGCACGCTCCCCCTAAAGCGTTGCCGTACCCTCACCTGGACCCTAAACCGTCCCCGTCCCCTAACCCTAACCCTTGCCCGAACCCTAACCCTAACACTTCCCCGAAGCCTGACCCTCACCCGTCCCCTAATCCTAACCCGTACGCTAACACTAACCCACGCCCTCACACGCACGCTCCCCCTAAAGCGTTGCCGTACCATCACCTGGACCCTAAACCGTCCCCGTCCCCTAACCCTAACCCTAGCCCGAACCCTAACCCTAACACTTCCCCGAAGCCTGACCCTCACCCGTCCCCTAATCCTAACCCGTACGCTAACACTAACCCGCGCCCTCACACGCACGCTCCCCCTAAAGCGTTGCCGTACCCTCACCTGGACCCTAAACCGTCCCCGTCTCCTAACCCTAACCCTAGCCCGAACCCTAACCCTAACCCTTCCCCGAAGCCTGACCCTCACCCGTCCCCTAATCCTAACCCGTACGCTAACACTAACCCGCGCCCTCACACGCACGCTCCCCCTAAAGCGTTGCCGTACCCTCACCTGGACCCTAAACCGTCCCCGTCCCCTAACCCTAACCCTAGCCCGAACCCTAACCCTAACCCTTCCCCGAAGCCTGACCCTCACCCGTCCCCTAATCCTAACCCGTACGCTAACACTAACCGACGCCCTCACATGCACGCTCCCCCTAAAGCGTTGCCGTACCCTCACCTGGACCCTAACCTGTCCCCGTCCCCTAACCCTAACCCTAGCGCCAACCCTAACCCTAACACTTCCCCGAAGCCTGACCCTCACCGGTCCCCTAATCCTAACCCGTACGCTAACACTAACCCGTGCCCTCACACGCACGCTCCCCCTAAAGCGTTGCCGTACCCTCACCTGGACCCTACACCGTCCCCGTCCCCTAACCCTAACCCTAGCCCGAACCCTAACCCTAACCCTTCCGCGAAACCTGACCCTCACCCGTCCCATAATCCTAACCCGTACGCTAACACTAACCCACGCCCTCACACGCACGCTCCCCCTAAAGCGTTGCCGTACCCTCACCTGGACCCTAAACCGTCCCCGTCCCCTAACCCTAACCCTAGCCCGAACCCTAACCCTAACCCTTCCCCGAAGCCTGACCCTCACCCGTACCCTAATCCTAACCCGTACGCTAACACTAACCCGCGCCCTCACACGCACGCTCCCCCTAAAGCGTTGCCGTACCCTCACCTGGACCCTAAACCGTCCCCTTCCCCTAACCCTAACCCTAGCCCGAACCCTAACCCTAACCCTTCCCCGAAGCCTGACCCTCACCCGTCCCCTAATCCTAACCCGTACGCTAACACTAACCCGCGGCCTCACACCCACGCTCCCCCTAAAGCGTTGCCATCCCCTCACCTGTACCCTAAACCGTCCCCGTCCCCTAACCCTAACCCTAGCCCGAACCCTAACCCTAACCCTTCCCCGAAGGCTGACCCTCACCCGTCCCCTAATCCTAACCCGTACGCTAACACTAACCCGCGCCCTCAAACGCACGTTCCCCCTAAAGCGTTGCCGTACCCTCACCTGGACCCTAAACCGTCCCCGTCCCCTAACCCTAACCCTTGCCCGAACCCTAACCCTAACACTTCCCCGAAGCCTGACCCTCACCCGTCCCCTAATCCTAACCCGTACGCTAACACTAACCCACGCCCTCACACGCACGCTCCCCCTAAAGCGTTGCCGTACCATCACCTGGACCCTAAACCGTCCCCGTCCCCTAACCCTAACCCTAGCCCGAACCCTAACCCTAACCCTTCCCCGAAGCCTGACCCTCACCCGTCCCCTAATCCTAACCCGTACGCTAACACTAACCCACGCCCTCACACGCACGCTCCCCCTAAAGCGCTGCCGTACCCTCACCTGGACCCTAAACCGTCCCCGTCCCCTAACCCTAACCCTAGCCCGAACCCTAACCCTAACCCTTCCCCGAAGCCTGACCCTCACCTGTCCCCTAATCCTAACCCGTACGCTAACACTAACCCGCGCCCTCACACGCACGCTCCCCCTAAAGCGTTGCCGTACCCTCACCTGGACCCTAAACCGTCCCCGTCCCCTAACCCTAACCCTAGCCCGAACCCTAACCCTAACCCTTCCCCGAAGCCTGACCCTCACCCGTCCCCTAATCCTAACCCGTACGCTAACACTAACCCACGCCCTCACATGCACGCTCCCCCTAAAGCGTTGCCGTACCCTCACCTGGACCCTAAACTGTCCCCGTCCCCTAACCCTAACCCTAGCGCCAACCCTAACCCTAACACTTCCCCGAAGCCTGACCCTCACCGGTCCCCTAATCCTAACCCGTACGCTAACACTAACCCGCGCCCTCACACGCACGCTCCCCCTAAAGCGTTGCCGTACCCTCAACTGGATCCTACACCGTCCCCGTCCCCTAACCCTAACCCTAGCCCGAACCATAACCCTAACCCTTCCGCGAAACCTGACCCTCACCCGTCCCCTAATCCTAACCCGTACGCTAACACTAACCCACGCCCTCACACGCACGCTCCCCCTAAAGCGTTGCCGTACCCTCACCTGGACCCTAAACCGTCCCCGTCCCCTAACCCTAACCCTAGCCCGAACCCTAACCCTAACCCTTCCCCGAAGCCTGACCCTCACCCATCCCCTAATCCTAACCCGTACGCTAACACTAACCCGCGCCCTCACACGCACGCTCCCCCTAAAGCGTTGCCGTACCCTCACCTGGACCCTAAACCGTCCCCGTCCCCTAACCCTAACCCTAGCCCGAACCCTAACCCTAACCCTTCCCCGAAGCCTGACCCTCACCCGTCCCCTAATCCTAACCCGTACGCTAACACTAACCCACGCCCTCACACGCACGCTCCCCCTAAAGCGTTGCCGTACCCTCACCTGGACCCTAACCTATCCCCGTCCCCTAACGCTAACCCTAGCGCCAACCCTAACCCTAACACTTCCCCGAATCCTGACCCTCACCCGTCCCCTAATCCTAACCCGTACGCTAACACTAACCCACGCCCTCACACGCACTCTCCCCCTAAAGCGTTGCCGTACCCTCACCTGGACCCTACACCGTCCCCGTCCCCTAACCCTAACCCTAGCCCGAACCCTAACCCTAACCCTTTCCCGAAGCCTGACCATCACCCGTCCCCTAATCCTAACCCGTACGCTAACACTAACCCGTGCCCTCACACGCACGCTCCCCCTAAAGCGTTGCCGTACCCTCACCTGGACCCTAAACCGTCCCCGTCCCCTAACCCTAACCCTTGCCCGAACCCTAACCCTAACCCTTCCCCGAAGCCTGACCCTCACCCGTCCCCTAATCCTAACCCGTACGCTAACACTAACCCACGCCCTCACACGCACGCTACCCCTAAAGCATTGCCGTACCCTCACCTGGACCCTAAACCGTCCCCGTCCCCTAACCCTAACCCTTGCCCGAACCCTAACCCTAACCCTTCCCCGAAGCCTGACCCTCACCCGTCCCCTAATCCTAACCCGTATGCTAACACTAACCCACGCCCTCACACGCACGCTCCCCCTAAAGCGTTGCCGTACCCTCACCTGGACCCTAAACCGTCCCCGTCCCCTAACCCTAACCCTAGCCCGAACCCTAACCCTAACCCTTCCCCGAAGCCTGACCCTCACCCGTCCCCTAATCCTAACCCGTACGCTAACACTAACCCACGCCCTCACACGCACGCTCCCCCTAAAGCGTTGCCGTACCCTCACCTGGACCCTAAACCGTCCCCGTCCCCTAACCCTAACCCTAGCCCGAACCCTAACACTAATCCTTCCCCGAAGCCTGACCCTCACCCGTCCCCTAATCCTAACCCGTACGCTAACACTAACCCGCGCCCTCACACGCACGCTCCCCCTAAAGCGTTGCCGTACCCTCACCTGGACCCTAAACCGTCCCCGTCCCCTAACCCTAACCCTAGCCCGAACCCTAACCCTAACCCTTCCCCGACGCCTGACCCTCACCCGTCCCCTAATCCTAACCCGTACGCTAACACTAACCCGCGCCCTCACACGCACGCTCCCCCTAAAGCGTTGCCGTACCCTCACCTGGACCCTAAACCGTCCCCGTCCCCTAACCCTAACCCTAGCCCAAACCCTAACCCTAACCCTTCCCCGAAGCCTGACCCTCACCCGTCCCCTAATCCTAACCCGTACGCTAACACTAATCCACGCCCTCACACCCACGCTCCCCCTAAAGCGTTGACATACCCTCACCTGTACCCTAAACCGTCCCCGTCCCCTAACCCTAACCCTAGCCCGAACCCTAACCCTAACCCTTCCCCGAAGCCTGACCCTCACACGTCCCCTAATCCTAACCCGTACGCTAACACTAACCCGCGCCCTCACACGCACGCTCCCCCTAAAGCCTTGCCGTACCCTCACCTGGACCCTAAACCGTCCCCGTCCCCTAACCCTAACCCTAGCCCGAACCCTAACCCTAACCCTTCCCCGAAGCCTGACCCTCACCCGTCCCCTAATCCTAACCCGTACGCTAACACTAACCCACGCCCTCACACGCACGCTCCCCCGAAAGCGTTGCCGTACCCTCACCAGGACCCTAAACCGTCCCCGTCCCCTAACCCTAACCCTAGCCCGAACCCTAACCCTAACCCTTCCCCGAAGCCTGACCCTCACCCGTCCCCTAATCCTATCCCGTACGCTAACACTAACCCACGCCCTCACACGCACGCTCCCCCTAAAGCGTTGCCGTACCCTCACCTGGACCCTAACCTGTCCCCGTCCCCTAACCCTAACCCTAGCGCCAACCCTAACCCTAACACTTCCCCGAAGCCTGACCCTCACCCGTCCCCTAATCGTAACCCGTACGCTAACACTAACCCGCGCCCTCACACGCACGCTCCCCCTAAAGCGTTGCCGTACCCTCACCTGGACCCTACACCGTCCCCGTCCCCTAACCCTAACCCTAGCCCGAACCCTAACCCTAACCCTTCCCCGAAGCCTGACCCTCACCCGTCCCCTAATCCTAACCCGTACGCTAACAGTAACCCGCGCCCTCACACGCACGCTCCCCCTAAAGCGTTGCCGTACCCTCACCTGGACCCTAAACCGTCCCCTAACCCTAACCCTAACCCTTGCCCGAACCCTAACCCTAACCCTTCCCCGAAGCCTGACCCTCACCCGTCCCCTAATCCTAACCCGTACGCTAACACTAACCCACGCCCTCACACGCACGCTCCCCCTAAAGCGTTGCCGTACCCTCACCTGGACCCTAAACCGTCCCCGTCCCCTAACCCTAACCCTAGCCCGAACCCTAACCCTAATCCTTCCCCGAAGCCTGACCCTCACCCGTCCCCTAATCCTAACCCGTACGCTAACACTAACCCGCGCCCTCACACGCACGCTCCCCCTAAAGCTTTGCCGTACCCTCACCTGGACCCTAAACCGTCCCCGTCCCCTAACCCTAACCCTAGCCCGAACCCTAACCCTAACCCTTCCCCGAAGCCTGACCCTCACCCGTCCCCTAATCCTAACCCGTACGCTAACAGTAACCCGCGCCCTCACACGCACGCTCCCCCTAAAGCGTTGCCGTACCCTCACCTGGACTCTAACCCGTCCCCGTCCCCTAACCCTAACCCTAGCCCGAACCCTAACCCTAACCCTTCCCCGAAGCCTGACCCTCACCCGTCCCCTAATCCTAACCCGTACGCTAACAGTAACCCGCGCCCTCACACGCACGCTCCCCCTAAAGCGTTGCCGTACCCTCACCTGGACCCTAACCCGTCCCCGTCCCCTAACCCTAACCCTAGCCCGAACCCTAACCCTAACACTTCCCCGAAGCCTGACCCTCACCCATCCCCTAATCCTAACCCGTATGCTAACACTAAGCCGCGCCCTCACACCCACGCTCCCCCTAAAGCGTTGCCGTATCCTCACCTGGACCCTAACCCGTCCCCGTCCCCTAACCCTAACCCTAGCCCGAACCCTAACCCTAACCCTTCCCCGAAGCCTGACCCTCACCCGTCCCCTACTCCTAACCCGTAGGCTAACACTAACCCGCGCCCTCACACGCACGCTCCCCCTAAAGCCTTGCCGTACCCTCACCTGGACCCTAAACCGTCCCCGTCCCCTAACCCTAACCCTAGCCCGAACCCTAACCCTAACCCTTCCCCGAAGCCTGACCCTCACCCGTCCCCTAATCCTAACCCGTACGCTAACACTAACCCACGCCCTCACACGCACGCTCCCCCTAAAGCGTTGCCGTACCCTCACCTGGACCCTAACCTGTCCCCGTCCCCTAACCCTAACCCTAGCGCCAACCCTAACCCTAACACTTCCCCGAAGCCTGACCCTCACCCGTCCCCTAATCGTAACCCGTACGCTAACACTAACCCGCGCCCTCACACGCACGCTCCCCCTAAAGCGTTGCCGTACCCTCACCTGGACCCTACACCGTCCCCGTCCCCTAACCCTAACCCTAGCCCGAACCCTAACCCTAACCCTTCCCCGAAGCCTGACCCTCACCCGTCCCCTAATCCTAACCCGTACGCTAACACTAACCCGCGCCCTCACACGCACGCTCCCCCTAAAGCGTTGCCGTACCCTCACCTGGACCCTAAACCGTCCCCTAACCCTAACCCTAACCCTTGCCCGAACCCTAACCCTAACCCTTCCCCGAAGCCTGACCCTCACCCGTCCCCTAATCCTAACCCGTACGCTAACACTAACCCACGCCCTCACACGCACGCTCCCCCTAAAGCGTTGCCGTACCCTCACCTGGACCCTAAACCGTCCCCGTCCCCTAACCCTAACCCTAGCCCGAACCCTAACCCTAACCCTTCCCCGAAGCCTGACCCTCACCCGTCCCCTAATCCTAACCCGTACGCTAACACTAACCCGCGCCCTCACACGCACGCTCCCCCTAAAGCTTTGCCGTACCCTCACCTGGACCCTAAACCATCCCCGTCCCCTAACCCTAACCCTAGCCCGAACCCTAACCCTAACCCTTCCCCGAAGCCTGACCCTCACACGTCCCCTAATCCTAACCCGTACGCTAACAGTAAACCGCGCCCTCACACGCACGCTCCCCCTAAAGCGTTGCCGTACCCTCACCTGGACTCTAAGCCGTCCCCGTCCCCTAACCCTAACCCTAGCCCGAACCCTAACCCTAACCCTTCCCCGAAGCCTGACCCTCACCCGTCCCCTAATCCTAACCCGTACGCTAACAGTAACCCGCGCCCTCACACGCACGCTCCCCCTAAAGCGTTGCCGTACCCTCACCTGGACCCTAACCCGTCCCCGTCCCCTAACCCTAACCCTAGCCCGAACCCTAACCCTAACACTTCCCCGAAGCCTGACCCTCACCCGTCCCCTAATCCTAACCCGTATGCTAACACTAACCCGCGCCCTCACACCCACGCTCCCCCTAAAGCGTTGCCGTATCCTCACCTGGACCCTAACCCGTCCCCGTCCCCTAACCCTAACCCTAGCCCGAACCCTAACCCTAACACTTCCCCGAAGCCTGACCCTCACCCGTCCCCTAATCCTAACCCGTACGCTAACACTAACCCGCGCCCTCACATGCACGCTCCCCCTAAAGCGTTGCCGTACCCTCACCTGGACCCTAAACCGTCCCCGTCCCCTAACCCTAACCCTAGCCCGAACCCTAACCCTAACCCTTCCCCGAAGCCTGACCCTCACACGTCCCCTAATCCTAACCCGTACGCTAACACTAACCCGCGCCCTCACACGCACGCTCCCCCTAAAGCCTTGCCGTACCCTCACCTGGACCCTAAACCGTCCCCGTCCCCTAACCCTAACCCTAGCCCGAACCCTAACCCTAACCCTTCCCCGAAGCCTGACCCTCACCCGTCCCCTAATCCTAACCCGTACGCTAACACTAACCCACGCCCTCACACGCACGCTCCCCCGAAAGCGTTGCCGTACCCTCACCAGGACCCTAAACCGTCCCCGTCCCCTAACCCTAACCCTAGCCCGAACCCTAACCCTAACCCTTCCCCGAAGCCTGACCCTCACCCGTCCCCTAATCCTATCCCGTACGCTAACACTAACCCACGCCCTCACACGCACGCTCCCCCTAAAGCGTTGCCGTACCCTCACCTGGACCCTAACCTGTCCCCGTCCCCTAACCCTAACCCTAGCGCCAACCCTAACCCTAACACTTCCCCGAAGCCTGACCCTCACCCGTCCCCTAATCGTAACCCGTACGCTAACACTAACCCGCGCCCTCACACGCACGCTCCCCCTAAAGCGTTGCCGTACCCTCACCTGGACCCTACACCGTCCCCGTCCCCTAACCCTAACCCTAGCCCGAACCCTAACCCTAACCCTTCCCCGAAGCCTGACCCTCACCCGTCCCCTAATCCTAACCCGTACGCTAACACTAACCCACGCCCTCACACGCACACTCCCCCTAAAGCGTTGCCGTACCCTCACTTGGACCCTAAACCGTCCCCGTCCCCTAACCCTAACCCTAGCCCGAACCCTAACCCTAACCCTTCCCCGAAGCCTGACCCTCACCCGTCCCCTAATCCTAACCCGTACGCTAACACTAACCCGCGCCCTCACACGCACGCTCCCCCTAAAGCGTTGCCGTACCCTCACCTGGACCCTAAACCGTCCCCGTCCCCTAACCCTAACCCTTGCCCGAACCCTAACCCTAACCCTTCCCCGAAGCCTGACCCTCACCCGTCCCCTAATCCTAACCCGTACGCTAACACTAACCCACGCCCTCACACGCACGCTCCCCCTAAAGCGTTGCCGTACCCTCACCTGGACCCTAAACCGTCCCCGTCCCCTAACCCTAACCCTAGCCCGAACCCTAACCCTAACCCTTCCCCGAAGCCTGACCCTCACCCGTCCCCTAATCCTAACCCGTACGCTAACACTAACCCGCGCCCTCACACGCACGCTCCCCCTAAACTTTGCCGTACCCTCACCTGGACCCTAAACCGTCCCCGTCCCCTAACCCTAACCCTAGCCCGAACCCTAACCCTAACCCTTCCCCGAAGCCTGACCCTCACCAGTCCCCTAATCCTAACCCGTACGCTAACAGTAACCCGCGCCCTCACACGCACGCTCCCCCTAAAGCGTTGCCGTACCCTCACCTGGACTCTAACCCGTCCCCGTCCCCTAAACCTAACCCTAGCCCGAACCCTAACCCTAACCCTTCCCCGAAGCCTGACCCTCACCCGTCCCCTAATCCTAACCCGTACGCTAACAGTAACCCGCGCCCTCACACGCACGCTCCCCCTAAAGCGTTGCCGTACCCTCACCTGGACCCTAACCCGTCCCCGTCCCCTAACCCTAACCCTAGCCCGAACCCTAACCCTAACACTTCCCCGAAGCCTGACCCTCACCCGTCCCCTAATCCTAACCCGTATGCTAACACTAACCCGCGCCCTCACACCCACGCTCCCCGTAAAGCGTTGCCGTATCCTCACCTGGACCCTAACCCGTCCCCGTCCCCTAACCCTAACCCTAGCCCGAACCCTAACCCTAACCCTTCCCCGAAGCCTGACCCTCACCCGTCCCCTAATCCTAACCCGTACGCTAACACTAACCCGCGCCCTCACACGCACGCTCCCCCTAAAGCCTTGCCGTACCCTCACCTGGACCCTAAACCGTCCCCGTCCCCTAATCCTAACCCTAGCCCGAACCCTAACCCTAACCCTTCCCCGAAGCCTGACCCTCACCCGTCCCCTAATCCTAACCCGTACGCTAACACTAACCCGCGCCCTCACACGCACGCTCCCCCTAAAGCGTTGCCGTACCCTCACCTGGACCCTAAACCGTCCCCGTCCCCTAACCCTAACCCTAGCCCGAACCCTAACCCTAACCCTTCCCCGAAGCCTGACCCTCACCCGTCCCCTAATCCTAACCCGTATGCTAACACTAACCCGCGCCCTCACACCCACGCTCCCCCTAAAGCGTTGCCGTATCCTCACCTGGACCCTAACCCGTCCCCGTCCCCTAACCCTAACCCTAGCCCGAACCCTAACCCTAACCCTTCCCCGAAGCCTGACCCTCACCCGTCCCCTAATCCTAACCCGTACGCTAACACTAACCCGCGCAATCACACGCACGCTCCCCCTAAAGCGTTGCCGTACCCTCACCTGGACCCTAAACCGTCCCCGTCCCCTAACCCTAACCCTAGCCCGAACCCTAACCCTAACCCTTCCCCGAAGCCTGACCCTCACCCGTCCCCTAATCCTAACCCGTACGCTAACACTAACCCGCGCCCTCACACGCACGCTCCCCCTAAAGCGTTGCCGTACCCTCACCTGGACCCTAAACCGTCCCCGTCCCCTAACCCTAACCCTAGCCCGAACCCTAACCCTAACCCTTCCCCGAAGCCTGACCCTCACCCGTCCCCTAATCCTAACCCGTACGCTAACACTAACCCAGGCCCTCACAGGCACGCTCCCCCTAAAGCGTTGCCGTACCCTCACCTGGACCCTAAACCGTCCCCGTCCCCTAACCCTAACCCTAGCCCGAACCCTAACCCTAACCCTTCCCCGAAGCCTGACCCTCACCCGTCCCCTAATCCTAACCCGTACGCTAACACTAACTCGCGCCCTCACATGCACGCTCCCCCTAAAGCGTTGCCGTACCCTCACCTGGACCCTAACCCGTCCCCGTCCCCTAACCCTAACCCTAGCCCGAACACTAACCCTAACACTTCCCCGAAGCCTGACCCTCACCCGTAACCTAAACCTAACCCGTATGCTAACACTAACCCGCGCCCTCACATGCACGCTCCTCCTAAAGCGTTGCCGTACCCTCACCTGGACCCTAAACCGTCCCCGTCCCCTAACCCTAACCCTAGCCCGAACCCTAACCCTAACCCTTCCCCGAAGCCTGACCCTCACCCGTCCCCTAATCCTAACCCGTACGCTAACACTAACCCGCGCCCTCACACGCACGCTCCCCCTAAAGCGTTGCCGTACCCTCACCTGGACCCTAAACCGTCCCCGTCCCCTAACCCTAACCCTTGCCCGAACCCTAACCCTAACCCTTCCCCGAAGCCTGACCCTCACCCGTCCCCTAATCCTAACCCGTACGCTAACACTAACCCGCGCCCTCACACGCACGCTCCCCCTAAAGCGTTGCCGTACCCTCACCTGGACCCTAAACCGTCCCCGTCCCCTAACCCTAACCCTAGCCCGAACCCTAACCCTAACCCTTCCCCGAAGCCTAACCCTCACCCGTCCCCTAATCCTAACCCGTACGCTAACACTAACCCACGCCCTCACAGGCACGCTCCCCCTAAAGCGTTGCCGTACCCTCACCTGGACCCTAAACCGTCCCCGTCCCCTAACCCTAACCCTAGCCCGAAGCCTAACCCTAATCCTTCCCCGAAGCCTGACCCTCACCCGTCCCCTAATCCTAACCCGTACGCTAACACTAACCCGCGCCCTCACACGCACGCTCCCCCTAAAGCGTTGCCGTACCCTCACCTGGACCCTAAACCGTCCCCGTCCCCTAACCCTAACCCTAGCCCGAACCCTAACCCTAACCCTTCCCCGACGCCTGACCCTCACCCGTCCCCTAATCCTAACCCGTACGCGAACACTAACCTGCGCCCTCACATGCACGCTCCCCCTAAAGCGTTGCCGTACCCTCACCTGGACCCTAAACCGTCCCCGTCCCCTAACCCTAACCCTAGCCCGAACCCTAAACCTAACCCTTCCCCGAAGCCTGACCCTCACCCGTCCCCTAATCCTAACCCGTACGCTAACACTAACCCACGCCCTCACACCCACGCTCCCCCTAAAGCGTTGCCATACCCTCACCTGTACCCTAAACCGTCCCCGTCCCCTAACCCTAACCCTAGCCCGAACCCTAACCCTAACCCTTCCCCGAAGCCTGACCCTCACCCGTCCCCTAATCCTAACCCGTACGCTAACACTAACCCGTGCCCTCACACGCACGCTCCCCCTTAAGCGTTGCCGTACCCTCACCTGGACCCTAAACCGTCCCCGTCCCCTAACCCTAACCCTAGCCCGAACCCTAACCCTAACCCTTCCCCTAAGCCTGACCCTCACCCGTCCCCTAATCCTAACCCGTACGCTAACACTAACCCGCGCCCTCACACGCACGCTCCCCCTAAAGCGTTGCCGTACCCTCACCAGGACCCTAAACCGTCCCCGTCCCCTAACCCTAACCCTAGCCCGAACCCTAACCCTAACCCTTCCCCGAAGCCTGACCCTCACCCGTCCCCTAATCCTAACCCGTACGCTAACACTAACCCACGCCCTCACACGCACGCTCCCCCTAAAGCGTTGCCGTACCCTCACCTGGACCCTAACCTGTCCCCGTCCCCTAACCCTAACCCTAGCGCGAACCCTAACCCTAACACTTCCCTGAAGCCTGACCCTCACCCGTCCCCTAATCCTAACCCGTACGCTAACACTAACCCGTGCCCTCACACGCACGCTCCCCCTAAAGCGTTGCCGTACCCTCACCTGGACCCTACACCGTCCCCGTCCCCTAACCCTAACCCTAGCCCGAACCCTAACCCTAACCCTTCCCCGAAGCCTGACCCTCACCCTTCCCCTAATCCTAACCCGTACGCTAACACTAACCCACGCTCTCACACGCACGCTCGCCCTAAAGCGTTGCCGTACCCTCACCTGGACCCTAAACCGTCCCCGTCCCCTAACCCTAACCCTAGCCCGAACCCTAACCCTAACCCTTCCCCGAAGCCGGACCCTCACCCGTCCCCTAATCCTAACCCGTATGCTAACACTAACCCGCGCCCTCACACGCACGCTCCCCCTAAACCGTTGCCGTACCCTCACCTGGACCCTAAACCGTCCCCGTCCCCTAACCCTAACCCTAGCCCGAACCCTAACACTAACCCTTCCCCGAAGCCTGACCCTCACCCGTCCCCTAATCCTAACCCGTACGCTAACACTAACCCGCGCCCTCACACGCACGCTCCCCCTAAAGCGTTGCCGTACCCTCACCTGGACCCTAAACCGTCCCCTAACCCTAACCCTTGCCCGAACCCTAACCCTAACCCTTCCCCGAAGCCTGACCCTCACCCGTCCCCTAATCCTAACCCGTACGCTAACACTAACCCACGCCCTCACACGCACGCTCCCCCTAAAGCGTTGCCGTACCCTCACCTGGACCCTAAACCGTCCCCGTCCCCTAACCCTAACCCTAGCCCGAACCCTAACCCTAACCCTTCCCCGAAGCCTGACCCTCACCCGTCCCCTAATCCTAACCCGTACGCTAACACTAACCCGCGCCCTCACACGCACGCTCCCCCTAAAGCTTTGCCGTACCCTGACCTGGACCCTAAACCGTCCCCGTCCCCTAACCCTAACCCTAGCCCGAACCCTAACCCTAACCCTTCCCCGAAGCCTGACCCTCACCCGTCCCCTAATCCTAACCCGTACGCTAACAGTAACCCGCGCCCTCACACGCACGCTCCCCCTAAAGCGTTGCCGTACCCTCACCTGGACTCTAACCCGTCCCCGTCCCCTAACCCTAACCCTAGCCCGAACCCTAACCCTAACCCTTCCCCGAAGCCTGACCCTCACCCGTCCCCTAATCCTAACCCGTACGCTAACAGTAACCCGCGCCCTCACACGCACGTTCCCCCTAAAGCGTTGCCGTACCATCACCTGGACCCTAACCCGTCCCCGTCCCCTAACCCTAACCCTAGCCCGAACCCTAACCCTAACACTTCCCCGAAGCCTGACCCTCACCCGTACCCTAATCCTAACCCGTATGCTAACACTAACCCGCGCCCTCACACCCACGCTCCCCCTAAAGCGTTGCCGTATCCTCACCTGGACCCTAACCCTTCCCCGTCCCCTAACCCTAACCCTAGCCCAATCCCTAACCCTAACCCTTCCCCGAAGCCTGACCCTCACCCGTCCCCTAATCCTAACCCGTACGCTAACACTAACCCGCGCCCTCACACGCACGCTCCCCCTAAAGCGTTGCCGTACCCTCACCTGGACCCTAAACCGTCCCCGTCCCCTTACCCTAACCCTAGCCCGAACCCTAACCCTAACCCTTCCCCGAAGCCTGACCCTCACCCGTCCCCTAATCCTAACCCGTACGCTAACACTAACCCGCGCCCTCACACGCACGCTCCCCCTAAAGCGTTGCCGTACCCTCACCTGGACCCTAAACCGTCCCCGTCCCCTAACCCTAACCCTAGCCCGAACCCTAACCCTAACCCTTCCCCGAAGCCTGACCCTCACCCGTCCCCTAATCCTAACCCGTACGCTAACACTAACCCAGGCCCTCACAGGCACGCTCCCCCTAAAGCGTTGCCGTACCCTCACCTGGACCCTAAACCGTCCCCGTCCCCTAAACCTAACCCTAGCCCGAACCCTAACCCTAACCCTTCCCCGAAGCCTGACCCTCACCCGTCCCCTAATCCTAACCCGTACGCTAACAGTAACCCGCGCCCTCACACGCACGCTCCCCCTAAAGCGTTGCCGTACCCTCACCTGGACTCTAACCCGTCCCCGTCCCCTAACCCTAACCCTAGCCCGAACCCTAACCCTAACCCTTCCCCGAAGCCTGACCCTCACCCGTCCCCTAATCCTAACCCGTACGCTAACAGTAACCCGCGCCCTCACACGCACGCTCCCCCTAAAGCGTTGCCGTACCCTCACCTGGACCCTAACCCGTCCCCGTCCCCTAACCCTAACCCTAGCCCGAACCCTAACCCTAACACTTCCCCGAAGCCTGACCCTCACCCGTCCCCTAATCCTAACCCGTATGCTTACACTAACCCGCGCCCTCACACCCACGCTCCCCCTAAAGCGTTGCCGTATCCTCACCTGGACCCTAACCTGTCCCCGTCCCCTAACCCTAACCCTAGCCCGAACCCTAACCCTAACCCTTCCCCGAAGCCTGACCCTCACCCGTCCCCTAATCCTAACCCGTACGCTAACACTAACCCGCGCAATCACACGCACGCTCCCCCTAAAGCGTTGCCGTACCCTCACCTGGACCCTAAACCGTCCCCGTCCCCTAACCCTAACCCTAGCCCGAACCCTAACCCTAACCCTTCCCCGAAGCCTGACCCTCACCCGTCCCCTAATCCTAACCCGTACGCTAACACTAACCCGCGCCCTCACACGCACGCTCCACCTAAAGCGTTGCCGTACCCTCACCTGGACCCTAAACCGTCCCCGTCCCCTAACCCTAACCCTAGCCCGAACCCTAACCCTAACCCTTCCCCGAAGCCTGACCCTCACCCGTCCCCTAATCCTAACCCGTACGCTAACACTAACCCAGGCCCTCACAGGCACGCTCCCCCTAAAGCGTTGCCGTACCCTCACCTGGACCCTAAACCGTCCCCGTCCCCTAACCCTAACCCTAGCCCGAACCCTAACCCTAACCCTTCCCCGAAGCCTGACCCTCACACGTCCCCTAATCCTAACCCGTACGATAACACTAACCCGCGCCCTCACACGCACGCTCCCCCTAAAGCGTTGCCGTACCCTCACCTGGACCCTAACCCGTCCCCGTCCCCTAACCCTAACCCTAGCCCGAACCCTAACCCTAACACTTCCCCGAAGCCTGACCCTCACCCGTACCCTAAACCTAACCCGTATGCTAACACTAACCCGCGCCCTCACATGCACGCTCCTCCTAAAGCGTTGTCGTACCCTCACCTGGACCCTAAACCGTCCCCGTCCCCTAACCCTAACCCTAGCCCGAACCCTAACCCTAACCCTTCCCCGAAGCCTGACCCTCACCCGTCCCCTAATCCTAACCCGTACGCTAACACTAACCCGCGCCCTCACACGCACGCTCCCCCTAAAGCGTTGCCGTACCCTCACCTGGACCCTAAACCGTCCCCGTCCCCTAACCCTAACCCTAGCCCGAACCCTAACCCTAACCCTTCCCCGAAGCCGGACCCTCACCCGTCCCCTAATCCTAACCCGTATGCTCACACTAACCCGCGCCCTCACACGCACGCTCCCCCTAAACCGTTGCCGTACCCTCACCTGGACCCTAAACCGTCCCCGTCCCCTAACCCTAACCCTAGCCCGAACCCTAACACTAACACTTCCCCGAAGCCTGACCCTCACCCGTCCCCTAATCCTAACCCGTACGCTAACACTAACCCGCGCCCTCACACGCACGCTCCCCCTAAAGCGTTGCCGTACCCTCACCTGGACCCTAACCCGTCCCCGTCCCCTAACCCTAACCCTAGCCCGAACCCTAACCCTAACACTTCCCCGAAGACTGACCCTCACCCGTCCCCTAATCCTAACCCGTATGCTAACACTGACCCGCGCCCTCACATGCACGCTCCCCCTAAAGCGTTGCCGTACCCTCACCTGGACCCTAAACCGTCTCCATCCCCTAACCCTAACCCTAGCCCGAACCCTAACCCTAACCCTTCCCCGAAGCCTGACCCTCACCCGTCCCCTAATCCTAACCCGTACGCTAACACTAACCCGCGCCCTCACACGCACGCTCCCCCTAAAGCGTTGCCGTACCCTCACCTGTACCCTAAACCTTCCCCGTCCCCGTCCCCTAACCCTAGCCCGAACCCTAACCCTAACACTTCCCCGAAGCCTGACCCTCACCCGTCCCCTAATCCTTACCCGTACGCTAACACTAACCCGCGCCCTCACACGCACGCTCCCCCTAAAGCGTTGCCGTACCCTCACCTGGACCCTAAACCGTCCCCGTCCCCTAACCCTAACCCTTGCCCGAACCCTAACCCTAACCCTTCGCCGAAGCCTGACCCTCACCCGTCCCCTAATCCTAACCCGTACGCTAACACTAACCCACGCCCTCACACGCACGCTCCCCCTAAAGCGTTGCCGTACCCTCACCTGGACCCTAAACCGTCCCCGTCCCCTAACCCTAACCCTAGCCCGAACCCTAACCCTAACCCTTCCCCGAGCCTGACCCTCACCCGTACCCTAATCCTAACCCGTACGCTAACACTAACCCACGCCCTCACACGCACGCTCCCCCTAAAGCGTTGCCGTACCCTCACCTGGACCCTAAACCGTCCCCGTCCCCTAACCCTAGCCCGAACCCTAACCCTAATCCTTCCCCGAAGCCTGACCCTCACCCGTCCCCTCATCCTAACCCGTACGCTAACACTAACCCGCGCCCTCACACGCACGCTCCCCCTAAAGCGTTGCCGTACCCTCACCTGGACCCTAAACCGTCCCCGTCCCCTAACCCTAACCCTAGCCCGAACCCTAACCCTAACCCTTCCCCGACGCCTGACCATCACCCGTTCCCTAATCCTAACCCGTACGCTAAATCTAACCCGCGCCCTCATACGCACGCTCCCCCTAAAGCGTTGCCGTACCCTCACCTGGACCCTAAACCGTCCCCGTCCCCTAACCCAAATCCGAGCCCGAACCCTAACCCTAACCCTTCCCCGAAGCCTGACCCTCACCCGTCCCCTAATCCTAACCCGTACGCTAACACTAACCCACGCCCTCACAGCCACGCTCCCCCTAATGCGTTGCCATACCCTCACCTGTACCCTAAACCGTCCCCGTCCCCTAACCCTAACCCTAGCCCGAACCCTAACCCTAACCCTTCCCCGAAGCCTGAACCTCACACGTCCCCTAATCCTAACCCGTACGCTAACACTAACCCACGCCCTCACACGCACGCTCCCCCTAAAGCGTTGCCGTACCCTCACCAGGACCCTAAACCGTCCCCGTCCCCTAACCCTAACTCTAGCCCGAACCCTAACCCTAACCCTTCCCCGAAGCCTGACCCTCACCCGTCCCCTAATCCTAACCCGTACGCTAACACAAACCCGCGCCCTCACACGCACGCTCCCCCTAAAGCGTTGCCGTACCCTCACCTGGACCCTAACCCGTTCCCGTCCCCTAACCCTAACCCTAGCCCGAACCCTAACCCTAACACTTCCCCGAAGCCTGACCCTCACCCGTCCCCTAATCCTAACCCGTATGCTAACACTAACCCGCGCCCTCACATGCACGCTCCCCCTAAAGCGTTGCCGTACCCTCACCTGGACCCTAAACCGTCCCCGTCCCCTAACCCTAACCCTAGCCCGAACCCTAACCCTAACACTTCCCTGAAGCCTGACCCTCACGCGTCCTCTAATCCTAACCCGTACGCTAACACTAACCCGCGCCCTCACACGCACGCTCCCCCTAAGGCGTTGCCGTACCCTCACCTGGACCCTAAACCGTCCCCGTCCCCTAACCCTAACCCTTGCCCGAACCCTAACCCTAACCCTTCCCCGAAGCCTGACCCTCACCCGTCCCCTAATCCTAACCCGTACGCTAACACTAACCCGCGCCCTCACACGCACGCTCCCCCTAAAGCGTTGCCGTACCCTCACCTGGACCCTAAACCGTCCCCGTCCCCTAACCCTAACCCTAGCCCGAACTCTAACCCTAACCCTTCCCCGAAGCCTGACCCTCACCCGTCCCCTAATCCTAACCCGTACGCTAACACTAACCCGCGCCCTCACACGCACGCTCCCCCTAAAGCGTTGCCGTACCCTCACCTGGACCCTAAACCGTCCCCGTCCCCTAACCCTAACCCTAGCCCGAACCCTACCCCTAATCCTTCCCCGAAGTCGGTCCCTCATCCGTCCCCTAATCCTAACCCGTACGCTAACACTAACCCGCGCCCTCACACGCACGCTCCCCCTAAAGCGTTGCCGTACCCTCACCTGGACCCTAAACCGTCCACGTCCCCTAACCCTAACCCTAGCCCGAACCCTAACCCTAACCCTTCCCCGACGCCTGACACTCACCCGTCCCCTAATCCTAACCCGTACGCTAACACTAACCCGCGCCCTCATACACACGCTCCCCCTAAAGCGTTGCCGTACCCTCACCTGGACCCTAAACCGTCCCCGTCCCCTAACCCTAACCCTAGCCTGAACCCTAACCCTAACCCTTCCCCGAAGCCTGACCCTCACCCGTCCCCTAATCCTAACCCGTACGCTAACACTAACCCATGCCCTCACGCCCACGCTCCCCCTAAACCATTGCCATACCCTCACCTGTACCCTAAACCGTCCCCGTCCCCTAACCCTAACCCTAGCCCGAACCCTAACCCTAACTCTTCCCCGAAGCCTGACCCTCACCCGTCCCCTAATCCTAACCCGTACGCTAACACTAACCCGCGCCCTCACACGCACGCTCCCCCTAAAGCGTTGCCGTACCCTCACCTGGACCCTAACCCGTCCCCGTCCCCTAACCCTAACCCTAGCCCGAACACTAACCCTAACACTTCCCCGAAGCCTGACCCTCACCCGTCCCCTAATCCTAACCCGTATGCTAACACTAACCCGCGCCCTCACATGCACGCTCCCCCTAAAGCGTTGCCGTACCCTCACCTGGACCCTAAACCGTCCCCATCCCCTAACCCTAACCCTAGCCCGAACCCTAACCCTAACCCTTCCCCGACGCCTGACCCTCACCCGTCCCCTAATCCTAACCCGTACGCTAAAACTAACCCGCGCCCTCATACGCACGCTCCCCCTAAAGCGTTGCCGTACCCTCACCTGGACCCTAAACCGTCCCCGTCCCCTAACCCTAACCCTTGCCCGAACCCTAACCCTAACCCTTCGCCGAAGCCTGACCCTCACCCGTCCCCTAATCCTAACCCGTACGCTAACACTAACCCGCGCCCTCACACGCATGCTCCCCCTAAAGCGTTGCCGTACCCTCACCTGCACCCTAAACCGTCCCCGTCCCCTAACCCTAACCCTAGCCCGAACCCTAACCCTAACCCTTCCCCGAAGCCTGAACCTCACACGTCCCCTAATCCTAACCCGTACGCTAACACTAACCCACGCCCTCACACGCACGCTCCCCCTAAAGCGTTGCCGTACCCTCACCAGGACCCTAAACCGTCCCCGTCCCCTAACCCTAACTCTAGCCCGAACCCTAACCCTAACCCTTCCCCGAAGCCTGACCCTCACCCGTCCCCTAATCCTAACCCGTACGCTAACACTAACCCACGCCCTCACACGCACGCTCCCCCTAAAGCGTTGCCGAACCCTCACCTGGACCCTAACCTGTCCCCGTCCCCTAACCCTAACCCTAGCGCGAACCCTAACCCTAACACTTCCCCGAATCCTGACCCTCACCCGTCCCCTAATCCTAACCCGTACGCTAACACTAACCCGCGCCCTCACACGCACGCTCCCCCTAAAGCGTTGCCGTACCCTCACCTGGACCCTACACCGTCCCCGTCCCCTAACCCTAACCCTAGCCCGAACCCTAACCATAACCCTTCCCCGAAGCCTGACCCTCACCCGTCCCCTAATCCTAACCCGTACGCTAACACTAACCCACGCCCTCACACGCACGCTCGCCCTAAAGCGTTGCCGTACCCTCACCTGGACCCTAAACCGTCCCCGTCCCATAACCCTAACCCTAGCCCGAACCCTAACCCTAATCCTTCCCCGAAGCCTGACCCTCACCCGTCCCCTAATCCTAACCCGTACGCTAACACTAACTCGCGCCCTCACACGCACGCTCCCCCTAAAGCGTTGCCGTACCCTCACCTGGACCCTAAACCGTCCCCGTCCCCTAACCCTAACCCTAGCCCGAACCCTAACCCTAACCCTTCCCCGACGCCTGACCCTCACCCGTCCCCTAATCCTAACCCGTACGCTAAAACTAACCCGCGCCCTCATACGCACGCTCCCCCTAAAGCGTTGCCGTACCCTCACCTGGACCCTAAACCGTCCCCATCCCCTAACCCTAACCCGAGCCCGAACCCTAACCCTAACCCTTCCCCGAAGCCTGACCCTCACCCGTCCCCTAATCCTAACCCGTACGCTAACACTAACCCACGCCCTCACACCCACGCTCCCCCTAAAGCGTTGCCATACCCTCACCTGTACCCTAAACCGTCCCTGTCCCCTAACCCTAACCCTAGCCCGAACCCTAACCCTAACCCTTCCCCGAAGCCTGACCCTCACCCGTCCCCTAATCCTAACCCGTACGCTAACACTAACACGCGCCCTCACACGCACGCTCCCCCTAAAGCGTTGCCGTACCCTCACCTGGACCCTAAACCGTCCCCGTACCCTAACCTTAACCCTAGCCCGAACCCTAACCCTAACCCTTCCCCGAAGCCTGAACCTCACACGTCCCCTAATCCTAACCCGTACGCTAACACTAACCCACGCCCTCACACGCACGCTCCCCCTAAAGCGTTGCCGTACCCTCACCAGGACCCTAAACCGTCCCCGTCCCATAACCCTAACTCTAGCCCGAACCCTAACCCTAACCCTTCCCCGAAGCCTGACCCTCACCCGTCCCCTAATCCTAACCCGTACGCTAACACTAACCCACGCCCTCACACGCATGCTCCCCCTAAAGCGTTGCCGTACCCTCACCTGGACCCTAACCTGTCCCCGTCCCCTAACCCTAACCCTAGCGCGAACCCTAACCCTAACACTTCCCCGAAGCCTGACCCTCACCCGTCCCCTAATCCTAACCCGTACGCTAACACTAACCCGCGCCCTCACACGCACGCTCCCCCTAAAGCGTTGCCGTACCCTCACCTGGACCCTACACCGTCCCCGTCCCCTAACCCTAACCCTAGCCCGAACCCTAACCCTAACCCTTCCCCGAAGCGTGACCCTCACCCGTCCCCTAATCCTAACCCGTACGCTAACACTAACCCACGCCCTCACACGCACGCTCGCCCTAAAGCGTTGCCGTACCCTCACCTGGACCCTAAACCGTCCCCGTCCCCTAACCCTAACCCTAGCCCGAACCCTAACCCTAACCCTTCCCCGAAGCCTGACCCTCACCCGTCCCCTAATCCTAACCCGTACGCTAACACTAACCAGCGCCCTCATATGCACGCTCCCCCTAAAGCGTTGCCGTACCCTCACCTGGACCCTAAACCGTCCCCATCCCCTAACCCTAACCCTAGCCCGAACCCTAACCCTAACCCTTCCCCGAAGCCTGACCCTCACCCGTCCCCTAATCCTAACCCGTACGCTAACACTAACCCACGCCCTCACGCCCACGCTCCCCCTAAAGCGTTGCCATACCCTCACCTGTACCCTAAACCGTCCCCGTCCCCTAACCCTAACCCTAGCCCGAACCCTAACCCTAACCCTTCCCCGAAGCCTGACCCTCACCCGTCCCCTAATCCTAACCCGTACGCTAACACTAACCCGCGCCCTCACACGCACGTTCCCCCTAAAGCGTTGCCGTACCCTCACCTGGACCCTAAACCGTCCCCGTCCCCTAACCCTAACCCTAGCCCGAACCCTAACCCTAACCCTTCCCCGAAGCCTGACCCTCACCCGTCCCCTAATCCTAACCCGTACGCTAACACTAACCCGTGCCCTCACACGCACGCTCCCCCTAAAGCGTTGCCGTACCCTCACCTGGACCCTACACCGTCCCCGTCCCCTAACCCTAACCCTAGCCCGAACCCTAACCCTAACCCTTCTCCGAAGCCTGACACTCACCCGTCCCCTAATCCTAACCCGTACGCTAACACTAACCAGCGCCCTCACACGCACGCTCGCCCTAAAGCGTTGCCGTACCCTCACCTGGACCCTAAACCGTCCCCGTCCCCTAACCCTACCCCTAGCCCGAACCCTAACTCTAACTCTTCCCCGAAGCTTGACCCTCACCCGTCCCCTAATCCTAACCCGTACGCTAACACTAACCCGCGCCCTCACACACACGCTCCCCCTAAAGCGTTGCCGTACCCTCACCTGGACCCTAAACCGTCCCCGTCCCCTAACCCTAACCCTAGCGCGAACCCTAACCCTAACCCTTCCCCGAAGCCTGACCCTCACCCGTCCCCTAATCCTAACCCGTACGCTAACACTAACCCGCGCCCTCACACGCACGCTCCCCCTAAAGCGTTGCCGTACCCTCACCTGGACCCTAAACCGTCCCCGTCCCCTAACCCTAACCCTAGCCCGAACCCTAACCCTAACCCTTCCCCGAAGCCTGACCCTCACCCGTCCCCTAATCCTAACCCGTACGCTAACACTAACCCGCGCCCTCACACGCACGCTCCCCCTAAAGCGTTGCCGTACCCTCACCTGGACCCTAACCCGTCCCCGTCCCCTAACCCTAACCCTAGCCCGAACCCTAACCCTAACACTTCCCCGAAGCCTGACCCTCACCCGTCCCCTAATCCTAACCCGTATGCTAACACTAACCCGCGCCCTCACATGCACGCTCCCCCTAAAGCGTTGCCGTACCCTCACCTGGACCCTAAACCGTCCCCATCCCCTAACCCTAACCCTAGCCCGAACCCTAACCCTAACCCTTCCCCGAAGCCTGACCCTCACCCGTCCCCTAATCGTAACCCGTATGCTAACACTAACCCGCGCCCTCACACTCACGCTCCCCCTAAAGCGTTGCCGTACCCTCACCTGGACCCTAAACCGTCCCCGTCCCCTAACCCTAGCCCGAACCCTAACCCTAACCCTTCCCCGAAGCCTGACCCTCACCCGTACCCTAATCCTAACCCGTACGCTAACACTAACCCACGCCCTCACACGCACGCTCCCCCTAAAGCGTTGCCGTACCCTCAGCTGGACCCTAAACCGTCCCCGTCCCCTAACCCTAACCCTAGCCCGAACCCTAACCCTAACCCTTCCCCGACGCCTGACCCTCACCCGTCCCCTAATCCTAACCCGTACGCTAACACTAACCCGCGCCCTCACACGCACGCTCCCCCTAAAGCGTTGCCGTACCCTCACCTGGACCCTAAACCGTCCCCGTCCCCTAACCCTAACCCTAGCCCGAACCCTAACCCTAACCCTTCCCCGAAGCCTGAAACTCACACGTCCCCTAATCCTAACCCGTACGCTAACACTAACCCACGCCCTCACACGCACGCTCCCCCTAAAGCGTTGCCGTACCCTCACCTGGACCCTAAACCGTCCCCGTCCCCTAACCCTAACCCTAGCCTGAACCCTAACCCTAACCCTTCCCCGAAGCCTGACGCTCACCCGTCCCCTAATCCTAACCCGTACGCTAACACTAACCCACGCCCTCACACGCACGCTCCCCCTAAAGCGTTGCCGTACCCTCACCTGGACCCTAAACCGTCCCCGTCCCCTAACCCTAACCCTAGCCCGAACCCTAACCATAACCCTTCCCCGAAGCCTGACCCTCACCCGTCCCCTAATCCTAACCCGTACGCTAACACTAACCCACGCCCTCACACGCACGCTCCCCCTAAAGCGTTGCCGTACTGTCACCTGGACCCTAAACCGTCCCCGTCCCCTAACCCTAACCCTAACCCTTCCCCGAAGCCTGACCCTCACCCGTCCCCTAATCCTAACCCGTACGCTAACACTAACCCGCTCCCTCACACGCACGCTCCCCCTAAAGCGTTGCCGTACCCTCACCTGGACCCTAAACCGTCCCCGTCCCCTAACCCTAACCCTAGCCTGAACCCTAACCCTAACCCTTCCCCGAAGCCTGACGCTCACCCGTCCCCTAATCCTAACCCGTACGCTAACACTAACCCACGCCCTCACACGCACGCTCCCCCTAAAGCGTTGCCGTACCCTCACCTGGACCCTAAACCGTCCCCGTCCCCTAACCCTAACCCTAGCCCGAACCCTAACCATAACCCTTCCCCGAAGCCTGACCCTCACCCGTCCCCTAATCCTAACCCGTACGCTAACACTAACCCACGCCCTCACACGCACGCTCCCCCTAAAGCGTTGCCGTACTGTCACCTGGACCCTAAACCGTCCCCGTCCCCTAACCCTAACCCTAACCCTTCCCCGAAGCCTGACCCTCACCCGTCCCCTAATCCTAACCCGTACGCTAACACTAACCCGCTCCCTCACACGCACGCTCCCCCTAAAGCGTTGCCGTACCCTCACCTGGACCCTAAACCGTCCCCGTCCCCTAACCCTAACCCTAGCCCGAACCCTAACCCTAACCCTTCCCCGAAGCCTGACCCTCACCCGTCCCCTAATCCTAACCAGTACGCTAACACTAACCCGCGCCCTCACACGCACGCTCGCCCTAAAGCGTTGCCATACCCTCACCTGGACCCTAAACCGTCCCCGTCCCCCAACCCTAACCCTAGCCCGAACCCTAACCCTAACCCTTCCCCGAAGCCTGACCCTCACCCGTCCCCTAATCCTAACCCGTACGCTAACACTAACCCGCGCCCTCACACGCACGCTCCCCCTAAAGCGTTGCCGTACCCTCACCTGGACCCTAAACCGTCCCCGTCCCCTAACCCTAACCCTAGCCCGAACCCTAACCCTAACCCTTCCCCGAAGCCTGACCCTCACCCGTCCCCTAATCCTAACCCGTACGCTAACACTAACCCGTGCCCTCACACGCACGCTCAACCTAAAGCGTTGCCGTACCCTCACCTGGACCCTAAACCGTCCCCGTCCCCTAACCCTAACCCTAGCCCGAACCCTAACCCTAACCCTTCCCCGAAGCCTGACGCTCACCCGTCCCCTAATCCTAACCCGTACGCTAACACTAACCCGCGCCCTCACACGCACGCTCCCCCTAAAGCGTTGCCGTACCCTCACCTGGACCCTAACCCGTCCCCGTCCCCTAACCCTAACCCTAGCCCGAACCCTAACCCTAACCCTTCCCCGAAGCCTAACCCTCACCCGTCCCCTAATCCTAACCCGTACGCTAACACTAACCCGCGCCCTCACATGCACGCTCCCCCTAAAGCGTTGCCGTACCCTCACCTGGATCCTAAACTGTCCCCGTCCCCTAACCGTAACCCTAGCCCGAACCCTAACCCTAACACTTCCCCGAAGCCTGACCCTCACCCGTCCCCTAATCCTAACCCGTACGCTAACACTAACCCGCGCCCTCACACGCACGCTCGCCCTAAAGCGTTGCCGTAACCTCACCTGGACCCTAAACCGTCCCCATCCCCTAACCCTAACCCTAGCCCGAACCCTAACCCTAACCCTTCCCCGAAGCCTGACCCTCACCCGTCCCCTAATCCTAACCCGTACGCTAACACTAACCCGCGCCCTCACACGCACGCTCCCCCTAAAGCGTTGCCGTACCCTCACCTGGACCCTAAACCGTCCCCGTCCCCTAACCCTAACCCTAGCCCGAACCCTAACCCTAACCCTTCCCCGAAGCCTGACCCTCACCCGTCCCCTAATCCTAACCCGTACGCTAACACTAACCCGTGCCCTCACACGCACGCTCAACCTAAAGCGTTGCCGTACCCTCACCTGGACCCTAAACCGTCCCCGTCCCCTAACCCTAACCCTAGCCCGAACCCTAACCCTAACCCTTCCCCGAAGCCTGACGCTCACCCGTCCCCTAATCCTAACCCGTACGCTAACACTAACCCACGCCCTCACACGCACGCTCCCCCTAAAGCGTTGCCGTACCCTCACCTGGACCCTAAACCGTCCCCGTCCCCTAACCCTAACCCTAGCCCGAACCCTAACCCTAATCCTTCCCCGAAGCCTGACCCTCACCCGTCCCCTAATCCTAACCCGTACGCTAACACTAACCCACGCCCTCACACGCACGCTCACCCTAAAGCGTTGCCGTACCCTCACCTGGACCCTAAACCGTCCCCGTCCCCTAACCCTAACCCTAGCCCGAACCCTAACCCTAACCCTTCCCCGAAGCCTGACCCTCACACGTCCCCTAATCCTAACCCGTACGCTAACACTAACCCACGCCCTCACACGCACGCTCCCCCTAAAGCGTTGCCGTGCCCTCACCTGGACCCTAAACCGTCCCCGTCCCCTAACCCTAACCCTAACCCTTCCCCGAAGCCTGACCCTCACCCGTCCCCTAATCCTAACCCGTACGCTAACACTAACCCCCGCCCTCACACCCACGCTCCCCCTAAAGCGTTGCCGTACCCTCACCTGGACCCTAAACAGTCCCCGTCCCCTAACCCTAACCCTAGCCCGAACCCTAACCCTAATCCTTCCCCGAAGCCTGACACTCACCCGTCCCCTAATCCTAACCCGTACGCTAACACTAACCTGCGCCCTCATACCCACGCTCCCCCTAAAGCGTTGCCGTACCCTCACCTGGACCCTAAACCGTCCCAGTCCCCTAACCCTAACCCTAGCCCGAACCCTAACCCTAACCCTTCCCCGAAGCCTGACCCTCACACGTCCCCTAATCCTAACCCGTACGCTAACACTAACCCGCGCCCTCACACGCACGCTCCCCCTAAAGCGTTGCCGTACCCTCACCTGGACCCTAACCCGTCCCCGTCCCCTAACCCTAACCCTAGCCCGAACCCTAACCCTAACCCTTCCCCTAAGCCTAACCCTCACCCGTCCCCTAATCCTAACCCGTACGCTAACACTAACCCGCGCCCTCACATGCACGCTCCCCCTAAAGCTTTGCCGTACCCTCACCTGGACCCTAAACTGTCCCCGTCCCCTAACCCTAACCCTAGCCCGAACCCTAACCCTAACACTTCCCCGAAGCCTGACCCTCACCCGTCCCCTAATCCTAACCCGTACGCTAACACTAACCTGCGCCCTCACACGCACGCTCCCCCTAAAGCGTTGCCGTACCCTCACCTGGACCCTAAACCGTCCCCGTCCCCTAACCCTAACCCTAGCCCGAACCCTAACCCTAA
Organism: Delphinus delphis; assembly: GCF_949987515.2. Lineage (NCBI taxonomy): Eukaryota > Metazoa > Chordata > Mammalia > Artiodactyla > Delphinidae > Delphinus > Delphinus delphis. Next base: position 1,784,525 of record NW_027192678.1, on the reverse strand, counting down.
CCCTTACCCGAAGCCTGACCCACACCCGTCCCCTAATCCTAACCCGTACGCTAACACTAACCCGCGCCCTCACACGCACGCTCCCCCTAAAGCGTTGCCGTACCGTCACCTGGACCCTAAACCGTCCCCGTCCCCTAACCCTAACCCTAACCCTAACCCTTCCCCGAAGCCTGACCCTCACCCGTCCCCTAATCCTAACCCGTACGCTAACACTAACCCGCGCCCTCACACGCACGCTCCCCCTAAAGCGTTGCTGTACCCGCACCTGGACCCTAAACCGTCCCCGTCCCCTAACCCTAACCCTAGCCCAAACCCTAACCCTAACCCTTCCCCGAAGCCTGACCCTCACCTGTCCCCTAATCCTAACCCGTACGCTAACACTAACCCGCGCCCTCACACGCACGCTCCCCCTAAAGCGTTGCCGTACCCTCACCTGGACCCTAAACCGTCCCCGTCCCCTAACCCTAACCCTAGCCCGAACCCTAACCCTAACCCTTCCCCGAAGCCTGACCCTCACCCGTCCCCTAATCCTAACCCGTACGCTAACACTAACCCGCGCCCTCACACGCACGCTCCCCCGAAAGCGTTGCCGTACCCTCACCTGGACCCTAAACCGTCCCCGTCCCCTAACCCTAACCCTAGCCCGAACACTAACCCTAACCCTTCCCCGAAGCCTGACCCTCACCCGTCCCCTAATCCTAACCCGTACGCTAACACTAACCCGCGCCCTCACACGCACGCTCCCCCTAAAGCGTTGCCGTACCCTCACCTGGACCCTAAACCGTCCCCGTCCCCTAACCCTAACCCTAGCCCGAACCCTAACCCTAACCCTTCCCCGAAGCCTGACCCTCACCCGTCCCCTAATCCTAACCCGTACGCTAACACTAACCCGCGCCCTCACACGAACGCTCCCCCTAAAGCATTGCCGTGCCCTCACCTGGACCCTAAGCCGTCCCCGTCCCCTAACCCTAACCCTAGCCCGAACCCTAACCCTAATCCTTCCCCGAAGCCTGACCCTCACCCGTCCCCTAATCCTAACCCGTACGCTAACACTCACCCGTGCCCTCACACACACGCTCCCCCTAAAGCGTTGCCGTACCCTCACCTGGACCCTAAACCGTCCCCGTCCCCTAACCCTAACCCTAGCCCGAACCCTAACCCTAACCCTTCCCCGAAGCCTGACGCTCACCCGTCCCCTAATCCTAACCCGTACGCTAACACTAACCCGCGCCCTCACACGCACGCTCCCCCTAAAGCGTTGCCGTACCCTCACCTGGACCCTAAACCGTCCCCGTCCCCTAACCCTAACCCTAGCCCGAACCCTAACCCTAACCCTTCCCCGAAGCCTGACCCTCACCCGTCCCCTAATCCTAACCCGTACGCTAACACTAACCCGTGCCCTCACACGCACGCTCAACCTAAAGCGTTGCCGTACCCTCACCTGGACCCTAAACCGTCCCCGTCCCCTAACCCTAACCCTAGCCCGAACCCTAACCCTAACCCTTCCCCGAAGCCTGACGCTCACCCGTCCCCTAATCCTAACCCGTACGCTAACACTAACCCACGCCCTCACACGCACGCTCCCCCTAAAGCGTTGCCGTACCCTCACCTGGACCCTAAACCGTCCCCGTCCCCTAACCCTAACCCTAGCCCGAACCCTAACCCTAATCCTTCCCCGAAGCCTGACCCTCACCCGTCCCCTAATCCTAACCCGTACGCTAACACTAACCCACGCCCTCACACGCACGCTCACCCTAAAGCGTTGCCGTACCCTCACCTGGACCCTAAACCGTCCCCGTCCCCTAACCCTAACCCTAGCCCGAACCCTAACCCTAACCCTTCCCCGAAGCCTGACCCTCACCCGTCCCCTAATCCTAACCCGTACGCTAACACTAACCCACGCCCTCACACGCACGCTCCCCCTAAAGCGTTGCCGTGCCCTCACCTGGACCCTAAACCGTCCCCGTCCCCTAACCCTAACCCTAACCCTTCCCCGAAGCCTGACCCTCACCCGTCCCCTAATCCTAACCCGTACGCTAACACTAACCCCCGCCCTCACACCCACGCTCCCCCTAAAGCGTTGCCGTACCCTCACCTGGACCCTAAACAGTCCCCGTCCCCTAACCCTAACCCTAGCCCGAACCCTAACCCTAATCCTTCCCCGAAGCCTGACACTCACCCGTCCCCTAATCCTAACCCGTACGCTAACACTAACCTGCGCCCTCATACCCACGCTCCCCCTAAAGCGTTGCCGTACCCTCACCTGGACCCTAAACCGTCCCCGTCCCCTAACCCTAACCCTAGCCCGAACCCTAACCCTAACACTTCCCCGAAGCCTGACCCTCACCCGTCCCCTAATCCTAACCCGTACGCTAACACTAACCTGCGCCCTCACACGCACGCTCCCCCTAAAGCGTTGCCGTACCCTCACCTGGACCCTAAACCGTCCCCGTCCCCTAACCCTAACCCTAGCCCGAACCCTAACCCTAACCCTTACCCGAAGCCTGACCCACACCCGTCCCCTAATCCTAACCCGTACGCTAACACTAACCCGCGCCCTCACACGCACGCTCCCCCTAAAGCGTTGCCGTACCGTCACCTGGACCCTAAACCGTCCCCGTCCCCTAACCCTAACCCTAACCCTAACCCTTCCCCGAAGCCTGACCCTCACCCGTCCCCTAATACTAACCCGTACGCTAACACTAACCCGCGCCCTCACACGCACGCTCCCCCTAAAGCGTTGCTGTACCCGCACCTGGACCCTAAACCGTCCCCGTCCCCTAACCCTAACCCTAGCCCAAACCCTAACCCTAACCCTTCCCCGAAGCCTGACCCTCACCTGTCCCCTAATCCTAACCCGTACGCTAACACTAACCCGCGCCCTCACACGCACGCTCCCCCTAAAGCATTGCCGTACCCTCACCTGGACCCTAAACCGTCCCCGTCCCCTAACCCTAACCCTAGCCCGAACCCTAACCCTAACCCTTCCCCGAAGCCTGACCCTCACCCGTCCCCTAATCCTAACCCGTACGCTAACACTAACCCGCGCCCTCACACGCACGCTCCCCCGAAAGCGTTGCCGTACCCTCACCTGGACCCTAAACCGTCCCCGTCCCCTAACCCTAACCCTAGCCCGAACACTAACCCTAACCCTTCCCCGAAGCCTGACCCTCACCCGTCCCCTAATCCTAACCCGTACGCTAACACTAACCCGCGCCCTCACACGCACGCTCCCCCTAAAGCGTTGCCGTACCCTCACCTGGACCCTAAACCGTCCCCGTCCCCTAACCCTAACCCTAGCCCGAACCCTAACCCTAACCCTTCCCCGAAGCCTGACCCTCACCCGTCCCCTAATCCTAACCCGTACGCTAACACTAACCCGCGCCCTCACACGAACGCTCCCCCTAAAGCATTGCCGTGCCCTCACCTGGACCCTAAGCCGTCCCCGTCCCCTAACCCTAACCCTAGCCCGAACCCTAACCCTAATCCTTCCCCGAAGCCTGACCCTCACCCGTCCCCTAATCCTAACCCGTACGCTAACACTCACCCGTGCCCTCACACACACGCTCCCCCTAAAGCGTTGCCGTACCCTCACCTGGACCCTAAACCGTCCCCGTCCCCTAACCCTAACCCTAGCCCGAACCCTAACCCTAACCCTTCCCCGAAGCCTGACCCTCACCCGTCCCCTAATCCTAACCCGTACGCTAACACTAACCAGCGCCCTCACACGCCCGCTCTCCCTAAAGCGTTGCCGTACCTTCACCTGGACCCTAAACCGTCCCCGTCCCCTAACCCTAACCTTAGCCCGAACCCTAACCCTAACCCTTCCCCTTAGCCTGACACTCACCCGTCCCCTAATCCTAACCCGTACGCTAACACTAACCCGCGCCCTCACACGCACGCTCCCCCTAAAGCGTTGCAGTACCCTCCCCTGGACCGTAAACCGTCCCCGTCCCCTAACCCTAGCCTGAACCCTAACCCTAACCCTTCCCCGAAGCCTGACCCTCACCCGTCCCCTAATCCTAACCCGTACGCTAACACTAACCAGCGCCCTCACACGCACGCTCTCCCTAAAGCGTTGCCGTACCCTCACCTGGACCCTAAACCGTCCCCATCCCCTAACCCTAACCCTAGCCTGAACCCTAACCCTAATCCTTCCACGAAGCCAGACCCTCACCCGTCCCCTAATCGTAACACGTACGCTAACACTAACCCTCGCCCTCACACGCACACTCCCCTTAAAGCGTTGCCGTACTCTTACCTGGACCCTAAACCGTCCCCGTCCCCTAGCCCTAACCCTAGCCCGAACCCTAACCCTAACCCTTCCCCGAAGCCTACCCTCACCCGTCCCCAATCCTAACCCGTACGCTAACACTAACCCGCGCCCGCACACGCACGCTCCGCATAAAGCGTTGCCGTACCCTCACCTGGACCCTAAACCGTCCCCGTCCCCTAACCCTAACCTTAGCCCGAACCCTAACCCTAACCCTTCCCCTTAGCCTGACACTCACCCGTCCCCTAATCCTAACCCGTACGCTAACACTAACCCGCGCCCTCACACGCACGCTCCCCCTAAAGCGTTGCCGTACCCTCCCCTGGACCGTAAACCGTCCCCGTCCCCTAACCCTAGCCTGAACCCTAACCCTAACCCTTCCCCGAAGCCTGACCCTCACCCGTCCCCTAATCCTAACCCGTACGCTAACACTAACCAGCGCCCTCACACGCACGCTACCCCTAAAGCGTTGCCGTACCCTCACCTGGACCCTAAACCGTCCCCGTCCCCTAACCCTAACCCTAGCCTGAACCCTAACCCTAATCCTTCCCCGAAGCCAGACCCTCACCCGTCCCCTAATCCTAACACGTACGCTAACACTAACCCTCGCCCTCACACGCACACTCCCCTTAAAGCGTTGCCGTACTCTTACCTGGACCCTAAACCGTCCCCGTCCCCTAACCCTAACCCTAGCCCGAACTCTAACCCTAACCCTTCCCCGAAGCCTGACCCTCACCCGTCCCCTAATCCTAACCCGTACGATAACACTAACCCGCGCCCTCACATGCACGCTCCCCCTAAACCGTTGCCGTACCCTCACCTGGACCCTAAACCGTCCCCGTCCCCTAACCCTAACCCTAGCCCGAACCCTAACCCTAACCCTTCCCCGAAGCCTGACGCTCACCCGTCCCCTAATCCTAACCCGTACGCTAACACTAACCCACGCCCTCACACGCACGCTCCCCCTAAAGCGTTGCCGTACCCTCACCTCGACCCTAAACCGTCCCCGTCCCCTAACCCTAACCCTAGCCCGAACCCTAACCCTAATTCTTCCCCGAAGCCTGACCCTCACCCGTCCCCTAATCCTAACCCGTACGCTAACACTAACCCGCGCCCTCACACGCACGCTCACCCTAAAGCGTTGCCGTACCCTCACCTGGACCCTAAACCGTCCCCGTCCCCTAACCCTAACCCTAGCCCGAACCCTAACCCTAACCCTTCCCCGAAGCCTGACCCTCACCCGTCCCCTAATCCTAACCCGTACGCTAACACTAACCCGCGCCCTCACTCGCACGCTCCCCGTAAAGCGTTGCCGTACCCTCACCTGGACCCTAAACCGTCCCCGTCCCCTAACCCTAACCCTAGCCGAAACCTAACCCTAACCCTTCCCCGAAGCCTGACCCTCACCCATCCCCTAATCCTAACCCGTACGCTAACACTAACCCGCGCCCTCACTCGCACGCTCCCCCTAAAACATTGTCGTCCCCTCACCTAGACCCTAAACCGTCCCCGTCCCCTAACCCTAACCGTAGCCCGAACCCTAACCCTAACCCTTCCCCGAAGCCTGACCCTCACCCGTCCCCTAATCCTAACACGTACGCTAACACTAACCCGCGCCCTCACACGCACGCTCCCCCTAAAGCGTTGCCGTACCCTCACCTGGACCCTAAACCGTCCCCGTCCCCTAACCCTAACCCTAGCCCGAACCCTAACCCTAACCCTTCCCCGAAGCATGACCCTCAACCGTCCCCTAATCCTAACCCGTACGCTAACACTAACCCGCACCCTCACACGCACGCTCCCCCTAAAGCATTGCCGTACCCTCACCTGGACCCTAAACCGTCCCCGTCCCCTAACCCTAACCCTAGCCCGAACCCTAACCCTAACCCTTCCCCGAAGCCTGACCCCCACCCGTCCCCTAATCTTAACCCGTACGCTAACACTAACCACGCTCTCACATGCACGCTCCCCCTAAAGTGTTGCCGTACCCTCACCTGGACCCTAAACCGTCCCCGTCCCCTAACCCTAACCCTAGCCCGAACCCTAACCCTAACCCTTCCCCGAAGCCTGACCCTCACACGTTCCCTAATCCTAACCCGTACGCTAACACTAACCCGCGCCCTCACACGCACGCTCCCCCTAAAGCGTTGCCGTACCCTCACCTGGACCCTAAACCGTCCCCGTCCCCTAACCCTAACCCTAGCCCGAACCCTAACCCTAACCCTTCCCCGAAGCCTGACCCTCACCCGTCCCCTAATCCTAACCCGTACGCTAACACTAACCCACGCCCTCACACGCACGCTCCCGCTAAAGCATTGCCATACCCTCACCTGGACCCTAAACCGTCCCCGTCCCCTAACCGTAACCCTAGCCCGAACCCTAACCCTAACCCTTCCCCGAAGCCTGACCCTCACCCGTCCCCTAATCCTAACCCGTACGCTAACACTAACCCGCGCCCTCACACGCACGCTCCCCCTAAAGCGTTGCCGTACCCTCACCTCGACCCTAAACCGTCCCCGTCCCCTAACCCTAACCCTAGCCCGAACCCTAACCCTAACACTTCCCCGAAGCCTGACCCTCACCCGTCCCCTAATCCTAACCCGTACGCTAACACTAACCCGCGCCCTCACACGCACGCTCCCCCTAAAGCGTTGCCGTACCATCACCTGGACCCTAAACCGTCCCCATCCCCTAACCCTAACCCTAGCCCGAACCCTAACCCTAATCCTTCCCCGAAGCCTGACCCTCACCCGTCCCCTAATCCTAACCCGTACGCTAACACTAACCCGCGCCCTCACACGCACGCTCCCCCTAAAGCGTTGCCGTACCCTCACCTGGACCCTAAACCCGTCCCCGTCCCCTAACCCTAACCCTAGCCCGAACCCTAACCCTAACCCTTCCCCGAAGCCTGACCCTCACCCGTCCCCTAATCCTAACCCGTACGCTAACACTAACCCGTGCCCTCACACCCACGCTCCCCCTAAAGCGTTGCCATACCCTCACCTGGACCCTAAACCGTCCCCGTCCCCTAACCCTAAACCTAGCCTGAACCCTAACCCTAATCCTTCCACGAAGCCAGACCCTCACCCGTCCCCTAATCGTAACACGTACGCTAACACTAACCCTCGCCCTCACACGCACACTCCCCTTAAAGCGTTGCCGTACTCTTACCTGGACCCTAAACCGTCCCCGTCCCCTAACCCTAACCCTAGCCCGAACCCTAACCCTAACCCTTCCCCGAAGCCTGACCCTCACCCGTCCCCAATCCTAACCCGTACGCTAACACTAACCCGCGCCCGCACACGCACGCTCCGCCTAAAGCGTTGCCGTACCCTCACCTGGACCCTAAACCGTCCCCGTCCCCTAACCCTAACCTTAGCCCGAACCCTAACCCTAACCCTTCCCCTTAGCCTGACACTCACCCGTCCCCTAATCCTAACCCGTACGCTAACACTAACCCGCGCCCTCACACGCACGCTCCCCCTAAAGCGTTGCCGTACCCTCCCCTGGACCGTAAACCGTCCCCTAACCCTAACCCTAGCCTGAACCCTAACCCTAACCCTTCCCCGAAGCCTGACCCTCACCCGTCCCCTAATCCTAACCCGTACGCTAACACTAACCAGCGCCCTCACACGCACGCTACCCCTAAAGCGTTGCCGTACCCTCACCTGGACCCTAAACCGTCCCCGTCCCCTAACCCTAACCCTAGCCTGAACCCTAACCCTAATCCTTCCCCGAAGCCAGACCCTCACCCGTCCCCTAATCCTAACACGTACGCTAACACTAACCCTCGCCCTCACACGCACACTCCCCTTAAAGCGTTGCCGTACTCTTACCTGGACCCTAAACCGTCCCCGTCCCCTAACCCTAACCCTAGCCCGAACTCTAACCCTAACCCTTCCCCGAAGCCTGACCCTCACCCGTCCCCTAATCCTAACCCGTACGATAACACTAACCCGCGCCCTCACATGCACGCTCCCCCTAAACCGTTGCCGTACCCTCACCTGGACCCTAAACCGTCCCCGTCCCCTAACCCTAACCCTAGCCCGAACCCTAACCCTAACCCTTCCCCGAAGCCTGACCCTCACCCGTCCCCAATCCTAACCCGTACGCTAACACTAACCCGTGTCCGCACACGCACGCTCCCCCTAAAGCGTTGCCGTACCCTCACCTGGACCATAAACCGTCCCCGTCCCCTAAACCTAACCCTAGCCCGAACCCTAACCCTAACCCTTCCCCGAAGCCTGACCCTCACCCGTCCCCAATCCTAACCCGTACGCTAACACTAACCCGCGCCCTCACATGCACGCTCCCCCTAAAGCGTTGCCGTACCGTCACCTGGACCCTAACCCGTCCCCGTCCCCTAACCCTAACCCTAGCCCGAACCCTAACCCTAACCCTTCCCCGAAGCCTGACCCTCACCCGTCCCCTAATCCTAACCCGTACGCTAACACTAACCCGCGCCCTCACACGCACGCTCCCCCTAAAGCGTTGCCGTACCCTCACCTGGACCCTAAACCGTCCCCGTCCCCTAACCCTAACCCTAGCCCGAACCCTAACCCTAACCCTTCCCCGAAGCCTGACCCTCACCCGTCCCCTAATCCTAACCCGTACGCTAACACTAACCCGCGCCCTCACACGCACGCTCCCCCTAAAGCGTTGCCATACCCTCACCTGGACCCTAAACCGTCCCAGGTCCCCTAACCCTAACCCTAGCCCGAACCCTAACCCTAACCCTTCCCCGAAGCCTGACCCTCACCCGTCCCCTAATCCTAACCCGTACGCTAACACTAACCCGCGCCCTCACACGCACGCTCCCCCTAAAGCGTTGCCGTACCCTCACCTGGACCCTAAACCGTCCCCGTCCCCTAACTCTAACCCTAGCCCGAACCCTAACCCTAACCCTTCGCCGAAGCCTGACCCTCACCCGTCCCCTAATCCTAACCCGTACGCTAACACTAACCCGCGCCCTCACACGCACGCTCCCCCTAAAGCGTTGCCGTACCCTCACCTGGACCCTAAACCGTCCCCGTCCCCTAACCCTAACCCTAGCCCGAACCCTAACCCTAACCCTTCCCCGAAGCCTGACCCTCACCCGTCCCCTAATCCTAACCCGTACGCTAACACTAACCCGCGCCCTCACATGCACGCTCCCCCTAAAGCGTTGCCGTACACTCCCCTGCACCCTAAACCGTCCCCGTCCCCTAACCCTAGCCCAAACCCTAACCCTAACCCTTCCCCGAAGCCTGACCCTCACCCGTCCCCTAATCCTAACCCGTATAATAACACTAACCCACGCCCTCACACGCATGCTCCCCCTAAAGCGTTGCCGTACCCTCACCTGGACCCTAAACCGTCCCCGTCCCCTAACCCTAACCCTAGCCCGAACCCTTACCCTAACCCTTCCCCGAAGCCTGACCCTCACCCGTCCCCTAATCCTAACACGTACGCTAACACAAACCCGCGCCCTCACACGCACGCTCCCCCTAAAGCGTTGCCGTACCCTCACCTGGACCCTAAACCGTCCCCATCCCCTAACCCTAACCCTAGCCCGAACCCTAACCGTAACCCTTCCCCGAAGCCTGACCCTCACCCGTCCCCTAATCCTAACCCGTACGCTAACACTAACCCGCGCCCTCACACGCACGCTCCCCCTAAAGCGTTGCCGTACCCTCACCTGGACCCTAAACCGTCCCCATCCCCTAACCCTAACCCTAGCCCGAACCCTAACCCTAACCCTTCCCCGAAGCCTGACCCTCACCCGTCCCCTAATCCTAACCCGTACGCTAACACTAACCCGTGCCCTCACACGCACGCTCCCCCTAAAGCGTTGCCGTACCCTCACCTGGACCCTAAACCGTCCCCGTCCCCTAACCCTAACCCTAGCCTGAACCCTAACCGTAACCCTTCCCCGAAGCCTGACCCTCACCCGTCCCCTAATCCTAACCCGTACGCTAACACTAACCCGCGCCCTCACACGCACGCTCCCCTTAAAGCGTTGTCGTACCCTCACCTGGACCCTAAACCGTCCCCGTCCCCTAACCCTAACCCTAGCCCTAACCCTAACCCTAACCCTTCCCCGAAGCCTGACCCTCAACCGTCCCCTAATCCTAACCCGTACGCTAACACTAACCCGCGCCCTCACACGCACGCTCCCCCTAAAGCGTTGCCGTACCCTCACCTGGACCCTAAACCGTCCCCGTCCCCTAACCCTAACCCTAGCCCGAACCCTAACCCTAACCCTTCCCCGAAGCCTGACCCTCACCCGTCCCCTAATCCTAACCCGTACGCTAACACAAACCCGCGCCCTCACACGCATGCTCCCCCTAAAGTGTTGCTGTACCCTCACCTGGACCCTAAACCGTCCCCGTCCCCTAACCCTAACCCTAGCCCGAACTCTAACCCTAACCCTTCCCCGAAGCCTGACCCTCACCCGTCCCCTAAACCTAACCCGTACGATAACACTAATCCGCGCCCTCACACGCACGCTCCCCCTAAAGCGTTGCCGTACCCTCACCTGGACCCTAAACCGTCCCCGTCCCCTAACCCTAACCCTAGCCCGAACCCTAACCCTAACCCTTCCCCGAAGCCTGACCCTCACCCGTCCCCTAATCCTAACCCGTACGCTAACACTAACCCGCGCCCTCACACGCACGCTCCCCCTAAAGCGTTGCCGTACCCTCAGCTGGACCCTAAACCGTACCCGTCCCCTAACCCTAACCCTAGCCCGAACCCTAACCCTAACCCTTCCCCGAAGCCTGACCCTCACCCGTCCCCTAATCCTAACCCTTACGCTAACACTAACCCGCGCCCTCACACGCACGCTCCCCCTAAAGCGTTGCCGTACCCTCACCTGGACCCTAAACCGTCCCCGTCCCCTAACCCTAGCCCGAACCCTAACCCTAACCCTTCCCCGAAGCCTGACCCTAACCCGTCCCATAATCCTAACCCGTACGCTAACACTACCCCGCGCCCTCACACGCACGCTCCCCCTAAAGCATTGCCGTACCCTCACCTGGACCCTAAACCGTCCCCGTCCCCTAACCGTAACCCTAGCCCGAACCCTAACCCTAACCCTTCCCGAAGCATGACCCTCACCCGTCCCCTAATCCTAACCCGTACGCTAACACTAACCCGCGCCCTCACACGCACGCTACCCCTAAAGCGTTGCCGTACCCTCACCTGGACCCTAAACAGTCCCCGTCCCCTAACCCTAACCCTAGCGCGAACCCTAACCCTAAACCTTCCCCGAAGCCTGTCCCTCACCCGTCCCCTAATCCTAACCCGTACGCTAACACTAACCCGCGCCCTCACACGCACGCTCCCCCTAAAGCTTTGCCGTACCCTCACCTGGACCCTAAACCGTCCCCGTCCCCTAACCCTAACCCTAGCCCGAACCCTAACCCTAACCCTTCCCCGAAGCCTGACCCTCAACCGTCCCCTAATCCTAACCCGTACACTAACACTAACCCGCTCCCTCACACGCACGCTCCCCCTAAAGCATTGCCGAACCCTCACCTGGACCCTAAACCGTCCCCGTCCCCTAACCCTAACCCTAGACCGAACCCTAACCCTAACGCTTCCCCGAAGCCTGACCCTCACCCGTCCCCTAAACCTAACCCGTACGCTAACACTAACCCGCGCCCTCACATGCACGCTCCCCCTAAAGCGTTGCCGTACCCTCACCTGGACCCTAAACCATCCCCGTCCCCTAACCCTAACCCTAGCCCGAACCCTAACCCTAACCCTTCCCCGAAGCCTGACCCTCACCCGTCCCCTAATCCTAACCCGTACCCTAACACTAACCCGCGCCCTCACACGCACGCTCCCCCTAAAGCGTTGCCGTAACCTCCCCTGGACCCTAAACCGTCCCCGTCCCCTAACCCTTGCCCAAACCCTAACCCTAACCCTTCCCCGAAGCCTGACCCTCACCCGTCCCCTAATCCTAACCCGTACGATAACACTAACCCACGCCCTCACACGCACGCTCCCCCTAAAGCGTTGCCGTACCCTCACCTGGACCCTAAACCGTCCCCGTCCCCTAACCCTAACCCTAGCCCGAAACCTTACCCTAACCCTTCCCCGAAACCTGACCCTCACCCGTCCCCTAATCCTAACCCGTACGCTAACACAAACCCGCGCCCTCACACGCACGCTCCCCCTAAAGCGTTGCCGTACCCTCACCTGGACCCTAAACCGTCCCCATCCCCTAACCCTAACCCTAGCCCGAACCCTAACCGTAACCCTTCCCCGAAGCCTGACCCTCACCCGTCCCCTAATCCTAACCCGTACGCTAACACAAACCCGCGCCCTCACACGCACGCTCCCCCTAAAGCGTTGCCGTACCCTCACCTGGACCCTAAACCGTCCCCATCCCCTAACCCTAACCCTAGCCCGAACCCTAACCGTAACCCTTCCCCGAAGCCTGACCCTCACCCGTCCCCTAATCCTAACCCGTACGCTAACACTAACCCGCGCCCTCACACGCACCCTCCCCCTAAAGCGTTGCCGTACCCTCACCTGGACCCTAAACCGTCCCCATCCCCTAACCCTAACCCTAGCCCGAACCCTAACCCTAACCCTTCCCCGAAGCCTGACCCTCACCCGTCCCCTAAACCTAACCCGTACGATAACACTAATCCGCGCCCTCACACGCACGCTCCCCCTAAAGCGTTGCCGTACCCTCACCTGGACCCTAAACCGTCCCCGTCCCCTAACCCTAACCCTAGCCCGAACCCTAACCCTAATCCTTCCCCGAAGACTGACCCTCACCCGTCCCCTAATCCTAACCCGTACGCTAACACTAACCCGCGCCCTCACACGCACGCTCCCCCTAAAGCGTTGCCGTACCCTCACCTGGACCCTAAACCGTCCCCGTCCCCTAACCCTAACCCTAGCCCGAAACCTTACCCTAACCCTTCCCCGAAGCCTGACCCTCACCCGTCCCCTAATCCTAACCCGTACGCTAACACAAACCCGCGCCCTCACACGCACGCTCCCCCTAAAGCGTTGCCGTACCCTCACCTGGACCCTAAACCGTCCCCATCCCCTAACCCTAACCCTAGCCCGAACCCTAACCGTAACCCTTCCCCGAAGCCTGACCCTCACCCGTCCCCTAATCCTAACCCGTACGCTAACACAAACCCGCGCCCTCACACGCACGCTCCCCCTAAAGCGTTGCCGTACCCTCACCTGGACCCTAAACCGTCCCCATCCCCTAACCCTAACCCTAGCCCGAACCCTAACCGTAACCCTTCCCCGAAGCCTGACCCTCACCCGTCCCCTAATCCTAACCCGTACGCTAACACTAACCCGCGCCCTCACACGCACCCTCCCCCTAAAGCGTTGCCGTACCCTCACCTGGACCCTAAACCGTCCCCATCCCCTAACCCTAACCCTAGCCCGAACCCTAACCCTAACCCTTCCCCGAAGCCTGACCCTCACCCGTCCCCTAAACCTAACCCGTACGATAACACTAATCCGCGCCCTCACACGCACGCTCCCCCTAAAGCGTTGCCGTACCCTCACCTGGACCCTAAACCGTCCCCGTCCCCTAACCCTAACCCTAGCCCGAACCCTAACCCTAATCCTTCCCCGAAGACTGACCCTCACCCGTCCCCTAATCCTAACCCGTACGCTAACACTAACCCGCGCCCTCACACGCACGCTCCCCCTAAAGCGTTGCCGTACCCTCAGCTGGACCCTAAACCGTACCCGTCCCCTAACCCTAACCCTAGCCCGAACCCTAACCCTAACCCTTCCCCGAAGCCTGACCCTCACCCGTCCCCTAATCCTAACCCTTACGCTAACACTAACCAGCGCCCTCACACGCACGCTCCCCCTAAAGCGTTGCCGTACCCTCACCTGGACCCTAAACCGTCCCCGTCCCCTAACCCTAACCCTAGCCCGAACCCTAACCCTAACCCTTCCCCGAAGCCTGACCCACACCTGTCCCATAATCCTAACCCGTACGCTAACACTACCCCGCGCCCTCACACGCACGCTCCCCCTAAAGCGTTGCCGTACCCTCACCTGGACCCTAAACCGTCCCCGTCCCCTAACCCTAGCCCGAACCCTAACCCTAACCCTTCCCCGAAGCCTGACCCTAACCCGTCCCATAATCCTAACCCGTACGCTAACACTACCCCGCGCCCTCACACGCACGCTCCCCCTAAAGCATTGCCGTACCCTCACCTGGACCCTAAACCGTCCCCGTCCCCTAACCGTAACCCTAGCCCGAACCCTAACCCTAACCCTTCCCCGAAGCCTGACCCTCACCCGTCCCCTAATCCTAACCCGTACGCTAACACTAACCCGCGCCCTCACACGCACGCTCCCCCTAAAGCGTTGCCGTACCCTCACCTGGACCCTAAACAGTCCCCGTCCCCTAACCCTAACCCTAGCGCGAACCCTAACCCTAAACCTTCCCCGAAGCCTGACCCTCACCCGTCCCCTAATCCTAACCCGTACGCTAACACTAACCCGCGCCCTCACACGCACGCTCCCCCTAAAGCTTTGCCGTACCCTCACCTGGACCCTAAACCGTCCCCGTCCCCTAACCCTAACCCTAGCCCGAACCCTAACCCTAACCATTCCCCGAAGCCTGACCCTCAACCGTCCCCTAATCCTAACCCGTACACTAACACTAACCCGCTCCCTCACACGCACGCTCCCCCTAAAGCATTGCCGAACCCTCACCTGGACCCTAAACCGTCCCCGTCCCCTAACCCTAACCCTAGACCGAACCCTAACCCTAACGCTTCCCCGAAGCCTGACCCTCACCCGTCCCCTAAACCTAACCCGTACGCTAACACTAACCCACGCCTTCACATGCACGCTGCCCCTAAAGCGTTGCCGTACCCTCACCTGGACCCTAAACCGTCCCCGTCCCCTAACCCTAACCCTAGCCCGAACCCTAACCCTAACCCTTCCCCGAAGCCTGACCCTCACCCGTCCCCTAATCCTAACCCGTACCCTAACACTAACCCGCGCCCTCACACGCACGCTCCCCATAAAGCGTTGCCGTACCCTCCCCTGGACCCTAAACCGTCCCCGTCCCCTAACCCTAGCCCAAACCCTAACCCTAACCCTTCTCCGAAGCCTGACCCTCACCCGTCCCCTAATCCTAACCCGTACGATAACACTAACCCACGCCCTCACACGCACGCCTCCCCTATAGCGTTGCCGTACCCTCACCTGGACCCTAAACCGTCCCCGTCCCCTAACCCTAACCCTAGCCCGAACCCTTACCCTAACCCTTCCCCGAAGCCTGACCCTCACCCGTCCCCTAATCCTAACCCGTACGCTAACACAAACCCACGCCCTCACACGCACGCTCCCCCTAAAACGTTGCCGTACCCTCACCTGGACCCTAAACCGTCCCCATCCCCTAACCCTAACCCTAGCCCGAACCCTAACCCTAACCCTTCCCCGAAGCCTGACCCTCACCCGTCCCCTAATCCTAACCCGTACGCTAACACTAACCCGCGCCCTCACACGCACGCTCCCCCTAAAGCGTTGCCGTACCCTCACCTGGACCCTAAACCGTCCCCATCCCCTAACCCTAACCCTAGCCCGAACCCTAACCCTAACCCTTCCCCGAAGCCTGACCCTCACCCGTCCCCTAATCCTAACCCGTACGCTAACACTAACCCGCGCCCTCACACGCACGCTCCCCCTAAAGTGTTGCCGTACCCTCACCTGGACCCTAAACCGTCCCCGTCCCCTAAACCTAACCCTAGCCTGAACCCTAACCGTAACCCTTCCCCGAAGCCTGACCCTCACCCGTCCCCTAATCCTAACCCGTACGCTAACACTAACCCGCGCCCTCACACGCACGCTCCCCCTAAAGCGTTGCCGTACCCTCACCTGGACCCTAAACCGTCCCCGTCCCCTAACCCTAACCCTAGCCCTAACCCTAACCCTAACCCTTCCCCGAAGCCTGACCCTCACCCGTCCCCTAATCCTAACCCGTACGCTAACACTAACCCGCGCCCTCACACGCACGCTCCCCCTAAAGCGTTGCCGTACCCTCACCTGGACCCTAAACCGTCCCCGTCCCCTAACCCTAACCCTAGCCCGAACCCTAACCCTAACCCTTCCCCGAAGCCTGACCCTCACCCGTCCCCTAATCCTAACCCGTACGCTAACACTACCCCGCGCCCTCACACGCATGCTCCCCCTAAAGCGTTGCTGTACCCTCACCTGGACCCTAAACCATCCCCGTCCCCTAACCCTAACCCTAGCCCGAACCCTAACCCTAACCCTTCCCCGAAGCCTGACCCTCACCCGTCCCCTAAACCTAACCCGTACGATAACACTAATCCGCGCCCTCACACGCACGCTCCCCCTAAAGCGTTGCCGTACCCTCACCTGGACCCTAAACCGTCCCCGTCCCCTAACCCTAACCCTAGCCCGAACCCTAACCCTAAACCTTCCCCGAAGCCTGACCCTCACCCGTCCCCTAATCCTAACCCGTACGCTAACACTAACCCGCGCCCTCACACGCACGCTCCCCCTAAAGCGTTGCCGTACCCTCAGCTGGACCCTAAACCGTACCCGTCCCCTAACCCTAACCCTAGCCCGAACCCTAACCCTAAACCTTCCCCGAAGCCTGACCCTCACCCGTCCCCTAATCCTAACCCTTACGCTAACACT
The DNA here is from genome assembly GCF_949987515.2 of Delphinus delphis. NCBI lineage: Eukaryota > Metazoa > Chordata > Mammalia > Artiodactyla > Delphinidae > Delphinus > Delphinus delphis. The sequence goes on along the minus strand of NW_027192678.1, from coordinate 1,767,595 downwards.
AACCAGCGCCCTCACACGCACGCTCCCCCTAAAGCGTTGCCGTACCCTCACCTGGACCCTAAACCGTCCCCGTCCCCTAACCCTAACCCTAGCCCGAACCCTAACCCTAACCCTTCCCCGAAGCCTGACCCACACCTGTCCCCTAATCCTAACCCGTACGCTAACACTACCCCGCGCCCTCACACGCACGCTCCCCCTAAAGCGTTGCCGTACCCTCACCTGGACCCTAAACCGTCCCCGTCCCCTAACCCTAGCCCGAACCCTAACCCTAACCCTTCCCCGAAGCCTGACCCTAACCCGTCCCATAATCCTAACCCGTACGCTAACACTACCCCGCGCCCTCACACGCACGCTCCCCCTAAAGCATTGCCGTACCCTCACCTGGACCCTAAACCGTCCCCGTCCCCTAACCGTAACCCTAGCCCGAACCCTAACCCTAACCCTTCCCCGAAGCATGACCCTCACCCGTCCCCTAATCCTAACCCGTACGCTAACACTAACCCGCGCCCTCACACGCACGCTACCCCTAAAGCGTTGCCGTACCCTCACCTGGACCCTAAACAGTCCCCGTCCCCTAACCCTAACCCTAGCGCGAACCCTAACCCTAAACCTTCCCCGAAGCCTGTCCCTCACCCGTCCCCTAATCCTAACCCGTACGCTAACACTAACCCGCGCCCTCACACGCACGCTCCCCCTAAAGCTTTGCCGTACCCTCACCTGGACCCTAAACCGTCCCCGTCTCCTAACCCTAACCCTAGCCCGAACCCTAACCCTAACCCTTCCCCGAAGCCTGACCCTCAACCGTCCCCTAATCCTAACCCGTACACTAACACTAACCCGCTCCCTCACACGCACGCTCCCCCTAAAGCATTGCCGAACCCTCACCTGGACCCTAAACCGTCCCCGTCCCCTAACCCTAACCCTAGCCCGAACCCTAACCCTAAGCCTTCCCCGAAGCCTGACCCTCACCCGTCCCCTAATCCTAACCCGTACGCTAACACTAACCCGCGCCCTCACACGCATGCTCCCCCTATAGCGTTGCTGTACCCTCACCTGGACCCTAAACCGTCCCCGTCCCCTAACCCTAACCCTAGCCCGAACCCTAACCCTAACCCTTCCCCGAAGCCTGACCCTCACCCGTCCCCTAAACCTAACCCGTACGATAACACTAACCCGCACCCTCACACGCTCGCTCCCCCTAAAGCGTTTCCGTACCCTCACCTGGACCCTAAACCGTCCCCGTACCCTAACCCTAACCCTAGCCCGAACCCTAACCCTAACCCTTCCCCGAAGCCTGACCCTCACCCGTCCCCTAATCCTAACCCGTACGCTAACACTAACCCGCGCCCTCACACGCACGCTCCCCCTAAAGCGTTGCCGTACCCTCCCCTGGACCCTAAACCGTCCCCGTCCCCTAACCCTAGCCCGAACCCTAACCCTAACCCTTCCCCGAAGCCTGACCCTCACCCGTCCCCTAATCCTAACCCGTACGCTAACACTAGCCCACGCTCTCACACGCACGCTACCCCTAAAGCGTTGCCGGACCCTCACCTGGACCCTAAACCGTCCCCGTCCCCTAACCCTAACCCTAGCCCGGACCCTAACCCTAAACCTTCCCCGAAGCCTGACCCTCACCCGTCCCCTAATCCTAACCCGTACTCTAACACTAACGCGCGCCCTCACACGCACGCTCCCCCTAAAGCGTTGCCGTACACTTACCTGGACTCTAAACCGTCTCCGTCCCCTAACCCTAACCCTAGCCCGAACCCTAACCCTAACCCTTCCCCGAACCCTGACCCTCACCCGTCCCCTAATCCTAACCCATACGCTAACACTAACCCGCGCCCTCACACGCACGCTCCCCCTAAAGCGTTGCCGTACCCTCACCTGGACCCTAAACCGTCCCCGTCCCATAACCCTAACCCTAGCCCGAACCCTAACCCTAACCCTTCCCCGAAGCCTGACCCTCACCCGTCCCCTAATCCTAACCCGTACGCTAACACTAACCCACGCCCTCACACGCATGCTCCCCCTAAAGCATTGCTGTACCCTCACCTGGACCCTAAACCGTCCCCGTCCCCTAACCCTAACCCTAGCCCTAACCCTAACCCTAACCCTTCCCCGAAGCCTGACCCTCACCCGTCCCCTAAACCTAACCCGTACGATAACACTAACCCGCGCCCTCACACGCACGCTCCCCCTAAAGCGTTGCCGTACCCTCACCTGGACCCTAAACCGTCCCCGTCCCCTAACCCTAACCCTAGCCCGAACCCTAACCCTAACCCTTCCCCGAAGCCTGACCCTCACCCAACCCCTAATCCTAACCCGTACGCTAACACTAACCCGCGCCCTCACACGCACGCTCCCCCTAATGCGTTGCCGTACCCTCAGCTGGACCCTAAACCGTCCCCGTCCCCTAACCCTAACCCTAGCCCGAACCCTAACCCTAACCCTTCCCCGAAGCCTGACCCTCACCCGTCCCCTAATCCTAACCCGTACGCTAACACTAACCCGCGCCCTCACACGTACGCTCCCCCTAAAGCGTTGCCGTATCCTCACCTGGACCCTAAACCGTCCCCGTCCCCTAACCCTAGCCCGAACCCTAACCCTAACCCTTCCCCGAATCCTGACCCCCACCCGTCCCCTAATCCTAACCCGTACGCTAACACTAACCCGCGCCCTCACATGTACACTCCCCCTAAAGCGTTGCCGTACCCTCCCCTGGACCTTAAACCGTCCCCGTCCCCTAACCCTAACCCTAGCCCGAACCCTAACCCTAACCCGTCCCCTAACCCGTCCCCTAATCCTAACCCATACGCTAACACTAACCCGCGCCCTCACACTTACGCTCCCCCTAAAGCGTTGTCGTACCCTCACCTGGACCCTAAACCGTTCCTGTCCCCTAACCCTAACCCTAACCCTATCCCTTACCTGAAGCCTTACCCTAACCCGTCCCCTAATCCTAACCCGTACGCTGACACTAACCCGTGCCCTCACACTTACGCTCACACTATACCATTGTCGTACCCTAACCTGTACCCTAAATCGTCCCCTCACCCTAACCCTAACCCTTACCCGAAGCCTTACCTTAACCCCTCTCCTAATCCTAACCTGTACGCTAACACTAACCCGTGCCCTTACACGTATGCTCACCCTAAACCGTTGTCGTACCCTAACCTGTACCCTATACCGTCCCCGTCCCTTAACCTTAACCCTAACCCTTACCCGAAGCCTTACTGTAACCCGTCACCTAATCCTAGCCGATACGCTAACACTAACCCATATCCTAACACGTACGCTCATCCTAAACCATTGTCGCACCCTAACCTGTACCCTAAACTGTCCCTCTCCCCTAACCCTAACCCTAACCCTAACCCTTACCTGAAGCCTTACCCTCACCCATCCCCTAATCCTTACCCGTACGCTAACACTAAATCTTACCCTTACATGTACGCTATCCCTAAACCGTTGTCGTACCCTAACCTGTACCCTAAACCGTTCCCGTTCCCTAACCGTAACCCTAACCCGAAGCATTACCCTAACACTTACCCTAATCCTAAACGGTACACTAACACTGACCTGTACCCTAACACTTTCGCTCACCCTAAACCATTGTCGCATCCTAAACCATACCCGTTCCCTAATGCTAACCTTAACCCTAACCCTAAACCCACTTATAGCACTATAGCTCAGGAAAATTAAAATAACAAGAAACAACCACCGCAAAGTTTAGGGCTGCTCTGTTTACAAGAGCCTCGACTACGGTACAAATTAAATATCCTTGAAAGAGAGAAATGGATAAAGAAGTTTTCGTACTTACGTACAATGGAATATCACTCAACAATGAAATCAATGTCGTCAGGCCCGTACAAGCATAATGAATCGATTTAGGTACGATGATTCAAAGGAAATAAGTCACACAGAAAAAGAAACTTATCATAAGATATCACTTATAGAGGGAATGTAAACTTGGCTACACATGAACTGAATTACAAAACAGAACAGAGTCTCACATTTAGAAAACAAACTTATGCTTTCTTAAGGGGAATGGTGAGTTGGGGTGCTGCGTAAAACCAGAGATTGAAATTAGCACAGATACTATTCCATAAGCCAAATATATAATAGACAAGATATACTCCTTGCTCAACGAATTAGACTCAACACCACCTATTCACCGCAGAGGAACATATCTGACAATAAGAATATTAAAACATATGTATCTATATGTCTCTGTAAGAGAATCAAGTGTGTGTAGAGCAGTATACACAGCCGTGAAAAATCAACTAAACCCCATTATTAAAATAAATTTCAAAAACAAAGACAGTGAAGGAGAAAAACTTCTTAAATAATTCGTTCAGGGCTTGTGATGAAACTTGGATTTACCACATCTACACCCACAGCTGGGTGAGACAAAAGGCAGGACATTTGGGGCTGAGAGGATTGGTGAGGTTCGGTGAGCAAATGCAGACCCTTTGAAGTAATACTGTATGCTACCCATTCCCTGGGTCCCAACTCTCCTGGTTTAAGGGATTCTTCCTACAGCTAAAACATGCATGGGAAACCCAGAGGATTGTACACCATGTGATCGGGCAACGTTTCTAAAACCCATCTCATCTTTTGTCCCCTGGTACATGGGTTCGCCATTCCAGACGCTTTACTAAACATCTCCCCACGTGGAGAGTCAGTGCCTTAAAACTCCTGTTTGGCACAGTTAGCAATTTCTGCGGAGGTTGAATGGGAATAGGGAGAACCAATGAGAGACTAGCTGTAGGTGTTTGGACGGTCACATTTCACTCTAATTTCCCACCAGGAAGAGGAATTAACAAAAGGCTCAGCGTGCCGTGATGAAACAAGATTAGGGCCTGAAGCAATCCTGCAGTTCTGCGGCCAGCGCACAAGAAAGCGAGTTGAAGAAAGGACCTCAGGGGCACTGTAATTCATAAACCTGCAGAGTTATAAATGACAGCTATCGTCCAAAAATATATTGAGGTAAGGCTGCGAAGAGGACTTGAAAGCATGGCACAATTGCAGGAAATATATTTCAGGAGGTAGATGGAAACTGCATTTAAAGCATATGAAAAGCGGCAGAACTTTGACAATGATGCACTTGGCCAAAAAGGGCGTATGCGTTTTTTTCCTGAATACATGCAGGAAAAAACGCATATGCTCTTTTTGTCCAAATAAGCAAGCCTGCAACGGAGATCTGCACTACAATGAAGTCTCACTTCCCACCGGTCAAAAGGGCCATCTGAAAAAAGTGTAAAAACCAGAAAGGCAGGACAGGCCATGGAGAACTGGGAGCCTTGTTATGCTGATGGGCGGGATGTAAATTGCCAACAGCCACTCTGGAGAAGTGTATGGTGTTTCCTGAAACCTCTAAAAAACAAAGCTACAGAGCCTAGGTTGCTTCCACTTATGGTCCTATAGCTTAGGAAAATTAAAATCAACAAGACACAGCCACCCCAAAGTTTAGGGCTGCTGTGTTTACAAGAACCTCGACTACGGTACAATTTAAATATCCCAGAAAGAGGAAAAGGGATAAAGAAGTTGTGGTACTTATGTACAATGGAATATCACTCAGCAATGAAATCAATATCATCAGGCCCATAGGAGCATAATGAGTGGATTTAGGTACGATGATTCTAAGGAAATAAGTCACACAGATAAAGAAACTTATCATAAGATATCACTTATAGAGGGAATGTAAACTTGGCTACACATGAACTGAATTACAAAACAGAACAGAGTCTCACATTTAGAAAACAAACATGTTTGCTTAAGGGGAAAGGTGAGTTGGGGTGCTGCATAAATCCAGAGAATGAAATGAGCACAGATACCGTTCCATAAGCCAAATATGTAATAGACAAGACCTACTCCTTGCTCAGCGAAGTGGACTCAACACCCCCTATTCACCGCAGAGGAATATATCTGACTAGTAAGAATCTTAAAATCTATGTATTTATATGTCTCTGTAAGAGAATCAAGTGTGTGTACAGACGCATAAACACAGCAGTGAAAATTAGCTCAACCCCATTATAAAAATAAACTTCAAAAACAAAACAGAAAGACAGTGAAAGAGAGAGAAATTCTTAAATAATTCGTTCAGGCTTGTGATGAAACCTGGATTTACCACATCTACACCCACAGCTGGGTGAGACATAAGGCTGGACACTTGGGGCTGAGAGAATTGGTGAGATTCGGTGAGCAAATGCAGACCCTTTGAAGTAGTACTGCGTGCTACCCATTCCATGGGTCCCAACTCTCCAGGTTTAAGGGATTCTTCCTACACCTAAAACATGCGTGGGAAACCCAGAGGATGGTCCACAGTGTGATCGGGCAAGGTTTCTAAAACGCATCTCATTATTCGTCCTCTGGTACTCGGGTTCGCCATTCCAGACGCTTTAGTAACAATCTCCCCACTTGGAGAGTCAGTGCTTGTAACCTCCTGTTTGGCACACTCTGCAATTTCTGCGGAGGATGAACGGGAATAGGGAGAACCAATGAGAGACTAGCTGTAGTTGTTTGGACGGGCACATTTCACTCTAATTTCCCACCAAGAAGAAGAATTAACCAAAGGCTCAGCGTGCCACGCTGGAACCAGATTAGGGCCTGAAGCAATCCTGCCGTTTTGCGTCCAGCTCACAAAAAAGCGAGTTGGAAAAAGGAGCTCAGGGTCACTGCAATTCACAAACTTGCAGAGTTATAAAGGACAACTATCGTCCAAAAATATATTGAGGTAAGGCTGCGAAGAGGACTTGAAAGCAAGGCACAATTGCAGGAAACAGATTTCAGGAGGTAGATTGGAATTGCATTTAAAGCATATGAAAAGCGGCAGAACTTCGACAATGATGCACTTGGCCAAAAAATGCATATGCGTTTTTTCCTGAATATATCCAGGAAAAAACGCATACGGCCATTTTTGCCAACCAAGGAAGCGTGCAATGGAAATCCACACTACAATGAAGTCTCACTTCCCACCGGTCAAAAGGGCCATCTGAAAAAAGTGTAAAATCCAGAAAGGCAGGACAGGCCATGGAGAACTGGGAGCCTTGTTATGCTGATGGGCGGGATGTAAATGGCCAACAGCCACTCTGGAGAAGTGTATGGTGTTTCCTGAAACATCTAAAAAACAAAGCTACAGAGACTCGGGCACTTCCACTTATGGTCCTATAGCTTAGGGAAATTAAAATCAAAAAGACACAGCCACCCCAAAGTTTAGGGCTGCTGTGTTTACAAGAACCTCGACAACGGAACAACTTAAATATCCCAGAAAGAGAAAAATGGATAAAGAAGTTGTGGTACTTACATACAATGGAATATCACTCCGCAATGAAATCAATGTCATCAGGCCCGTAGCAGCATAATGAGTGGATTTAGGTTCGATGATTCTGAGTGAAATAAGTCACACAGAAAAAGAAACTAGTCATAAGATAACACTTATAGAGGGAATGTAAACTTGGCTACACATGAACTGAATTACAAAACAGAACAGAGTCTCACATTTAGAAAACCAACTTATGCTTGCTTAAGGGGAAAGGTGAGTTGGGGTGCTGCATAAATCCAGAGATTGAAATGAGCACAGATACCGTTCCATAAGCCAGTAATAGACAAGATATACTCCTTGTTCAACGAAGTGGACTCAACACCCCCTATTCACCGCAGAGGAATATATCTGAGTAGTAAGAATCTTAAAACCTATGTATTTATATGTCTCCGTAAGAGAATCAAGTGTGCATCGAGCGGCATAAACACAGCAGTGCAAATCAGCTAAACCCTATTATAAAAATAAATTTCAAAATCAAAACACAAAGACAGTGAAAGAGAGAGAAATTCTTAAATAACTCGTTCAGGCTTGTGATGAAACCTGGATTTACCACATCTACACCCACAGCTGAGTGAGGCATAAGGCTGGACACTTGGGGCTGTGAGGATTGGTGAGGTTCGGTGAGCAAATGCAGACCCTTTGAAGTAGTACTGCGTGCTACCCATTCCATGGGTCCCAACCCTCCAGGTTTAAGGGATTCTTCCTACAGCTAAAACATGCGTGGGAAACCCAGAGGATGGTCCACGGTGTGATCGGGCAAGGTTTCTAAAACGCATCTCATTATTCGTCCTCTGGTACTCGGGTTCGCCATTCCAGACGCTTTACTAACAATCTCCCCACTTGGAGAGTCAGTGCTTGTAACCTCCTGTTTGGCACATCGTTTGGCAGCGATGCACTTGGCCAAAAAGGGCGTATACGTTTTTTCCTGAGTATATTCAGGATAAAATGCATACACACTTTTTGGCCCACCAAGCAAGCGGGAAATTCAAATCTGCACTACAAAGAAGCCTCATCCTAACACGTACCCTAACCCTATCCCGCTACCATACCCTAACCTGTACCTGAGACCGTACCCGTTCCCTAACCCTAACCCTTACCCTAAGCTGTACACGAACACTAACCCGTACGCTAACATGTACCCTAACAGTAACACATAGCCATACACTAAACTTTATCCTAACCCTACCCCGTATCCTAACCCTTTCCCTAAACCGTACCATAACCCGTATCCTAATCCTAACCCATCCCCTAACACTAACCCATAACCTAACCCGTACCCTAATCCTAACCCATACACTAACACGTACCCTAACCTTAACCCGTTGTCATACCCTAACCTGCAACCTAATCTGTACCCATTCCCTAACCCTAACCCTTACACTATCCCGTACCATAATCCTAACCTGTACACTAACACTAAACCGTACCCTAACACTTACCCTACTCCTAACCCGTGGTCATACCCTAAACTGTACCCCAAACCATACCCGTCCCCTAACCCTAACCCTAAACCTTACCCTAAACCGTACCCTAATCCTAACCCGTACACTAACACTAAACTGTACCCTAACACGTACCCTAACCCTAACCCTTTGTTGTTCCCTATCCTGTACCCTAAACTGTACCCCTTCCTTAACACTAAACCTAACCCTAACCCGTACCTAACACTAACCCATACACTAAACCTAACCATAACCCTGAACGTAAACCGTACCTGAATCCTAACCCATACCCTAACACTAACCCATACCTTAACCCGTACCCTAACACTAAACCATAGCCATACCCTAAACTGTACCCTAACACTAACCCGTACCATAACCATAACCCTAAACCATACTCTAAGCCATACAATAATCCTAACCCGTACCCTAACCCTAAATCTTACCCTAAACCCTAATCCTTACCCCTAGCTTAATTTTGTTTTTTTGTATTTAAAAAAATATTTTCTTGGGTTAAAACAAACTAGCAGAACAACAAAATAGAGGGCTTCGCTGGTGGTGCGGTGGTTAGAATCTGCCTGCTAATGCAGGGGACACAGGTTCGAGCCCTGGTCTGGGAGGATCCCACATGCCATGGAGCAACTAGGCCCATAAGCCACAACCAGTGAGCCCTCGCATCTGGAGCCTGTGCTCTGCAACAAGAGAGGCCGCAATAGTGAGAGGCCCGCGCACCGAGATCAAGAGTGGCCCCCCACTTGCCACAACTAGAGAAAGCCCTCACACGGAAACTCAGACCCAACACAACAAAAATAAATAAATAAATAATAAACTCCTACCCCCCCCCAAAAAAAGAACAACAAAATAAAACAGAAAGTAACCTGAGTGTCCCTCAAAAAGCTAAGTCTGAAATAGTTGGTACTTCTGTTCTATGGAATGTTATGTAGCCTATAAAAAGTGTGAGAGCTAAATCTGTTTTTCTACAGTGAGAAGCATGATATTCCAGATGTATAGAACACCTGGATAAAATGAGAAATCTACACATTATGCTGGTTGTTTCAGTAAATGGGAAAGGATGGCAAGTGGTAAAATATTATCTTTTCCTTTAATTTTTTAAATTTCACTTGTTACAAAGAACTTCAATTATAATTGTACTTTAAAAAAGTAACAATGGAAATTTAAAAGAAAAAATATATATTGTGTGTTCAGTTACGTTTCATAGAATTATGAAATGCTCCATCCTCTGGCCATTACCTGAAAAAACAGCTTTAAAACCTATGCTAATTGTCACTTCATATGAACAAGTCCTGCAGGGCTGTAAAGGAAACCTGTCTTCATCATGTCTTGCGGGAGGTAAAGGTCAAAGTATTTCAAAATGTGGCACATATTTCAAGAAAACCATTTGAAGAACTAAGCTGTAATAACCGTTTGAAAAATAAAAGGACATGCCTGAAAGCTCAGTTTCAAAGGATTATGAGACACATGCAAATCCAACCACACAGAGGTATCAGCTCACACCATTCAGAATAACCATCAGGAAAGAAACTACAAACGATCAATATGCTGAAGAGGTTGTGGAGAAATGCATACCCTTAATTTGAAGTGGGATGTAACCTGGTAAGAGTCACTAATGGGAACAGGGTGGAGGTGCCTTTAAAAGGTAAATATTGAGCTATTATATGATCCAGCAGGCCCACTCCTGGGCCTATAACATAAGAAGACAGAATTGGAAAGACACAGGCAGGCAAATCTGCACTGCAGCAGTATTACAATAGCCAAGACATGGAAGCAACCAAAAGTCCATCAACAGATGAGTGGACAAAGAGGAACTGTTACATGTAGAGATGGAATATTAGCTCGGGAAAAAAGTGAAACAATGCCATTTGCAGCACCATAGATGAGTCTAGAGGTAACCATGCAACTTGTAGTAAGTGAGAAAGCGAAAGACACCTAACGTATATCACTTATAGGTGTTACCTGAAAATTGATAACAATGAAGATATTTCCACAGAGAAAGGCAATCACAGATTCATTGAACAAACTTATGGTTCCCCAAATCGAAAGGTGTGAGGATTGGATACATTACGATATTGGGGTTAACATAGATATAGAAACACATGTGAAATATATAATCACCAAAGACCTACGGAATACCAAGAGAAGACTACTCAACATTGTGTCATAACCTACCTGGGAAAAGGTTCCGAAGAAGAATAGATATATGTATGTGTGTGAAAGAACCACATCTTGCACACCTAGAACAAAAAAAAAAAAAACATTGTAATCAAATTTGCTGCGATAAAAAATAAAAATTAAATTAAAAATATGAACAAGAAATAATGAGACATAAACTGAAAGGAATTTTTCCTGGCACATCCCATTCTAATTTTCAACCTAGAACAGGACTTCCATTAAGGCTCTGTTGCCCTGGTAACCAGATTTGGTAAAGGAGAAATGCTGCCGCCTTGTGACTGTTTCACACAACAGCAGCTTTAAACCAAGAGGTAATGGTCACTTAATATTCGAAATATGTGCAGCACTGTAAAGGACACCGGGCCTCAAAAATGTCCTGGGGTCGTAATCGACCAGAAAATTCAAAAGACGTCAACATTTCAAGAAGACAATGTCAAGAGGCATATTTTACGCACATTTTGTCTTTTCTTTTTTTTCTCTTTAAAATAAAAGGGAATTGAAAAATGCGCAACATCAGCAATGAATAAAGCCATGCAAATCCAATTACAGAAATGTTCACCTCACAGCCGTCAGAATGTTCTTCAGCAAAAAGTCTACAAAGAATAAATGCTGAAGGGGTTTCAGAGAACTGTGTACCCTCCAGCTGCTGGGGGGGATGTAAACTGGTAACAGCCAGTAGTGAGAACATAATGGAGGTGCGTTTAAGGGTAAAAATTGAGCTACCATGTGATCTGGTAGGTCCTTTGATGTGCCTATCACCTGAGCAGAGCAGAATGGAAAAGACACAGACTGGCAATCCTGCACTGCAGGAATATTTAACATAGCCAAGACTTGGAAGAAACCAAAATGTCCATCAACAGAAAAATGCACAAAGAGGAAGTGGTCCATGTAAACAATGGAATATAAGCCATGGAAAACAATGAAACAGTGCCGTTTGCACCACCATATAAGGACCTAGAGATAATCACTCAAATTAAAGAAAGAAAGTGAAAGACAGATATCCTATGACATCACTTCTAGGTGTTACCTAAAAGTTGATACTCATGAACTTATTTCCAAGAGAAGGAAAAGCATGGATTAAGAAAAAAAAATTATGTTTAACCAATGGAAAAGTGTAAGGAATGTGTGAATTAGGATATGAGGGTTAACAGACATGTACTAATACATATGAAATATATAATCACAAAATACCTATGGAATACCAAGAGAGGTCTAGGCAACACTCTGTAATAACCTACATGGTAAAGAATGCAAAGATAAATGACAGATACATTGATATAATGAACGAGATTCTGTACACCTAGGAGAAACAAAATATTTTTATCAAGTTTGCTCTGATAATTAATAAAAATTAAATTTATAAAACAAACAAGAAGTAAGGAGATATAAGCTCTTGGGGATGTGCTCTGGCACATTCCACTCTAATTTGCAGCCTACTAACACGATTTCCAGGAAGGCTCTGCTGCCCAAAAACCCAGAGTTGGAAATGTAGAAATTCTGCTGCCTTGTGGCCGTTTTCCGCAAGAGCGGCGTTAAGCCCACAGCTAATGTTCTCTTAACATTCACAAGGACTCAGGGCTGCAAAGGACACCTGCCCTAAACAACTGTGCTGAGGTAGGGAATGGACAATAAAATTCAAAACTGGCAAATTTTTCAAGACGATAGTATGAAGAGGTAAGTTTGACTCACTCTCTTGTTTAAAAAAAGGAAAATGGGTGAAAGCTCAACCTCAGGAATTATTAGACTCATGCAAATCTAATGTACAAAAAGGTTTCAACTCACACCAGTCGACTGACCATCAGCAAAAGGTCTACAAACAATAAATTCTGAAGGGGTTTTAGAGAACTGTGTACCCTCTAGCTGCTGGTGAGATGTAACGTGGTAAGAGCCAATAATGAGAACAGAAAGGAGCTACGATTAAAAGTAAAAGTTGAGGTACCATTCGATGCAGCAGTCACACCACTGGGCCTCTCACCTGAGAAGACCAGAATCGAGAAGACGCGGGCTGCAAAAGCTGCACTGCAGCCTTATTCACAATAGCCAAGACAGTGAAGCCACCAAAATGTCCATCAACAGATGTATGGATGAAGAAGAAGTGGTCCACGTTCACAATAGAATATTAGCCATGGAAAACAATGAAACACTGCTATTTGAGGTGCCATAGATGAGCTTGGAGATAATCACAGAATATGAGGTAAGTCAGAAAGCAAAAGACCTATATCCTATGATATCACTTATAGGCGTTATCTAATAACTAACACAAATGAACATATTTCCACAGAGAAAGACACTCACAGACTTAGAAATTAAGTATGCTTATCTAAAAGGAAAGGTGGGCAGAATGGATAAATTAAGATTAACGTTACCATACGTATACAAATACATATAATAAACATATATCAAAAAGACGGACCATATAGCAAGGGAGGTCTATGGAACACTGTAATATTTTACATGGGAAGAGGATCTGAACATGAATAGACATATATATTGTACAAATGAACCAGATTGTGTACATCTGGACAAACAATATCTAATCATTACCCCGATTAAATAAATTTTAAAAACCAAGATGTAATGAGACATAAACTTATGGGCGTTCCTCCTGACACATTCCATTCTAACTTAAAACCTAGGACCACGACTTCCAGAAAGGCTCTGCTGCCCTAGTACCCAGATTTGGGAAAGGACAAATGCTGCCTCCTTGTGGTCGTTTCCCACAACAGCAGCTTTAAACCCAGTGCTAATGGTCACTAAATATTCACCAAACTTGCAGTTCTGTAATGACATCTGCCCTCCAAAAAAATCCTGGGGTCGAATATCCACCAAAAATTCAAAAGAGGGCAACCTTCCAAGAAGACAGCTTCAAGAGATAGATTGTACTCACACTTGATTTTTAACAGAAAGGAAAAAGGCGTGGAAAATGATGAATTTTAGGAATTTTTAAAGTCATGCAAACCCAAATTACAAAAACCTATCAGGTCACAACAGTCAGATTGGCCATTAGCAAAAATGCTGCAAACTATAAATGCTGAAGGGATTGTGGAGAAGTTTGTACCCTCGGCTCTAAGGGAGACATGGTAAGAGCCACTAATGAAAACACAATGGAGGTGCTTTGAAAAGGTAAACATTGAGCTACTAGTCAATCAGTCATACCCACTGCTGGGACTATCACCTGAGAAAATGAGAATCAAAAAGTCACAAGCTGGCAATCTTGCACTCCAGCAATATTTAATATAGCCAACACTTGGAAGCAATGAAAATGTCCCTCAACAGAGCAATGCACCAAGAAGTGGTCCATATACAAAATGGAATATTATTCCGATAAAAATATAAATTAAATTAAAAAAACAAACAAAAGTAAGGAGACATCAGCCTTTGGGGGTTTATCCGGGCACATTCCACTCTAATTTATAACCGAGGAAGACCACTGGCCGGAAGCTCTGTTTCCCTAGTACCAGCATGGGGAACAAAGAAAGGCTGCTGCAATCTGGCCGTTACCTGCAAAAGCAGCTTTAAAGCCTGTGCTAATGGTCACTTCATGTGAACAAGTACTGCAGGGCTGTAAATGAAACCTGCCCTCAAAATGTTTTGAGGGAGGTAATGGCCAATAAATTTCAAAATGTAACACATACTTTAGAAAACACTTTGAAGAGCTAAGCTGTAATCACAGTTTGAAAAATAAAAAGGACATGACTTAAAGCTCAATTTCAAAGGATTATGAGTCATATGCAAATTCAACCACAAAGAGGTATCAGCTCACACCAGTCAGAATATCCATCAGCAAGAAAACTACAAACAATAAATGCTGAAGCCATAAAAAGAAACGAAATTGAGCTATTTGTAATGAGGTGGATAGACCTAGAGTCTGTCATACACAGTGAAGTAAGTCAGAAAGAGAGAGACAAATACCGTATGCTAACACATATACCTGGAATTTAAGGGAAAAAAATGTCATGAAGAACCTAGGGGTAAAACAGGAATAAAGACAGAGATCTACTAGAGAATGGACTTGAGGATATGGGGAGGGGGAAGGGTAAGCTGTGACAAAGGGAGAGAGAGGCATGGACATATATACACTACCAAACGTAAGGTAGATAGCTAGTGGGAAGCAGCAGCATGGCACAGGGAGATCAGCTCGGTGCTTTGTGACCGCCTGGAGGGGAGGGAGGGTGGGAGGGAGGGAGACGCAAGAGGGAAGTGATATGGGAACATATGTATATGTATAACTGATTCATTTTGTTGTAAAGCACAAGCTAGCACACCATTGTAAAGCAATTATACTTCAATAAAGATATTAAAAATAAATAAATAAATAAATGCTGAAGGTGTTGTGGAGAAATGCATACCCTCAACTTTAAGTGGGATGTAACCTGGAAAGAGCCAATAATGAGCACAGAATCGTGGTGCATTTAAACGGTAAACCCCGAGATACCATATGATACAGGATGCCCACTCCTGGGCCTATAACATAAGAAGACAGAATTGTAAAGACACAGGCAGGCAAATGTGCAGTGCAGCAGTATTACAATAGCCAAGACATGGAGGCAACCAAAAAGTCCATCAACAGGTGAGTGGACAAAGAAGAACTGGTACATGTACAGATGGAATATTATCTAGGGAAAAAAATGAAACAATGCCATTTGCAGCACCGTAGATGATTCTAGAGGTAATCAGGCAAATTGTACTAAGTCAGACAGCAAAAGACACATATCCTATAATATCACTTATAGGTGTTAGCTAAAAATTGATACCAATGAAGATATTTCCACAGAGAAAGGCAATCACAGATTCATTAAACAAAGTTATGGTTCACCAAATGGAAAGGTGTGAGGACTGGATACATTAGGATATTGGGGTTAACATAGATATAGAAACACATGTGAAATATATAATCACCAAAGACCTATGGAATACCAAGAGAAGACTACTCAACATTGTGTCACAAGCTACATGAGAAAACGATCTGAAGAAGTATAGATACATGTACATGTGTAAAAGAACCACATCTTACACACCTAGAACAAACAAAACATTTTAATCAAATTTGCTCTGATAAAAAATAAACATTAAAAAAAGAACAAGAAAAAAAAGAGAGAAAAAAAGGGGAAAAAAAGAACGAGAAGTAATGAGACATACACTTAAGGGGCTTTTTGCTGGCACATTGCATTCTAATTTACAACCAGAACACAACTTCCATTAAAGCTCTGTCATCACTAATAAAGCAGCTTTATAAGCAATGTTGAAGGTAGCTTAAAAGAATTCTCACTAATTATTGACAGTAACAAGAAAACAAACAAAAGTAAAAATCTCACGGCAAAAAGTATACATAGAGTAAGGGTAGTAGATCAAACACTTATTAAACTTCTGTAAAGAATAAAAGACAACAGTAGTTTTTTTTTAAAGAGAGGGGCCAAATAAATCAGAACTGAAAGAGATGATGTTACAAGAGCCACCACAGAAATACAAAGTATCCTAAGATACACACAGGGTAACTCAGGGCTCAGACTGGACAGCCCACTCTCCATTCCCCTGTACATGACTTACAGGAGCCTCAGGAACTGAGGAGGGGGTCCTTGAGGAGAGGCACAAGATAGAAGATGTTAGGCATTAACATGACTGCATTCATTTTAAACGTGCCTGAACTACATTCACATGAGATGATTTTGTCCTGTTTGTACATCAGCACCTCTAGTCGGAACTGCAGATCTTTGGTTTCACCACCTCTATGACAGCATTAGCTTCACCTGCTGTGGACTGTCTCCTATAGGATTTCTAGAACCACAAAACATCGAAGCTTCACAGGACCCAGAGTCTGTGCGACTCCACTCAGAGTCTCAACTGCATTCAGAGACTCAGAGTCTCAACAGAGACTCCACTCTTGGAGGACACACACAAAGTAGTGTGCACATCAGGACCCAAGGGAAGGAGCAGTCACCCCGTAGGTGAATGATCATACCTAGCTGCTAGTTTTAGAGGGTCTCCTGCAGAGGTGGGGTGTGGCTGCAGCTCACCATGGGGACAACGACACTGACAGCAGAAGTTCTGGGAAATACTCCTTGGCGTGAACTCTCCCAGAGTCCACCATTAGCCCCACCAAGAGCAAGGTAGGCTCCAGTGCTGGGTCGCCTCAGTCCAAACAACCAACAGGGAGGGAACCCAGCCCCATGCATCAGCAGACAAGTGGATTAAACTTTTTATTAAACTTTTATTTAATCCACAAACAAGCAGATTAAAGCTCTGCCCACCAGAACAACACCCAGCTCTACCCACCACCAGTCCCTCGCATAAGGAAGCTTGCACAAGCCTCTCAGATAGACTCAATCACTGGAGAGCAGACAGCAGAAGCAAGAAGAACTACAATTCTGCAGCCTGTGGAAGGAAAACCACATTCACAGAAAGATAGAGAAAATGAAAAGGCAGAGGACTTTATACCAGATCAAGGAACAAGATAAATCCTCAGAAAAACAACGAAATGAAGTGGGGATAGGTAACCTTCCAGTAAAAGAATTCAGAATAATGATAGTGAAGATGATCCAAAACCTTAGAAAAATAATGGAGGCAAAGATCGAGAAGATGCAAGAAATGCTTAACAAAGACCTAGAAGAATTAAGGAACAAACACCTAGAAGAATTAAAGAACAAACAAACAGAGATGAACAATACAATAACTGAAATGAAAAATACACTAGAAGGAATCAGTAGCAGAATAACTGTGACAGAAGAACGGATAAGTGACCTGGAAGACAGAAAGGTGGAAATCACTGCCATGGAACAAAATAAAGAAAAAGAATGAAAATAAATGAAGACAACCTAAGAGACTTCTGGGACAACATTAAATGCAACAACATTCGCATTATAGGGGTCCCAGATGGAGAACAGAGAGAGAAAGGACTCGAGAAAATATCTGAAGAGATTATAGTTGAAAACTTCCCTAGCATGGGAAAAGAAATAGCCACCGAAGTCCACGAAGCGCAGAAAGTCCCAGGCAGGATAAACCAAAGGAGAAAAATGCCGAGACACACAGTAATCAAATTGAAAAAATTAAAGACAAAGAAAAATTATTGAAAGCAACAAGGGAAAAATGACAACATACAACGGAATTCCCATAAGGTTAACAGCTGATTTCTCAGCAGAAAATCTACAAGCCAGAAGGGAGTGGCATGATAAATTTAACGTGATGAAAGGGAAGAACCTACCACCAAGAGTACTCCACCCAGCAAGTATCTCATTCAGATTTGATGGAGAAATCAAAAGCTTTACAGACAAGCAAAAGCTAAGAGAATTCAGCACCACGAAACCAGCTCTACAACAAATGCTAAAGGAACTTCTCTAAGTGGGAAACACAAGAGAAGAAAAGGACCCACTAAGACAAACCCATAACAATTAAGAAAATAATAATAGGAACATACATATTGATAATTACCTTAAACGTGAATGGATTAAATGCTCCAACCAAATGACACAGGCTCACTGAATGGATACAAAAACAAGATCCATATATATGCTGTCTACAAGAGACCCATTTCAGACCTAGGGACACATACAGACTGAAAGTGAGAGGATGGAAAAATATATTCCATGCAAATGAAAATCAAAAGAAAGCTGGAGTAGCAATACTCATATCAGATAAAATAGATTTTAAAATAAAGAATGTTACAAGAGACAAGGAAGGACACTACATAATGATCAAGGGATCAATCCAAGATATAACAATTATAAATATATATGTACCCAACACAGGAACACCTCAATACATAAGGCAACTGCTAACAGCTATAAAAGAGGAAATCAACAGTAACACAATAATAGCAAGGGACTTTAACACCTCACTTACACCAATGGAGATCATCCAGACAGAAAATTAATAAGGAAACACAAGCTTTAAATGACACAATAGACCAGATAGATTTAATGGATATTTATAGGACATTCCATCCAAAAACAGCAGACTACAAGTTCTTCTCAATGGCACATGGAACATTCTCCGGGATAGATCACATCTTGGGTCACAAAAAAAGCCTCAGTAAATTTAAGAAAACTGAAATCATATCAAGCAGCTGTTCCGACCACAATGCTATGAGATTAGAAATCAATTACAGGGAAAGTAACGTAAAAAACAAACACATGGAGGCTAAACAATACATTTCTAAATAACCAAGAGATCACTGAGGAAATCAAAGAGGAAATCAAAAAATACCTAGAGACAAATGACAACAAAAACACAATGATCCAAAACCTATGGGATGCAGCAAAAACAGTTCTAAGAGGGAAGTTTATAGCAATAAAAGCCTACCTCAAGAAACCAGAAAAATCTCAAATAAACAATCTAACCCTACACCTAAAGGAACTAGAGAATGAAGAACAAAACCCAAAGTTAATAGAAGGAAAGAAATCATAAAGATCAGAGCAGAAATAAATGAAATAAAAACAATAGCAAAGATCAATAAAACTAAAAGCTGGTTCTTTGAGAAGATAAACAAAAATGATAAACCTTTAGCCAGACTCAAGTAAAAGAGGGAGAGGACTCAAATCAATAAAATTAGAAATGAAACAGGAGAAGTTGTAACAGACACCACAGAAATACAAAGCATCCTAAGAGACCTCTACAAGCAACTCTATGCCAATAAAATGGACAACCTGGAAGAAATGGACAAATTCTTAGAAAGGTATAACCTTCCAAGACTGAACCGGGAAGAAATAGAAAATATGAACAGACCAATCACAAGTAATGAAATTGAAAGTGTGATTAAAAATCTTCCAACAAACAAAAGTCCAGAACGAGATGGCATCAGAAGTGAATTCTATCAAACATTTAGACAAGAGCTAACACCCAATCTTCTCAAACTCTTCAGAACTTTTCAGGGGAAGGAACACTCCCAAACTCATTATATGAGGCCACAATCACCCTGATACCAAAACCAGACAAAGATACTACAGAAAAAGAAAATTAGAGACCAATATCACTGATTAATATAGATGTAAAAATCCTCAACAAAATACTAGGAAACAGAATTAAACAACACATTAAAAGGATCATGCACCATGATCAGGTGGGGTTTATCCCAGGGATGCAAGAATTCTTCAATATACACAAATCAATCAATGTGATACACCATATTAACAAATTGTAGAATAAAAATATGATCATCCCAATAGATGCAGGAAAAGCTTTTGACAAAATTCAACACCAATTTATGATTAAAAGTCTCCAAAAAGTGGGCATAGAGGGAATCTACCTCAACATAATAAAGGCAGTATATGACAAACCCACAGCAAACATCATTCTCAATAGTGAAAAACTAAAAGCATTTCCTCTAAGATCAGGAACAAGACAAGGATGTCCACTCTCACCACTATTACTCAACATAGTTTTTGGAAGTCCTAGACACAGTAATCAGAGAAGAAAAAGAAATAAAAGGAATACAAATTGGAAAAGAAGAAGTAAAATTGTCACTGTTTGCAAATGACACGATACTACACATAGTGAATCCTAAAGATGCCACCAGAAAACTACCAGAGCTAATCAATGAATTTGGTAAAGTTGCAGGATACAAAATTAATGCACAGAAATCTCTTGCATTCCTATACACTAACAATGAAAGATCAGAAAGAGAAATTAAGGAAACAATCTCATTCACCATTGCAACAAAAAGAATAAAATACGGAGGAATGACCCTACATAAGGAGGTAAAAGACCTGTACTCAGAAAACTATAAGACACTGCTGAAAGAAATCAAAGATGATATAAACATATGGAGGTATAAACCATGTTCTTGGATTAGAAGAATCAATATTGTGAAAATGACTATAGTACCCAAAGCAAGCTACAGATTCAATGCAATCCCTATCAAATACCACTGGCATTTTCTACAGAACTAGAACAAAAAAATCTTAAAATTTGTATGGAGACACAAAAGACCCCGAATAGCCAAAGCAGTCTTGAGGGAAATTAAAAGAGCTGGAGGAATCAGACTTCCTAACTTCAGACTATACTACAAAGCTACATTAATCAAGACTATATGGTACTGGCACAAAAACAGAAATATAGATCAATTGAACAAGATAGAAAGCCCAGAGATAAACCTACGTACCTATGGCTAACTCATCTATGACAAAGGAGGCAAAGATATACAATGAAGAAAAGACAGTCTCTTCAGTAAGTGGTGCTGGGAAAACTGGACAACTACACGTGAAAGAATGAAATTAGAACACTCCATAACACCATACACAAAAATAAACTCAAAATGAATTAGAGATCTAAATGTTAGACCAGACACTATAAAATTATTAGAGGAAAACATAGGCAGAACACTCTATGACATAAATCACAGCAAGATCCTTTTTGACCCACCTCCTAGAGAAGTGGAAATAAAAACAAAAATAAACAAATGGGACCTAATGAAACTTCAAAGCTTTTGCACAGCAAAGGAAAACATAAACAAAACGAAAATACAACCCTCAGAATGGGAGAAAATGTTTTCAAATGAAGCAAATGACAAAAGATTAATCTCCAAAATTTACAAGCAGCTCGTGTAGCTCAATATCACAAAAACAAACAACACAATCCAAAAATGGGCAGAAGACCTAAATAGACATTTCTCCAAAGGAGATATACAGATTGCCAATAAACACGTGAAAGGATGCTGAACATCACTAATCATTAGAGAAATGCAAATCAAAACTACAGTGAGGTATCAACTCCCAGCAGTCAGAATGGCAATCATCAAAAAATCTACAAACAATAAATGCTGGAGAGGCATTTACTGGAGAAAAGGGAACGTTCTTGCACTGTTGCTGGGAATGTAAATTGCTATACCCACTAGGGATAACAGTATAGAGGTTCCTGAAAAAACTAAAAATAGAAGTACCATACGACCCAGCAATCCAACTACTGGGCATTTGCCCTGAGAAAACCATAATTCAAAAAGAGTTATATACAACAATGTTCATTGCAGTTCTACTTACAATAGCCAGGACATGGAAGCAACCTAAGTGTCCATCGACAGATAAATGGATAAAGAATATCTGGCACATATATAAATGGAATATTACTCAGCCATAAAAAGAAACAAAACTGAGTTATTTGTAGTGAGGGGGATGGACTTAGAGTCTGTCCTACACAGTGAAGTAAGTCAGAAAGAGAAAAATAAATACCGTGTACTAACAGAGATATATGGAATCTAAAGAAAAAAGTTTATGAAGAACCTAGGGGCAGGACAGGATTAAGGACACAGACATAGAGAAAGGACTTGAGGACACGGGGAGGGGGAAGGGTAAGCTGGGATGAAGTGAGAGAGTGCCATGGACATATATACATTACCAAATGTAACATCGATAGCTACTGGGAAGCAGCCACATAGCACAGGGAGATCAGCTCGGTGCTTTGCGACCACCTAAAGGGGTGGGATGTGGAGGGTGGGAGGGAGATGTAAGAGGGAGGGGATATGGTGATATATGTATATGTATAATTGACTCACTTTGTTATACAGCAGAAACTAACACTCCATTGTAAAGCAATTATACTCCAATAAAGGTGTAAAAGGAAAATAAAAAAGAAAGAAGCCCAGAGATAAACCTACACACCTATGGTCAACTAATCTATGACAAAGTAGGCAAGACTATACAATGGAGAAAAGACAGTGTCTTCAATCAGTGGTGCTGGGAAAAATGGACAGCTACATGTAAAAGAATGAAATTAGAACACCCCCTAACACCATACACAAAAATAAATTCAAAATGGATTAGAGACCTTAATGTAAGACCAGACAGTATAAAACTCTTAGAGGAAAACATAGGAAGAATACTCTAACATAAATCACAGCAAGATCTTTTTTGATCCACCTCCTAGAGTAATGACATAAAAAAGAAAACTAAACAAATGGGACCTAATGAAACGTAAAAGCTTTTGCAAAGCAATGGAAACTACAAACACAAAAAGACAACCCTCAGAATGGGAGAATATATTTGCAACTGAATCAATGGACAAAGGATTAATCTCCAATATATATAAACAGCTGATGCAGCTCAATATTAAAAAAACAAACAACCCAATACAAAAATGGGCAGAAGATCTAAATAGACATTTCTTCCAAAAAGATGTAGAGATGGCCAAGGAGCACATGAAAAGCTGCTCTACATCACTAATTATTAGAGAAATGCAAATCAAAACTACAATGAGGTATCACCTCACACCTGTTAGAATGGGCATCATCAGAAAATCTACAAACAACAAATGCTGGAGAGGGTTTGGAGAAAAGGAACCCTCTTCCACGATTGGTGGGAATGTAAATTGATAGTCACTATGGAGAACAGTATGGAGGTTCCTTAAAAAACTAAAAATAGAATTACCATATGATCCAGCAACCCACTACTGGGCATATACCCAGAGAAAACCATAAATCAAAAAGACACATTCACCACAATGTTCATTGCAGCACTATTTACAATAGCCAGGTAATGGAAGCAACCTAAATGCCCACAGACAGACGAATGGATAAAGATGTGGTACATATATAAAATGGACTATTAGCCATAAAAAGGAATGAAATTGGGTCATTTGTAGAGACGTCGATGGATCTAGAGACTGTCATACAGAGTGAAGTAAGTCAGAGAGAGAAAAACAAATATTGTATATTAACGCATATATGTGGAACCTAGAAAAATGGTACAGATGAACCGGTTTGAAGGGCAGAAATAGAGACACAGATGTAGAGAACAAATGTATGGACACAAAGAGGGGAAAGCCATGGGGGGGGTGGCGGTGGGAGGAGTTGGGAGATTGGGATTGACATGTATACATTTATATGTATAAAATAGATAACTAATAAGAACCTGCTGTATAAAAATATAAAATAAAATGAAAAATAAAATTTTTTAAAAAACGGAAAAAAGTTATTCCCTTCACATACATGTATTTATATGAATGAATTATTTCCATGCTTACATCCATAAGTACAAAAAAGAGGAATAAAACCTACCTTGAAACAAAAAAGAAAAAAACAAAACAGAACCCACCAGTTATACAGATGAAAACCCTATCAGGGCACTTGCTTCAGTGGTAGACAATTCTGAAGTTGGTCAGAGGTGGGGAATCATCTCGCATGCAGCCAGCAGCCCCCCTGCAAGGAGTGTCCTCATTACAAGCCTGGGGGACCGTGCCGAGGCATCTGTGAGTAAACGTGAGATGAGCCCCAGGCCAGCTGCTGCTGAACTGTTCCCAACCTTCCCAGGTAAAACACCTGAATATGTACAAGGACTTGAAAGCCTAGAGGAAGGGCCATGGAGCCACACGAGTGACAGCATGCCAGCCGACTTGGTGCCTGCAGGCCAGCCAGGATGGTACTGGCCCTGGGTGCTCTTCTGGAAGATTTCCATTTCCCTGCCTGAGATACCCGTCCTGTCCCTGCCCCCACTGCTTTTTTCCTTCCTCACCTCTGCCCAGGGAGAAATTCCAGCAGCAGGTATGGGTGACACATCCTCTTTCTTAGCAGGTGGCAGCCTGGCAACTGCTGCAGAAAGTCCAGCAGAGCCCCACTCACACTGGGCCACCCACAAAGCTGTGGCCTCTCACTCCCTCCCACCAGCCCAGCCCCGAGACTGCTGACAGGGCAGAGAAAATGGCATCAGGCACGGCTGCAGGGGCTCTTGCTGCCTGGAGTGGTATTTATATTGATCTCAACCCAGGCACACCTGGGGAGGGCTGGCCGGCACGGTAAGGCTGCCCAGGTCAGCCAATCATCACCCCTCAGGGGCTCACAGTTGCAGAAAATGGAACTTGCTGAACCGGCCAGGTCCAAGGAACAGGTGTGGGCTCCTGAGAGTCAAGATAGACAAGGGGCTGCAGCTTTGGCTTGTTTTCTAATCATTTTATCTGGCCCATGAGTGGGAGACAACTTCAAGAAAACACTCTCCTAATGAGAGGAACCCAGGAGTCAGGGAGAGGAGGGGTGGGTGGTGGTTGGAGACAGAGGCCTGGTGCCCCGGGTGCAGTGGAAGTCTCTGGAAGACCAGGTGGAGGGAGGCCTCACGGAGTGATGCCCAGGGTCACAGACCTGTCGCAGCTGCTGTTTGTTAGTTCAAGTCCTGCTCTGAGGTGCTCTGTGTCAGCTCTGAGCGACAGGTGAGCTGGGGGTGCTCTGCAATGAGGGCTATGTGCATGGTTCCTGTGTGCCCAGCCCTGCCACGGTACCTGCAAGGGTAGCTCTGTATCCGGGGATTGGTCTGACCACGAGAGCCCCATGGGCTGCTGGGGACCTGGTAAAGAATGTCAGGACAGTCAGTGAAGCCACCGAGGATATACCTCCAGCTGCTCCTAATTCCTACACCCTGCTGGTCATTCTACCAACCACCAGGACATGGTATTCTGTATTAGTCTTCAATGATGCCTTCTTTTGTATTCCATTAGTCCCAGAGTCACAAGAAATTTTGGCTTGTGAGTGGCAGGACTCAACATACAACTAAAACAATACTTCCGGGCCGTCTTGCCCCAAGGGTGCAAAAATTCCCACACCGTCTTTGGGGAAAGCTTAGGTAAAGACCTAAAAGTTCTACCTCTGGAAAAGGAAACCCTCCTTCAATACGCAGACGACATTCTGATCACCAGCCCTACTAAGGAGGCCTCTGAACTACCAAGCCAATAAAGGATAGAAGTCGTCCAAAAAGAAGCTCAAATATCACAGACTGCGGTGACCTGCCTGGGCTTCATTCTCACAGAAGGTCGGAGAAGTCCATCCCAGGAAAGGGAAGAAACCATTTTCAGCCTTACCCCTTTCTAAAACTAGAAGACAGCTTAGGGGTTCCTGGGGAGGCCAGGGTTTGCTGCTTCTGGATCCCTAACTATAGTCTACTAGCTGGGCCTCTATATGAAACACTGAAAGGAAAAGATGATGATCCTTTTGAATAGAATCCAGAAGTGGCCTTTCAAGAATGGAAAGAGCAGTCAATTCAGACCCTTGCCCTGGAACTCCCTAATTTAGCTAAACCCTTTGACCTTTACATTCCCGGTGAAAGGTGAATCGCCATTGGAGAATTAGTGCAAAAACTGGGACCACTTGAAATGGAACAATGCAAGAATGCCATCCAGGTAGGATAAACTACGGTCACCAAGGGGCTTGGCCCACTGCCACATCTGGCCAAGATACTGGCGGTATCTAAAAACCTGGAAATCAGCAGCCCAAAAGGCCACCTCCCTCCTAAGGGAAAAGGACCCCACGTGGTGATCCTAACCACCAACCATGCCCTGAAGTTGCAGGGTTCGCTCCGTTGGCACACCGACCTCGAGTGAGGAGGCCTTCCAACTCCAACATCCAGAGAGATAACCGGGGGCAACAGGGCACCATGACGACTTGTGTGAACATCACTTGACCTGGAGTTTTTCTCATAAAACAACAAGAGTGTGTCCCAAAACAGTAGACTACTGCTTGCAGGACTTACTGCACCAAGAGGGGAGCTAATAATCTTGGCGGGGGAACCGTATATCACACTGTCACCATAGAAAAGCCTACAGACACCGTGATGATGGTGGCCAATAAGACCGGCTGGACTCCTGTTTACTTCAAAAGGCTGTTGTATCAGTGGCCATCATGGTCCTTGATCACCACTGACACTGGACTGTCTGGGAGTTGAGTGGGCAGGGCTCTGACACCTGGTGCTGTTTGTACGTTAATTCAGGGGCCTAATTGAAGAAAGCACAGACTACTGGTCAGAGCATCTAGGCTGGCAGAAACGGTCAGCCTAAGGTGGCCGAACAAATGTGGGACGGGGTGAAACCGGCCCCCACAGCGTCTCTGCACATCTCTTTCCTGGACCCTTAAAGGTCATTAGAATCTATAACACTTCCAATGCTGGTGTTCAGGTGGACGAGCAAGGAGGCAGGGGGCCTGGGGACAATCAACGTCACCTGGAGGCTGCTGGGGAGAAGTTCTGACCCTCGCCCCTGGGTATGAGGGCTCCCAACTCAGCACTCAGCAGTTACAGAAGAAGGGTCTGCACCCTCAGAACTCCAAGAATGAGGAACGGGACAAAAGGCAGAGGAGGGTTTTGTCCCCAGCAAAGCCCATTAAAAATCCCTGGGAGATAAAAATAGAATCTGTGCAATAAAGTCAAGTCTAACTTTTTTATCCTTTGTGCTTTGTCTAATTTCACGTACTCCTAGGGTCTCGCATGCAGAGGCTCCACACCCGGCACTTCAGACCAGATTTCCTAGTGCAGAATGGCTGGGTCGACACCTCAGCTCCTGGGGCCCAGTGCAGACTCCACGATATAGAGCCTGAGCTACAGCCAACCCGGCCCTCGAGAGCTCCACCGCCTCCCTCCCTCCCACTGACTCTGACAGGATCTCTACACAACAGCCCAGCCCACAGCCCACGGGGTAGTGCATGCTCTCACCTCTCCATTCTCTGATCAAAATATAAAGTTTCCTTTGCTTGTGAACCAAACTCAGTCTCGATCTGTTGGCCCCAATGACACTGGGCAGGGGGACACTTGTTGGGGTCCACTCTGGAGGATCAGTAACAGAAATTGAGACTATTGTAACCTCAATGAACAGATGTGTGAGCCAAACTGTAGTTAACATAGAACAGTGTATAAGGCTCGGGTAAAATAAGATGTTTCTAACACTTCCATTTGATATTTCCATCACTTTATTATAAGCAAGTTCAGTGAAAGGGTTTGTCTTATTTGTCAGGTCAATATTAGAGAAACGAAGTGATTTCTTTCCAAGGATGTACATCTAATAATCTTGGTTAAACCTTCAATCTTGTTTTAAATGCTTTTCCATTGAAAATGATACCTCTCTTTCAGCTCCCCCATTTCTGAGAAGTATAAAATCTTATAATTTATTATTACCAAAGGGGAAAGGTGGGAGGAGGGATAAATTAACAGTTTGGGATTAACACATACACACTGCTATGTATAAAATAGATCATCAACAAGGAACTACTGTATAGCACAGGGAACTACACTCAACATTTTGCAATAACCTATAAGGGGAAATAATCTGAAAAAGAATAGATATTTTTATTGACATCATCTATCAATGACAGTTAAAGTGTAGCCTAAGCGAAGCTGGTGGTGAGTGCTTCTGACCCTGAAGACTTCAATCATCTAAAGTTTGGACTCTGCCTACTTCCCAAGGCCCTTAATGAACATATGTGTAGCCGTAGCTTAAAAACTTCCCCAGTTTGGGTTTTGGGGAGACACTGATTTTGAAAAAGCCCTGGTGTTCTCCTTACATGAATGGGACTCTTCCTACTGCTAAAACATGTCTGTCACACCCAGAGGATAGTATACCGTCTGATCGGGAAGAGTTTGGAAAAGGCATCTCATCTCCTCATCTCCTGGTGCTCGGGTTCACCCCTCCAGCGTCTTTACTAACAGTCTCCCCACTTGGAGATGTCAGCACTGTCAACATCCTGTTGCGTACAGTTTGGAATTTGTCCAGAGGATGAAGCGGAAGGATGAGGAACAATGAGAGACAAGTCCTAGGTGTTCAGACAGGCACATGTCACTCTAATTTCCAATCAGGAAGACGAATTGACCAAAGGCTAGGGTTGCCCATGGAAACAGTATAGGGCTTGAGGAAATCCCGCTGCTTTGTGGCCAGTTCCCATAAACACAAGTTGAACAATGGAACTCAGGGGCAGTAAAATTCACAAAACTGCAGAGTTGAAAATATCCATCACTGAAAAATGTCTTGAGGAAAGTCAGAGAAAAGGACTTGTAAGCAAGGGAGAATGGCAGGAAAGGGATTTGAGGAGGTAGAAAGGACTCGCCATTAAGCACAAGAAAAGGAGCTGAACATTGCCAACATTGCAGTTGGCCAAAAAGGGTGTATGCGTTTTTTTCTGTATATATTCAAGAAAAGGGCATACACTTTTTTAGCCAACCAAACAGGTGGGCACTGGAAATCAATACTACAAAAGATATCACTTCGCATCAGTCACAAGAGCCATCCTCATAAAGCGTAAACAACAGAAATGCAGGACAGGGCAACGAGAAGAGGGAGCCCTGTGAGACTTATAGTGGAAATGTATATTGCCAACGGCCATTCTGGAGAAGTATATTGTGTTTACTAAAGCATCTAAAAAATGAGCTACAGAGCATAGGGCACTTGCACTCATGGGCGTATATCTTGGGAAAAACAAAAATCGAGAGGACACAGGCACCCCAATGTTTACCCCCTCTCTGTTTAAAAGATCCTCGACTAGGATATAACTTAAATGTCTCTGGAGGGAAAAAATGGATAGAGATGTGGTACTTATGTAGAGTGGAATATTACTCAGCCTGGAAATCAATGAAATATGGCCAGTTGTAACAACTCCGGAGGAGTTACGTATGATCATTCTAAGTGACAGAATTCAAAAAGAAAAAGACACATATCATAAGATATCACTTAAAGGTGGAATCCAAAATAGCTACACATGAAATAAATTACAAAACAAAAACATAGTCAAATATGTAGAAAACACGCATAAGGCTGCTAAACGGGAAAGGTGGGGAGGGGTGAGGCATCATCCAGGAGGTTGAAATTAGCAAAGATACCATTCCAAATACCAAACTGATAATCAACAAGGCCTACACGGTAGCTAAAAGAACTACACTCAGCACACTCAAGTCACCGGAAAAGAATATATATGACTGGTAGGAATCTGAAAAAGAATTTACTGATGTCTCTCTGTACGTGAATCAAGTGGATGTACAGCAGCAAGAAACAGAGCTTTGAAAATCAGCTGTAACCAATATAGTAATAAATTGAAAAAAATAAACGACAGAGAGACAGAGAAAACCTCTTACAACTTTTCCTCAGGGACGGTGATGCAACATGGATTGAACACGTCTAGACCCACAGCAGGATGAGACATAAGGCTGGAAACTGTTCGCGCTAAGAGAAATGTGAGGTTGGGTGAGGAAATGCACACCCTTTAAAGTAATACTACCTGGTGTCCATTCAATGGGTCCCAAATCTGCAGGTTCAAGGGATCTTCTTACAGCTAAAACATGCATGGAAAACCCAGAGGACTGTACACCATGTGATCGGGAGATGTGTCTAAAATGCACCTCATTTATCCTCTCCTGGTGCTCCTGTTCACCATTCCAGCCACGTTACTTAGAATCTCCCCACTTGGAGAATCAGCACATTTCAACTTCTGTTTCACACATTTTGCAAATTGTGAAGAGGATGAACGGGAAGAGGGGGAACCAATGAGAGAATAGTTGTAGGGGTTTGGACGGGCACATATCACTCTAATTTCCCATTAAGAATAAGAATTAAAAAAAGGCTCAGCCCACCTCGCTGGAGCCAAAATAGGGCCTGAAGCAATCCTGCGGGTTTGAGGCCAGCTCACAAAAGAGCAACTTAAAAAATGGAGCTCAGGGTCACTGCAATTCACAAACCTGCAGAGTTATAAATGAAAACTAACGTCCAAAATTATGTTGAGGTAAGGCAAAGAAGAGGATCTGAATGCAAGACAGAATTGCAAGAAACAGATTTCAAGAGATAGATTGGACTCGTCTTTAAAGCACATGAAAAGCGGCAGAATTTCGACAATGATGCAGTTGGCCCAAAAGGGCGTATGCGTTTTTTCCTGATTATATCCAGGAAAAAACGCATATGCACCTTATGGGCAAGGAAACAAGCAAGCAATGCAAATGTGCACAACAAAGAAGTCTCACTTCCCACCGGTCAAAAGGGCCATCCTAAAAAATTGTAAAAACCAGAAATGCAGGACAGGCCATGGAGAACAGGGAGCCTTTATACGCTGATGGGCAGTGTGTGAACTGCCGAGAGCCACTCTGGAGGAGTGTATGGTGGTTCCTAAATCATCTAAAAAACAGAGCTACAGAGCATAGGACACTTCCAATCATGGGAGTATATCTAGGGAAGTCTAAAAATCAACAAGACACAAGCACACCACAGTTTAGGGCTACTCTGTTTACAAGAACCTCAACTTCAGTACACCTTAAATATCCCAGGAAAGAGAACAATGGATAAAGAAGATGTGGTACTTATGTACAATGGAATATCTCTTCACCATGAAATCAATGTAATAAGGCTAGTAGAAGGATAAAGAGTGGATTTAGGTCCGATAATACTACTTGAAATAAGTCAAACAGAAAAAGAAACATATCATAAGATATCACTTATAGAGGGAGGGTAAATATGGCTGCACAAGAAATGAATTACAGAACAGAACAGTGTCTCACATTTAGAAAACACACTTATGTCAGCTTAAGGGGAAAGGAGAGGTGGGGTGATGCATAAAACCAGAGTTTGAAATTAGCACAGATACCGTTCAATAAACCAAATAGGTATTAAACAAGATCTACACCTTGCTCAATGAACTGGCCTCAACACACCCTATACACCGCAGAGAAATATATCTGAGTAATAAGAATCTTAAAACCCATGTATTGATATATCTCCATAAGGGAATCAAGTGTGTGCAGAGCGGCACAAACACAGCAGTGAAGATGAGCTAAACCCTATTATAGAAATAAATTTTAAAAACAAAACGCAGAAACAATGAAAGAGAGAAAAATTCTTACAAAATTCGCTCAGGGGCTGTGATGCAACCTGGATTGACCACATATAAACCCACAGCTGGATAAAACATAAGGCTGGACACTTGGGGCTGAGAGGATTGGTGAGCTTTGGTGAGCAACTGCCAAAAGTTTAATGCAATACTTCATGCTACTCATTCCAAGGGTCCCAACACTCCAGGTTGAAGGGAATCTTCCTACAGCTAAACCATGCTTGGGAAACCCAGCGACTGGTATACCATATGATCGGGAAAGGTTTCTAAAACACACCTCATTGTTCCTCTCCTGGGGCTCCGGATCGACATTCCAGCCACTTTACTAACAACAACCTCACATGGAGAGTCAATGCCTTTAAGTTCTGGTATCGCACAGTCTGCAGATAGTGCGGAGGATGAATGGGTTAGGGGGAACCAGTGAGAAACTAATGTAGTGGTTTCAATGGGCACATGTCACTCTAATTTCACATCAGTAAGAAGAATTAACCAAAGGCACAGCAAGGTGTCCCACAAGAAGAATAGGGCCTGAAGGAATCCTGTGGTTATGAGGCAAGATCACAAAAATAAGAGCTGAAAAATGGAGCTCAGGGCCACTGCAATTCAAAAACGTGCAGAGTTATAAAGGCCAACAATTTTCAAAAAGGATATTGAGGAAAGGCTATGAAGAGGCATTGAAAGAAAGGCAGAATTGCAGGAAACCGATTTCAGGAGGTAGACTGGAATTGCATTTAAAGCATAGGAAATGAGGTAGAACGTCCACAATGATGCACTAGGCCAAAATGGGCGTATGCGTTTTTTCCTGAATATATTCAGGAAAAAACGCATATGCACTTTTTGTACAACCAAGCAAGCTTGCAAAGGAAATCTGCACTACAATGAAGTCTCACTTCCCACTGGTTAAAAGGGCCATCTGAGAAAAGTGTAAAATCCAGAAAGGCAGGACAGGCCATGGAGAACTGGGAGCCTTGTTATGCTGATGGGCGGGATGTAAATTGCCAACAGCCACTCGGGTAGAAGTGTATGGTGTTTCCTGAAACATCTAAAAAACAAAGCAACAGAGCCTAGGGCACTTCCACTTATGGTCCTATAGCTTAGGGAAATTAAAATCAAAAAGACACAGCCACCCCAAAGTTTGGGACAGCTCTGTTTACAAGAACCTCATTTATGGTACAAGTTCAATATCGCAGAAAGTGAAAAATGGATAAAGAAGTTGTGGTACTTACGTAGAATGCAATATCACTCAACAATGAAATCTATGTCATCAGGCCCGTAGCAGCATAATGAGTAGATTCAGGTATGATGATTCTAACTGAAATAAGTCACACAGAAAAAGAAACATCATAAGATATCACTAATACACGGAATGGAAACTGGGCTACACAGGAACTGGATTAAAAAACAGAACAGGGTCTCAAATTTAGAAAACCAACTTATGCTTGCTTAAGAGGAAAGGTGAGTTGGGGTGTTGCATAAAACCAGGGATTGAAATGAGCACAGATAAAGTTCCTTAAGCCAAATATGGAATGGACAAGAGCTACTCCTTGCTCAACGAAATGGACTCAACACCCCATATTAAACGCCTAAGAATGTACCTGACTAGTAAGTATCTGAAAACCTATGGATTGCTATGTCTCCGAAAGAGAATCAAGCATGTGTACAGGGGCATAAACGCAGCAGTGATAGGATTGGAGAATTTCGGTGAGCAAATGAAGACCCTTTGAAGTCATATTGCATGGTACCCATTCCACGGGTCTCAACTCTCCAGGTTTAAGGGATTCTTCCTTCAGCTAAAACATGCATGTGGAACACAGAGTACCATCAACCGTGTGATCGGGAGACGTGTTCAAATATGTCTCAGTTTTCGTACCCTGGTACTCGGGTGCAACATTCCAGATGCTTTAGTAACACTCTCCCGTCTTGGAGAGTCAGTGCCTTTAACCTCCTGTTTGGCCCAGTTTCCAATTTCTGCGGAAGAAGAACAGGAATAGGGAGAACCATTGAGAGACTAGCTGGAGGTGTCTGGACGGGCAAATTTAAAACTCATTTCCCACCAGGAAAAGGAATTAACCAAAGGCTCAGCGTGCCGTGCCGGAACCAGATTAGGGCCTGAAGCAATCCTGCAGTGTTGCGGCCAGCTCACAAGAAAGCAAGTTGAAGAAAGAAGCTCAGGGGCACTGTAATTAACAAATCTGCAGAGTTATAAATGACAGCTATCGTCCAAAAATATACTGAAGTAAGGCTGCCAAGAGGACTTGAAAGTGGGACAGAATTGCAGGAAACCAATTTCAGGAGGTAGACTGGAATTGCATTGAAAGCATAGGAAAAGAGGCAGAACGTCCACAATAATGCACTTGGCCAAAAAGGGCGTATGCGTTTTTCCTGAATATATTCAGGAAAAAACGCATACGCCCTTTTTGGCCAACCAAGCAAGCTTGCAAAGGAACTCTGCACTACAATGAAGTCTCACTTCCCCCCGGTCAAAAGGGCCATCTGAAAAAAATGTAAAATCCAGAAAGGCAGGACAGGCCATGGAGAACTGGGAGCCTTGTTATGCTGATGGGCGGGATGTAAATTGCCAACGGACACTGGGGAGAAGTGTATGGTGTTTCCTGAAACATCTAAAAAACAAAGCAACAGAGCCTAGGGCACTTCCACTTATGGTCCTATAGCTTAGGGAAATTAAAATCAAAAAGACACAGCCACCCCAAAGTTTGGGACGCCTCTGTTTACAAGAACCTCGTTTACCATACAAGTTCAATATCAGAGAAAGTGAAAA
Organism: Delphinus delphis; assembly: GCF_949987515.2. Taxonomy (NCBI): domain Eukaryota; kingdom Metazoa; phylum Chordata; class Mammalia; order Artiodactyla; family Delphinidae; genus Delphinus; species Delphinus delphis. Next base: position 1,733,327 of record NW_027192678.1, on the reverse strand, counting down.
ATGGATAAAGAACTTGTGGTACTTACGTACAATGCAGTATCACTCAGCAATGAAATCTATGTCATCAGCCCCGTAGCAGCATAATGAGTGGATTCAGGTACGATGATTGTAACTGAAATAAATCACACAGAAAAAGAAACATCATAAGATATCAGTAATACACGGAATGTAAACTTGGCTACACAGGAACTGAATTACAGAACAGAACAGGGTGTCAAATTTAGAAAACCAACTTATGCTTGCTTAAGGGGAAAGGTGAGTTGGGGTGTTGCATAAAACCAGAGATTGAAATGAGCACAGATAAAGTTCCTTAAGCCAAATATGGAATAGACAAGAGCTACTCCTTGCTGAACGAAATGGACTCAACACCGCATATTAAACGCCTAAGAATGTACCTGACTAGTAAGTATCTTAAAACCTATGGATTGCTATGTCTCCAAAAGAGAATCAAGCATGTGTACAGGGGCATAAATGCAGCAGTGATAGGATTCGAGAGGTTCCGTGAGAAAATGAAGACCCTTTGAAGTCATATTGCATGGTACCCATTCCACGGGTCTCAACTCTCCAGGTTTAAGGCATTCTTCCTTCAGCTAAAACATTCATGTGGAACCCAGAGTATGATCAACCATGTGATCGGGAGACGTGTTCAAATATGTCTCAGTTTTCCTCCCCTGGTACTCGGGTGCAACATTCCAGACGCTTTACTAACACTCTCCCGACTTGGAGAGTCAGTCCCTTTAACCTCCTGTTTGGCCCAGTTTGCAATTTCTGCGGAAGATGAACAGGAATAGGGAGAACCAATGAGAGACTAGCTGGAGGTGTCTGGAAGGGCAAATTTAACTCTCATTTCCCACCAGGAAGAGGAAATAACCAAAGGCTCAGCGTGCCGTGCCGGAACCAGATTAGGGCCTGAAGCCATCCTGCGGGGTTGCGGCCAGCTCACAAGAAAGCGAGTTGAAGAAAGGAGCTCAGGGGCACTGTAATGCACAAACCTGCAGAGTTATAAATGACAGCTATCGTCCAAAAATATACTGAAGTAAGGCTGCCAAGAGGACTTGAAAGCGGGGCAGAATTGCAGGAAACCGATTTCAGGAGGTAGACTGGAATTGCATTGAAAGCATAGGAAAAGAGGCAGAACGTCCACAATGATGCACTTGGCCAAAAAGGGCGTATGCGTTTTTTCCTGAATATATTCAGGAAAAAACGCATATGCACTTTTTGTACAACCAAACAAGCTTGCAAAGGAAATCTGCACTACAATGAAGTCTCACTTCCCACTGGTTAAAAGGGCCATCTGAGAAAAGTGTAAAATCCAGAAAGGCAGGACAGGCCATGGAGAACTGGGAGCCTTGTTACGCTGATGGGCGGGATGTAAATTGCCAACAGCCACTCGGGTAGAAGTGTATGGTGTTTCCTGAAACATCTAAAAAACAAAGCAACAGAGCCTAGGGCACTTCCACTTATGGTCCTATAGCTTAGGGAAATTAAAATCAAAAAGACACAGCCACCCCAAAGTTTGGGACAGCTCTGTTTACAAGAACCTCATTTACGGTACAAGTTCAATATCGCAGAAATTGAAAAATGGATAAAGAAGTTGTGGTACTTACGTAGAATGCAATATCACTCAACAATGAAATCTATGTCATCAGGCCCGTAGCAGCATAATGAGTAGATTCAGGTATGATGATTCTAACTGAAATAAGTCACACAGAAAAAGAAACATCATAAGATATCACTAATACACGGAATGGAAACTTGGCTACACAGGAACTGGATTAAAAAACAGAACAGGTTCTCAAATTTAGAAAACCAACTTATGCTTGCTTAAGAGGAAAGGTGAGTTGGGGTGTTGCATAAAACCAGGGATTGAAATGAGCACAGATAAAGTTCCTTAAGCCAAATATGGAATAGACAAGAGCTACTCCTTGCTCAACGAAATGCACTCAACACCCCATATTAAACGCCTAAGAATGTACCTGACTAGTAAGTACCTTAAAACCTATGGATTGCTATGTCTCCAAAAGAGAATCAAGCGTGTGTGCAGGGGCATAAACGCAGCAGTGATAGGATTGGAGAGGTTCGGTGAGCAAATGAAGACCCTTTGAAGTCATATTGCATGGTACCCATTCCATGGGTTTCAACTACCCAGGTTTAAGGTATTCTTCCTTCAGCTAAAACATGCATGTGGAACCCAGAGTATGATCAACCGTGTGAACGGGAGATGTGTTCAAATATGTCTAGTTTTCCTCCCCTGGCACTCGGGTGCAACATTCCACATTTTTTACTAACACTCTCCCCACTTGGAGAGTCAGCGCCTTTAACCTCCTGTTTGGCCCAGTTTGCAATTTCTGCGGAAGATGAACAGGAATAGGGAGAACCAATGAGAGACTAGCTGGAGGTGTCTGGACGGGCAAATATAACTCTCATTTCCCACAAGGAAGAGGAAATAAGCAAAGGCTCAGCGTGCCGTGCCGGAACCAGATTAAGGCCTGAAGCCATCCTGCGGTGTTGCGGCCAGCTCAAAAGAAAGCGAGTTGAAGAAAGGAGCTCAGGGGCACTGTAATTCACAAACCTGCAGAGTTATAAATGACAGCTATCGTCCAAAAATATACTGAAGTAAGGCTGCCAAGAGGACTTGAAAGCGGGGCAGAATTGCAGGAAACCGATTTCAGGAGGTAGACTGGTATTGCATTGAAAGCATAGGAAAAGAGGCAGAACGACCACAATGATGCACTTGGCCAAAAAGGGCGTATGCGTTTTTTCCTGAATATATTCAGGAAAAAACGCATACGCCCTTTTTGGCCAACCAAGCAAGCTTGCAAAGGAAATCTGCACTACAATGAAGTCTCACTTCCCCCTGGTCAAAAGGGCCATCTGAAAAAAGTGTAAAATCCAGAAAGGCAGGACAGGCCATGGAGAACCGGGAGCCTTGTTATGCTGATGGGCGGGATGTAAATTGCCAACAGACACTCGGGAGAAGTGTATGGTGTTTCCTGAAACATCTAAAAAACAAAGCAACAGAGCCTAGGGCACTTCCACTTATGGTCCTATAGCTTAGGGAAATTAAAATCAAAAAGACACAGCCACCCCAATGTTTGGGACGCCTCTGTTTACAAGAACCTCGTTTACAGTACAAGTTCAATATCAGAGAAAGTGAAAAATGGATAAAGAACTTGTGGTACTTACGTACAATGCAGTATCACTCAGCAATGAAATCTATGTCATCAGCCCCGTAGCAGCATAATGAGTGGATTCAGGTACGATGATTCAAACTGAAATAAGTCACACAGAAAAAGAAACATCATAAGATATCAGTAATACACGGATTGTAAACTTGGCTACACAGGAACTGAATTACAGAACAGAACAGGGTGTCAAATTTAGAAAACCAACTTATGCTTGCTTAAGGGGAAAGGTGAGTTGGGGTGCTGCATAAAACCAGAGATTGAAATGAGCACAGATAAAGTTCCTTAAGCCAAATATGGAATAGACAAGAGCTACTCCTTGCTGAACGAAATGGACTCAACACCGCATATTAAACGCCTAAGAATGTACCTGACTAGTAAGTATCTTAAAACCTATGGATTGCTATGTCTCCGAAAGAGAATCAAGCATGTGTACAGGGGCATAAATGCAGCAGTGATAGGATTCGAGAGGTTCGGTGAGCAAATGAAGACCCTTTGAAGTCATATTGCATGGTACCCATTCCACGGGTCTCAACTCTCCAGGTTTAAGGCATTCTTCCTTCAGCTAAAACATGCATGTGGAACCCAGAGTATGATCAACCATGTGATCGGGAGACGTGTTCAAATATGTCTCAGTTTTCGTACCCTGGTACTCGGGTGCAACATTCCAGACGCTTTACTAACACTCTCCCGACTTGGAGAGTCAGTCCCTTTAACCTCCTGTTTGGCCCAGTTTGCAATTTCTGCGGAAGATGAACAGGAATAGCGAGAACCAATGAGAGACTAGCTGGAGGTGTCTGGACGGGCAAATTTAACTCTCATTTCCCACCAGGAAGAGGAAATAACCAAAGGCTCAGCGTGCCGTGCCGGAACCAGATTAGGGTCTGAAGCCATCCTGCGGTGTTTTGGCCAGCTCACAAGAAAGCAAGTTGAAGAAAGGAGCTCTGGGGCACTGTAATTCACAAACCTGCAGAGTTATAAATGACAGCTATCGTCCAAAAATATACTGAAGTAAGGCTGCCAAGAGGACTTGAATGCGGGGCAGAATTGCAGGAAACCGATTTCAGGAGGTAGACTGGAATTGCATTGAAAGCATAGGAAAAGAGGCAGAACGTCGACAATGATGCACTTGGCCAAAAAGGGCGTATGTGTTTTTTCCTGAATATATTCAGGAAAAATCACATACGCCCTTTTTGGCCAACCAAGCAAGCTTGCAAAGGAAATCTGCACTACAATGAAGTCTCACTTCCCCCAGGTCAAAAGAGCCATCTGAAAAAAGTGTAAAATCCAGAAAGACAGGACAGGCCATGGAGAACTGGGAGCCTTGTTATGCTGATGGGCGGGATGTAAATTGCCAACAGACACTTGGGAGAAGTGTATGGTGTTTCCTGAAACATTTAAAAAACAAAGCAACAGAGCCTAGTGCACTTCCACTTATGGTCCTATAGCTTAGGGAAATTAAAATCTAAAAGACACAGCCACCCCAATGTTTGGGACGCCTCTGTTTACAAGAACCTCGTTTACAGTACAAGTTCAACATCTCAGAAAGTGAAAAATGGATAAAGAAGTTGTGGTATTTACTTACAAAGCAATATCACTCAGCAATGAAATCTATGTCATCACGCCCTTAGCAGCACAATCAGTGGATTCAGGTATGATGATTCTAACTGAAATAAGTCACACAGAAAAAGAAACATCATAAGATATCAGTAATACACGGAATGTAAACTTGGCTACACAGGAACTGAATTACAGAACAGAACACGGTCTCAAATTTCGAAAACCAACTTATGCTTGCTGAAGGGGAAAGGTGAGTTGGGGTGCTGCATAAAACCAGAGATTGAAATGAGCACAGATAAAGTTCCTTAAGCCAAATATGGAATAGACAAGAGCTACTCCTTGCTCAACGAAATGGACTCAACACCGCATATTAAACGCCTAAGAATGTACCTGACTAGTAAGTATCTTAAAACCTATGGATTGCTATGTCTCCAAAAGAGAATCAAGCATGTGTGCAGGGGCATAAACGCAGCAGTGATAGGATTGGAGAGGTTCGGTGAGCAAATGAAGACCCTTTGAAGTCATATTGCATGGTACCCATTCCACGGGTTTCAACTACCCAGGTTTAAGGCATTCTTCCTTCAGCTAAAACATTCATGTGGAACCCAGAGTATGATCAACCATGTGATCGGGAGACGTGTTCAAATATGTCTCAGTTTTCGTACCCAGGTACTCGGGTGCAACATTCCAGACGCTTTACTAACACTCTCCCCACTTGGAGAGTCAGTCCCTTTAACCTCCTGTTTGGCCCAGTTTGCAATTTCTGCGGAAGATGAACAGGAATAGGGAGAACCAATGAGAGACTAGCTGGAGGTGTCTGGACGGGCAAATTTAACTCTCATTTCCCACCAGGAAGAGGAAATAACCAAAGGCTCAGCGTGCCGTGCTGGAACCAGATTAGGGCCTGAAGCCATCCTGCGGGGTTGCGGCCAGCTCACAAGAAAGCGAGTTGAAGAAAGGAGCTCAGGGGCACTGTAATGCACAAACCTGCAGAGTTATAAATGACAGCTATCGTCCAAAAATATACTGAAGTAAGGCTGCCAAGAGGACTTGAAAGCGGGGCAGAATTGCAGGAAACCGATTTCAGGAGGTAGACTGGAATTGCATTGAAAGCATAGGAAAAGAGGCAGAACGTCCACAATGATGCACTTGGCCAAAAAGGGCGTATGCGTTTTTTCCTGAATATATTCAGGAAAAAAAGGATATGCACTTTTTGTACAACCAAGCAAGCTTGCAAAGGAAATCTGCACTACAATGAAGTCTCACTTCCCACTGGTTAAAAGGGCCATCTGAGAAAAGTGTAAAATCTAGAAAGGCAGGACAGGCCATGGAGAACTGGGAGCCTTGTTATGCTGATGGGCGGGATGTAAATTGCCAACAGCCACTCGGGTAGAAGTGTATGGTGTTTCCTGAAACATCTAAAAAACAAAGCAACAGAGCCTAGGGCACTTCCACTTATGGTCCTATAGCTTAGGGAAATTAAAATCAAAAAGACACAGCCACCCCAAAGTTTGGGACAGCTCTGTTTACAAGAACCTCATTTACGGTACAAGTTCAATATCGCAGAAATTGAAAAATGGATAAAGAAGTTGTGGTACTTACGTAGAATGCAATATCACTCAACAATGAAATCTATGTCATCAGGCCCGTAGCAGCATAATGAGTAGATTCAGGTATGATGATTCTAACTGAAATAAGTCACACAGAAAAAGAAACATCATAAGATATCACTAATACACGGAATGGAAACTTGGCTACACAGGAACTGGATTAAAAAACAGAACAGGTTCTCAAATTTAGAAAACCAACTTATGCTTGCTTAAGAGGAAAGGTGAGTTGGGGTGTTGCATAAAACCAGGGATTGAAATGAGCACAGATAAAGTTCCTTAAGCCAAATATGGAATGGACAAGAGCTACTCCTTGCTCAACGAAATGGACTCAACACCCCATATTAAACGCCTAAGAATGTACCTGACTAGTAAGTATCTGAAAACCTATGGATTGCTATGTCTCCGAAAGAGAATCAAGCATGTGTACAGGGGCATAAACGCAGCAGTGATAGGATTGGAGAATTTCGGTGAGCAAATGAAGACCCTTTGAAGTCATATTGCATGGTACCCATTCCACGGGTCTCAACTCTCCAGGTTTAAGGGATTCTTCCTTCAGCTAAAACATGCATGTGGAACACAGAGTATCATCAACCGTGTGATCGGGAGACGTGTTCAAATATGTCTCAGTTTTCGTAACCTGGTACTCGGGTGCAACATTCCAGATGCTTTAGTAACACTCTCCCGTCTTGGAGAGTCAGTGCCTTTAACCTCCTGTTTGGCCCAGTTTGCAATTTCTGCGGAAGAAGAACAGGAATAGGGAGAACCATTGAGAGACTAGCTGGAGGTGTCTGGACGGGCAAATTTAAAACTCATTTCCCACCAGGAAAAGGAATTAACCAAAGGCTCAGCGTGCCGTGCCGGAACCAGATTAGGGCCTGAAGCAATCCTGCGGTGTTGCGGCCAGCTCACAAGAAAGCAAGTTGAAGAAAGAAGCTCAGGGGCACTGTAATTAACAAATCTGCAGAGTTATAAATGACAGCTATCGTCCAAAAATATACTGAAGTAAGGCTGCCAAGAGGACTTGAAAGTGGGACAGAATTGCAGGAAACCAATTTCAGGAGGTAGACTGGAATTGCATTGAAAGCATAGGAAAAGAGGCAGAACATCCACAATAATGCACTTGGCCAAAAAGGGCGTATGCGTTTTTCCTGAATATATTCAGGAAAAAACGCATACGCCCTTTTTGGCCAACCAAGCAAGCTTGCAAAGGAACTCTGCACTACAATGAAGTCTCACTTCCCCCCGGTCAAAAGGGCCATCTGAAAAAAATGTAAAATCCAGAAAGGCAGGACAGGCCATGGAGAACTGGGAGCCTTGTTATGCTGATGGGCGGGATGTAAATTGCCAATGGACACTGGGGAGAAGTGTATGGTGTTTCCTGAAACATCTAAAAAACAAAGCAACAGAGCCTAGGGCACTTCCACTTATGGTCCTATAGCTTAGGGAAATTAAAATCAAAAAGACACAGCCACCCCAAAGTTTGGGACGCCTCTGTTTACAAGAACCTCGTTTACCATACAAGTTCAATATCAGAGAAAGTGAAAAATGGATAAAGAACTTGTGGTACTTACGTACAATGCAGTATCACTCAGCAATGAAATCTGTGTCATCAGCCCCGTAGCAGCATAATGAGTGGATTCAGGTACGATGATTGTAACTGAAATAAATCACACAGAAAAAGAAACATCATAAGATATCAGTAATACACGGAATGTAAACTTGGCTACACAGGAACTGAATTACAGAACAGAACAGGGTGTCAAATTTAGAAAACCAACTTATGCTTGCTTAAGGGGAAAGGTGAGTTGGGGTGTTGCATAAAACCAGAGATTGAAATGAGCACAGATAAAGTTCCTTAAGCCAAATATGGAATAGACAAGAGCTACTCCTTGCTGAACGAAATGGACTCAACACCGCATATTAAACGCCTAAGAATGTACCTGACTAGTAAGTATCTTAAAACCTATGGATTGCTATGTCTCCAAAAGAGAATCAAGCATGTGTACAGGGGCATAAATGCAGCAGTGATAGGATTCGAGAGGTTCGGTGAGCAAATGAAGACCCTTTGAAGTCATATTGCATGGTACCCATTCCACGGGTCTCAACTCTCCAGGTTTAAGGCATTCTTCCTTCAGCTAAAACATTCATGTGGAACCCAGAGTATGATCAACCATGTGATCGGGAGACGTGTTCAAATATGTCTCAGTTTTCCTCCCCTGGTACTCGGGTGCAACATTCCAGACGCTTTACTAACACTCTCCCGACTTGGAGAGTCAGTCCCTTTAACCTCCTGTTTGGCCCAGTTTGCAATTTCTGCGGAAGATGAACAGGAATAGGGAGAACCAATGAGAGACTAGCTGGAGGTGTCTGGACGGGCAAATTTAACTCTCATTTCCCACCAGGAAGAGGAAATAACCAAAGGCTCAGCGTGCCGTGCCGGAACCAGATTAGGGCCTGAAGCCATCCTGCGGGGTTGCGGCCAGCTCATAAGAAAGCGAGTTGAAGAAAGGAGCTCAGGGGCACTGTAATGCACAAACCTGCAGAGTTATAAATGACAGCTATCGTCCAAAAATATACTGAAGTAAGGCTGCCAAGAGGACTTGAAAGCGGGGCAGAATTGCAGGAAACCGATTTCAGGAGGTAGACTGGAATTGCATTGAAAGCATAGGAAAAGAGGCAGAACGTCCACAATGATGCACTTGGCCAAAAAGGGCGTATGCGTTTTTTCCTGAATATATTCAGGAAAAAACGCATATGCACTTTTTGTACAACCAAACAAGCTTGCAAAGGAAATCTGCACTACAATGAAGTCTCACTTCCCACTGGTTAAAAGGGCCATCTGAGAAAAGTGTAAAATCCAGAAAGGCAGGACAGGCCATGGAGAACTGGGAGCCTTGTTATGCTGATGGGCGGGATGTAAATTGCCAACAGCCACTCGGGTAGAAGTGTATGGTGTTTCCTGAAACATCTAAAAAACAAAGCAACAGAGCCTAGGGCACTTCCACTTATGGTCCTATAGCTTAGGGAAATTAAAATCAAAAAGACACAGCCACCCCAAAGTTTGGGACAGCTCTGTTTACAAGAACCTCATTTACGGTACAAGTTCAATATCGCAGAAAGTGAAAAATGGATAAAGAAGCTGTGGTACTTACGTAGAATGCAATATCACTCAACAATGAAATCTATGTCATCAGGCCCGTAGGAGCATAATGAGTAGATTCAGGTATGATGATTCTAACTGAAATAAGTCACACAGAAAAAGAAACATCATAAGATATCACTAATACACGGAATGGAAACTTGGCTAAACAGGAACTTGATTAAAAAACAGAACAGGGTCTCAAATTTAGAAAACCAACTTATGCTTGCTTAAGAGGAAAGGTGAGTTGGGGTGTTGCATAAAACCAGGGATTGAAATGAGCACAGATAAAGTTCCTTAAGCCAAATATGGAATGGACAAGAGCTACTCCTTGCTCAACGAAATGGACTCAACACCCCATATTAAACGCCTAAGAATGTACCTGACTAGTAAGTATCTGAAAACCTATGGATTGCTATGTCTCCGAAAGAGAATCAAGCATGTGTACAGGGGCATAAACGCAGCAGTGATAGGATTGGAGAATTTCGGTGAGCAAATGAAGACCCTTTGAAGTCATATTGCATGGTACCCATTCCACGGGTCTCAACTCTCCAGGTTTAAGGGATTCTTCCTTCAGCTAAAACATGCATGTGGAACACAGAGTATCATCAACCGTGTGATCGGGAGACGTGTTCAAATATGTCTCAGTTTTCGTACCCTGGTACTCGGGTGCAACATTCCAGATGCTTTAGTAACACTCTCCCGTCTTGGAGAGTCAGTGCCTTTAACCTCCTGTTTGGCCCAGTTTCCAATTTCTGCGGAAGAAGAACAGGAATAGGGAGAACCATTGAGAGACTAGCTGGAGGTGTCTGGACGGGCAAATTTAAAACTCATTTCCCACCAGGAAAAGGAATTAACCAAAGGCTCAGTGTGCCGTGCCGGAACCAGATTAGGGCCTGAAGCAATCCTGCGGTGTTGCGGCCAGCTCACAAGAAAGCAAGTTGAAGAAAGAAGCTCAGGGGCACTGTAATTAACAAATCTGCAGAGTTATAAATGACAGCTATTGTCCAAAAATATACTGAAGTAAGGCTGCCAAGAGGACTTGAAAATGGGACAGAATTGCAGGAAACCAATTTCAGGAGGTAGACTGGAATTGCATTGAAAGCATAGGAAAAGAGGCAGAACGTCCACAATAATGCACTTGGCCAAAAAGGGCGTATGCATTTTTCCTGAATATATTCAGGAAAAAACGCATACGCCCTTTTTGGCCAACCAAGCAAGCTTGCAAAGGAACTCTGCACTACAATGAAGTCTCACTTCCCCCCGGTCAAAAGGGCCATCTGAAAAAAATGTAAAATCCAGAAAGGCAGGACAGGCCATGGAGAACTGGGAGCCTTGTTATGCTGATGGGCGGGATGTAAATTGCCAACAGACACTGGGGAGAAGTGTATGGTGTTTCCTGAAACATCTAAAAAACAAAGCAACAGAGCCTAGGGCACTTCCACTTATGGTCCTATAGCTTAGGGAAATTAAAATCAAAAAGACACAGCCACCCCAAAGTTTGGGACGCCTCTGTTTACAAGAACCTCGTTTACCATACAAGTTCAATATCAGAGAAAGTGAAAAATGGATAAAGAACTTGTGGTACTTACGTACAATGCAGTATCACTCAGCAATGAAATCTATGTCATCAGCCCCGTAGCAGCATAATGAGTGGATTCAGGTACGATGATTGTAACTGAAATAAATCACACAGAAAAAGAAACATCATAAGATATCAGTAATACACAAAATGTAAACTTGGCTACACAGGAACTGAATTACAGAACAGAACAGGGTGTCAAATTTAGAAAACCAACTTATGCTTGCTTAAGGGGAAAGGTGAGTTGGGGTGTTGCATAAAACCAGAGATTGAAATGAGCACAGATAAAGTTCCTTAAGCTAAATATGGAATAGACAAGAGCTACTCCTTGCTGAACGAAATGGACTCAACACCGCATATTAAACGCCTAAGAATGTACCTGACTAGTAAGTATCTTAAAACCTATGGATTGCTATGTCTCCAAAAGAGAATCAAGCATGTGTACAGGGGCATAAATGCAGCAGTGATAGGATTCGAGAGGTTCGGTGAGCAAATGAAGACCCTTTGAAGTCATATTGCATGGTACCCATTCCACGGGTCTCAACTCTCCAGGTTTAAGGCATTCTTCCTTCAGCTAAAACATTCATGTGGAACCCAGAGTATGATCAACCATGTGATCGGGAGACGTGTTCAAATATGTCTCAGTTTTCCTCCCCTGGTACTCGGGTGCAACATTCCAGACGCTTTACTAACACTCTCCCGACTTGGAGAGTCAGTCCCTTTAACCTCCTGTTTGGCCCAGTTTGCAATTTCTGCGGAAGATGAACAGGAATAGGGAGAACCAATGAGAGACTAGCTGGAGGTGTCTGGACGGGCAAATTTAACTCTCATTTCCCACCAGGAAGAGGAAATAACCAAAGGCTCAGCGTGCCGTGCCGGAACCAGATTAGGGCCTGAAGCCATCCTGCGGGGTTGCGGCCAGCTCACAAGAAAGCGAGTTGAAGAAAGGAGCTCAGGGGCACTGTAATGCACAAACCTGCAGAGTTATAAATGACAGCTATCGTCCAAAAATATACTGAAGTAAGGCTGCCAAGAGGACTTGAAAGCGGGGCAGAATTGCAGGAAACCGATTTCAGGAGGTAGACTGGAATTGCATTGAAAGCATAGGAAAAGAGGCAGAACGTCCACAATGATGCACTTGGCCAAAAAGGGCGTATGCGTTTTTTCCTGAATATATTCAGGAAAAAACGCATATGCACTTTTTGTACAACCAAACAAGCTTGCAAAGGAAATCTGCACTACAATGAAGTCTCACTTCCCACTGGTTAAAAGGGCCATCTGAGAAAAGTGTAAAATCCAGAAAGGCAGGACAGGCCATGGAGAACTGGGAGCCTTGTTATGCTGATGGGCGGGATGTAAATTGCCAACAGCCACTCGGGTAGAAGTGTATGGTGTTTCCTGAAACATCTAAAAAACAAAGCAACAGAGCCTAGGGCACTTCCACTTATGGTCCTATAGCTTAGGGAAATTAAAATCAAAAAGACACAGCCACCCCAAAGTTTGGGACAGCTCTGTTTACAAGAACCTCATTTACGGTACAAGTTCAATATCGCAGAAAGTGAAAAATGGATAAAGAAGCTGTGGTACTTACGTAGAATGCAATATCACTCAACAATGAAATCTATGTCATCAGGCCCGTAGGAGCATAATGAGTAGATTCAGGTATGATGATTCTAACTGAAATAAGTCACACAGAAAAAGAAACATCATAAGATATCACTAATACACGGAATGGAAACTTGGCTAAACAGGAACTGGATTAAAAAACAGAACAGGGTCTCAAATTTAGAAAACCAACTTATGCTTGCTTAAGAGGAAAGGTGAGTTGGGGTGTTGCATAAAACCAGGGATTGAAATGAGCACAGATAAAGTTCCTTAAGCCAAATATGGAATGGACAAGAGCTACTCCTTGCTCAACGAAATGGACTCAACACCCCATATTAAACGCCTAAGAATGTACCTGACTAGTAAGTATCTGAAAACCTATGGATTGCTATGTCTCCGAAAGAGAATCAAGCATGTGTACAGGGGCATAAACGCAGCAGTGATAGGATTGGAGAATTTCGGTGAGCAAATGAAGACCCTTTGAAGTCATATTGCATGGTACCCATTCCACGGGTCTCAACTCTCCAGGTTTAAGGGATTCTTCCTTCAGCTAAAACATGCATGTGGAACACAGAGTATCATCAACCGTGTGATCGGGAGACGTGTTCAAATATGTCTCAGTTTTCGTACCCTGGTACTCGGGTGCAACATTCCAGATGCTTTAGTAACACTCTCCCGTCTTGGAGAGTCAGTGCCTTTAACCTCCTGTTTGGCCCAGTTTCCAATTTCTGCGGAAGAAGAACAGGAATAGGGAGAACCATTGAGAGACTAGCTGGAGGTGTCTGGACGGGCAAATTTAAAACTCATTTCCCACCAGGAAAAGGAATTAACCAAAGGCTCAGTGTGCCGTGCCGGAACCAGATTAGGGCCTGAAGCAATCCTGCGGTGTTGCGGCCAGCTCACAAGAAAGCAAGTTGAAGAAAGAAGCTCAGGGGCACTGTAATTAACAAATCTGCAGAGTTATAAATGACAGCTATTGTCCAAAAATATACTGAAGTAAGGCTGCCAAGAGGACTTGAAAATGGGACAGAATTGCAGGAAACCAATTTCAGGAGGTAGACTGGAATTGCATTGAAAGCATAGGAAAAGAGGCAGAACGTCCACAATAATGCACTTGGCCAAAAAGGGCGTATGCATTTTTCCTGAATATATTCAGGAAAAAACGCATACGCCCTTTTTGGCCAACCAAGCAAGCTTGCAAAGGAACTCTGCACTACAATGAAGTCTCACTTCCCCCCGGTCAAAAGGGCCATCTGAAAAAAATGTAAAATCCAGAAAGGCAGGACAGGCCATGGAGAACTGGGAGCCTTGTTATGCTGATGGGCGGGATGTAAATTGCCAACAGACACTCGGGAGAAGTGTATGGTGTTTCCTGAAACATCTAAAAAACAAAGCAACAGAGCCTAGGGCACTTCCACTTATGGTCCTATAGCTTAGGGAAATTAAAATCAAAAAGACACAGCCACCCCAAAGTTTGGGACGCCTCTGTTTACAAGAACCTCGTTTACCATACAAGTTCAATATCAGAGAAAGTGAAAAATGGATAAAGAACTTGTGGTACTTACGTACAATGCAGTATCACTCAGCAATGAAATCTATGTCATCAGCCCCGTAGCAGCATAATGAGTGGATTCAGGTACGATGATTGTAACTGAAATAAATCACACAGAAAAAGAAACATCATAAGATATCAGTAATACACAAAATGTAAACTTGGCTACACAGGAACTGAATTACAGAACAGAACAGGGTGTCAAATTTAGAAAACCAACTTATGCTTGCTTAAGGGGAAAGGTGAGTTGGGGTGTTGCATAAAACCAGAGATTGAAATGAGCACAGATAAAGTTCCTTAAGCTAAATATGGAATAGACAAGAGCTACTCCTTGCTGAACGAAATGGACTCAACACCGCATATTAAACGCCTAAGAATGTACCTGACTAGTAAGTATCTTAAAACCTATGGATTGCTATGTCTCCAAAAGAGAATCAAGCATGTGTACAGGGGCATAAATGCAGCAGTGATAGGATTCGAGAGGTTCGGTGAGCAAATGAAGACCCTTTGAAGTCATATTGCATGGTACCCATTCCACGGGTCTCAACTCTCCAGGTTTAAGGCATTCTTCCTTCAGCTAAAACATTCATGTGGAACCCAGAGTATGATCAACCATGTGATCGGGAGACGTGTTCAAATATGTCTCAGTTTTCCTCCCCTGGTACTCGGGTGCAACATTCCAGACGCTTTACTAACACTCTCCCGACTTGGAGAGTCAGTCCCTTTAACCTCCTGTTTGGCCCAGTTTGCAATTTCTGCGGAAGATGAACAGGAATAGGGAGAACCAATGAGAGACTAGCTGGAGGTGTCTGGACGGGCAAATTTAACTCTCATTTCCCACCAGGAAGAGGAAATAACCAAAGGCTCAGCGTGCCGTGCCGGAACCAGATTAGGGCCTGAAGCCATCCTGCGGGGTTGCGGCCAGCTCACAAGAAAGCGAGTTGAAGAAAGGAGCTCAGGGGCACTGTAATGCACAAACCTGCAGAGTTATAAATGACAGCTATCGTCCAAAAATATACTGAAGTAAGGCTGCCAAGAGGACTTGAAAGCGGGGCAGAATTGCAGGAAACCGATTTCAGGAGGTAGACTGGAATTGCATTGAAAGCATAGGAAAAGAGGCAGAAAGTCCACAATGATGCACTTGGCCAAAAAGGGCGTATGCGTTTTTTCCTGAATATATTCAGGAAAAAATACATACGCCCTTTTTGGCCAACCAAGCAAGCTTGCAAAGGAAATCTGCACTACAATGAAGTCTCACTTCCCCCCGGTCAAAAGGGCCATCTGAAAAAAGTGTAAAATCCAGAAAGGCAGGACAGGCCATGGAGAACTGGGAGCCTTGTTATGCTGATGGGCGGGATGTAAATTGCCAACAGACACTGGGGAGAAGTGTATGGTGTTTCCTGAAACATCTAAAAAACAAAGCAACAGAGCCTAGGGCACTTCCACTTATGGTCCTATAGCTTAGGGAAATTAAAATCAAAAAGACACAGCCACCCCAAAGTTTGGGACGCCTCTGTTTACAAGAACCTCGTTTACCGTACAAGTTCAATATCACAGAAAGTGAAAAATGGATAAAGAACTTGTGGTACTTACGTACAATGCAGTATCACTCAGCAATGAAATCTATGTCATCAGGCCCATAGCAGCATAATGAGTGGATTCAGGTACGATGATTCTAACTGAAATAAGTCACACAGAAAAAGAAACATCATAAGATATCACTAATACACGGAATGTAAACTTGGCTACACAGGAACTGAATTACAGAACAGAACAGGGTCTCAAATTTAGAAAACCAACTTATGCTTGCTTAAGGGGAAAGGTGAGTTGGGGTGCTGCATAAAACTAGAGATTGAAATGAGCACAGATAAAGTTCCTTAAGCCAAATATGGAATAGACAAGAGCTACTCCTTGCTCAACGAAATGCACTCAACACCCCATATTAAACGCCTAAGAATGTACCTGACTAGTAAGTACCTTAAAACCTATGGATTGCTATGTCTCCAAAAGAGAATCAAACGTGTGTGCAGGGGCATAAACGCAGCAGTGATAGGATTGGAGAGGTTCGGTGAGCAAATGAAGACCCTTTGAAGTCATATTGCATGGTACCCATTCCATGGGTTTCAACTACCCAGGTTTAAGGTATTCTTCCTTCAGCTAAAACATGCATGTGGAACCCAGAGTATGATCAACCGTGTGAACGGGAGATGTGTTCAAATATGTCTCAGTTTTCCTCCCCTGGCACTCGGGTGCAACATTCCAGATTTTTTACTAACACTCTCCCCACTTGGAGAGTGAGCGCCTTTAACCTCCTGTTTGGCCCAGTTTGCAATTTCTGCGGAAGATGAACAGGAATACGGAGAACCAATGAGAGACTAGCTGGAGGTGTCTGGACGGGCAAATATAACTCTCATTTCCCACAAGGAAGAGGAAATAAGCAAAGGCTCAGCGTGCCGTGCCGGAACCAGATTAAGGCCTGAAGCCATCCTGCGGTGTTGCGGCCAGCTCAAAAGAAAGCGAGTTGAAGAAAGGAGCTCAGGGGCACTGTAATACACAAACCTGCAGAGTTATAAATGACAGCTATCGTCCAAAAATATACTGAAGTAAGGCTGCCAAGAGGACTTGAAAGCGGGGCAGAATTGCAGGAAACCGATTTCAGGAGGTAGACTGGTATTGCATTGAAAGCATAGGAAAAGAGGCAGAACGACCACAATGATGCACTTGGCCAAAAAGGGCGTATGCGTTTTTTCCTGAATATATTCAGGAAAAAACGCATACGCCCTTTTTGGCCAACCAAGCAAGCTTGCAAAGGAAATCTGCACTACAATGAAGTCTCACTTCCCCCTGGTCAAAAGGGCCATCTGAAAAAAGTGTAAAATCCAGAAAGGCAGGACAGGCCATGGAGAACCGGGAGCCTTGTTATGCTGATGGGCGGGATGTAAATTGCCAACAGACACTGGGGAGAAGTGTATGGTGTTTCCTGAAACATCTAAAAAACAAAGCAACAGAGCCTAGGGCACTTCCACTTATGGTCCTATAGCTTAGGGAAATTAAAATCAAAAAGACACAGCCACCCCAATGTTTGGGACGCCTCTGTTTACAAGAACCTCGTTTACAGTACAAGTTCAATATCAGAGAAAGTGAAAAATGGATAAAGAACTTGTGGTACTTACGTACAATGCAGTATCACTCAGCAATGAAATCTATGTCATCAGCCCCGTAGCAGCATAATGAGTGGATTCAGGTACGATGATTCAAACTGAAATAAGTCACACAGAAAAAGAAACATCATAAGATATCAGTAATACACGGATTGTAAACTTGGCTACACAGGAACTGATTTACAGAACAGAACAGGGTGTCAAATTTAGAAAACCAACTTATGCTTGCTTAAGGGGAAAGGTGAGTTGGGGTGCTGCATAAAACCAGAGATTGAAATGAGCACAGATAAAGTTCCTTAAGCTAAATATGGAATAGACAAGAGCTACTCCTTGCTGAACGAAATGGACTCAACACCGCATATTAAACGCCTAAGAATGTACCTGACTAGTAAGTATCTTAAAACCTATGGATTGCTATGTCTCCGAAAGAGAATCAAGCATGTGTACAGGGGCATAAATGCAGCAGTGATAGGATTCGAGAGGTTCGGTGAGCAAATGAAGACCCTTTGAAGTCATATTGCATGGTACCCATTCCACGGGTCTCAACTCTCCAGGTTTAAGGCATTCTTCCTTCAGCTAAAACATGCATGTGGAACCCAGAGTATGATCAACCATGTGATCGGGAGACGTTTTCAAATATGTCTCAGTTTTCGTACCCTGGTACTCGGGTGCAACATTCCAGACGCTTTACTAACACTCTCCCGACTTGGAGAGTCAGTCCCTTTAACCTCCTGTTTGGCCCAGTTTGCAATTTCTGCGGAAGATGAACAGGAATACGGAGAACCAATGAGAGACTAGCTGGAGGTGTCTGGACGGGCAAATTTAACTCTCATTTCCCACCAGGAAGAGGAAATAACCAAAGGCTCAGCGTGCCGTGCCGGAACCAGATTAGTGTCTGAAGCCATCCTGCGGTGTTTTGGCCAGCTCACAAGAAAGCAAGTTGAAGAAAGGAGCTCTGGGGCACTGTAATTCACAAACCTGCAGAGTTATAAATGACAGCTATCGTCCAAAAATATACTGAAGTAAGGCTGCCAAGAGGACTTGAATGCGGGGCAGAATTGCAGGAAACCGATTTCAGGAGGTAGACTGGAATTGCATTGAAAGCATAGGAAAAGAGGCAGAACGTCGACAATGATGCACTTGGCCAAAAAGGGCGTATGTGTTTTTTCCTGAATATATTCAGGAAAAATCGCATACGCCCTTTTTGGCCAAACAAGCAAGCTTGCAAAGGAAATCTGCACTACAATGAAGTCTCACTTCCCCCAGGTCAAAAGGGCCATCTGAAAAAAGTGTAAAATCCAGAAAGACAGGACAGGCCATGGAGAACTGGGAGCCTTGTTATGCTGATGGGCGGGATGTAAATTGCCAACAGATACTTGGGAGAAGTGTATGGTGTTTCCTGAAACATTTAAAAAACAAAGCAACAGAGCCTAGGGCACTTCCACTTATGGTCCTATAGCTTAGGGAAATTAAAATCTAAAAGACACAGCCACCCCAATGTTTGGGATGCCTCTGTTTACAAGAACCTCGTTTACAGTACAAGTTCAACATCTCAGAAATGAAAAATGGATAAAGAAGTTGTGGTATTTACTTACAAAGCAATATCACTCAGCAATGAAATCTATGTCATCACGCCCTTAGCAGCACAATCAGTGGATTCAGGTATGATGATTCTAACTGAAATAAGTCACACAGAAAAAGAAACATCATAAGATATCAGTAATACACGGAATGTAAACTTGGCTACACAGGAACTGAATTACAGAACAGAACACGGTCTCAAATTTCGAAAACCAACTTATGCTTGCTGAAGGGGAAAGGTGAGTTGGGGTGCTGCATAAAACCAGAGATTGAAATGAGCACAGATAAAGTTCCTTAAGCCAAATATGGAATAGACAAGAGCTACTCCTTGCTCAACGAAATGGACTCAACACCGCATATTAAACGCCTAAGAATGTACCTGACTAGTAAGTATCTTAAAACCTATGGATTGCTATGTCTCCAAAAGAGAATCAAGCGTGTGTGCAGGGGCATAAACGCAGCAGTGATAGGATTGGAGAGGTTCGGTGAGCAAATGAAGACCCTTTGAAGTCATATTGCATGGTACCCATTCCACGGGTTTCAACTACCCAGGTTTAAGGTATTCTTCCTTCAGCTAAAACATGCATGTGGAACCTAGAATATGATCAACCATGTGATCGGGAGACGTGTTCAAATATGTCTCAGTTTTCGTACCCAGGTACTCGGGTGCAACATTCCAGACGCTTTACTAACACTCTCCCCACTTGGAGAGTCAGTCCCTTTAACCTCCTGTTTGGCCCAGTTTGCAATTTCTGCGGAAGATGAACAGGAATAGGGAGAACCAATGAGAGACTAGCTGGAGGTGTCTGGACGGGCAAATTTAACTCTCATTTCCCACCAGGAAGAGGAAATAACCAAAGGCTCAGCGTGCCGTGCCGGAACCAGATTAGGGCCTGAAGCCATCCTGCGGGGTTGCGGCCAGCTCACAAGAAAGCGAGTTGAAGAAAGGAGCTCAGGGGCACTGTAATGCACAAACCTGCAGAGTTATAAATGACAGCTATCGTCCAAAAATATACTGAAGTAAGGCTGCCAAGAGGACTTGAAAGCGGGGCAGAATTGCAGGAAACCGATTTCAGGAGGTAGACTGGAATTGCATTGAAAGCATAGGAAAAGAGGCAGAACGTCCACAATGATGCACTTGGCCAAAAAGGGCGTATGCGTTTTTTCCTGAATATATTCAGGAAAAAACGCATATGCACTTTTTGTACAACCAAGCAAGCTTGCAAAGGAAATCTGCACTACAATGAAGTCTCACTTCCCACTGGTTAAAAGGGCCATCTGAGAAAAGTGTAAAATCCAGAAAGGCAGGACAGGCCATGGAGAACTGGGAGCCTTGTTATGCTGATGGGCGGGAAGTAAATTGCCAACAGCCACTCGGGTAGAAGTGTATGGTGTTTCCTGAAACATCTAAAAAACAAAGCAACAGAGCCTAGGGCACTTCCACTTATGGTCCTATAGCTTAGGGAAATTAAAATCAAAAAGACACAGCCACCCCAAAGTTTGGGACAGCTCTGTTTACAAGAACCTCATTTACGGTACAAGTTCAATATCGCAGAAATTGAAAAATGGATAAAGAAGTTGTGGTACTTACGTAGAATGCAATATCACTCAACAATGAAATCTATGTCATCAGGCCCGTAGCAGCATAATGAGTAGATTCAGGTATGATGATTCTAACTGAAATAAGTCACACAGAAAAAGAAACATCATAAGATATCACTAATACACGGAATGGAAACTTGGCTACACAGGAACTGGATTAAAAAACAGAACAGGTTCTCAAATTTAGAAAACCAACTTATGCTTGCTTAAGAGGAAAGGTGAGTTGGGGTGTTGCATAAAACCAGGGATTGAAATGAGCACAGATAAAGTTCCTTAAGCCAAATATGGAATGGACAAGAGCTACTCCTTGCTCAACGAAATGGACTCAACACCCCATATTAAACGCCTAAGAATGTACCTGACTAGTAAGTATCTTAAAACCTATGGATTGCTATGTCTCCGAAAGAGAATCAAGCATGTGTACAGGGGCATAAACACAGCAGTGATAGGATTGGAGAATTTCGGTGAGCAAATGAAGACCCTTTGAAGTCATATTGCATGGTACCCATTCCACGGGTCTCAACTCTCCAGGTTTAAGGGATTCTTCCTTCAGCTAAAACATGCATGTGGAACACAGAGTATCATCAACCGTGTGATCGGGAGACGTGTTCAAATATGTCTCAGTTTTCGTAACCTGGTACTCGGGTGCAACATTCCAGATGCTTTAGTAACACTCTCCCGTCTTGGAGAGTCAGTGCCTTTAACCTCCTGTTTGGCCCAGTTTGCAATTTCTGCGGAAGAAGAACAGGAATAGGGAGAACCATTGAGAGACTAGCTGGAGGTGTCTGGACGGGCAAATTTAAAACTCATTTCCCACCAGGAAAAAGAATTAACCAAAGGC
Source organism: Delphinus delphis (assembly GCF_949987515.2). NCBI lineage: Eukaryota > Metazoa > Chordata > Mammalia > Artiodactyla > Delphinidae > Delphinus > Delphinus delphis. Next base: position 1,711,909 of record NW_027192678.1, on the reverse strand, counting down.
TCAGCGTGCCGTGCCGGAACCACATTAGGGCCTGAAGCAATCCTGCGGTGTTGCGGCCAGCTCACAAGAAAGCAAGTTGAAGAAAGAAGCTCAGGGGCACTGTAATTAACAAATCTGCAGAGTTATAAATGACAGCTATCGTCCAAAAATATACTGAAGTAAGGCTGCCAAGAGGACTTGAAAGTGGGACAGAATTGCAGGAAACCAATTTCAGGAGGTAGACTGGAATTGCATTGAAAGCATAGGAAAAGAGGCAGAACGTCCACAATAATGCACTTGGCCAAAAAGGGCGTATGCGTTTTTTCCTGAATATATTCAGGAAAAAACGCATACGCCCTTTTTGGCCAACCAAGCAAACTTGCAAAGGAAATCTGCACGACAATAAAGTCTCACTTCCCCCTGGTCAAAAGGGCCATCTGAAAAAAGTGTAAAATCCAGAAAGGCAGGACAGGCCATGGAGAACTGGGAGCCTTGTTATGCTGATGGGCGGGATGTAAATTGCCAACAGACACTGGGGAGAAGTGTATGGTGTTTCCTGAAACATCTAAAAAACAAAGCAACAGAGCCTAGGGCACTTCCACTTATGGTCCTATAGCTTAGGGAAATTAAAATCAAAAAGACACAGCCACCCCAATGTTTGGGACGCCTCTGTTTACAAGAACCTCGTTTACAGTACAAGTTCAACATCGCAGAAAGTGAAAAATGGATAAAGAAGTTGTGGTATTTACTTACAAAGCAATATCACTCAGCAATGAAATCTATGTCATCAGGCCCTTAGCAGCACAATGAGTGGATTCAGGTATGATGATTCTAACTGAAATAAGTCACACAGAAAAAGAAACATCATAAGATATCAGTAATACACGGAATGTAAACTTGGCTACACAGGAACTGAATTACAGAATAGAACAGTGTCTCAAATTTAGAAAACCAACTTATGCTTGCTTAAGGGGAAAGGTGAGTTGGGGTGTTGCATAAAACCAGAGATTGAAATGAGCACAGATAAAGTTCCTTAAGCCAAATATGGAATAGACAAGAGCTACTCCTTGCTGAACGAAATGGACTCAACACCGCATATTAAACGCCTAAGAATGTACCTGACCTGTAAGTATCTTAAAACCTATGGATTGCTATGTCTCCAAAAGAGAATCAAGCATGTGTACAGGGGCATAAATGCAGCAGTGAGAGGATTCGAGAGGTTCGGTGAGCAAATGAAGACCCTTTGAAGTCATATTGCATGGTACCCATTCCACGGGTCTCAACTCTCCAGGTTTAAGGCATTCTTCCTTCAGCTAAAACATTCATGTGGAACCCAGAGTATGATCAACCATGTGATCGGGAGACGTGTTCAAATATGTCTCAGTTTTCCTCCCCTGGTACTCGGGTGCAACATTCCAGACGCTTTACTAACACTCTCCCGACTTGGAGAGTCAGTCCCTTTAACCTCCTGTTTGGCCCAGTTTGCAATTTCTGCGGAAGATGAACAGGAATAGGGAGAACCAATGAGAGACTAGCTGGAGGTGTCTGGACGGGCAAATTTAACTCTCATTTCCCACCAGGAAGAGGAAATAACCAAAGGCTCAGCGTGCCGTGCCGGAACCAGATTAGGGCCTGAAGCCATCCTGCGGGGTTGCGGCCAGCTCACAAGAAAGCGAGTTGAAGAAAGGAGCTCAGGGGCACTGTAATGCACAAACCTGCAGAGTTATAAATGACAGCTATCGTCCAAAAATATACTGAAGTAAGGCTGCCAAGAGGACTTGAAAGCGGGGCAGAATTGCAGGAAACCGATTTCAGGAGGTAGACTGGAATTGCATTGAAAGCATAGGAAAAGAGGCAGAACGTCCACAATGATGCACTTGGCCAAAAAGGGCGTATGCGTTTTTTCCTGAATATATTCAGGAAAAAACGCATATGCACTTTTTGTACAACCAAACAAGCTTGCAAAGGAAATCTGCACTACAATGAAGTCTCACTTCCCACTGGTTAAAAGGGCCATCTGAGAAAAGTGTAAAATCCAGAAAGGCAGGACAGGCCATGGAGAACTGGGAGCCTTGTTATGCTGATGGGCGGGATGTAAATTGCCAACAGCCACTCGGGTAGAAGTGTATGGTGTTTCCTGAAACATCTAAAAAACAAAGCAACAGAGCCTAGGGCACTTCCACTTATGGTCCTATAGCTTAGGGAAATTAAAATCAAAAAGACACAGCCACCCCAAAGTTTGGGACAGCTCTGTTTACAAGAACCTCATTTACGGTACAAGTTCAATATCGCAGAAAGTGAAAAATGGATAAAGAAGTTGTGGTACTTACGTAGAATGCAATATCACTCAACAATGAAATCTATGTCATCAGGCCCGTAGCAGCATAATGAGTAGATTCAGGTATGATGATTCTAACTGAAATAAGTCACACAGAAAAAGAAACATCATAAGATATCACTAATACACGGAATGGAAACTTGGCTAAACAGGAACTGGATTAAAAAACAGAACAGGGTCTCAAATTTAGAAAACCAACTTATGCTTGCTTAAGAGGAAAGGTGAGTTGGGGTGTTGCATAAAACCAGGGATTGAAATGAGCACAGATAAAGTTCCTTAAGCCAAATATGGAATGGACAAGAGCTACTCCTTGCTCAACGAAATGGACTCAACACCCCATATTAAACGCCTAAGAATGTACCTGACTAGTAAGTATCTGAAAACCTATGGATTGCTATGTCTCCGAAAGAGAATCAAGCATGTGTACAGGGGCATAAACGCAGCAGTGATAGGATTGGAGAATTTCGGTGAGCAAATGAAGACCCTTTGAAGTCATATTGCATGGTACCCATTCCACGGGTCTCAACTCTCCAGGTTTAAGGGATTCTTCCTTCAGCTAAAACATGCATGTGGAACACAGAGTATCATCAACCGTGTGATCGGGAGACGTGTTCAAATATGTCTCAGTTTTCGTACCCTGGTACTCGGGTGCAACATTCCAGATGCTTTAGTAACACTCTCCCGTCTTGGAGAGTCAGTGCCTTTAACCTCCTGTTTGGCCCAGTTTCCAATTTCTGCGGAAGAAGAACAGGAATAGGGAGAACCATTGAGAGACTAGCTGGAGGTGTCTGGACGGGCAAATTTAAAACTCATTTCCCACCAGGAAAAGGAATTAACCAAAGGCTCAGTGTGCCGTGCCGGAACCAGATTAGGGCCTGAAGCAATCCTGCGGTGTTGCGGCCAGCTCACAAGAAAGCAAGTTGAAGAAAGAAGCTCAGGGGCACTGTAATTAACAAATCTGCAGAGTTATAAATGACAGCTATTGTCCAAAAATATACTGAAGTAAGGCTGCCAAGAGGACTTGAAAATGGGACAGAATTGCAGGAAACCAATTTCAGGAGGTAGACTCGAATTGCATTGAAAGCATAGGAAAAGAGGCAGAACGTCCACAATAATGCACTTGGCCAAAAAGGGCGTATGCATTTTTCCTGAATATATTCAGGAAAAAACGCATACGCCCTTTTTGGCCAACCAAGCAAGCTTGCAAAGGAACTCTGCACTACAATGAAGTCTCACTTCCCCCCGGTCAAAAGGGCCATCTGAAAAAAATGTAAAATCCAGAAAGGCAGGACAGGCCATGGAGAACTGGGAGCCTTGTTATGCTGATGGGCGGGATGTAAATTGCCAACAGACACTGGGGAGAAGTGTATGGTGTTTCCTGAAACATCTAAAAAACAAAGCAACAGAGCCTAGGGCACTTCCACTTATGGTCCTATAGCTTAGGGAAATTAAAATCAAAAAGACACAGCCACCCCAAAGTTTGGGACGCCTCTGTTTACAAGAACCTCGTTTACCATACAAGTTCAATATCAGAGAAAGTGAAAAATGGATAAAGAACTTGTGGTACTTACGTACAATGCAGTATCACTCAGCAATGAAATCTATGTCATCAGCCCCGTAGCAGCATAATGAGTGGATTCAGGTACGATGATTGTAACTGAAATAAATCACACAGAAAAAGAAACATCATAAGATATCAGTAATACACAAAATGTAAACTTGGCTACACAGGAACTGAATTACAGAACAGAACAGGGTGTCAAATTTAGAAAACCAACTTATGCTTGCTTAACGGGAAAGGTGAGTTGGGGTGTTGCATAAAACCAGAGATTGAAATGAGCACAGATAAAGTTCCTTAAGCTAAATATGGAATAGACAAGAGCTACTCCTTGCTGAAAGAAATGGACTCAACACCGCATATTAAACGCCTAAGAATGTACCTGACTAGTAAGTATCTTAAAACTTATGGATTGCTATGTCTCCAAAAGAGAATCAAGCATGTGTACAGGGGCATAAATGCAGCAGTGAGAGGATTCGAGAGGTTCGGTGAGCAAATGAAGACCCTTTGAAGTCATATTGCATGGTACCCATTCCACGGGTCTCAACTCTCCAGGTTTAAGGCATTCTTCCTTCAGCTAAAACATTCATGTGGAACCCAGAGTATGATCAACCATGTGATTGGGAGACGTGTTCAAATATGTCTCAGTTTTCCTCCCCTGGTACTCGGGTGCAACATTCCAGACGCTTTACTAACACTCTCCCGACTTGGAGAGTCAGTCCCTTTAACCTCCTGTTTGGCCCAGTTTGCAATTTCTGCGGAAGATGAACAGGAATAGGGAGAACCAATGAGAGACTAGCTGGAGGTGTCTGGACGGGCAAATTTAACTCTCATTTCCCACCAGGAAGAGGAAATAACCAAAGGCTCAGCGTGCCGTGCCGGAACCAGATTAGGGCCTGAAGCCATCCTGCGGGGTTGCGGCCAGCTCACAAGAAAGCGAGTTGAAGAAAGGAGCTCAGGGGCACTGTAATGCACAAACCTGCAGAGTTATAAATGACAGCTATCGTCCAAAAATATACTGAAGTAAGGCTGCCAAGAGGACTTGAAAGTGGGGCAGAATTGCAGGAAACCGATTTCAGGAGGTAGACTGGAATTGCATTGAAAGCATAGGAAAAGAGGCAGAAAGTCCACAATGATGCACTTGGCCAAAAAGGGCATATGCGTTTTTTCCTGAATATATTCAGGAAAAAATACATACGCCCTTTTTGGCCAACCAAGCAAGCTTGCAAAGGAAATCTGCACTACAATGAAGTCTCACTTCCCCCCAGTCAAAAGGGCCATCTGAAAAAAGTGTAAAATCCAGAAAGGCAGGACAGGCCATGGAGAACTGGGAGCCTTGTTATGCTGATGGGCGGGATGTAAATTGCCAACAGACACTGGGGAGAAGTGTATGGTGTTTCCTGAAACATCTAAAAAACAAAGCAACAGAGCCTAGGGCACGTCCACTTATGGTCCTATAGCTTAGGGAAATTAAAATCAAAAAGACACAGCCACCCCAAAGTTTGGGACGCCTCTGTTTACAAGAACCTCGTTTACCGTACAAGTTCAATATCACAGAAAGTGAAAAATGGATAAAGAACTTGTGGTACTTACGTACAATGCAGTATCACTCAGCAATGAAATCTATGTCATCAGGCCCATAGCAGCATAATGAGTGGATTCAGGTACGATGATTCTAACTGAAATAAGTCACACAGAAAAAGAAACATCATAAGATATCATTAATACACGGAATGTAAACTTGGCTACACAGGAACTGAATTACAGAACAGAACAGGGTCTCAAATTTAGAAAACCAACTTATGCTTGCTTAAGGGGAAAGGTGAGTTGGGGTGCTGCATAAAACCAGAGATTGAAATGAGCACAGATAAAGTTCCTTAAGCCAAATATGGAATAGACAAGAGTTACTCCTTGCTCAACGAAATGCACTCAACACCCCATATTAAACGCCTAAGAATGTACCTGACTAGTAAGTACCTTAAAACCTATGGAATGTTATGTCTCCAAAAGAGAATCAGGCATGTGTACAGGGGCATAAACGCAGCAGTGATAGGATTGGAGAGGTTCGGTGAGCAAATGAAGACCCTTTGAAGTCATATGGCATGGTACCCATTCCACGGGTCTCAACTCTCCAGGTTTAAGGGATTCTTCCTTCAGCTAAAACATGCATGTGGAACCTAGAGTATGATCAACCATGTGATCGGGAGACGTGTTCAAATATGTCTCAGTTTTCGTACACTGATACTCGGGTGCAACATTCCAGACGCTTTACTAACACTCTCCCGACTTGGAGAGTCAGTCCCTTTAACCTCCTGTTTGGCCCAGTTTGCAATTTCTGCGGAAGATGAACAGGAATAGCGAGAACCAATGAGAGACTAGCTGGAGGTGTCTGGTCGGGTAAATTTAACTCTCATTAACCACCAGGAAGAGGAATTAACGAAAGGCTCAGCGTGCCATGCCGGAACAAGATTAGGGCCTGACGCCATCTTGCGGTGTTGCGGCCAGCTCACAAAGAAAGCGAGTTGAAGAAAGGAGCTAAGGGGCACTATAATTCACAAACCTGCAGAGTTATAAATGACAGCTATCGTCCAAAAATATACTGAAGTAAGGCTGCCAAGAGGACTTGAAAGCGGGGCAGAATTGCAGGAAACCGATTTCAGGAGGTAGACTGGAATTGCATTGAAAGCATAGGAAAAGAGGCAGAACGTCCACAATGATGCACTTGGCCAAAAAGGGCGTATGCGTTTTTTCCTGAATATATTCAGGAAAAAACGCATACGCCCTTTTTGGCCAACCAAGCAAGCTTGCAAAGGAAATCTGCACTACAATGAAGTCGCACTTCCCCCCGGTCAAAAGGGCCATCTGAAAAAAGTGTAAAATCCAGAAAGGCAGGACAGGCCATGGAGAACTGGGAGCCTTGCTATGCTGATGGGTGGGATGTAAATTGCGAACAGACACTCAGGAGAAGTGTATGGTGTTTCCTGAAACATCTAAAAAACAAAGCAACAGAGCCTAGGGCACTTCCACTTATGGTCCTATAGCTTAGGGAAATTAAAATCAAAAAGACACAGCCACCCCAACTTTTGGGACGCCTCTGTTTACAAGAACCTCGTTTACAGTACAAGTTCAACATCGCAGAAAGTGAAAAATGGATAAAGAAGTTGTGATATTTACTTACAAACAATATCACTCAGCAATGAAATCTATGTCATCAGGCCCTTAGCAGCACAATGAGTGGATTCAGGTATGATGATTCTAACTGAAATAAGTCACACAGAAAAAGGAACATCATAAGATATCAGTAATACACGGAATGTAAACTTGGCTACACAGGACTGAATTCCAAAACAGAACATTGTCTCAAATTTAGAAAACCAACTTATGCTTGCTTAAGGGTAAAGGTGAGTTGGGGTGCTGCATAAAACCAGAGATCGAAATGAGCACAGATAAAGTTCCTTAAGCCAAATATGGAATAGACAAGAGCTACTGCTTGCTCAGCGAAGTTGACTCAACACCCCATATTAAACGCCTAAGAATGTACCTGACTAGTAAGTACCTTAAAACCTATGGATTGCTATGTCTCCGAAAGAGAATCAAGCATGTGTACAGGGGCATAAACGCAGCAGTGATAGGATTGGAGAGGTTCGGTGAGCAAATGAAGACCCTTTGAAGTCATATTGCATGGTACCCATTCCACGGGTCTCAAATACCCAGGTTTAAGGTATTCTTCCTTCAGCTAAAACATGCATGTGGAACCTAGAGTATGATCAACCATGTGATCGGGAGACCTGTTCAAACATGTCTCAGTTTTCGTACCCTGGTACTCGGGTGCAACATTCCAGACGCTTTACTAACACTCTCCCGACTTGGAGAGTCAGTCCCTTAAACCTCCTGTTTGGCCCAGTTTGCAATTTCTCCGGAAGATGAACAGGAATAGCGAGAACCAATGAGAGAGTAGCTGGAGGTGTCTGGACGGGCAAATTTAACTCTCATTTCCCACCATGAAGAGGAAATAACCAAAGGATCAGCGTGCCGTGCCGGAACCAGATTAGGGCCTGAAGCCATCCTGCGGTGTTTTGGCCAGCTCACAAGAAAACGAGTTGAAGAAAGGAGCTGTGGGGAACTGTAATGCACAAACCTGCAGAGTTATAAATGACAGCTATCGTCCAAAAATATACTGAAGTAAGGCTGCCAAGAGGACTTGAAAGCGGGGCAGAATTGCAGGAAACCGATTTCAGGAGGTAGACTGGAATTGCATTTAAAGCATAGGAAAAGAGGCAGAACGTCCACAATGATGCACTTGGCCAAAAAGGGCGTATGCGTTTTTTCCTGAATATATTCAGGAAAAAACGCATACGCCCTTTTTGGCCAACCAAGCAAGCTGGCAAAGGAAATCTGCACTACAATGAAGTCTCACTTCCCCCCAGTCAAAAGGGCCATCTGAAAAAAGTGTAAAATCCAGAAAGGCAGGACAGGCCATGGAGAACTGGGAGCCTTGTTATGCTGATGGGCGGGATGTAAATTGCCAACAGACACTCGGGAGAAGTGTATGGTGTTTCCTGAAACATCTAAAAAACAAAGCAAAAGAGCCTAGGACACTTCCACTTATGGTCCTATAGCTTAGGGAAATTAAAATCAAAAAGACACAGCCACCCCAAAGTTTGTGACGCCTCTGTTTACAAGATCCTTGTTTACAGTACAAGTTCAACATCGCAGAAAGTGAAAAATGGATAAAGAATTTGTGGTATTTACTTACAAAGCAATATCACTCAGCAATGAAATCTATGTCATCAGGCCCTTAGCAGCACAATGAGTGGATTCAGGTATGATGATTCTAACTGAAATAAGTCACACAGAAAAGAAACATCATAAGATATCAGTAATACACGGAATGTAAACGTGGCTACACAGGAACTGAATTACAGAACAGAACAGGGTCTCAAATTTAGAAAACCAACTTATGCTTGCTTAAGGGGAAAGGTGAGTTGGGGTGCTGCATAAAACCAGAGATTGAAATGAGCACAGATAAAGTTCCTTCAGCCAAATATGGAATAGACAAGAGCTACTCCTTGCTCAACGAAATGGACTCAACACCCCATATTAAACGCCTAAGAATGTACCTGACTAGTAATATCTTAGAACCGATGGATTGCTATGTCTCCAAAAGAGAATCAAGTGTGTGTACAGGGGCATAAACGCAGCAGTGATAGGATTGGAGAGGTTCGGTGAGCAAATGAAGACCCTTTGAAGTCTTATTGCATGGTACCCATTCCACGGGTCTCAACTCTCCAGGTTTAATGTATTCTTCCTTCAGCTAAAACATGTATGTAGAACCCAGAGTATGATCAACCGTGTGATCGGGAGACGTGTTCAGGTATGTCTCAGTTTTCGTACCCTGGTACTCGGGTGCAACATTCCAGACGCTTTACTAACACTCTCCACACTTGGAGAGTCAGCGCCTTTAACCTCCTGTTTGGCCCAGTTTGCAATTTCTCCGGAAGATGAACAGGAATAGGGAGAACCAATGAGAGACTAGCTTGAGGTGTCTGGACGGGCAAATTTAACTCTCATTTCCCACCAGGAAGAGGAATTAACCAAAGGCTCAGCGTGCCGTGCCGGAACCAGATTAGGGCCTGAAGCCATCCTGCGGTGTTGCGGCCAGCTCACAAGAAAGCGAGTTGAAGAAAAGAGCTCAGGGGCACTGTAATTCACAAACCTGCAGAGTTATAAATGACAGCTATCGTCCAAAAATATACTGAAGTAAGGCTGCCAAGAGGACTTGAATGTGGGGCAGAATTGCAGGAAACCGATTTCAGGAGGTAGACTGGAATTGCATTGAAAGCATAGGAAAAGAGGCAGAACGTCCACAATGATGCACTTGGCCAAAAAGGGCGTATGCGTTTTTTCCTGAATATATTCAGGAAAAAACGCATACGCCCTTTTTGGCCAACCAAGCAAGCTTGCAAAGGAAATCTGCACTACAATGAAGTCTCACTTCCCCCCAGTCAAAAGGGCCATCTGAAAAAAGTGTAAAATCCAGAAAGGCAGGACAAGCCAGGGAGAACTGGGAGCCTTGTTATGCTGATGGGCGGGAAGTAAATTGCCAACAGACACTCGGGAGAAGTGTATGGTGTTTCCTGAAACATCTAAAAAACAAAGCAACAGAGCCTAGGGCACTTCCACTTATGGTCCTATAGCTTAGGGAAATTAAAATCAAAAAGACACAGCCACCCCAATGTTTGTGACAGCTCTGTTTACAAGAACCTCGTTTACCGTACAAGTTCAATATCACAGAAAGTGAAAAATGGATAAAGAAGTTGTGGTACTCACGTACAATGCAATATCACTCAGCAATGAAATCTGTGTCACCAGGCCCGTAGCAGCACAATGAGTGGATTCGGGTATGGTGATTCTAACTGAAATAAGTCACACAGAAAAAGAAACATCAAAAAATATCACTAATACATGGAATGTAAACTTGGCTACAGAAGAACTGAATTCCAAAAGAGAACAGGGTCTCAAATTTAGAAAACCAACTTATGCTTGCTTAAGGGTAAAGGTGAGTTGGGGTGCTGCATAAAACCAGAGATCGAAATGAGCACAGATAAAGTTCCTTAAGCCAAATATGGAATAGACAAGAGCTACTCCTTGCTCAGCGAAATGGACTCAACACCCCATATTAAACGCCTAAGAATGTACCTGACTAGTAAGTACCTTAAAACCTATGGATTGCTATGTCTCCGAAAGAGAATCAAGCATGTGTACAGGGGCATAAACGCAGCAGTGATAGGATTGGAGATGTTCGGTGAGCAAATGAAGACCCTTTGAAGTCATATTGCATGGTACCCATTCCACGGGTCTCAACTCTCCAGGTTTAAGGTATTCTTCCTTCAGCTAAAACATGCATGTGGAACCTAGAGTATGATCAACCATGTGATCGGGAGACCTGTTCAAATATGTCTCAGTTTTTGTACCCTGGTACTCGGGTGCAACATTCCAGACGCTTTACTAACACTCTCCCGACTTGGAGAGTCAGTCCCTTTAACCTCCTGTTTGGCCCAGTTTGCAATTTCTGCGGAAGATGAACAGGAATAGCGAGAACCAATGAGAGACTAGCTGGAGGTGTCTGGACGGGCAAATTTAACTCTCATTTCCCACCAGGAAGAGGAATTAACGAAAGGCTCAGCATGCCATGCCGGAAGCAGATTAGGGCCTGAAGCCATCCTTCGGGGTTGCGGCCAGCTCACAAGAAAGCGAGTTGAAGAAAGGAGCTCAGGGGCACTGTAATTCACAAACCTGCAGAGTTATAAATGACAGCTATCGTCCAAAAATATACTGAAGTAAGGCTGCCAAGAGGACTTGAAAGCGGGGCAGAATTGCAGGAAACCGATTTCAGGAGGTAGACTGGAATTGCATTGAAAGCATAGGAAAAGAGACAAAACGTCCACAATGATGCACTTGGCCAAAAAGGGCGTATGCGTTTTTTCCTGAATATATTCAGGAAAAAACGCATACACCCTTTTTGGCCAACCAAGCAAGCTTGCAAAGGAAATCTGCACTACAATGAAGTCTCACTTCCCCCCGGTCAAAAGGGCCATCTGAGAAAAGTGTAAAATCCAGAAAGGCAGGACAGGCCATGGAGAACTGGGAGCCTTGTTATGCTGATGGGCGGAATGTAAATTGCCAACAGACACTCTGGAGAATTGTATAGTGTTTCCTGAAACATCTAAAAAACAAAGCAACACAGCCTAGGGCACTTCCACTTATGGTCCTATAGCTTAGGGGAGTTAAAATCAAAAAGACACAGGCACCCCAACGTTTGGAACGGCTCTGTTTACAAGAACCTCATTTACAGTACAAGTTCAACATCGCAGAAAGTGAAAAATGGATAAAGAAGTTGTGGTATTTACTTACAAAGCAATATCACTCAGCAATGAATTCTATGTCATCAGGCCCTTAGCAGCACAATGAGTGGATTCAGGTATGATGATTCTAACTGAAATAAGTCACACAGAAAAAGAAACATCATAAGATATCAGTAATACACGGAATGTAAACTTGGCTACACAGGAACTGAATTACAGAACAGAACAGGGTCTCAAATTTAGAAAACCATCTTATGCTTGCTTAAGGGTAAAGGTGGGTTGGGGTGCTGCATAAAACCAGAGATCGAAATCAGCACAGATAAAGTTCCTTAAGCCAAATATGGAATAGACAAGAGCTCCTCCTTGCTCAAGGAAATGGACTCAACACCCCATATTAAACGCCTAAGAATGTACCTGACTAGTAAGTATCTTAAAACCTATGGATTGCTATGTCTCCGAAAGAGAATCAAGCATGTGTACAGGGGCATAAACGCAGCAGTGATAGGATTGAAGAGGTTCGGTGAGCAAATGAAGACGCTTTGAAGTCATATTGCATGGTACCCATTCCACGGGTCTCAACTCTCCAGGTTTAAGGTATTCTTCCTTCAGCTAAAACATGCATGTGGAACCTAGAGTATGATCAACCATGTGATCGTGAGACATGTTCAATATGTCTCAGTTTTCGTACCCTGGTACTCGGGTGCAACATTCCAGACGCTTTACTAACACTCTCCCGACTTGGAGAGTCAGTCCCTTTAACCTCCTTTTTGGCCCAGTTTGCAATTTCTGCGGAAGATGAACAGGAATAGCGAGAACCAATGAGAGACTAGCTGGAGGTGTCTGGACGGGCAAATTTAACTCTCATTTCCCACCAGGAAGAGGAATTAACCAAAGGCTCAGCGTGCCGTGCCGGAACCAGATTAGGGCCTGAAGCCATCCTGCGGTGTTGCGGCCAGGTCACAAGAAAGCAAGTTGAAGAAAGGAGCTCAGGGGCACTGTAATTCACAAACCTGCAGAGTTATAAATGACAGCTATCGTCCAAAAATATACTGAAGTAAGGCTGCCAAGAGGACTTGAAAGTGGGGCAGAATTGCAGGAAACCGATATCAGGAGGTAGACTGGAATTGCATTGAAAGCATAGGAAAAGAGGCAGAACGTCCACAATGATGCACTTGGCCAAAAAGGGCGTATGCGTTTTTTCCTGAATATATTCAGGAAAAAACGCATACGCCCTTTTTGGCCAACCAAGCAAACTTGCAAAGGAAATCTGCACTACAATGAAGTCTCACTTCCCCCCGGTCAAAAGGGCCATCTGAAAAAAGTGTAAAATCCAGAAAGGCAGGACACGCCTTGGAGAACTGGGAGCCTTGTTATGCTGGTGGGCGGGATATAAATTGCCAACAGCCACTCGGGAGAAGTGTATGGTGTTTCCTGAAACATCTAAAAAACAAAGCAACAGAGCCTAGGGCACTTCCACTTATGGTCCTATAGCTTAGGGAAATTAAAATCAAAAAGACACAGCCACCCCAAAGTTTGGGACGCCTCTGTTTATAATAACCTCGTTTACAGTACAAGTTCAATATCGCAGAAAGTGAAAAATGGTTAAAGAAGTTGTGCTATTTACGTACAATGCAATATCACTTAGCAATGAAATCTTTGTCACCAGGCCCGTACCAGCATAATGAGTAGATTGAGGCACGATGATTCTAAGTGAAATAAGTCACACAGAAAAAGAAACATCATAAGGTATCACTAATACACGGAATGTGAACTTGGCTACACATGAACTGAATTACAAAACAGAACAGGGTCTCAAATTTAGAAAACCAACTTATGCCTGCTTAAGGGGGAAGGTGAGTTGGGGTGCTGCATAAAAGCAGAGTTTGAAATTAGCACAGATACCGTTCCATAAGCCAAATATGTAATAGACAAGACCTACCCCTTGCTCAACGAAATGGATTCAACAATGAGGTATCACCTCACACCTGGTAGAATAGGCATCATAGAAAATCTACAAACAGAAAATGCTGGAAAGGGTGTGGAGAAAAGGAACCCTCTTTCACTATTGTTGGGAATATAAATTGATACAGTCATTATGGAGAACAATATGGAATTTCTTAAGAAACTAACAATAGAATTACCATATGATACAGCAATCCCTGTACTGGACATATACCCAGACAAAACCATAAATCAAAAAGAGTCATTCACCGCAATGTTCATTGCATCACTATTTACAATATCGAGGTAATGGAAGCAACCTAAATGCCCAGAGACAGACGAATGCATAAAGCTGTGGTACATATATAAAATGGAATATTACTAAGCCATGAAAAGGAATGAAATTGGGTCATTTGTAGAGACGTCGATGGATCTAGAAACTGTCATACAGAGTGAAGTAAGTCAGAAAGAGAAAAACAAATCTTGTATATTCATGCATATATGTGGAACCTAGAAAAACTGTACAGATTAACCATTTTGCAAGGCATAAATAGAGCAACAGATGTAGACAACAAACGTATGGACAACAAGGGGGGAAAGCTGTTGGGGGGGTGGTGGTGGGAGGAGTTGAGAGACTGGGATTGGCATGTATACATTTATATGTATAAAATAGATAACCAATAAGAACCTGCTGTATAAAAATATAAAATAAAATTCAAAATTAAAAAGAAATAAAATTTAAAAAATAAACCAGAAAAAACAATTATTCCCTGCACATACATGTATTTATATGAATAAATTATTTCCATGCTTATATCTGTAAATACAAAAAAGAGGAATAAAATCTACCTTGAACCAAAAACGAAAAAGAGAAAAAAACACAGAACCCACCAGTTACATAGAGGAAAACCGTATCAGGGCACTTGCTCCAGTTGTAAACAATTCTGAAGTTGGTCAGTGGTGGGGAATCGTCTCCCATTCAGCCAGCAGCCCCCACGCAACAAGCGTCCTCATTGCAAAGCTGGGGCACCGTGCCGAGGCATCTGTGAGTAAACGTGAGCTGAGCCCCAGGCCAGTTGCTGCTGAACTATTCCCACCCGTCCCAGGTAAAACACCTGAATATATACAAGGACTTGAAAGCCTAGAGGAAGGACCATAGAGCCACACGAGTGACAGCATGCCGGCCGACTTGGTGCCTGCAGGCCAGCCAGGATGGTCCTGGCCCTGGGTGCTCTTCTGGAAGATTTCCATTTCCCTGCCTGAGATACCCGTCCTGTCCCTGCTCCCACTGCTTTTTTCCTTCCTCACCTCTGCCCAGGGAGAAATTCCAGCAGCAGGTATGGGTGACACATCCTCTTCTTTAGCAGGTGGCAGCCTGGCAACTGCTGCAGAAAGTCCAGCAGAGCCCCACTCACACTGGGCCACCCACAAAGCCGTGGCCTCTCACTCCCTCCTACCAGCCCAGCCCCGAGACTGCTGACAGGGCAGAGAAAATGGCGTCAGGCACGGCTGCAGGGGCTCTTGCTGCCTGGAGTGGTATTTATATTGATCTCAACCCAGGCACACCTGGGGAGGGCTGGCCGGCACGGTAAGGCTGCCCAGGTCAGCCAATCATCACCCCTCAGGGGCTCACAGTTGCAGAAAATGGAACTTGCTGAACCGGCCAGGTCCAAGGAACAGGTGTGGGCTCCTGAGAGTCAGGATAGACAAGGGGCTGCAGCTTTGGCTTGTTTTCTAATCATTTTATCTGGCCCATGAGTGGGAGACAACTTCAAGAAAACCCTCTCCTAATGAGAGGAACCCAGGAGTCAGGGAGAGGAGGGGTGGGTGGTGGTTGGAGACAGAGGCCTGGTGCCCCGGGTGCAGTGGAAGTCTCTGGAAGACCAGGTGGAGGGAGGCCTCACGGAGTGATGCCCAGGGTCACAGACCTGTCGCAGCTGCTGTTTGTTAGTTCAAGTCCTGCTCTGAGGTGCTCTGTGTCAGCTCTGAGCGACAGGTGAGCTGGGGGTGCTCTGCAATGAGGACTATGTGCACGGTTCCTGTGTGCCCAGCCCTGCCACGGTACCTGCAAGGGTAGCTCTGTATCCTGGGAGGGGCCTGACCACGAGAGCCCCGTGGGCTGGGGTGGGGGTGGGGTACCTGCCCAGGTGAGCTCCATATTCTGGGATTGGTCTGACCACGAGAGCCCCATGGGCTGCTGGGGACCTGGTAAAGGATGTCAGGACAGTCAGTGAAGCCACCGAGGATATACCTCCAGTTGCTCCTAATTCCTACACCCTGCTGGTCATTCTACCAACCACCAGGACATGGTATTCTGTATTAGTCTTCAATGATGCCTTCTTTTGTATTCCATTAGTCCCAGAGTCACAAGAAATTTTGGCTTGTGAGTGGCAGGACTCAACATACAACTAAAACAATACTTCCGGGCCGTCTGGCCCCAAGGGTGCAAAAATTCCCACACCGTCTTTGGGGAAAGCATAGCTAAAGACCTAAAAGTTCTACCTCTGGAAAAGGAAACCCTCCTTCAATATGCAGACGACATTCTGATCGCCAGCCCTACTAAGGAGGCCTCTGAACTACCAAGCCAATAAAGGATAGAAGTTGTCCAAGAAAAAGCTCAAATATCACAGACTGCGGTGACCTGCCTGGGCTTCATTCTCACAGAAGGTCAGAGAAGCCCATCCCAGGAAAGGGAAGAAACCATTTGCAGCCTTACCCCTTTCTAAAACTAGAAGACAGCTTAGGGGTTCCTGGGGAAGCCAGGGTTTGCTGCTTCTGGATCCCTAACTACAGTCTACTAGCTGGGCCTCTATATGAAACACTGAAAGGAAAAGATGATGATCCTTTTGAATAGAATCCAGAAGTGGCCTTTCAAGAATGGAAAGAGCAGTCAATTCAGACCCTTGCCCTGGAACTCCCTAATTTAGCTAAACCCTTTGACCTTTACATTCCCGGTGAAAGGTGAATCGCCATTGGAGAATTAGTGCAAAAACTGGGACCACTTGAAATGGAACAATGCAAGAATGCCATCCAGGTAGGATAAACTACGGTCACCAAGGGGCTTGGCCCACTGCCACATCTGGCCAAGATACTGGCGGTATCTAAAAACCTGGAAATCAGCAGCCCAAAAGGCCACCTCCCTCCTAAGGGAAAAGGACCCCACGTGGTGATCCTAACCACCAACCATGCCCTGAAGTTGCAGGGTTCGTTCCGTGGGCACACCGACCTCGAGTGAGGAGGCCCTCCAACTCCAACATCCAGAGAGATAACCGGGGGCAACAGGGCACCATGACGACTCGTGTGAACATCACTTGACCTGGAGTTTCTCTCATAAAACAACAAGAGTGTGTCCCAAAAGAGTAGACTACTGCTTGCAGGACTTACTGCACCCAGAGGGGAGCTAATAATCTTGGCAGGGGAACAGTATACCACACTGTCACCATAGAAAAGCCTACAGACACCGTGATGATGGTGGCCAATAAGACCGGCTGGACTCCTGGTTACTTCAAAAGGCTGTTGACTCAGTAGCCATCATGGTGCTTATCACCACTGACCCTGGACTGTCTGGGAGTTGAGCGGGCAGGGCTCTGACACCTGGTGCTGTTTGTACGTTAATTCAGGGGCCTAATTGAAGAAAGCGCAGACTACTGGTCAGAGCATCTAGGCTGGCAGAAACGGTCAGCCTAAGGTGGCCGAACAAATGTGGGGCGGGGTGAAACCGGCCCCCACAGCGTCTCTGCACATCTCTTTCCTGGACCCTTAAAGGTCATTAGAATCTATAACACTTCCAATGCTGGTGCTCAGGTGGACGAGCAGGGAGGCAGGGGTCCTGGGGACAATCAACGTCACCGGGAGGCTGCTGGGGAGAAGCTCTGACCCTCGCCCCAGGGTATGAGGGCTCCCAACTCAGCACTCAGCAGTTACAGAAGAAGGGTCTGCACCCTCAGCACTCCAAGAATGAGGAACGGGACAAAAGGCAGAGGAGGGGTTTGTCCCCAGCAAAGCCCATTAAAAATCCCTGGGAGATAAAAATAGAATCTGGGCAATAAAGTCAAGTCTAACCTTTTTTATCCTTTGTGCTTTGTCTAATTTCACGTGCTCCTAGGGTCCCGCATGCAGAGGTTCCACACCCGGCGCTTCAGACCAGATTTCCTAGTGCAGAATGGCTGGGTCGACACCTCAGCTCCTGGGGCCCAGTGCAGACTCCACGATATAGAGCCTGAGCTACAGCCAACCCGGCCCTCGAGAGCTCCACCGCCTCCCTCCCTCCCACTGACTCTGACAGGATCTCTACACAGCAGCCCAGCCCACAGCCCACGGGGTAGTGCATGCTCTCACTTCTCCATCCTCTGATCAAAATATAAAGTTTCCTTTGCTTGTGAACCAAACTCAGTCTCGATCTGTTGGCCCCAATGACACTGGGCAGGGGGACACTTGTTGGGGTCCACTCTGGAGGATCAGTAACAGAAATTGAGACTATTGTAACCTCAATGAACAGATGTGTGAGCCAAACTGTAGTTAACATAGAACAGTGTATAAGGCTCGGGTAAAATAAGATGTTTCTAACACTTCCATTTGATATTTCCATCACTTTTTATAAGCAAGTTCAGTGAAAAGGTTTGTCTTATTTGTCAGGTCAATATTAGAGAAACGAAGTGATTTCCTTCCAAGGATGTACATCTAATAATCTTGGTTAAACCTTCAATCTTGTTTTAAATGCTTTTCCATTGAAAATGATACCTCTCTTTCAGCTCCCCCATTTCTGAGAAGTATAAAATCTTATAATTTATTATTACCAAAGGGGAAAGGTGGGAGGAGGGATAAATTAACAGTTTGGAATTAACACATACACACTGCTATGTATAAAATAGATCATCAACAAGGAACTACTGTATAGCACAGGGAACTACACTCAACATTTTGCAATAACCTATAAGGGGAAATAATCTGAAAAAGAATAGATATTTTTATTGACATCATCTATCAATGATAGTTAAAGTGTAGCCTAAGGGAAGCTGGTGGTGAGTGCTTCTGACCCTGAAGACTTCAATCATCTAAAGTTTGGACTCTGCCTACTTCCCAAGGCCCTTAATGAACATATGTGTAGCCGTAGCTTAAAAACTTCCCCAGTTTGGGTTTCGGGGAGACACTGATTTTGAAAAAGCCCTGGTGTTCTCCTTACATGAATGGGACTCTTCCTACTGCTAAAACATGTCTGTCACACCCAGAGGATGGTATACCGTCTGATCGGGAAGAGTTTGGAAAAGGCATCTCATCTCCTCATCTCCTGGTGCTCGGGTTCACCCCTCCAGCGTCTTTACTAACAGTCTCCCCACTTGGAGATGTCAGCACTGTCAACATCCTGTTGCGTACAGTTTGGAATTTGTCCAGAGGATGAAGCGGAAGGATGAGGAACAATGAGAGACAAGTCCTAGGTGTTCAGACAGGCACATGTCACTCTAATTTCCAATCAGGAAGACGAATTGACCAAAGGCTAGGGTTGCCCATGGAAACAGTATAGGGCTTGAGAAAATCCCGCTGCTTTGTGGCCAGTTCCCATAAACACAAGTTGAACAATGGAACTCAGGGGCAGTAAAATTCACAAAACTGCAGAGTTGAAAATATCCATCACTGAAAAGTGTCTTGAGGAAAGTCAGAGAAAAGGACTTGTAAGCAAGGGAGAATGGCAGGAAAGGGATTTGAGGAGGTAGAAAGGACTCGCCATTAAGCACAAGAAAAGGAGCTGAACATTGCCAACACTGCAGTTGGCCAAAAAGGGTGTATGTGTTTTTTTCTGTATATATTCAAGAAAAGGGCATACACTTTTTTAGCCAACCAAACAGGTGGGCACTGGAAGTCAATACTACAAAAGATATCACTTCGCATCAGTCAGAAGAGCCATCCTCATAAAGCGTAAACAACAGAAATGCAGGACAGGGCAACGAGAAGAGGGAGCCCTGTGAGACTTATAGTGGAAATGTATATTGCCAACGGCCATTCTGGAGAAGTGTATTGTGTTTACTAAAGCATCTAAAAAATGAGCTACAGAGCATAGGGCACTTGCACTCATGGGCGTATATCTTGGGAAAAACAAAAATCGAGAGGACACAGGCACCCCAATGTTTACCCCCTCTCTGTTTAAAAGATCCTCGACTAGGATATAACTTAAATGTCTCTGGAGGGAAAAAATGGATAGAGATGTGGTACTTAGGTAGAGTGGAATATTAGTCAGCCTGGAAATCAATGAAATATGGCCAGTTGTAACAACTCCGGAGGAGTTACGTATGATCATTCTAAGTGACAGAATTCAAAAAGAAAAAGACACATATCATAAGATATCACTTAAAGGTGGAATCCAAAATGGCTACACATGAAATAAATTACAAAACAAAAACATAGTCAAATATGTAGAAAACACGCATAAGGCTGCTAAACGGGAAAGGTGGGGAGGGGTGAGGCATCATCCAGGAGGTTGAAATTAGCAAAGATACCATTCCAAATACCAAACTGATAATCAACAAGGCCTACACGGTAGCTAAAAGAACTGCACTCAGCACACTCAAGTCACCGGAAAAGAATATATACGACTGGTAAGAATCTGAAAAAGAATTTATGATGACTCTCTGTACGTGAATCAAGTGGATGTACAGCAGCAAGAAACAGAGTTTTGAAAATCAGCTGTAACCAATATAGTAATAAATTGAAAAAAATAAACGACAGAGAGACAGAGAAAACCTCTTACAACTTTTCCTCAGGGACGGTGATGCAACATGGATTGAACACATCTAGACCCACAGCAGGATGAGACATAAGGCTGGAAACTGTTTGCGCTAAGAGAAATGTGAGGTTGGGTGAGGAAATGCACACCCTTTAAAGTAATACTACCTGGTACCCATTCAATGGGTCCCAAATCTGCAGGTTCAAGGGATCTTCCTACAGCTAAAACATGCATGGAAAACCCAGAGGACTGTACACCATGTGATCGGGAGATGTGTCTAAAATGCACCTCATTTATCCTCTCCTGGTGCTCCTGTTCACCATTCCAGCCACGTTACTTAGAATCTCCCCACTTGGAGAATCAGCACATTTAAACTTCTGTTTCACACATTTTGCAAATTGTGAGGAGGATGAACGGGAAGAGGGGGAACCAATGAGAGAATAGTTGTAGGGGTTTGGACGGGCACATATCACTCTAATTTCCCATTAAGAATAAGAATTAAAGAAAGGCTCAGCCTGCCTCGCCGGAGCCAAAATAGGGCCTGAAGCAATCCTGCGGGTTTGAGGCCAGCTCACAAAAGAGCAACTTAAAAAATGGAGCTCAGGGTCACTGCAATTCACAAACCTGCAGAGTTATAAATGAAAACTAACGTCCAAAAATATGTTGAGGTAAGGCAAAGAAGAGGATCTGAATGCAAGACAGAATTGCAAGAAACAGATTTCAAGAGATAGATTGGACTCGTCTTTAACGCACATGAAAAGCGGCAGAATTTCGACAATGATGCAGTTGGCCCAAAAGGGCGTATGCGTTTTTTCCTGATTATATCCAGGAAAAAACGCATATGCACTTTATGGGCAACGAAGCAAGCAAGCAATGCAAATGTGCACAACAAAGAAGTCTCACTTCCCACCGGTCAAAAGGGCCATCCTAAAAAATTGTAAAAACCAGAAATGCAGGACAGGCCATGGAGAACAGGGAGCCTTTATACGCTGATGGGCAGTGTGTGAACTGCCGAGAGCCACTCTGGAGAAGTGTATGGTGGTTCCTAAATCATCTAAAAAACAGAGCTACAGAGCATAGGACACTTCCAATCATGGGAGTATATCTAGGGAAGTCTAAAAATCAACAAGACACAAGCACACCACAGTTTAGGGCTACTCTGTTTACAAGAACCTCAACTTCAGTACACCTTAAATATCCCAGGAAAGAGAACAATGGATAAAGAAGATGTGGTACTTATGTACAATGGAATATCTCTTCACCATGAAATCAATGTAATAAGGCTAGTAGAAGGATAAAGAGTGGATTTAGGTCCGATAATACTACTTGAAATAAGTCAAACAGAAAAAGAAACATATCATAAGATATCACTTATAGAGGGAGGGTAAATATGGCTGCACAAGAAATGAATTACAGAACAGAACAGTGTCTCACATTTAGAAAACACACTTATGTCAGCTTAAGGGGAAAGGAGAGGTGGGGTGATGCATAAAACCAGAGTTTGAAATTAGCACAGATACCGTTCAATAAACCAAATAGGTATTAGACAAGATCTACACCTTGCTCAATGAACTGGCCTCAACACACCCTATACACCGCAGAGAAATATATCTGAGTAATAAGAATCTTAAAACCCATGTATTGATATATCTCCATAAGGGAATCAAGTGTGTGCAGAGCGGCACAAACACAGCAGTGAAAATGAGCTAAACCCCATTATAGAAATAAATTTTAAAAACAAAACGCTGAAACAATGAAAGAGAGAAAAATTCTTACAAAATTCGCTCAGGGGCTGTGATGCAACCTGGATTGACCACATATAAACCCACAGCTGGATAAGACATAAGGCTGGACACTTGGGGCTGAGAGGATTGGTGAGCTTTGGTGAGCAACTGCCGAAAGTTTATGCAATACTTCATGCTACTCATTCCAAGGGTCCCAACACTCCAGGTTGAAGGGAATCTTCCTACAGCTAAACCATGCTTGGGAAACCCAGCGACTGGTATACCATATGATCGGGAAAGGTTTCTAAAACGCACCTCATTTTTGCTCTCCTGGGGCTCCGGATCGACATTCCAGCCGCTTTACTAACAACATCCCCACATGGAGTCAATGCCTTTAAGTTCTGGTATCGCACAGTCTGCAGTTAGTGCAGAGGATGAATGGGAATAGGGGGAACCAGTGAGAAACTAGCTGTAGCGGTTTCAATGGGCACATGTCACTCTAATGTCACATCAGTAAGAAGAATTAACCAAAGGCACAGCAAGGTGCCCCAGAAGAAAAATAGGGCTTCAAGGAATCCTGTGGTTATGGGGCAAGACCACAAAAATAAGAGCTGAAAAATGGGGCTAAGGGCCACTGCAATTCAAAAACCTGCAGAGTTATAAAGGCCAACTATTTTCAAAAAATATATTGAAGTAAAGCTATGAAGAGACATTGAAAGCAAGGCAGAATTGCAGGAAACCGATTTCAGGAGGTAGACTGGAATTGCATTGAAAGCATAGGAAAAGAGGCAGAACGTCCACAATGATGCACTTGGCCAAAAAGGGCGTATGCGTTTTTTCCTGAATATATTCAGGAAAAAACGCATACGCCCTTTTTGGCCAACCAAGCAAGCTTGCAAAGGAAATCTGCACTACAATGAAGTCTCACTTCCCCCCGGTCAAAAGGGCCATCTGAAAAAAGTGTAAAATCCAGAAAGGCAGGACAGGCCATGGAGAACTGGGAGCCTTGTTATGCTGATGGGCGGGATGTAAATTGCCAACAACCCCTCGGGAGAAGTGTATGGTGTTTCCTGAAACATCTAAAAAACAAAGCAACAGAACCGAGGGCACTTCAACTTATGGTCCTATAGCTTAGGGAAATTAAAATCAAAAAGACACAGCCACCCCAAAGTTTGGAACGGCTCTGTTTACAAGAACCTCGTTTACAGTACAAGTTCAACATCGCAGAAAGTGAAAAATGGATAAAGAAGTTGTGGTATTTACTTACAAAGCAATATCACTCAGCAATGAAATCTGTGTCATCAGGCCCTTAGCAGCACAATGAGTGGATTCAGGTATGATGATTCTAACTGAAGTAAGTCACACAGAAAAAGAAACATCATAAGATATCAGTAATACACAGAATGTAAACTTGGCTACACAGGAACTGAATTACAGAACAGAACAGGGACTCAAATTTAGAAAACCAACTTATGCTTGCTTAAGGGAAAAGGTGAGTTGGGGTGCTGCATTAAACCAGAGATTGAAATGAGCACAGATAAAGTTCCTTAAGTCAAATATGGAATAGACAAGAGCTACTCCTTGCTCAACGAAATTGACTCAACACCGCATATTAAACGCCTAAGAATGTACCTGACTAGTAAGTATCTTAAAACCTATGGATTGCTATGTCTCCGAAAGAGAATCAAGCATGTGTACAGGGGCATAAACGCAGCAGTGATAGGATTGGAGAGGTTCGGTGAGCAAATGAAGACCCTTTGAAGTCATATTGCATGGTACCGATTACACGGGTCTCAACTCTCCAGGTTTAAGGTATTCTTCCTTCAGCTAAAACATGCATGTGGAACCCAAGTATGATCAACCATGTGAACGGGAGACGTGTTCAAATATGTCTCAGTTTTCCTCCCCTGGTACTCGGGTGCAACATTCCAGACGCTTTACTAACACCCTCCCCACTTGGAGAGTGAGCGCCTTTAAGCTCCTGTTTGGCCCAGTTTGCAATTTCTGCGGAAGATGAACAGGAATAGCGAGAACCAATGAGAGACTAGCTGGAGGTGTCTGGACGGGCAAATTTAACTCTCATTTCCCACCAGGAAGAGGAAATAACCAAAGGCTCAGCGTGCCGTGCCGGAACCAGATTAGGGCCTGAAGCCATCCTGCGGTGTTGCAGCCAGCTCAAAAGAAAGCGAGTTGAAGAAAGGAGCTCAGGGGCACTGTAATTCACAAACCTGCAGAGTTATAAATGATAGCTATCGTCCAAAAATATACTGAAGTAAGGCTGCCAAGAGGACTTGAAACCGGGGCAGAATTGCAAGAAACCGATTTCAGGAGGTAGACTGGAATTGCAGTGAAAGCATAGGAAAAGAGGCAGAACGTCCTCAATGATGCACTTGGCCAAAAAGGCGTATGCGTTTTTTCCTGAATATATTCAGGAAAAAACACATACGCCCTTTTTGGCCAACCAAGCAAGCTTGCAAAGGAAATCTGCACTACAATGAAGTCTCACTTCCCCCCGGTCAAAAGGGCCATCTGAAAAAAGTGTAAAATCCAGAAAGGCAGGGCAAGCCATGGAGAACTGGGAGCCTTGTTATGCTGATGGGCGGGAAGTAAATTGCCAACAGACACTCGGGAGAAGTGTATGGTGTTTCCTGAAACATCTAAAAAACAAAGCAACAGAGCCTAGGGCACTTCCACTTATGGTCCTATAGCTTAGGGAAATTAAAATCAAAAAGACACAGCCACCCCAATGTTTGTGACAGCTCTGTTTACAAGAACCTCGTTTACCATACAAGTTCAATATCACAGAAAGTGAAAAATGGATAAAGAAGTTGTGGTACTCACGTACAATGCAATATCACTCAGCAATGAAATCTGTGTCACCAGGCCCGTAGCAGCACAATGAGTGGATTCGGGTATGGTGATTCTAACTGAAATAAGTCACACAGAAAAAGAAACATCAAAAAATATCACTAATACATGGAATGTAAACTTGGCTACAGTAGAACTGAATTCCAAAACAGAACAGGGTCTCAAATTTAGAAAACCAACTTATGCTTGCTTAAGGGGAAAGGTGAGTTGGGGTGCTGCATAAAACCAGAGATTGAAATGAGCACAGATAAAGTTCCTTAAGCCAAATATGGAATAGACAAGAGCTACTCCTTGCTCAACAAAATGGACTCAACACCCCATATTAAACGCCTAAGAATGTACCTGACTAGTAAGTATCTTAAAACCGATGGATTGCTATGTCTCCAAAAGAGAATCAAGCGTGTGTACAGGGGCATAAACGCAGCAGTGATAGGATTGGAGAGGTTCGGTGAGCAAATGAAGACCCTTTGAAGTCATATTGCATGGTACCCATTCCACGGGTCTCAACTCTCCAGGTTTAAGGTATTCTTCCTTCAGCTAAAACATGCATGTGGAACCCAGAGTATGACCAACCGTGTGAACGGGAGACGTTTTCAAATATGTCTCAGTTTTCCTCCCCTGGTACTCGGGTGCAACATTCCAGACGCTTTACTAACACTCTCCCCACTTGGAGAGTCAGCGCCTTTAGCCTCCTGTTTGGCCCAGTTTGCAATTTCTGCGCAAGATGAACAGGAATAGCGAGAACCAATGAGAGACTAGCTGGAGGTGTCTGGACGGGCAAATTTAACTCTCATTTCCCACCAGGAAGAGGAAATAACCAAACGCTCAGCGTGCCGTCCCGGAACAAGATTAGGGCCTGAAGCCATCCTGTGGTGTTGCGGCCAGCTCACAAGAAAGCGAGTTGAAGAAAGGAGCTCAGGGGCACTGTAATTCACAAACCTGCAGAGTTATAAATGACAGCTATCGTTCAAAAATATACTGAAGTAAGGCTGCCAAGAGGACTTGAAAGCGGGGAAGAATTGCAGGAATCCGATTTCAGGAGGTAGACTGGAATTGCATTGAAAGATAGGAAAAGAGGCAGAACGTCCACAATGATGCACTTGGCCAAAAAGGGCGTATGCGTTTTTTCCTGAATATATTCAGGAAAAAACGCATGCACACTTTTTGGCCAACCAAGCAAGCTTGCAAAGGAAATCTGCACTACAATGAAGTCGCACTTCCCCCAAGTCAAAAGGGCCATCTGAAAAAAGTGTAAAATCCAGAAAGGCAGGACAGGCCATGGAGAACTGGGAGCCTTGTTATGCTGATGGGCGGGATGTAAATTGCCAACAGACACTCGGGAGAAGTGTATGGTGTTTCCTGAAACATCTAAAAAACAAAGCAACAGAGCCTAGGGCACTTCCACTTATGGTCCTATAGCTTAGGGAAATTTAAATCAAAAAGACACAGCCACCCCAAAGTTTGGGACGCCTCTGTTTACAAGAACCTCGTTTACAGTACAAGTTCAACATCGCAGAAAGTGAAAAATGGATAAAGAAGTTGTGGTATTTACTTACAAAGCAATATCACTCAGCAATGAAATCTATGTCATCAGGCCCTTCGAAGCACAATGAGAGGATTCAGGTATGATGATTCTAACTGAAATAAGTCACACAGAAAAAGAAACATCATAAGATATCAGTAATACACGGAATGTAAACTTGGCTACACAGGAACTGAATTACAGAACAGAACAGGGTCTCAAATTTAGAAAACCAACTTATGCTTGCTTAAGGGTAAAGGTGAGTTGGGGTGCTGCATAAAACCAGAGATCGAAATGAGCACAGATAAAGTTCCTTAAGCCAAATATGGAATAGACAAGAGCTACTCCTTGCTCAGCGAAATGGACTCAACACCCCATATTAAACGCCTAAGAATGTACCTGACTAGTAAGTACCTTAAAACCTATGGATTGCTATGTCTCCGAAAGAGAATCAAGCATGTGTACAGGGGCATAAACGCAGCAGTGATAGGATTGGAGATGTTCGGTGAGCAAATGAAGACCCTTTGAAGTCATATTGCATGGTACCCATTCCACGGGTCTCAACTACCAAGGTTTAAGGTATTCTTCCTTCAGCTAAAACATGCATGTGGAACCTAGAGTATGATCAACCATGTGATCGGGAGACCTGTTCAAATATGTCTCAGTTTTCGTACCCTGGTACTCGGGTGCAACATTCCAGACGCTTTATTAACACTCTCCCGACTTGGAGAGTCAGTCCCTTTAACCTCCTGTTTGGCCCAGTTTGCAATTTCTGCGGAAGATGAACAGGAATAGCGAGAACCAATGAGAGACTAGCTGGAGGTGTCTGGACGGGCAAATTTAACTCTCATTTCCCACCAGGAAGAGGAATTAACGAAAGGCTCAGCGTGCCATGCCGGAAGCAGATTAGGGCCTGAAGCCATCCTGCGGTGTTGCGGCCAGCTCACAAGAAAGCGAGTTGAAGAAAGGAGCTCAGGGGCACTGTAATTCACAAACCTGCAGAGTTATAAATGACAGCTATCGTTCAAAAATATACTGAAGTAAGGCTGCCAAGAGGACTTGAAAGCGGGGCAGAATTGCAGGAAACTGATTTCAGGAGGTAGACTGGAATTGCATTGAAAGCATAGGAAAAGAGGCAGTACGTCCACAATGATGCACTTGGCCAAAAAGTGCGTATGCGTTTTTTCCTGAATATATTCAGGAAAAAACGCATACGCCCTTTTTGGCCAACCAAGCAAACTTGCAAAGGAAATCTGCACGACAATAAAGTCTCACTTCCCCCCGGTCAAAAGGGCCATCTGAAAAAAGTGTAAAATCCACAAAGGCAGGACAGGCCATGGAGAACTGGGAGCCTTGTTATGCTGATGGGCGGGATGTAAATTGCCAACAGACACTCGGGAGAAGTGTATGGTGTTTCCTGAAACATCTAAAAAACAAAGCAACAGAGCCTAGGGCACTTCCACTTATGGTCCTATAGCTTAGGGAAATTAAAATCAAAAAGACACAGCCACCCCAAAGTTTGGGATGCCTCTGTTTACAAGAACCTCGTTTACAGTACAAGTTCAACATCGCAGAAAGTGAAAAATGGATAAAGAAGTTGTGGTATTTACTTACAAAGCAATATCACTCAGCAATGAAATCTATGTCATCAGGCCCTTAGCAGCACAATGAGTGGATTCAGGTATGATGATTCTAACTGAAATAAGTCACACAGAAAAAGAAACATCATAAGATATCAGTAATACACGGAATGTAAACTTGGCTACACAGGAACTGAATTACAGAATAGAACAGTGTCTCAAATTTAGAAAACCAACTTATGCTTGCTTAAGGGGAAAGGTGAGTTGGGGTGCTGCATAAAACCAGAGATTGAAATGAGCACAGATAAAGTTCCTTAAGCCAAATATGGAATAGACAAGAGCTACTCCTTGCTCAACGAAATGGACTCAACACCGCATATTAAACGCCTAAGAATGTACCTGACTAGTAAGTATCTTAAAACCTATGGATTGCTATGTCTCCGAAAGAGAATCAAGCATGTGTACAGGGGCATAAACGCAGCAGTGATAGGATTGGAGAGGTTCGGTGAGCAAATGAAGACCCTTTGAAGTCATATTGCATGGTACCCATTCCACGGGTTTCAACTACCAAGGTTTAAGGTATTCTTCCTTCAGCTAAAACATGCATGTGGAACCTAGAGTATGATCAACCATGTGATCGGGAGACGTGTTCAAATATGTCTCAGTTTTCGTACCATGGTACTCGGGTGCAACATTCCAGATGCTTTACTAACACTCTCCCGACTTGGAGAGTCAGTCCCTTAAACCTCCTGTTTGGCCCAGTTTGCAATTTCTGCGGAAGATGAACAGGAATAGCGAGAACCAATGAGAGAGTAGCTGGAAGTGCCTGGACGGGCAAATTTAACTCTCATTTCCCACCAGGAAGAGGAAATAACCAAAGGCTCAGCGTGCCGTGCCGGAACCAGATTAGGGCCTGAAGCCATCCTGCGGTGTTTTGGCCAGCTCACAAGAAAACGAGTTGAAGAAAGGAGCTGTGGGGAACTGTAATGCACAAACCTGCAGAGTTATAAATGACAGCTATCGTCCAAAAATATACTGAAGTAAGGCTGCCAAGAGGACTTGAAAGCGGGGCAGAATTGCAGGAAACCGATTTCAGGAGGTAGACTGGAATTACATTGAAAACATAGGAAAAGAGGCAGAACGTCCACAATGATGCACTTGGCCAAAAAGGGCGTATGCGTTTTTACCTGAATATATTCAGGAAAAAACACATACGCCCTTTTTGGCCAACCAAGCAAGCTGGCAAAGGAAATCTGCACTACAATGAAGTCTCACTTCCCCCCAGTCAAAAGGGCCATCTGAAAAAAGTGTAAAATCCAGAAAGGCAGGACAGGCCATGGAGAACTGGGAGCCTTGTTATGCTGATGGGCGGGATGTAAATTGCCAACAGACACTCGGGAGAAGTGTATGGTGTTTCCTGAAACATCTAAAAAACAAAGCAAAAGAGCCTAGGACACTTCCACTTATGGTCCTATAGCTTAGGGAAATTAAAATCAAAAAGACACAGCCACCCCAAAGTTTGTGACGCCTCTGTTTACAAGATCCTTGTTTACAGTACAAGTTCAACATCACAGAAAGTGAAAAATGGATAAAGAATTAGTGGTATTTACTTACAAAGCAATATCACTCAGCAATGAAATCTATGTCATCAGGCCCTTAGCAGCACAATGAGTGGATTCAGGTATGATGATTCTAACTGAAATAAGTCACACAGAAAAAGAAACATCATAAGATATCAGTAATACACGGAATGTAAACGTGGCTACACAGGAACTGAATTACAGAACAGAACAGGGTCTCAAATTTAGAAAACCAACTTATGCTTGCTTAAGGGTAAAGGTGAGTTGGGGTACTGCATAAAACCAGAGATTGAAATGAGCACAGATAAAGTTCCTTAAGCCAAATATGGAATAGACAAGAGCTACTCCTTGCTCAACGAAATGGACTCAACACCCCATATTAAACGCCTAAGAATGTACCTGACTAGTAAGTATCTTAGAACCGATGGATTGCTATGTCTCCAAAAGAGAATCAAGTGTGTGTACAGGGGCATAAACGCAGCAGTGATAGGATTGGAGAGGTTCGGTGAGCAAATGAAGACCCTTTGAAGTCTTATTGCATGGTACCCATTCCACGGGTCTCAACTCTCCAGGTTTAATGTATTCTTCCTTCAGCTAAAACATGTATGTAGAACCCAGAGTATGATCAACCGTGTGATCGGGAGACGTGTTCAGATATGTCTCAGTTTTCGTACCCTGGTACTCGGGTGCAACATTCCAGACGCTTTACTAACACTCTCCACACTTGGAGAGTCAGCGCCTTTAACCTCCTGTTTGGCCCAGTTTGCAATTTCTGCGGAAGATGAACAGGAATAGGGAGAACCAATGAGAGACTAGCTTGAGGTGTCTGGACGGGCAAATTTAACTCTCATTTCCCACCAGGAAGAGGAATTAACCAAAGGCTCAGCGTGCCGTGCCGGAACCAGATTAGGGCCTGAAGCCATCCTGCGGTGTTTTGGCCAGCTCACAAGAAAGCGAGTTGAAGAAAAGAGCTCAGGGGCACTGTAATTCACAAACCTGCAGAGTTATAAATGACAGCTATCGTCCAAAAATATACTGAAGTAAGGCTGCCAAGAGGACTTGAATGTGGGGCAGAATTGCAGGAAACCGATTTCAGGAGGTAGACTGGAATTGCATTGAAAGCATAGGAAAAGAGGCAGAACGTCCACAATGATGCACTTGGCCAAAAAGGGCGTATGCGTTTTTTCCTGAATATATTCAGGAAAAAACGCATACGCCCTTTTTGGCCAACCAAGCAAGCTTGCAAAGGAAATCTGCACTACAATGAAGTCTCACTTCCCCCCAGTCAAAAGGGCCATCTGAAAAATGTGTAAAATCCAGAAAGGCAGGACAGGCCATGGAGAACTGGGAGCCTTGTTATGCTGATGGGCGGGAAGTAAATTGCCAACAGACACTCGGGAGAAGTGTATGGTGTTTCCTGAAACATCTAAAAAACAAAGCAACAGAGCCTAGGGCACTTCCACTTATGGTCCTATAGCTTAGGGAAATTAAAATCAAAAAGACACAGCCACCCCAATGTTTGTGACAGCTCTGTTTACAAGAACCTCGTTTACCGTACAAGTTCAATATCACAGAAAGTGAAAAATGGATAAAGAAGTTGTGGTACTCACGTACAATGCAATATCACTCAGCAATGAAATCTGTGTCAGCAGGCCCGTAGCAGCACAATGAGTGGATTCGGGTATGGTGATTCTAACTGAAATAAGTCACACAGAAAAAGAAACATCAAAAAATATCTCTAATACATGGAATGTAAACTTGGCTACAGAAGAACTGAATTCAAAAACAGAACAGGGTCTCAAATTTAGAAAACCAACTTATGCTTGCTTAAGGGGAAAGGTGAGTTGGGGTGCTGCATAAAACCAGAGATTGAAATGAGCACAGATAAAGTTCCTTAAGCCAAATATGGAATAGACAAGAGCTACTCCTTGCTCAACAAAATGGACTCAACACCCCATATTAAACGCCTAAGAATGTACCTGACTAGTAAGTATCTTAAAACATATGGATTGCTATGTCTCCAAAAGAGAATCAAGCGTGTGTACAGGGGCATAAACACAGCAGTGATAGGATTGGAGAGGTTCGGTGAGCAAATGAAGACCCTTTGAAGTCATATTGCATGGTACCCATTCCACGGGTCTCAACTCTCCAGGTTTAAGGTATTCTTCCTTCAGCTAAAACATGCATGTGGAACCCAGAGTATGACCAACCGTGTGAACGGGAGACGTGTTCAAATATGTCTCAGTTTTCCTCCCCTGGTACTCGGGTGCAACATTCCAGACGCTTTACTAACACTCTCCCCACTTGGAGAGTCAGCGCCTTTAGCCTCCTGTTTGGCCCAGTTTGCAATTTCTGCGCAAGATGAACAGGAATAGCGAGAACCAATGAGAGACTAGCTGGAGGTGTCTGGACGGGCAAATTTAACTCTCATTTCCCACCAGGAAGAGGAAATAACCAAACGCTCAGCGTGCCGTCCCGGAACAAGATTAGGGCCTGAAGCCATCCTGTGGTGTTGCGGCCAGCTCACAAGAAAGCGAGTTGAAGAAAGGAGCTCAGGGGCACTGTAATTCACAAACCTGCAGAGTTATAAATGACAGCTATCGTTCTAAAATATACTGAAGTAAGGCTGCCAAGAGGACTTGAAAGCGGGGAAGAATTGCAGGAAACCGATTTCAGGAGGTAGACTGAAATTGCATTGAAAGATAGGAAAAGAGGCAGAACGTCCACAATGATGCACTTGGCCAAAAAGGGCGTATGCGTTTTTTCCTGAATATATCAGGAAAAAACGCATACGCCCTTTTTGGCCAACCAAGCAAACTTGCAAAGGAAATCTGCACTACAATGAAGTCTCACTTCCCCCCGGTCAAAAGGGCCATCTGAATAAAGTGTAAAATCCAGAAAGGCAGGACAGGCCATGGAGAACTGGGAGCCTTGTTATGCTGATGGGCGGGATGTAAATTGCCAACAGACACTAGGGAGAAGTGTATGGTGTTTCCTGAAACATCTAAAAAACAAAGCAACAGATCCTAGGGCACTTCCACTTATGGTCCTATAGCTTAGGGAAATTAAAATCAAAAAGACACAGCCACCCCAAAGTTTGGGACGCCTCTGTTTACAAGAACCTCGTTTACAGTACAAGTTCAACATCGCAGAAAGTGAGAAATGGATAAAGAAGTTGTGATATTTACTTACAAAGCAATATCACTCAGCAATGAAATCTATGTCATCAGGCCCTTAGCAGCACAATGAGTGGATTCAGGTATGATGATTCTAACTGAAATAAGTCACACAGAAAAAGAAACATCATAAGATATCACTAATACATGGAATGTAAACTTGGCTACACAGGAACTGAATTCCAAAACAGAACAGGGTGTCAAATTTAGAAAACCAACTTATGCTTACTTAAGGGTAAAGGTGAGTTGGGGTGCTGCATAAAACCAGAGATTGAAATGAGCACAGATAAAGTTCCTTAAGCCAAATATGGAATGGACAAGAGCTACTCCTTGCTCAATGAAATGGACTCAACACCGCATATTAAACGCCTAAGAATGTACCTGACTAGTAAGTATCTTAAAACCTATGGATTGCTATGTCTCCGAAAGAGAATCAAGCATGTGTACAGGGGCATAAACGCAGCAGTGATAGGATTGGAGAGGTTCGGTGAGCAAATGAAGACCCTTTGAAGTCATATTGCATGGTACCCATTCCACGGGTTTCAACTACCCAGGTTTAAGGTATTCTTCCTTCAGCTAAAACATGCATGTGGAACCTAGAGTATGATCAACCATGTGATCGGGAGACGTGTTCAAATATGTCTCAGTTTTCGTAGCCTGGTACTCGGGTGCAACATTCCAGACGCTTTACTAACACTCTCCCGACTTGGAGAGTCAGTCCCTTTAACCTCCTGTTTGGCCCAGTTTACAATTTCTGCGGAAGATGAACAGGAATAGCGAGAACCAATGAGAGACTAGCTGGAGGTGTCTGGACGGGCAAATTTAACTCTCATTTCCCACCAGGAAGAGGAATTAACCAAAGGCTCAGCGTGCCATGCCGGAACCATATTAGGGCCTGAAGCCATCCTGCGGTGTTGCGGGTAGCTCACAAGAAAGCGAGTTGAAGAAAGGAACTCAGGGGCACTGTTATTCACTAACCTGCAGAATAATAAATGACAGCTATTGTCCAAAAACATACTGTAGTAAGGCTGCCAAGAGGACTTGAAAGCGGGGAAAAATTGCAGGAAACCGATTTCAGGAGGTAGACAGGAATTGCATTGAAAGCATAGGAAAAGAGGCAGAACGTCCACAATGATGCACTTGGCCAAAAAGGGCGTATGCGTTTTTTCCTGAATATATTTAGGAAAAAACGCATACGCCCTTTTTGGCCAACCAAGCAAGCTTACAAAGGAAATCTGCACTACAATGTAGTCTCACTTCCCCCCAGTCAAAAGGGCCATCTGAAAAAAGTGTAAAATCCAGAAAGGCAGGACAGGCCATGGAGAACTGGGAGCCTTGTTATGCTGATGGGCGGGATGTAAATTGCCAACAGACACTCGGGAGAAGTGTATGGTGTTTCCTGAAACATCTAAAAAACAAAGCAACAGAGCCTAGGGCACTTCCACTTATGGTCCTATAGCTTAGGGAAATTAAAATAAAAAAGACGCAGCCACCCCAAAGTTTGGGACGCCTCTGTTTACAAGAACCTCGTGTACAGTACAAGTTCAATATCACAGAAAGTGAAAAATGGATAAAGAAGTTGTGGTATTTACGTACAATGCAGAATCACTCAGCAATGAAATCTATGTCATCAGGCCCGTAGCAGCATAATCAGTGGATTCAGGTATGGTGATTCTAACTGAAATAAGTCACACAGAAAAAGAAACATCAAAAAATATCACTAATACACTGAATGTAAACTTGGCTACAGAGGAACTGAATTCCAAAGCAGAACAGGGTCTCAAATTTAGAAAAGCAACTTATGCTTGCTTAAGGAGAAAGGTGAGTTGGGGTGCTGCATAAAACCAGAGATTGAAATGAGCACAGATAAAGTTCCTTAAGCCAAATATGGAATAGACAAGAGCTACTCCTTGCTCAACGAAATGGACTCAACACCCCATATTAAACGCCTAAGAATGTACCTGACTAGTAAGTATCTTAAAACCTATGGATTGCTATGTCTCCAAAAGAGAATCAAGCGTGTGTACAGGGGCATAAACGCAGCAGTGATAGGATTGGAGAGGTGCGGTGAGCAAATGAAGACCCTTTGAAGTCATATTGCATGGTACCCATTCCACGGATCTCAACTCTCCGGGTTTAAGGTATTCTTCCTTTAGCTAAAACATGCATGTGGATCCCAGAGTATGATCAACGATGTGATCGGGATACGTGTTCAGATATGTCTCAGTTTTCGTCCCCTGGTACTTGGGTGCAACATTCCAGACGCTTTACTAAAACTCTCCCGACTTGGAGAGTCAGTCCCTTTAACCTCCTGTTTGGCCCAGTTTGCAATTTCTGCGGAAGATGAACAGGAATAGCGAGAACCAATGAGAGACTAGCTGGAGGTGTCTGGACGGGCAAATTTAACTCTCATTTCCCACCAGGAAGAGGAAATAACCAAAGCCACAGCGTGCCATGCCTGAACCAGATTAGGGCCTGAAGCCATTCTGCATTGTTGCGGCCAGCTCAAAAGAACGCGAGTTGAAGAAAGGAGCTCAGGGGCACTGTCATTCACAAACCTGCAGAGTTATAAATGACAGCTATCGTCCAAAAATATACTGAAGTAAGGCTGCCAAGAGGACTTGAAAGCGGGGCAGAATTGCAGGAAACCGATTTCAGGAGGTAGACTGGAATTGCACTGAAAACATAGGAAAAGAGGCAGAACGTCCACAATGATGCACTTGGCCAAAAAGGGCGTATGTGTTTTTCCCTGAATATATTCAGGAAAAAACGCATACGCCCTTTTTGGCCATCCAAGCAAGCTTGCAAAGGAAATCTGCACTACAATGAAGTCGCACTTCCCCCCAGTCAAAAGCGTCATCTGAAAAAAGTGTAAAATCCAGAAAGGCAGGACAGGCCATGGAGAACTGGGAGCCTTGTTATGCTGATGGGCGGGATGTAAATTGCCAACAGACACTCGGGAGAAGTGTATGGTGTTTCCTGAAACATCTAAAAAACAAAGCAACAGAACCTAGGGCACTTCCACTTATGGTCCTATAGCTTAGGGAAATTAAAATAAAAAAGACGCAGCCACCCCAAAGTTTGGGACGCCTCTGTTTACAAGAACCTCGTGTACAGTACAAGTTCAATATCACAGAAAGTGAAAAATGGATAAAGAAGTTGTGGTATTTACGTACAATGCAGAATCACTCAGCAATGAAATCTATGTCATCAGGCCCGTAGCAGCATAATCAGTGGATTCAGGTATGGTGATTCTAACTGAAATAAGTCACACAGAAAAAGAAACATCAAAAAATATCACTAATACACTGAATGTAAACTTGGCTACAGAGGAACTGAATTCCAAAGCAGAACAGGGTCTCAAATTTAGAAAAGCAACTTATGCTTGCTTAAGGAGAAAGGTGAGTTGGGGTGCTGCATAAAACCAGAGATTGAAATGAGCACAGATAAAGTTCCTTAAGCCAAATATGGAATAGACAAGAGCTACTCCTTGCTCAACGAAATGGACTCAACACCCCATATTAAACGCCTAAGAATGTACCTGACTAGTAAGTATCTTAAAACCTATGGATTGCTATGTCTCCAAAAGAGAATCAAGCGTGTGTACAGGGGCATAAACGCAGCAGTGATAGGATTGGAGAGGTTCGGTGAGCAAATGAAGACCCTTTGAAGTCATATTGCATGGTACCCATTCCACGGGTCTCAACTCTCCGGGTTTAAGGTATTCTTCTTTAGCTAAAACATGCATGTGGATCCCAGAGTATGATCAACGATGTGATCGGGATACGTGTTCAGATATGTCTCAGTTTTCGTCCCCTGGTACTTGGGTGCAACATTCCAGACGCTTTACTAAAACTCTCCCGACTTGGAGAGTCAGTCCCTTTAACCTCCTGTTTGGCCCAGTTTGCAATTTCTGCGGAAGATGAACAGGAATAGCGAGAACCAATGAGAGACTAGCTGGAGGTGTCTGGACGGGCAAATTTAACTCTCATTTCCCACCAGGAAGAGGAAATAACCAAAGCCACAGCGTGCCATGCCTGAACCAGATTAGGGCCTGAAGCCATTCTGCATTGTTGCGGCCAGCTCAAAAGAACGCGAGTTGAAGAAAGGAGCTCAGGGGCACTGTAATTCACAAACCTGCAGAGTTATAAATGACAGCTATCGTCCAAAAATATACTGAAGTAAGGCTGCCAAGAGGACTTGAAAGCGGGGCAGAATTGCAGGAAACCGATTTCAGGAGGTAGACTGGAATTGCATTGAAAGCATAGGAAAAGAGGAAGAACGTCCACAATGATGCACTTGGCCAAAAAGGGCGTATGTGTTTTTCCCTGAATATATTCAGGAAAAAACGCATACGCCCTTTTTGGCCATCCAAGCAAGCTTGCAAAGGAAATCTGCACTACAATGAAGTCGCACTTCCCCCCGGTCAAAAGCATCATCTGAAAAAAGTGTAAAATCCAGAAAGGCAGGACAGGCCATGGAGAACTGGGAGCCTTGTTATGCTGATGGGAGGGATGTAAATTGCCAACAGACACTCGGGAGAAGTGTATGGTGTTTCCTGAAACATCTAAAAAACAAAGCAACAGAGCCTAGGGCACTTCCACTTATGATCCTATAGCTTAGGGAAATTAAAATCAAAAAGACACAGCCACCCCAAAGTTTGGGACGCCTCTGTTTACAAGAACCTCGTTTACAGTACAAGTTCAACATCGCAGAAAGTGAGAAATGGATAAAGAAGTTGTGATATTTACTTACAAAGCAATATCACTCAGCAATGAAATCTATGTCATCAGGCCCTTAGCAGCACAATGAGTGGATTCAGGTATGATGATTCTAACTGAAATAAGTCACACAGAAAAAGAAACATCATAAGATATCAGTAATACACGAAATGTAAACTTGGCTACACAGGAACTGAATTACAGAACAGAACAGGGTCTCAAATTTAGAAACCAACTTATGCTTGCTTAAGGGTAAAGGTGAGTTGGGGTGCTGCATAAAACCAGAGATCGGAATGAGCACAGATAAAGTTCCTTAAGCCAAATATGGAATAGACAAGAGCTACTCCTTGCTCAACGAAATGGACTCAACACCCCATATTAAACGCCTAAGAATGTACCTGACTAGTAAGTATCTTAAAACCTATGGATTGCTATGTCTCCGAAAGAGAATCAAGCATGTGTACAGGGGCATAAACGCAGCAGTGATAGGATTGGAGAGGTTCGGTGAGCAAATGAAGACCCTTTGAAGTCATATTGCATGGTACCCATTCCAAGGGTCTCAACTCTCCAGGTTTAAGGTATTCTTCCTTCAGCTAAAACATGCATGTGGAACCCAGAGTATGATCAACCGTGTGAACGGGAGATGTGTTCAAATATGTCTCAGTTTTCCTCCCCTGGTACTCGGGTGCAACATTGCAGACGCTTTACTAACACTCTCCACACTTAGAGAGTCAGCGCCTTTAACCTCCTGTTTGGCCCAGTTTGCAATTTCTGCGGAAGATGAACAGGAATAGGGAGAACCAATGAGAGACTATCTGGAGGTGTCTGGACGGGCAAATTTAACTCTCATTTCCCACCAGGAAGAGGAAATAACCAAAGGCTCAGCGTGCCATGCCGGAACCAGATTAGGGCCTGAAGCCATTCTGCGGTGTTGCGGCCAGGTCACAAGAAAGCGAGTTGAAGAAAGGAGCTCAGGGGCACTGTAATTCACAAACCTGCAGAGTTATAAATGACAGCTATCATCCAAAAATAGACTGAAGTAAGGCTGCCAAGAGGACTTGAAAGCGGGGCAGAATTGCAGGAAACCGATTTCAGGAGGTAGACTGGAATTGCATTGAAAGCATAGGAAAAGAGGCAGAACGTCCACAATGATGCACTTGGCCAAAAAGGGCGTATGCGTTTTTTCCTGAATATATTCAGGAAAAAACGCATACGCCCTTTTTGGCCAACCAAGCAAGCTTGCAAAGGAAATCTGCACTACAATGAAGTCGCACTTCCCCCCGGTCAAAAGGGCCATCTGAAAAAAGTGTAAAATCCAGAAAGGCAGGACAGGCCATGGAGAACTGGGAGCCTTGTTATGCTGATGGGCGGGATGTAAATTGCCAACAGACACTCGGGAGAAGTGTATGGTGTTTCCTGAAACATCTAAAAAACAAAGCAACAGAGCCTAGGGCACTTCCACTTATGGTCCTATAGCTTAGGGAAATTAAAATCAAAAAGACACAGCCACCCCAACGTTTGGGACTCCTCTGTTTACAAGAACCTCGTTTACCGTACAAGTTCAATATCACAGAAAGTGAAAAATGGATAAAGAACTTGTGGTACTTACCTACAATGCAGAATCACTCAACAATGAAATCTATGTCATCAGGCCCGTAGCAGCATAATGAGTGGATTGAGGTACGATGATTCTAACTGAAATAAGTCACACAGAAAAAGAAACATCATAAGATATCACTAATACACGGAATGTAAACTTGGCTACACAGGAAATGAATTCCAAAACAGAACAGGGTCTCAAATTTAGAAAACGAACTTATGCTTGCTTAAGGGGAAAGGTGAGTTGGGGTGCTGCATAAAACCAGAGATCGAAATGAGCACAGATAAAGTTCCTTAAGCCAAATATGGAATAGACAAGAGCTACTCCTTGCTCAACGAAATGGACTCAACACCCCATATTAAACGCCTAAGAATGTACCTGACTAGTAAGTATCTTAAAACCTATGGATTGCTATGTCTCCGAAAGAGAATCAAGCATGTGTACAGGGGCATAAACGCAGCAGTGATAGGATTGGAGAGGTTCGGTGAGCAAATGAAGACCCTTTGAAGTCATATTGCATGGTACCCATTCCACAGGTTTCAACTACCCAGGTTTAAGGTATTCTTCCTTCAGCTAAAACATGCATGTGGAACCTAGAGTATGATCAACCATGTGATCGGGAGACGTGTTCAAATATGTCTCAGTTTTCGTACCCTGGTACTCGGGTGCAACATTCCAGATGCTTTACTAACACTCTCCCGACTTGGAGAGTCAGTCCCTTTAACCTCCTGTTTGGCCCACTTTGCAATTTCTGCGGAAGATGAACAGGAATAGCGAGAACCAATGAGAGACTAGCTGGAGGTGTCTGGACGGGCAAATTTAACTCTCATTTCCCACCAGGAAGAGGAATTAACGAAAGGCTCAGCGTGCCGTGCCGGAACCAGATTAGGGCCTGAAGCCATCCTGCGGTGTTGCGGCCAGCTCACAAGAAAGCAAGTTGAAGAAAGGAGCTCAGGGGCACTGTAATTCACAAACCTGCAGAGTTATAAATGACAGCTATCGTCCAAAAATATACTGAAGTAAGGCTGCCAAGAGGACTTGAAAGCGGGGCAGAATTGCAGGAAACCGATTTCAGGAGGTAGACTGGAATTGCATTGAAAGCATAGGAAAAGAGGCAGAACGTCCACAATGATGCACTTGGCCAAAAAGTGCGTATGCGTTTTTTCCTGAATATATTCAGGAAAAAACGCATACACCCTTTTTGGCCAACCAAGCAAGCTTGCAAAGGAAATCTGCACTACAATGAAGTCTCACTTCCCCCTGGTCAAAAGGGCCATCTGAAAAAAGTGTAAAATCCAGAAAGGCAGGACAGGCCATGGAGAACTGGAAGCCTTGTTATGCTGATGGGCGGGATGTAAATTGCCAACAGACACTTGGGAGAAGTGTACGGTGTTTCCTGAAACATCTAAAAAACAAAACAACAGAGCCTAGGGCACTTCCACTTATGGTCCTATAGCTTAGGGAAATTAAAATCAAAAAGACACAGCCACCCCTAAATTTGGGACTCCTCTGTTTACAAGAACCTCGTTTACCGTACAAGTTCAATATCACAGAAAGTGAAAAATGGATAAAGAACTTGTGGTACTTACGTACAATGCAGTATCACTCAGCAATGAAACCTATGTCATCAGGCCCGTAGCAGCATAATGAGTGGACTCAGGTACGATGATTCTAACTGAAATAAGTCACACAGAAAATGAAATATCATAAGATATCACTAATACACAGAATGTAAACTTGGCTACACAGGAACTGAATTCCAAAACAGAACAGGGTCTCAAATTTAGAAAACCAACTTATGCTTGCTTAAGGGGAAAGGTGAGTTGGGGTGCTGCATAAAACCAGAGATTGAAATGAGCACAGATAAAGTTCCTTAAGCCAAATATGGAATAGACAAGAGCTATTCCTTGCTCAACGAAATGGACTCAATACCGCATATTAAACGCCTAAGAATGTACCTGACTAGTAAGTATCTTAAAACCTATGGATTGCTATGTCTCCAAAAGAGAATCAAGCGTGTGTACAGGGGCATAAACGCAGCAGTGATAGGATTGGAGAGGTTCGGTGAGCAAATGAAGACCCTTTGAAGTCATATTGCATGGTACCGATTCCACGGGTCTCAACTCTCCAGGTTTAAGGTATTCTTCCTTCAGCTAAAACATGCATGTGGAACCCAGAGTATGATTAACCGTGTGAATGGGAGACGTGTTCAAATATGTCTCAGTTTTCCTCCCCTGGTACTCAGGTGCAACATTCCAGACGCTTTACTAACACTCTCCCCACTTGGAGAGTCAGCGCCTTTAACCTCCTGTTTGGCCCAGTTTGCAATTTCTGCGGAAGATGAACAGGAATAGGGAGAACCAATGAGAGACTAGCTTGAGGTGTCTGGACGGGCAAATTTAACTCTCATTTCCCACCAGGAAGAGGAATTTACCAAAGGCTAAGCATGCCGTGCCGGAAGCAGATTAGGGCCTGAAGCCATCCTGCGGTGTTGCGGCCAGCTCAAAAGAAAGCGAGTTGAAGAAAGGAGCTCAGTGGCACTGTAATTCACAAACCTGCAGAGTTATAAATGACAGCTATCGTCCAAAAATATACTGAAGTAAGGCTGCCAAGAGGACTTGAAAGTGGGGCAGAATTGCAGGAAACCGATTTCAGGAGGTAGACTGGAATTGCATTGAAAGCATAGGAAAAGAGGCAGAACGTCCACAATGATGCACTTGGCCAAAAAGGGCGTATGCGTTTTTTCCTGCATATATTCAGGAAAAAACGCATACGCCCTTTTTGGCCAACCAAGCAAGCTTGCAAAGGAAATCTGCACTACAATGAAGTCTCACTTCCCCCCGGTCAAAAGGGCTATCTGAAAAAAGTGTAAAATCCAGAAAGGCAGGACAGGCCATGGAGAACTGGGAGCCTTGTTATGCTGATGGGCGGGATGTAAATTGCCAACAGACACTCGGGAGAAGTGTATGGTGTTTCCTGAAACATCTAAAAAACAAAGCAACAGAGCCCAGGGCACTTGCACTTATGGTCCTATAGCTTAGGGAAATTAAAATCAAAAAGACACAGCCACCCCAAAGTTTGGGACGCCTCTGTTTACAAGAACCTCGTTTACCGTACAAGTTCAATATCACAGAAAGTGAAAAATGGATAAAGAACTTGTGGTACTTACCTACAATGCAGTATCACTCAACAATGAAATCTATGTCATCAGGCCCATAGCAGCATAATGAGTGGATTGAGGTACGCTGATTCTAACTGAAATAAGTCACACAGAGAAAGAAACATCATAAGATATCAGTAATACACGCAATGTAAACTTGGCTACACAGGAACTGAATTCCAAAACAGAACAGGGTCTCAAATTTAGAAAACCAACTTATGCTTGCTTAAGGGTAAAGGTGAGTTGGGGTGCTGCATAAAACCAGAGATCGAAATGAGCACAGATAAAGTTCCTTAAGCAAAATATGGAATAGACAAGAGCTACTCCTTGCTCAATGAAATGGACTCAACACCGCATATTAAATGCCTAAGAATGTACCTGAATAGTAAGTATCTTAAAACCTATGGATTGCTATGTCTCCGAAAGAGAATCAAGCATGTGTACAGGGGCATAAACGCAGCAGTGATAGGATTGGAGATGTTCGGTGAGCAAATGAAGACCCTTTGAAGTCATATTGCATGGTACCCATTCCACGGGTTGCAACTACCCAGGTTTAAGGGATTCTTCCTTCAGCTAAAACATGCATGTGGAACCTAGAGCATGATCAACCGTGTTAACGGGAGATGTGTTCAAATATGTCTCAGTTTTCGTACCCTGGTACTCGGGTGCAACATTCCAGACGCTTTACTAACACTCTCCCGACCTGGAGAGTCAGTCCCTTTAACCTCCTGTTTGGCCCAGTTTGCAATTTCTGCGGAAGATGAACAGGAATAGCGAGAACTAATGAGAGACTAACTGGAGGTGTCTGGACGGGCAAATTTAACTCTCATTTCCCACCAGGAAGAGGAATTAACGAAAGGCTCA
The DNA here is from genome assembly GCF_949987515.2 of Delphinus delphis. Lineage (NCBI taxonomy): Eukaryota > Metazoa > Chordata > Mammalia > Artiodactyla > Delphinidae > Delphinus > Delphinus delphis. The sequence goes on along the minus strand of NW_027192678.1, from coordinate 1,668,715 downwards.
GCGTGCCGTGCCGGAACCAGATTAGGGCCTGAAGCCATCCTGCGGTGTTGCGGCCAGGTCACAAGAAAGCGAGTTGAAGAAAGGAGTTCAGGGGCACTGTAATTCACAAACCTGCAGAGTTATAAATGACAGCTATCGTCCAAAAATATACTGAAGTAAGGCTGCCAAGAGGACTTGAAAGCGGGGCAGAATTGCAGGAAACCGATTTCAGGAGGTAGACTGGAATTGCATTGAAAGCATAGGAAAAGAGGCAGAACGTCCACAATGATGCACTTGGCCAAAAAGGGCGTATGTGTTTTTCCCTGAATATATTCAGGAAAAAACGCATATGCCCTTTTTGGCCATCCAAGCAAGCTTGCAAAGGAAATCTGCACTACAATGAAGTCTCACTTCCCCCCGGTCAAAAGGGCCATCTGAAAAAAGTGTAAAATCCAGAAAGGCAGGACAGGCCATGGAGAACTGGGAGCCTTGTTATGCTGATGGGCGTGATGTAAATTGCCAACAGACACTGGGGAGAAGTGTATGGTGTTTCCTGAAACATCTAAAAAACAAAGCAACAGAGCCTAGGGCACTTCCACTTATGGTCCTATAGCTTAGGGAAATTAAAATCAAAAAGACACAGCCACCCCAAAGTTTGGGACGCCTCTGTTTACAAGAACCTCGTTTACAGTACAAGTTCAACATCGCAGAAAGTGAGAAATGGATAAAGAAGTTGTGATATTTACTTACAAAGCAATATCACTCAGCAATGAAATCTATGTCATCAGGCCCTTAGCAGCACAATGAGTGGATTCAGGTATGATGATTCTAACTGAAATAAGTCACACAGAAAAAGAAACATCATAAGATATCAGTAATACACGGAATGTAAACTTGGCTACACAGGAACTGAATTACAGAACAGAACAGGGTCTCAAATTTAGAAACCAACTTATGCTTGCTTAAGGGTAAAGGTGAGTTGGGGTGCTGCATAAAACCAGAGATCGAAATGAGCACAGATAAAGTTCCTTAAGCCAAATATGGAATAGACAAGAGCTACTCCTTGCTCAACGAAATGGACTCAACACCGCATATTAAACGCCTAAGAATGTACCTGACTAGTAAGTATATTAAAACCTATGGATTGCTATGTCTCCGAAAGAGAATCAAGCATGTGTACAGGGGCATAAACGCAGCAGTGATAGGATTGGAGAGGTTCGGTGAGCAAATGAAGACCCTTTGAAGTCATATTGCATGGTACCCATTCCAAGGGTCTCAACTCTCCAGGTTTAAGGTATTCTTCCTTCAGCTAAAACATGCATGTGGAACCCAGAGTATGATCAACCGTGTTAACGGGAGATGTGTTCAAATATGTCTCAGTTTTCCTCCCCTGGTACTCGGGTGCAACATTGCAGACGCTTTACTAACACTCTCCACACTTAGAGAGTCAGCGCCTTTAACCTCCTGTTTGGCCCAGTTTGCAATTTCTGCGGAAGATGAACAGGAATAGCGAGAACCAATGAGAGACTAGCTGGAGGTGTCTGGACGGGCAAATTTAACTCTCATTTCCCACCAGGAAGAGGAATTAACGAAAGGCTCAGCGTGCCGTGCCGGAACCAGATTAGGGCCTGAAGCCATCCTGCGGTGTTGCGGCCAGCTCACAAGAAAGCGAGTTGAAGAAAGGAGCTCAGGGGCACTGTAATTCACAAACCTGCAGAGTTATAAATGACAGCTATCGTCCAAAAATATACTGAAGTAAGGCTGCCAAGAGGACTTGAAAGCGGGGCAGAATTGCAGGAAACCGATTTCAGGAGGTAGACTGGAATTGCATTGAAAGCATAGGAAAAGAGGCAGAACGTCCACAATGATGCACTTGGCCAAAAAGGGCGTATGCGTTTTTTCCTGAATATATTCAGGAAAAAACGCATACGCCCTTTTTGGCCATCCAAGCAAGCTTGCAAAGGAAATCTGCACTACAATGAAGTCGCACTTCCCCCCGGTCAAAAGGGCCATCTGAAAAAAGTGTAAAATCCAGAAAGGCAGGACAGGCCATGGAGAACTGGGAGCCTTGTTATGCTGATGGGCGGGATGTAAATTGCCAACAGACACTTGGGAGAAGTGTATGGTGTTTCCTGAAACATCTAAAAAACAAAGCAACAGAGCCTAGGGCACTTCCACTTATGGTCCTATAGCTTAGGGAAATTAAAATCAAAAAGACACAGCCACCCCAAAGTTTGGGACGCCTCTGTTTACAAGAACCTCGTTTACAGTACAAGTTCAACATCGCAGAAAGTGAGAAATGGATAAAGAATTTGTGATATTTACTTACAAAGCAATATCACTCAGCAATGAAATCTATGTCATCAGGCCCTTAGCAGCACAATGAGTGGATTCAGGTATGATGATTCTAACTGAAATAAGTCACACAGAAAAAGAAACATCATAAGATATCAGTAATACACGGAATGTAAACTTGGCTACACAGGAACTGAATTACAGAACAGAACAGGGTCTCAAATTTAGAAACCAACTTATGCTTGCTTAAGGGTAAAGGTGAGTTGGGGTGCTGCATAAAACCAGAGATCGAAATGAGCACAGATAAAGTTCCTTAAGCCAAATATGGAATAGACAAGAGCTACTCCTTGCTCAACGAAATGGACTCAACACCCCATATTAAATGCCTAAGAATGTACCTGACTAGTAAGTATCTTAAAACCTATGGATTGCTATGTCTCCGAAAGAGAATCAAGCATGTGTACAGGGGCATAAACGCAGCAGTGATAGGATTGGAGAGGTTCGGTGAGCAAATGAAGACCCTTTGAAGTCATATTGCATGGTACCCATTCCACGGGTTTCAACTACCCAGGTTTCAGGTATTCTTCCTTCAGCTAAAACATGCATGTGGAACCTAGAGTATGATCAACCATGTGATCGGGAGACGTGTTCAAATACGCTTCAGTTTTCGTACCCTGGTCCTCGGGTGCAACATTCCAGACGCTTTACTAACACTCTCCTGACTTGGAGAGTCAGTCCCTTTAACCTCCTGTTTGGCCCAGTTTGCAATTTCTGCGGAAGATGAACAGGAATAGGGAGAACCAATGAGAGACTAGCTGGAGGTGTCTGGACGGGCAAATTTAACTCTCATTTCCCACCAGGAAGAGGAAATAACCAAAGGCTCAGCGTGCCGTGCCGGAACCAGATTAGGGCCTGAAGCCATCCTGCGGTGTTGTGGCCAGGTCACAAGAAAGCGAGTTGAAGAAAGGAGCTCAGGGGCACTGTAATTCACAAACCTGCAGAGTTATAAATGACAGCTATCGTCCAAAAATATACTGAAGTAAGGCTGCCAAGAGGACTTGAAAGCGGGGCAGAATTACAGGAAACCGATTTCAGGAGGTAGACTGGAATTGCATTGAAAGCATAGGAAAAGAGGCAGAACGTCCACAATGATGCACTTGGCCAAAAAGGGCGTATGCGTTTTTTCCTGAATATATTCAGGAAAAAACGCATACGCACTTTTTGGCCAACCAAGCAAGCTTGCAAAGGAAATCTGCACTACAATGAAGTCTCACTTCCCCCCGGTCAAAAGGGCCATCTGAAAAAAGTGTAAAATCCAGAAAGGCAGGACAGGCCATGGAGAACTGGGAGCCTTGTTATGCTGATGGGCGGGATGTAAATTGCCAACAGACACTCGGGAGAAGTGTATGGTGTTTCCTGAAACATCTAAAAAACAAAGCAACAGAGCCTAGGGCACTTCCACTTATGGTCCTATAGCTTAGGGAAATTAAAATCAAAAAGACACAGCCACCCCAATGTTTGGGACGCCTTTGTTTACAAGAATCTCGTTTACAGTACAAGTTCAATATCACAGAAAGTGAAAAATGGATAAAGAAGTTGTGATATTTACTTACAAAGCAATATCACTCAGCAATGAAATCTATGTAATCAGGCACTTAGCAGCACAATGAGTGGATTCAGGTACGATGATTCTAACTGAAATAAGTCACACAGAAAAAGAAACATTATAAGATATCAGTAATACACGGAATATAAACTTGGCTACACAGGAACTGAATTACAGAACAGAACAGGGTCTCAAATTTAGAAAACCAACTTATGCTTTCTTAAGGGTAAAGGTGACTTGGGGTGCTGCATAAAACCAGAGATCGAAATGAGCACAGATAAAGTTCCTTAAGCCAAATATGGAATAGACAAGAGCTACTTCTTGCTCAACGAAATGGACTCAACACCGCATATTAAACGCCTAAGAATGTACCTGACTAGTAAGTATCTTAAAACCTATGGATTGCTATGTCTCTGAAAGAGAATCAAGCCTGTGTACAGGGGCATAAATGCAGCAGTGATAGGATTGGAGAGGTTCGGTGAGCAAATGAAGACCCTTTGAAGTCATATTGCATGGTACCCATTCCACAGGTTTCAACTACCCAGGTTTAAGGTATTCTTCCTTCAGCTAAAACATGCATGTGGAACCTAGAGTATGATCAACCATGTGATCGGGAGACGTGTTCAAATATGTCTCAGTTTTCGTACCCTGGTACTCGGGTGCAACATTCCAGATGCTTTACTAACACTCTCCCGACTTGAAGAGTCAGTCCCTTTAACCTCCTGTTTGGCCCAGTTTGCAATTTCTGCGGAAGATGAACAGGAATAGCGAGAACCAATGAGAGACTAGCTGGAGGTGTCTGGACAGGCAAATTTAACTCTCATTTCCCACCAGGAAGAGGAATTAACGAAAGGCTCAGCGTGCCGTGCCGGAACCAGATTAGGGCCTGAAGCCATCCTGCGGTGTTGCGGCCAGCTCACAAGAAAGCGAGTTGAAGAAAGGAGCTCAGGGGCACTGTAATTCACAAACCTGCAGAGTTATAAATGACAGCTATCGTCCAAAAATATACTGAAGTAAGGCTGCCAAGAGGACTTGAAAACGGGGCAGAATTGCAGGAAACCGATTTCAGGAGGTAGACTGGAATTGCATTGAAAGCATAGGAAAAGAGGCAGAACGTCCACAATGATGCACTTGGCCAAAAAGTGCGTATGCGTTTTTTCCTGAATATATTCAGGAAAAAACGCATACACCCTTTTTGGCCAACCAAGCAAGCTTGCAAAGGAAATCTGCACTACAATGAAGTCTCACTTCCCCCCGGTCAAAAGGGCCATCTGAAAAAAGTGTAAAATCCAGAAAGGCAGGACAGGCCATGGAGAACTGGAAGCCTTGTTATGCTGATGGGCGGGATGTAAATTGCCAACAGACACTTGGGAGAAGTGTACGGTGTTTCCTGAAACATCTAAAAAACAAAACAACAGAGCCTAGGGCACTTCCACTTATGGTCCCATAGCTTAGGGAAATTAAAATCAAAAAGACACAGCCACCCCTAAGTTTGGGACTCCTCTGTTTACAAGAACCTTGTTTACCGTACAAGTTCAATATCACAGAAAGTGAAAAATGGATAAAGAACTTGTGGTACTTACGTACAATGCAGTATCACTCAGCAATAAAACCTATGTCATCAGGCCCGTAGCAGCATAATGAGTGGATTCAGCTACGATGATTCTAACTGAAATAAGTCACACAGAAAAAGAAATATCATAAGATATCACTAATACACAGAATGTAAACTTGGCTACACAGGAACTGAATTCCAAAACAGAACAGGGTCTCAAATTTAGAAAACAAACTTATGCTTGCTTAAGGGGAAAGGTGAGTTGGGGTGCTGCATAAAACCAGAGATTGAAATGAGCACAGATAAAGTTCCTTAAGCCAAATATGGAATAGACAAGAGCTACTCCTTGCTCAACGAAATGGACTCAACACCGCATATTAAACGCCTAAGAATGTACATGACTAGTAAGTATCTTAAAACCTATGGATTGCTATGTCTCCAAAAGAGAATCAAGCGTGTGTACAGGGGCATAAACGCAGCAGTGATAGGATTGGAGAGGTTCGGTGAGCAAATGAAGACCCTTTGAAGTCATATTGCATGGTACAGATTCCACGGGTCTCAACTCTCCAGGTTTAAGGTATTCTTCCTTCAGCTAAAACATGCATGTGGAACCCAGAGTATGATCAACCATGTGATCGTGAGACATGTTCAAAAACGTCTCAGTTTTCGTACCCTGGTCCTCGGGTGCAATATTCCAGACGCTTTACTAACACTCTCCCGACTTGGAGAGTCAGTCCCTTTAGCCTCCTGTTTGGCCCAGTTTGCAATGTCTGCGGAAGATGAACAGGAATAACGAGAACCAATGAGAGACTAGCTGGAGGTGTCTGGACGGGCAAATTTAACTCTCATTTCCCACCAGGAAGAGGAATTAACCAAAGGCTCAGCGTGCCGTGCCGGAACCAGATTAGGGCCTGAAGCCATCCTGCGGTGTTGCAGCCAGGTCACAAGAAAGCAAGTTGAAGAAAGGAGCTCAGGGGCACTGTAATTCACAAACCTGCAGAGTTATAAATGACAGCTATCGTCCAAAAATATACTGAAGTAAGGCTGCCAAGAGGACTTGAAAGTGGGGCAGAATTGCAGGAAACCGATTTCAGGAGGTAGACTGGAATTGCATTGAAAGCATAGGAAAAGAGGCAGAACGTCCACAATGATGCACTTGGCCAAAAAGGGCGTATGCGTTTTTTCCTGAATATATTCAGGAAAAAACACATACGCCCTTTTTGGCCAACCAAGCAAGCTTGCAAAGGAAATCTGCACTACAATGAAGTCTCACTTCCCCCCGGACAAAAGGGCCATCTGAAAAAAGTGTAAAATCCAGAAAGGCAGGACACGCCTTGGAAAACTGGGAGCCTTGTTATGCTGGTGGGTGGGATATAAATTGCCAACAGCCACTCGGGAGAAGTGTATGGTGTTTCCTGAAACATCTAAAAAACAAAGCAACAGAGCCTAGGGCACTTCCACTTATGGTCCTATAGATTAGGGAAATTAAAATCAAAAAGACACAGCCACCCCAAAGTTTGGGACGCCTCTGTTTACAAGAACCTCGTTTACCTACAAGTTCAGTATCACAGAAAGTGAATAATGGATAAAGAACTTGTGGTACTTACGTACAATGCAGTATCACTCAGCAATGAAATCTATGTCATCAGGCCCGTAGCAGCATAATGAGTGGATTCAGGTACGATGATTCTAACTGAAATAAGTCACACAGAAAAAGAAACATCATAAGATATCAGTAATACACGGAATGTAAACTTGGCTACACAGGAACTGAATTACAGAACAGAACAGGGTCTCAAATTTAGAAAACCAACTTATGCTTGCTTAAGGGGAAAGGTGAGTTGGGGTGCTGCATAAAACCAGAGATTGAAATGAGCACAGATAAAGTTCCTTAAGCCAAATATGGAATAAACAAGAGCTACTCCTTGCTCAACGAAATGGACTCAACACTGCATATTAAACGCCTAAGAATATACCTGACTAGTAAGTATCTTAAAACCTATGGATTGCTATGTCTCCGAAAGAGAATCAAGCATGTGTACAGGGGCATAAACGCAGCAGTGATAGGATTGGAGAGGTTCGGTGAGCAAATGAAGACCCTTTGAAGTCATATTGCATGGTACCCATTCCACGGGTTTCAACTACCCAGGTTTAAGATATTCTTCCTTCAGCTAAAACATGCATGTGGAACCTAGAGTATTATCAACCATGTGATCGGGAGACGTGTTCAAATATGTCTCAGTTTTCGTACCCTGGTACTCGGGTGCAACATTCCAGACGCTTTACTAACACTCTCCCGACTTGGAGAGTCAGTCCCTTTAACCTCCTGTTTGGCCCAGTTTGCAATTTCTGCGGAAGATGAACAAGAATAGCGAGAACCAATGAGAGACTAGCTGGAGGTGTCTGGACGGGCAAATTTAACTCTCATTTCCCGCCAGGAAGAGGAAATAACCAAAGGCTCAGCGTGCCGTGCCGGAACCAGATTAGTGCCTGAAGCCACATTGCAGTGTTGCGGCCAGCTCACAAGAAAGCGAGTTGAAGAAAGGAGCTCCGGGGCACTGTAATTCACAAACCTGCAGAGTTATAAATGACAGCTATCGTCCAAAAATATACTGAAGTAAGGCTGCCAAGAGGACTTGAAAGCGGGGCAGAATTGCAGGAAACCAATTTCAGGAGGTAGACTGGAATTGCATTGAAAGCATAGGAAAAGAGGCAGAACGTCCACAATGATGCACTTGGCCAAAAAGGGCGTATGCGTTTTTTCCTGAATATATTCAGGAAAAAACGCATACGCCCTTTTTGGCCAACCAAGCAAGCTTGCAAAGGAAATCTGCACTACAATGAAGTCTCACTTCCCCCGGTCAAAAGGGCCATCTGAATAAAGTGTAAAATCCAGAAAGGCAGGACATTCCATGGAGAACTGGGAGCCTTGTTATGCTGATGGGCGGGATGTAAATTGCCAACAGACACTCGGGAGAAGTGTATGGTGTTTCCTGAAACATCTAAAAAACAAAGCAACAGAGCCTAGGGCACTTCCACTTATGGTCCTATAGCTTAGGGAAATTAAAATCAAAAAGACACAGCCACCCCAAAATTTGGGACGCCTCTGTTTACAAGAACCTCGTTTACCGTACAAGTTCAATATCACAGAAAGTGAAAAATGGATAAAGAACTTGTGGTACTTACGTACAATGCAGTATCACTCAGCAATGAAATCTATGTCATCAGGCCCGTAGCAGCATAATGAGTGGATTCAGCTACGATGATTCTAACTGAAATAAGTCACACAGAAAAAGAAACATCATAAGATATCACTAATACACATAATGTAAACTTGGCTACACAGGAACTGAATTCCAAAACAGAACAGGGTCTCAAATTTAGAAAACCAACTTATGCTTGCTTAAGGGGAAAGGTGAGTTGGGGTGCTGCCTAAAACCAGAGATTGAAATGAGCACAGATAAAGTTCCTTAAGCCAAATATGGAATAGACAAGAGCTCCTCCTTGCTCAACGAAATGGACTCAACACCGCATATTAAACGCCTAAGAATGTACCTGACTAGTAAGTATCTTAAAACCTATGGATTGCTATGTCTCCGAAAGGGAATCAAGCGTGTGTACAGGGGCATAAACGCAGCAGTGATAGGATTGGAGAGGTTCGGTGAGCAAATGAAGACCCTTTGAAGTCATATTGCATGGTACCCATTCCACGGGTCTCAACTCTCCAGGTTTAAGGTATTCTTCCTTCAGCTAAAACATGCATGTGGAACCCAGAGTATGATCAACCGTGTGAACGGGAGACGTGTTCAAATATGTCTCAGTTTTCCTCCCCTGGTACTCGGGTGCAACATTCCAGATGCTTTACTAACACTCTCCCCACTTGGAGAGTCAGCGCCTTTAACCTCCTTTTTGGCCCAGTTTGCAATTTCTGCTGAAGATGAACAGGAATAGCGAGAACCAATGAGAGACTAGCTGGAGGTGTCTGGAAGGGCAAATTTAACTCTCATTTCCCACCAGAAAGTGGAATTAACGAAAGGCTCAGCGTGCCATGCCGGAACCAGATTAGGGCCTGAAGCCATCCTGCGGTGTTGCGGACAGCTCACAAGAAAGCGAGTTGAAGAAAGGAGCTCAGGGGCACTGTAATTCACAAACCTGCAGAGTTGTAAATGACAGCTATCGTCCAAAAATATACTGAAGTAAGGCTGCCAAGAGGACTTGAAAGTGGGGCAGAATTGCAGGAAACCGATTTCAGGAGGTAGACTGGAATTGCACTGAAAGCATAGGAAAAGAGGCAGAACGTCCACAATGATGCACTTGGCCAAAAAGGGCGTATGCGTTTTTTCCTGAATATATTCAGGAAAAAACGCATACGCCCTTTTTGGCCAACCAAGCAAGCTTGCAAAGGAAATCTGCACTACAATGAAGTCTCACTTCCCCTCTGGTCAAAAGGGCCATCTGAAAAAAGTGTAAAATCCAGAAAGGCAGGACAGGCCATGAACTGGGAGCCTTGTTATGCTGATGGGCGGGATGTAAATTGCCAACAGACACTCGGGAGAAGTGTATGGTGTTTCCTGAAACATCTAAAAAACAAAGCAACAGAGCCTAGGGCCCTTCCACTTATGGTCGTATAGCTTAGGGAAATTAAAATCAAAAAGACACAGGCACCCCAAAGTTTGGAATGGCTCTGTTTACAAGAACCTCATTTACAGTACAAGTTCAACATCGCAGAAAGTGAAAAATGGATAAAGAAGTTGTGGTATTTACTTACAAAGCAATATCACTCAGCAATGAATTCTATGTCATCAGGCCCTTAGCAGCACAATGAGTGGATTCAGGTATGATGATTCTAACTGAAATAAGTCACACAGAAAAAGAAACATCATAAGATATCAGTAATACACGGAATGTAACTTGGCTACACAGGAACTGAATTACAGAACAGAACAGGGTCTCAAATTTAGAAAACCATCTTATGCTTGCTTAAGGGTAAAGGTGGGTTGGGGTGCTGCATAAAACCAGAGATCGAAATCAGCACAGATAAAGTTCCTTAAGCCAAATATGGAATAGACAAGAGCTCCTCCTTGCTCAACGAAATGGACTCAACACCGCATATTAAACGCCTAAGAATGTACCTGACTAGTAAGTATCTTAAAACCTATGGATTGCTATGTCTCCGAAAGAGAATCAAGCATGTGTACAGGGGCATAAACGCAGCAGTGATAGGATTGAAGAGGTTCGGTGAGCAAATGAAGACGCTTTGAAGTCATATTGCATGGTACCCATTCCACGGGTCTCAACTCTCAAGGTTTAAGGTATTCTTCCTTCAGCTAAAACATGCATGTGGAACCCAGAGTATGATCAACCATGTGAACGGGAGACGTGTTCAAATATGTCTCAGTTTTCCTCCCCTGGTACTCGGGTGCAACATTCCAGACGCTTTACTAACACTCTCCCGACTTGGAGAGTCAGTCCCTTTAACCTCCTGTTTGGCCCAGTTTGCAATTTCTGCGGAAGATGAACAGGAATAGGGAGAACCAATGAGAGACTAGCTGGAGGTGTCTGGACGGTCAAATTTAACTCTCATTTCCCACCAGGAAGAGGAATTAACCAAAGGCTCAGCGTGCCGTGCCGGAACCAGATTAGGGCCTGAAGCCATCCTGCGGTGTTGCGGCCAGCTCACAAGAAAGCGAGTTGAAGAAAGGAGCTCAGGGGCACTGTAATTCACAAACCTGCAGAGTTATAAATGACAGCTATCGTCCAAAAATATACTGAAGTAAGGCTGCCAAGAGGACTTGAAAGCGGGGCAGAATTGCAGGAAACCGATTTCAGGAAGTAGACTGGAATTGCATTGAAAGCATAGGAAAAGAGGCAGAACGTCCACAATGATGCACTTGGCCAAAAAGGGCGTATGCGTTTTTTCCTGGAAAAAACGCATACGCCCTTTTTGGCCAACCAAGCAAGCTTGCAAAGGAAATCTGCACTACAATGAAGTCTCACTTCCCCCCGGTCAAAAGGGCCATCTGAAAAAAGTGTAAAATCCAGAAAGGCAGGACAGGCCATGGAGAACTGGGAGCCTTGTTATGCTGATGGGCGGGATGTAAATTGCCAACACACACTCGGGAGAAGTGTATGGTGTTTCCTGAAACATCTAAGAAACAAAGCAACAAAGCCTAGGGCACTGCCACTTATGGTCCTATAGCTTAGGGAAATTAAAATCAAAAAGACACAGCCACCCCAAAGTTAGGGACGCCTCTGTTTACAAGAACCTCATTTACCGTACAAGTTCTGTATCACAGAAAGTGAAAAATGGATAAAGAACTTGTGGTACTTACGTACAATGCAGTATCACTCAGCAATGAAATCTATGTCATCAGGCCCGTAGTAGCATAATGAGTGGATTCAGGTACGATGATTCTAAGTGAAATAAGTCACACAGAAAAAGAAACATCATAAGATATCACTAATACACGGAATGTAAACTTGGCTACACAGGAACTGAATTCCAAAACAGAAAAGTGTCTCAAATTTAGAAAACCAACTTCCGCTTGCTTAAGGCGAAAGGTGAGTTGGGGTGCTGCATAAAACCAGAGATTGAAATGAGCACAGATAAAGTTCCTTAAGCCAAATATGGAACAGACAAGAGCTACTCCTTGCTCAACGAAATGGACTCAACACCCCATATTAAACGCCTAAGAATGTACCTGACTAGCAAGTATCTTAAAACCTATGGATTGCTATGTCTCCAAAAGAGAATCAAGCGTGTGTACAGTGGCATAAACGCAGCAGTGATAGGATAGGAGAGGATCGGTGAGCAAATGAAGACCCTTTGAAGTCATATTGCATGGTACCCATTCCACGGGTCTCAACTACCCAGGTTTAAGGTATTCTTCCTTCAGCTAAAACATGCATGTGTAACCCAGAGTATGATAAACCGTGTGAACGGGAGACGTGTTCAAATATGTCTCAGTTTTTCTCCCCTGGTACTCGGGTGCAACATTCCAGACGCTTTACTAACACTCTCCCCACTTGGAGAGTCAGCGCCTTTTACCTCCTGTTTGGCCCAGTTTGCAATTTCTGCGGAAGATGAACAGGAATAGGGAGAACCAATGAGACACTAGCTGGAGGTGTCTGGACTGGCAAATTTAACTCTTATTTCCCACCAGGAAGAGGAAATAACCAAAGGCTCAGCATGCCGTGCCGGAACCAGATTAGGGCCTGAAGCCATCCTGCGGTGTTGCAGACAGGTCAGAAGAAAGCGAGTTGAAGAAAGGAGCTCAGGGGCACTGTAATTCACAACCCTGCAGAGTTATAAATGACAGCTATCGTCCAAAAATATACTGAAGTAAGGCTGCCAAGAGGACTTGAAAGCGGGGCAGAATTGCAGGAAACCGATTTCAGGAGGTAGACTGGAATTGCATTGAAAGCATAGAAAAGAGGCAGAACATCCACAATGATGCACTTGGCCAAAAAGTGCGTATGCGTTTTTTCCTGAATATATTCAGGAAAAAACGCATACGCCCTTTTTGGCCAACCAAGCAAGCTTGCAAAGGAAATCTGCACTACAATGAAGTCTCACTTCACCCCAGTCAAAAGGGCCATCTGAAAAAAGTGTAAAATCCAGAAAGGCAGGACAGGCCATGGAGAACTGGGAGCCTTGTTATGCTGATGGGCGGGATGTAAATTGCCAACAGACACTCCGGAGAAGTCTATGGTGTTTCCTGAAACATCTAAAAAACAAAGCAACAGAGCCCAGGGCACTTCCACTTATGGTCCTATAGCTTAGGGAAATTAAAATCAGAAAGACACAGCCACCCCAAAGTATGGAATGGCTCTGTTTACAAGAACCTCGTTTACAGTACAAGTTCAACATCGCAGAAAGTGAAAAATGGATAAAGAAGTTGTGGTATTTACTTACAAAGCAATATCACTCAGCAATGAAATCTATGTCATCAGGCCCTTAGCAGCACAATGAGTGGATTCAGGTATGATGATTCTAACTGAAATAAGTCACACAGAAAAAGAAACATCATAAGATATCACTAATACACGTAATGTAAACTTGGCTACACAGGAACTGAATGCCAAAACAGAACAGGGTCTCAAATTTAGAAAACCAACTTATGCTTGCTTAAGGGGAAAGGTGAGTTGGGGTGCTGATTAAACAAGAGATTGAAATGAGCACAGATAAAGTTCCTTAAGCCAAATATGGAATAGACAAGAGCTACTCCTTGCTCAACGAAATGGACTCAACACCCCATATTAAACGCCTAAGAATGTACCTGACTAGTAAGTATCTTAAAACCTATGGATTGCTTTGTCTCCAAAAGAGAATCAAGCGTCTGTACAGGGGCATAAACGCAGCAGTGATAGGATTGGAGAGGTTCGGTGGGCAAATGAAGACCCTTTGAAGTCATATTGCATGGTACCCATTCCACGGGTCTCAACTCTCCAGGTTTAAGGTATTCTTCCTTCAGCTAAAACATGCATGTGGAACACAGAGTATGATCAACCATGTGAACGGGAGACGTGTTCAAATATGTCTCAGTTTTCCTCCCCTGGTACTCGGGTGCAACATTCCAGACGCTTTACTAACACTCTCCCCACTTGGAGAGTCAGTCCCTTTAACCTCCTGTTTGGCCCAGTTTGCAATTTCTGCGGAAGATGAACAGGAATAGCGAGAACCAATGAGAGACTAGCTGGAGGTGTCTGGACGGGCAAATTTAACTCTCATTCCCCACCAGGAAGAGGAATTAACCAAAGGCTCAGCGTGCCGTGCCGGAACCAGATTAGGGCCTGAAGCCATCCTGCGGTGTTGCGGCCAGGTCACAAGAAAGCGAGTTGAAGAAAGGAGCTCAGGGGCACTGTAATTCACAAACCTGCAGAGTTATAAATGACAGCTATCGTCCAAAAATATACTCAAGTAAGGCTGCGAAGATGACATGAATGCGGGGCAGAATTGCAGGAAACCGATTTCAGGAGGTAGACTGGAATTGCATTGAAAGCATAGGAAAAGAGGCAGAACGTCCACAATGATGCACTTGGCCAAAAAGGGCGTATGCGTTTTTTCCTGAATATATTCAGGAAAAAACGCATACGCCCTTTTTGGCCAACCAAGCAAGCTTGCAAAGGAAATCTGCACTACAATGAAGTCTCACTTCCCCCCGGTCAAAAGGGCCATGTGAAAAAAGTGTAAAATCCAGAAAGGCAGGACAGGCCATGGAGAACTGGGAGCCTTGTTATGCTGATGGGCGGGATGTAAATTGCCAACAGACACTCGGGAGAAGTGTATGGTGTTTCCTGAAACATCTAAAAAACAAAGCAACAGAGCCTAGGGCACTTCCACTTATGGTCCTATAGCTTAGGGAAATTAAAATCAAAAAGACACAGCCACCCCAAAGTTTGGGACGCCTCTGTTTACAAGAACCTCGTTTACCGTAGAAGTTCAATATCACAGAAAGTGAAAAGTGGATAAAGAACTTGTGGTACTTACGTACAATGCAGTATCACTCAGCAATGAAATCTATGTCATCAGGACCGTAGCAGCATAATGAGTGGATTCAGGTACGATGATTCTAACTGAAATAAGTCACAAGAAAAAGAAACATCATAAGATATCAGTAATACACGGAATGTAAACTTGGCTACACAGGAACTGAATTCCAAAACAGAACAGGGTCTCAAATTTAGAAAACCAACTTATGCTTGCTTAAGGGGAAAGGTGAGTTGGGGTGCTGCATAAAACCAGAGATTGAAATGAGCACAGATAAAGTTCCTTAAGCCAAATACGGAACAGACAAGAGCTACTCCTTGCTCAACAAAATGGACTCAACACTGCATATTAAACGCCTAAGAATGTACCTGACTAGTAAGTATCTTAAAACCTATGGATTGCTATGTCTCCGAAAGAGAATCAAGCATGTGTACAGGGGCATAAACGCAGCAGTGATAGGATTGGAGAGGTTCGGTGAGCAAATGAAGACCCTTTGAAGTCATATTGCATGGTACCCATTCCACAGGTTTCCCCTACCAAGGTTTAAGGTATTCTTCCTGCAGCTAAAACATGCATGTGGAACCTAGAGTATGATCAACCATGTGATCGGGAGACGTGTTCAAATATGTCTCAGTTTTCCTCCCCTGGTACTCGGGTGCAACATTCCAGACGCTTTACTAACACTCTTCCAACTTGGAGAGTCAGTCCCTTTAACCTCCTGTTTGGCCCAGTTTGCAATTTCTGCGGAAGATGAACAGGAATAGCGAGAACCAATGAGAGACTAGCTGGAGGTGTCTGGACGGGCAAATTTAACTCTCATTTCCCACCAGGAAGAGGAATTAACCAAAGGCTCAGCGTGCCGTGCCGGAACCAGATTAGGGCCTGAAGCCATCCTGCGGTGCTGCGGCCAGGTCACAAGAAAGCGAGTTTAAGAAAGGAGCTCAGGGGCACTGTAATTCACAAACCTGCAGAGTTATAAATGACAGCTATCGTCCAAAAATATACTGAAGTAAGGCTGCCAAGAGGATTTGAAAGCCGGGCAGAATTGCAGGAAACCGATTTCAGGAGGTAGACTGGAATTGCATTGAAAGCATAGGAAAAGAGGCAGAACGTCCACAATGATGCACTTGGCCAAAAAGGGCGTATGCGTTTTTTCCTGGAAAAAACGCATACGCCCTTTCTGTCCAACCAAGCACACTTGCAAAGGAAATCTGCACTACAATGAAGTCTCACTTCCCCACGGTCAAAAGGGCCATCTGAAAAAAGTGTAAAATCCAGAAAGGCAGGACAGGCCATGGAGAACTGGGAGCCTTGTTATGCTGATGGGCGGGATGTAAATTGCCAACACACACTCGGGAGAAGTGTATGGTGTTTCCTGAAACATCTAAGAAACAAAGCAACAGAGCCTAGGGCACTTCCACTTATGGTCCTATAGCTTAGGGAAATTAAAATCAAAAAGACACAGCCACCCCAAAGTTTGGGACGCCTCTGTTTACAAGAACCTCGTTTACCGTACAAGTTCAATATCACAGAAAGTGAAAAATGGATAAAGAACATGTGATACTTACGTACAATGCAGTATCACTCAGCAATGAAATCTATGTCATCAGGCCCATAGAAGCATAATGAGTGGATTCAGGTACGATGATTCTAACTGAAATAAGTCACACAGAAAAAGAAACATCATAAGATATCACTAATATACGGAATGTAAACTTGGCTACACAGGAACTGAATTCCAAAACAGAACAGGGTCTCAAATTTAGAAAACCAACTTATGTTTGCTTAAGGGTAAAGGTGAGTTGGGGTGCTGCATAAAACCAGAGATTGAAATGAGCACAGATAAATTTCCTTAAGCCAAATATGGAATAGACAAGAGCTACTCCTTGGTGAACAAAATGGACTCAACACCCCATATTAAACGCCTAAGAATGTACCTGACTAGTAAGTATCTTAAAACCTATGGATTGCTATGTCTCCAAAAGAGAATCAAGCGTGTGTACAGGGGCATAAAGGCAGCAGTGATAGGATTGGAGAGGTTCGGTGAGTAAATGAAGACCCTTTGAAGTCATATTGCATGGTACCCATTCCACGGATCTCAACTCTCCAGGTTTAAGGTATGCTTCCTTCAGCTAAAACATGCATGTGGAACCCAGAGTATGATCAACCGTGTGAACGGGAGACGTGTTCAAATATGTCTCAGTTTTCCTCCCCTGGTACTTGGGTGCAACATTCCAGACGCTTTACTAACACTCTCTCCACTTGGAGAGTCAGCGCCTTTAACCTCCTGTTTGGCCCAGTTTGCAATTTCTGCGGAAGATGAACAGGAATAGCGAGAACCAATTAGAGACTAGCTGGAGGTGTTTGGACGGGTAAATTTAACTCTCATTTCCCACAAGGAAGAGGAAATAACCAAAGGCTCAGCGTGCTGTGCCGGAACCAGATTAGGGCCTGAAGCCATCCTGCGGTGTTGCGGCCAGCTCAAAAGAAACCGAGTTGAAGAAAGGAGTTCAGGGGCACTGTAATTCACAAACCTGCAGAGTTATAAATGACAGCTATCGTCCAAAAATATACTGAAGTAAGGCTGCCAAGAGGACTTGAAAGTGGGGCAGAATTGCAGGAAAGCGATTTCAGGAGGTAGACTGGAATTGCATTGAAAGCATAGGAAAAGAGGCAGAACGTCCACAATGATGCACTTGGCCAAAAAGGGCGTATGCGTTTTTTCCTGAATATATTCAGGAAAAAACGCATACGCCCTTTTTGGCCAACCAAGCAAACTTGCAAAGGAAATCTGCACTACAATGAAGTCTCACTTCCCCCCGGTCAAAAGGGCCATCTGAAAAAAGTGTAAAATCCAGAAAGGCAGGACAGGTCATGGAGAACTGGGAGCCTTGTTATGCTGATGGGCGGGATGTAAATTGCCAACAGACACTTGGGAGAAGTGTATGGTGTTTCCTGAAACATCTAAAAAACAAAGCAACAGAGCCTAGGGCACTTCCACTTATGGTCCTATAGCTTAGGGAAATTAAAATCAAAAAGACACAGCCACCCCAAAATTTGGGACGCCTCTGTTTACAAGAACCTCATTTACCGTACAAGTTCAATATCACAGAAAGTGAAAAATGGATAAAGAAGTTGTGGTATTTACTTACAAATCAATATCACTCAGCAATGAAATCTATGTCATCAGGCCCTTAGCAGCACAATGAGTGGATTCAGGTATGATGATTCTAACTGAAATAAGTCACACAGAAAAAGAAACATCATAAGATATCAGTAATACACGGAATGTAAACTTGGCTACACAGGAACTGGATTACACAACAGAACAGGGTCTCAAATTTAGAAAACCAACTTATGCTTGCTTAAGGGGAAAGGTGAGTTGGGGTGCTGCATAAAACCAGAGATTGAAATGAGCACAGATAAAGTTCCTAAAGCCAAATATGGAATAGACAAGAGCTACTCCTTGCTCAACGAAATGGACTCAACACCGCATATTAAACGCCTAAGAATGTACCTGACTAGTAAGTATCTTAAAACCTATGGATTGCTATGTCTCCGAAAGAGAATCAAGCATGTGTACAGGGGCATAAACGTAGCAGTGATAGGATTGGAGAGGTTCGGTGAACAAATGAAGACCCTTTGAAGTCATATTGCATGGTACCCATTCCACGGGTTTCAACTACCCAGGTTTAAGGTATTCTTCCTTCAGCTAAAACATGCATGTGGAACCTAGAGTATGATCAACCATGTGATCGGGAGACGTGTTCAAATATGTCTCAGTTTTCGTACCCTGGTACTCGGGTGCAATATTCCAGACACTTTACTAACACTCTCCCGACTAGGAGAGTCAGTCCCTTTAACCTCCTGTTTGGCCCAGTTTGCAATTTCTGCAGAAGATGAACAGGAATAGGGAGAACCAATGAGAGACTAGCTGGAGGTGTCTGGACGGGCAAATTTAACTCTCTTTTCCCACCAGGAAGAGGAAATACCCAAAGGCTCAGCGTGCCGTGCCGGAACCAGATTAGGGCCTGAAGCCATCCTGCGGTGTTGCGGCCAGCTCCAAAGAAAGCGAGTTGAAGAAAGGAGCTCAGGGGCACTGTAATTCACAAACCTGCAGAGTTTTAAATGACAGCTATCATCCAAAAATATACTGAAGTAAGGCTGCCAAGAGGACTTGAAAGCGGGGCAGAATTGCAGGAAACCGATTTCAGGAGGTAGACTGGAATTGCATTGAAAGCATAGGAAAAGAGGCAGAACGTCCACAATGATGCACTTGGCCAAAAAGGGCGTATGCGTTTTTTCCTGAATATATTCAGGAAAAAACGCATACGCCCTTTTTGGCCAACCAAGCAAGCTTGCAAAGGAAATCTGCACTACAATGAAGTCTCACTTCCCCCCGGTCAAAAGGGCCATGTGAAAAAAGTGTAAAATCCAGAAAGGCAGGACAGGCCATGGAGAACTGGGAGCCTTGTTATGCTGATGGGCGGGATGTAAATTGCCAACAGACACTCGGGAGAAGTGTATGGTGTTTCCTGAAACATCTAAAAAACAAAGCAACAGAGCCTAGGGCACGTCCAATTATGGTCCTATAGCTTAGGGAAATTAAAATCAAAAAGACACAGCCACCCCAAAATTTGGAAGGGCTCTGTTTACAAGATCCTCGTTTGCAGTACAAGTTCAACATCGCAGAAAGTGAAAAATTGATAAAGAAGTTGTGGTATTTACTTACAGAGCAATATCACTCAGCAATGAAATCTATGTCATCAGGCCCTTAGCATCACAATGAGTGGATTCAGGTATGATGATTCTAACTGAAATAAGTCGCACAGAATAAGAAACATCATAAGATATCACTAATACACGGAATGTAAACATGGCTACACAGGAACTGAATTACAGAACAGAACAGGGTCTCAAATTTAGAAAACCAACTTATGCTTGCTTAAGGGGAAAGTTGAGTTGGGGTGCTGCATAAAACCAGAGATTGAAATGAACACAGATAAAGTTCCTTAAGCCAAATATGGAATAGACAAGAGCTACTGCTTGCTCAACGAAATGGACTCAACACCGCATATTAAACGCCTAAGAATGTACCTGACTAGTAAGTTTCTAAAACCTATGGATTGCTATGTCTCCGAAAGAGAATCAAGCGTGTGTACAGGGGCATAAACGCAGCAGTGATAGGATTGGAGAGGTTCGGTGAGCAAATGAAGACCCTTTGAAGTCATATTGCATGGTACCCATTCCACGGGTTTCAACTACCCAGGTTTAAGGTATTCTTCCTTCAGCTAAAACATGCATGTGGAACCCAGAGTATGATCAACCATGTGATCGGGAGACGTGTTCAAATATGTCTCAGTTTTCGTACCCTGGTACTCGGGTGCAACATTCCAGACGCTTTACTAACACTCTCCCGACTTGGAGAGTCAGTCCCTTTAACCTCCTGTTTGGCCCAGTTTGCAATTTCTGCGGAAGATGAACAGGAATAGCGAGAACCAATGAGAGACTAGCTGGAGGTGTCTGGATGGGCAAATTTAACTCTCATTTCCCACCAGGAAGAGGAAATAACCAAAGGCTCAGCATGCCGTGCCGGAACCAGATTAGGGCCTGAAGCCATCCTGCGGTGTTGCGGCCAGCTCACAAGAAAGCGAATTGAAGAAAGGAGCTCAGGGGCACTGTAATGCACAAACCTGCAGAGTTATAAATGACAGCTATCGTCCAAAAATATACTGAAGTAAGGCTGCCAAGAGGACTTGAAAGCGGGGCAGAATTGCAGGAAACCGATTTCAGGAGGTAGACTGGAATTGCATTGAAAGCATAGGAAAAGAGGCAGAACATCCACAATGATGCACTTGGCCAAAAAGGGCGTATGCGTTTTTTCCTGAATATATTCAGGAAAAAACGCATACGCCCTTTTTGGCCAACCAAGCAAGCTTGCAAAGGAAATCTGCACTACAATGAAGTCTCACTTCCCCCCGGTCAAAAGGGCCATCTGAAAAAAGTGTAAAATCCAGAAAGGCAGGACAGGCCATGGAGAACTGGGAGCCTTGTTATGCTGATGGGCGGGATGTAAATTGCCAACAGACACTCGGGAGAAGTGTATGGTGTTTCCTGAAACATCTAAAAAACAAAGCAACAGAGCCTAGGGCACTTCCACTTATGGTCCTATAGCTTAGGGAAATTAAAGTCAAAAAGACACAGCCACCCCAAAGTTTGGGACGCCTCTGTGTACAAGAACCTCGTTTACCGTAGAAGTTCAACATCGTAGAAAGTGAAAAATGGATAAAGAAGTTGTGGTACTTATGTACAATGCAGTATTACTCAGCAATGAAATCTATGTCATCAGGCACGTAGCAGCATAATGAGTGGATTCAGGTACGATAATTCTAACTGAAATAAGTCACACAGAAAAAGAAACATCATAAGATATCACTAATACACGGAATGTAAACTTGGCTACACAGGAACAGAATTCCAAAACAGAACAGGGTCTCAAATTTAGAAAACCAACTTATGCTTGCTTAAGGGGAAAGGTGAGTTGGGGTGCTGCATAAAACCACAGATTGAAATGAGCACAGATAAAGTTCCTTAAGCCAAATATGGTATAGACAAGAGCTACTCCTTGTTCAACAAAATGGACTCAACACCGCATATTAAACGCCTAAGAATGTACCTGACTAGTAAGTATCTTAAAACCTATGGATTGCTATGTCTCCAAAAGAGAATCAAGCATGTGTACAGGGGCATAAACGCAGCAGTGATAGGATTGGAGAGTTTCGGTGAGCAAATGAAGACCCTTTGAAGTCATATTGCATGGTACCCATTCCACGGGTCTCAACTCTCCAGGTTTAAGGTATTCTTCCTTCAGCTAAAACATGCATGTGGAACCCAGAGTATGATCAACCGTGTGAACGGGAGACGTGTTCAAATATGTCTCAGTTTTCGTACCCTGGTACTCGGGTGCAACATTCCAGACGCTTTACTAACAATCTCCCCACTTGGAGAGTCAGTCCCTTTAACCTCCTGTTTGGCCAAGTTTGCAATTTCTGCAGAAGATGAACAGGAATAGCGAGAACCAATGAGAGACTAGCTGGAGGTGTCTGGACGGGCAAATTTAACTCTCATTTCCCACCAGGAAGAGGAATTAACCAAAGGCTCAGCATGCCGTGCCGGAACCAGATTAGTGCCTGAAGCCATCCTGCTGTGTTGCGGCCAGGTCACAAGAAAGCGAGTTGAAGAAAGGAGCTCAGGAGCACTGTAATTCACAAACCTGCAGAGTTATAAATGACAGCTATCGTCCAAAATTATACTGAAGTAAGGCTGCCAAGAGGACTTGAAAGCGGGGCAGAATTGCAGGAAACCGATTTCAGGAGGTAGACTGGAATTGCATTGAAAGCATAGGAAAAGAGGCAGAACGTCCACAATGATGCACTTGGCCAAAAAGGGCGTATGCGTTTTTTCCTGGATATATTCAGGAAAAAACGCATACGCTCTTTTTGGCCAACAAAGCAAGCTTGCAAAGGAAATCTGCACTACAATGAAGTCTCACTTCCCCCCGGTCAAAAGGGCCATCTGAAAAAAGTGTAAAATCAGAATGGCAGGACAGGCCATGGAGAACTGGGAGCCTTGTTATGCTGATGGGCGGGATGTAAATTGCCAACAGACACTCCGGAGAAGTGTATGGTGTTTCCTGAAACATCTAAAAAAGAAAGCAACAGAGCCTAGGGCACTTCCACTTATGGTCCTATAGCTTAGGGAAATTAAAATCAAAAAGACACAGCCACCCCAAAGTTTGGGACGCCTCTGTTTACAAGAACCTCGTTTACCGTACAAGTTCAATATCACAGAAAGTGAAAAATGGATAAAGAACTTGTGGTACTTACATACAATGCAGTATCACTCAGCAATGAAATCTATGTCATCAGGCCCGTAGCAGCATAATGAGTGGATTCAGGTACGATGATTCTAACTGAAATAAGTCACACAGAAAAAGAAACATCATAAGATGTTAGTAATACACGGAATGTAAACTTGGCTACAGAGGAACTGAATTCCAAAACAGAACAGGGTCTCAAATTTAGAAAACCAACTTATGCTTGCTTAAGGGGAAAGGTGAGTTTGGGTGCTGCATAAAACCAGAGATTGAAATGAGCACAGATAAAGTTCCTTAAGCAAAATATGGAATAGACAAGAGCTACTCCTTGCTCAACGAAATGGACTCAACACCCCATATTAAACGCCTCAGAATGTACCTGACTAGTAAGTATCTTAAAACCTATGGATTGCTATGTCTCCGAAAGAGAATCAAGCGTGTGTACAGGGGCATAAACGCAGCAGTGATAGGATTGGAGAGGTTCGGTGAGCAAATGAAGACCCTTTGAAGTCATATTGCATGGTACCCATTCCACGGGTTTCAACTACCCAGGTTTAAGGTATTCTTCCTTTAGCTAAAACATGCATGTGGAACCCAGAGTATGATCAACCATGTGATTGGGAGACGTGTTCAAATATGTCTCAGTTTTCGTACCCTGGTACTTGGGTGCAACATTCCAGACGCTTTACTAACACTCTCCCGACTTGGAGAGTCAGTCCCTTTAACCTCCTGTTTGGCCCAGTTTGCAATTTCTGCGGAAGATGAACAGGAATAGGGAGAACCAATGAGAGACTAGCTGGAGGTGTCTGGACGGGCAAATTTAACTCTCATTTCCCACCAGGAAGAGGAAATAACCAAAGGCTCAGCGTGCCGTGCCGGAAGCAGATTAGGGCCTGAAGCCATCCTGCGGTGTTGCGGCCAGGTCACAAGAAAGCAAGTTGAAGAAAGGAGCTCAGGGGCACTGTAATTAACAAACCTGCAGAGTTATAAATGACAGCTATCGTCCAAAAATATACTGAAGTAAGGCTGCCAAGAGGACTTGAAAGCGGGGCAGAATTGCAGGAAACCGATTTCAGGAGGTAGACTGGAATTGCATTAAAAGCATAGGAAAAGAGGCAGAACGTCCACAATGATGCACTTGGCCAAAAAGGGCGTATGCGATTTTTCCTGAATATATTCAGGAAAAAACGCATACGCCCTTTTTGGCCAACCAAGGAAGATTGCAAAGGAAATCTGCACTACAATGAAGTCTCACTTCCCCCTGGTCAAAAGGGCCATCTGAAAAAAGTGTAAAATCCAGAAAGGCAGGAGAGGCCATGGAGAACTAGGAGCCTTGTTATGCTGATGGGCGGGATGTAAATTGCCAACAGACACTCGGGAGAAGTGTATGGTGTTTCCTGAAACATCTAACAAACAAAGCAACAGAGCCTAGGGCACTTCCACCTATGGTCCTATAGCTTAGGGAAATTAAAATCAAAAAGACACAGCCGCCCCAAAGTTTGGGACGCCTCTGTTTACAAGAACCTCGATTACCGTACAAGTTCAATATAACAGAAAGTGAAAAATGGATAAAGAACTTGTGGTACTTACGTACAATGCAGTATCACTCAGCAATGAAATCTATGTCATCAGACCCGTAGCAGCATAATGAGTGGATTCAGGTACGATGATTCTAACTGAAATAAGTCACACAGAAAAAGAAACATCATAAGATATCACTAATACACGGAATGTAAACTTGGCTACACAGGAACTGAATTCCAAAACAGAACAGGGTCTCAAATTTAGAAAACCAACTTATGCTTGCTTAAGGGGAAAGGTGAGTTGGGGTGCTGCATAAAACCAGAGATTGAAATGAGCACAGATAAAGTTCCTTAAGCCAAATATGGAATAGACAAGAGCTACTCCTTGCTCAACAAAATGGACTCAACACCCCATATTAAACGCCTAAGAATGTACCTGACTAGTAAGTATCTTAAAACCTATGGATTGCTATGTCTCCAAAAGAGATTCAAGCGTGTGTACAGGGGCATAAACGCAGCAGTGACAGGATTGGAGAGGTTTGGTGAGTAAATGAAGACCCTTTGAAGTCATATTGCATGGTACCCATTACACGGGTCTCAACTCTCCAGATTTAAGGGATTCTTCCTTCAGCTAAAACATGCATGTGGAACCCAGAGTATGATGAACCATGTGAATGGGAGACGTGTGCAAATATGTCTCAGTTTTCCTCCCCTGGTTCTCGGGTGCAACATTCCAGACGCTTTACTAACACTCTCCCCACTTGGAGAGTCAGAACCTTTAACCTCCTGTTTGGCCCAGTTTGCAATTTCTGCGGAAGATGAACAGGAATAGGGAGAACCAATGAGACACTAGCTGGAGGTGTCTGGACGGGCAAATTTAACTCTCATTTCCCACCAGGAAGAGGAAATAACCAAAGGCTCAGCATGCCGTGCCGGAACCAGATTAGGGTCTGAAGCCATTCTGCGGTGTTTCGGCCAGCTCCAAAGAAAGCGAGTTGAAGAAAGGAGCTCAGGGGCACTGTAATTCACAAACCTGCAGAGTTATAAATGACAGCTATTGTCCAAAAATATACTGAAGTAAGGCTGCCAAGAGGACTTGAAAGTGGGGCAGAATTGCAGGAAAGCGATTTCAGGAGGTAGATTGGAATTGCATTGAAAGCATAGGAAAAGAGGCAGAACGTCCACAATGATGCACTTGGCCAAAAAGGGCCTATGCGTTTTTTCCTGAATATATTCAGGAAAAAACGCATACACCCTTTTTGGCCAACCAAGCAAACTTGCAAAGGAAATCTGCACTACAATGAAGTCTCACTTCCCCCCGGCCAAAAGGGCCATCTGAAAAAAGTGTAAAATCCAGAAAGGCAGGACAGGCAATGGAGAACTGGGAGCCTTGTTATGCTGATGGGCGGGATGTAAATTGCCAACAGACACTCGGGAGAAGTGTATGGTGTTTCCTGAAACATCTAAAAAACAAAGCAACAGAGCCTAGGGCACTGCCACTTATGGTCCTATAGCTTAGGGAAATTAAAATAAAAAAGACACAGCCACCCGAAAGTTTGGGACGCCTCTGTTGACAAGAACCTCGTTTACCGTACAAGTTCAATATCACAGAAAGTGAAAAATGGATAAAGAAGTTGTGGTATTTACTTACAAATCAATATCACTCAGCAATGAAATCTATGTCATCAGGCCCTTAGCAGCACAATGAGTGGATTCAGGTATGATGATTCTAACTGAAATAAGTCACACAGAAAAAGAAACATCATAAGATATCAGTAATACACGGAATGTAAACTTGGCTACACAGGAACTGGATTACACAACAGAACAGGGTCTCAAATTTAGAAAACCAACTTATGCTTGCTTAAGGGGAAAGGTGAGTTGGGGTGCTGCATAAAACCAGAGATTGAAATGAGCACAGATAAAGTTCCTTAAGCCAAATATGGAATAGACAAGAGCTACTCCTTGCTCAACGAAATGGACTCAACACCGCATATTAAACGCCTAAGAATGTACCTGACTAGTAAGTATCTTAAAACCTATGGATTGCTATGTCTCCGAAAGAGAATCAAGCATGTGTACAGGGGCATAAACGTAGCAGTGATAGGATTGGAGAGGTTCGGTGAACAAATGAAGACCCTTTGAAGTCATATTGCATGGTACCCATTCCACGGGTTTCAACTACCCACGTTTAAGGTATTCTTCCTTCAGCTAAAACATGCATGTGGAACCTAGAGTATGATCAACCATGTGATCGGGAGACGTGTTCAAATATGTCTCAGTTTTCGTACCCTGGTACTCGGGTGCAACATTCCAGACACTTTACTAACACTCTCCCGACTTGGAGAGTCAGTCCCTTTAACCTCCTGTTTGGCCCAGTTTGCAATTTCTGCAGAAGATGAACAGGAATAGGGAGAACCAATGAGAGACTAGCTGGAGGTGTCTGGACGGGCAAATTTAACTCTGTTTTCCCACCAGGAAGAGGAAATAACCAAAGGCTCAGCGTGCCGTGCCGGAACCAGATTAGGGCCTGAAGCCATCCTGCGGTGTTGCGGCCAGCTCCAAAGAAAGCGAGTTGAAGAAAGGAGCTCAGGGGCACTGTAATTCACAAACCTGCAGAGTTTTAAATGACAGCTATCATCCAAAAATATACTGAAGTAAGGCTGCCAAGAGGACTTGAAAGCGGGGCAGAATTGCAGGAAACCGATTTCAGGAGGTAGACTGGAATTGCATTGAAAGCATAGGAAAAGAGGCAGAACGTCCACAATGATGCACTTGGCCAAAAAGGGCGTATGCGTTTCTTCCTGAATATATTCAGGAAAAAACGCATACGCCCTTTTTGGCCAACCAAGCAAGCTTGCAAAGGAAATCTGCACTACAATGAAGTCTCACTTCCCCCCGGTCAAAAGGGCCATCTGAAAAAAGTGTAAAATCCAGAAAGGCAGGACAGGCAATGGAGAACTGGGAGCCTTGTTATGCTGATGGGCGGGATGTAAATTGCCAACAGGCACTCGGGAGAAGTGTATGGTGTTTCCTGAAACATCTATAAAACAAAGCAACAGAGCCTAGGGCACTTCCACTTATGGTCCTATAGCTTAGGGAAATTAAAATCAAAAAGACACAGCCACCCCAAAGATTGGAACGGCTCTGTTTACAAGAACGTCGTTTACAGTACAAGTTCAACATCGCAGAAAGTGAAAAATGGATAAAGAAGTTGTGGTATTTACTTACAAAGCAATATCACTCAGCAATGAAATCTACGTCATCAGGCCCTTAGCAGAACAATGAGTGGATTCAGGTATGATGATTCTAACTGAAATAAGTCACACAGAAAAAGAAACATCATAAGATATCAGTAATACACGGAATGTAAACTTGGCTACACAGGAACTGAATTACAGAACAGAACAGGGTCTCAAATTTAGAAAACCAACTTATGCTTGCTTAAGGGGAAAGTTGAGTTGGGGTGCTGCATAAAACCAGAGATTGAAATGAACACAGATAAAGTTCCTTAAGCCAAATATGGA
Organism: Delphinus delphis; assembly: GCF_949987515.2. Lineage (NCBI taxonomy): Eukaryota > Metazoa > Chordata > Mammalia > Artiodactyla > Delphinidae > Delphinus > Delphinus delphis. The sequence continues at coordinate 1,640,864 of NW_027192678.1, read as the reverse complement.
ATAGACAAGAGCTACTGCTTGCTCAACGAAATGGACTCAACACCGCATATTAAACGCCTAAGAATGTACCTGACTAGTAAGTTTCTAAAACCTACGGATTGCTATGTCTCCGAAAGAGAATCAAGCGTGTGTACAGGGGCATAAACGCAGCAGTGATAGGATTGGAGAAGTTCGGTGAGCAAATGAAGACCCTTTGAAGTCATATTGCATGGTACCCATTACACGGGTCTCAACTCTCCAGGTTTAAGGTATTCTTCCTTCAGCTAGAACATGCATGTGGAACCTAGAGTATGATCAACCATGTGAACTGGAGACGTGTTCAAATATGTCTCAGTTTTCCTCCCCTGGTACTCGGGTGCAACATTCCAGATGCTTTCCTAACACTCTCCCCACTTGGAGAGTCAGCGCCTTTAACGTCCTGTTTGGCCCAGTTTGCAATTTCTGCGGAAGATGAACAGGAATAGGGAGAACCAATGAGAGACTAGCTGGAGGTGTCTGGACGGGCAAATTTAACTCTCATTTCCAATCAGGAAGCGGAAATAACCAAAGGCTCAGCGTGCCGTGCCGGAACCAGATTAGGGCCTGAAGCCATCCTGCGGTGTTGCGGCCAGCTCACAAGAAAGCGAGTTGAAGAAAGGAGCTCAGGGGCACTGTAATTCACAAACCTGCAGAGTTATAAATCACAGCTATCGTCCAAAAATATACTGAAGTAAGGCTGCCAAGAGGACTTGAAAGTGGGGCAGAATTGCAGGAAAGCGATTTCAGGAGGTAGACTGGAATTGCATTGAAAGGATAGGAAAAGAGGCAGAACGTCCACAATGATGCACTTGGCCAAAAAGGGCGTATGCGTTTTTTCCTGAATATATTCAGGGAAAAACGCATACGCCCTTTTTGGCCAACCAAGCAAGCTTGCAAAGGAAATCTGCACTACAATGAAGTCTCACTTCCCCCGGTCAAAAGGGCCATCTGAAAAATGTGTAAAATCCAGAAAGACAGGACAGCCCATGGAGAACTGGGAGCCTTGTTATGCTGATGGGCGGGATGTAAATTGCCAACAGACACTCGGGAGAAGTGTATGGTGTTTCCTGAAACATCTAAAAAACAAAGCAACAGAGCCTAGGGCACTTCCACTTATGGTCCTATAGCTTAGGGAAATTAAAATCAAAAAGACACAGCCACCCCAAAGTTTGGGACGCCTCTGTTTACAAGAACCTCGTTTACAGTACAAGTTCAACATCGCAGAAAGTGAAAAATGGATAAAGAACATGTGGTATTTACTTACAAAGCAATATCACTCAGCAATGAAATCTATGTCATCAGGCCCTTAGCAGCACAATGAGTGGATTCAGGTATGATGATTCTAACTGAAATAAGTCACACAGAAAAAGAAACATCCTAAGATATCAGTAATACACGGAATGTAAACTTGGTTACACAGGAACTGATTTACAGAACAGAACAGGGTCTCAAATTTAGAAAACCAACTTATGCTTGCTTAAGGGGAAAGGTGAGTTGGGGTGCTGCATAAAACCAGAGATTGAAATGAGCACAGATAAAGTTCCTTAAGCCAAATATGGAATAGACAAGAGCTACTCCTTGCTCAACGAAATGGACTCAACACCGCATATTAAACGCCTAAGAATGTACCTGACTAGTAAGTATCTTAAAACCTACGGATTGCTATGTCTCCAAAAGAGAATCAAGTATGTGTACAGGGGCATAAATGCAGCAGTGATAGGATTGGAGAAGTTCGGTGAGCAAATGAAGACCCTTTGAAGTCATATTGCATGGTACCCATTCCACGGGTTTCAACTACCCATGTTTAAGGTATTCTTCCTTCAGCTAAAACATGCATGTGGAACCCAGAGTATGATCAACCATGTGATCGGGAGACGTGTTCAAATATGTCTCAGTTTTCGTACCCTGGTACTCGGGTGCAACATTCCAGACGCTTTACTAACACTCTCCCGACTTGGAGAGTCAGTCCCTTTAACCTCCTGTTTGGCCCAGTTTGCAATTTCTGCGGAAGATGAACAGGAATAGCGAGAACCAATGAGAGACTAGCTGGAGGTGTCTGGACGGGCAAATTTAACTCTCATTTCCCACCAGGAAGAGGAATTAACCACAGGCTCAGCGTGCCGTGCCGGAACCAGATTAGGGCCTGAAGCCATCCTGCAGCGTTGCGGCGAGCTCACAAGAAAGCGAGTTGAAGAAAGGAGCTCAGGGGCACTGTAATTCACAAACCTGCAGAGTTATAAATGACAGCTATCGTCCAAAAATATACTGAAGTAAGGCTGCCAAGAGGACTTGAATGCGGGGCAGAATTGCAGGAAACCGATTTCAGGAGGTAGACTGGAATTGCATTGAAAGCATAGGAAAAGAGGCAGAACGTCCACAATGATGCACTTGGCCAAAAAGGGCGTATGCGTTTTTTCCTGAATATATTCAGGAAAAAACGCATACGCACTTTTTGGCCAACCAAGCAAGCTTGCAAAGGAAATCTGCACTACAATGAAGTCTCACTTCCCCCCAGTCAAAAGGGCCATCTGAAAAAAGTGGAAAATCCTGAAAGGCAGGACAGGCCATGGAGAACTGGGAGCCTTGTTATGCTGATGGGCGGGATGTAAATTGCCAACAGACACTGGGGAGAAGTGTATGGTGTTTCCTGAAACATCTAAAAAACAAAGCAACAGAGCCTAGGGCACTTCCACTTATGGTCCTATAGCTTAGGGAAATGAAAATCAAAAAGACACAGCCACCGCAAAGTTTGGGACGCCTCCGTTTACAAGAACCTCATTTACCGAACAACTTCAATATCACAGAAAGTGAAAAATGGATAAAGAACTTGTGGTACTTACGTACAATGCAGTATCACTCAGCAATGAAATCTATGTCATCAGGCCCGTAGCAGCATAATGAGTGGATTCAGGTACGATGATTCTAACTGAAATAAGTCACACAGAAAAAGAAACATCATAAGATATCACTAATACACGGAATGTAAACTTGGCTACACAGGAACTGAATTCCAAAACAGAACAGGGTCTCAAATTTAGAAAACCAACTTATGCTTGCTTAAGGGGAATGGTGAGTTGGGGTGCTGCATAAAACCAGAGATTGAAATGAGCACAGATAAAGTTCCTTAAGCCAAATATGGAATAGACAAGAGCTACTCCTTGCTCAACGAAATGGACGCAACACCCCATATTAAACGCCTAAGAATGTACCTGACTAGTAAGTATCTTAAAACCTATGGATTGCTATGTCTCCAAAAGAGAATCCAGCGTGTGTACAGGGGCATAAACGCAGCAGTGATAGGATTGGAGAGGTTCGGTGAGCAAATGAAGACCCTTTGAAGTCATATTGCATCGTACCCATTCCACGGGTCTCAACTCTCCAGGTTTAAGGTATTCTTCCTTCAGCTAATACATGCATGTGGAACCCAGAGTATGATCAACCGTGTGAACGGGAGACGTGTTCAAATATGTCTCAGTTTTCCTCCCCTGGTACTCGGGTGCAACATTCCAGAAACTTTACTAAAACTCTCCCCACTTGGAGAGTCAGTCCCTTTAACCTCCTGTTTGGCCCAGTTTGCAATTTCTGCGGAAGATGAACAGGAATAGGGAGAACCAATGAGAGACTAGCTGGAGGTGTCTGGACGGGCAAATTTAACTCTCATTTCCCACCAGGAAGAGGAAATAACCAAAGGCTCAGCATGCCGTGCCGGAACCAGATTAGGGCCTGAAGCCATTCTGCGGTGTTTCGGCCAGCTCAAAAGAAAGCGAGTTGAAGAAAGGAGCTCAGGGGCACTGTAATTCACAAACCTGCAGAGTTATAAATGACAGCTATTGTCCAAAAATATACTGAAGTAATGCTGCCAAGAGGACTTGAAAGCGGGGCAGAATTGCAGGAAACCGATTTCAGGAGGTAGACTGGAATTGCATTGAAAGCATAGGAAAAGAGGCAGAACGGCCAAAATGATGCACTTGGCCAAAAAGGGTGTATGCGTTTTTTCCTGAATATATTCAGGAAAAAATGCATACGCACTTTTTGGCCAACCAAGCAAGCTTGCAAAGGAAATCTGCACTACAATGAAGTCTCACTTCCCCCCGGTCAAAAGGACCATCTGAAAAAAGTGTAAAATCCAGAAAGGCAGGACAGGCCATGGAGAACTGGGAGCCTTGTTATGCTGATGGGCGGGATGTAAATTGCCAACAGCCACTCGGGAGAAGTGTATGGTGTTTCCTGAAACATCTAAAAAACAAAGCAACAGAGCCTAGGGCACTTCCACTTATGGTCCTATAGCTTAGGGAAATTAAATTAAAAAAGACACAGCCACCCCAAAGTTTGGAATGGCTCTGTTTACAAGAACCTCGTTTACAGTACAAGTTCAACATCGCAGAAAGTGAAAAATGGATAAAGAAGTTGTGGTATTTACTTACAAAGCAATATCACTCAGCAATGAAATCTATGTCATCAGGCCCTTAGCAGCACAATGAGTGGATTCAGGTATGATGATTCTAACTGAAATAAGTCACACAGAAAAAGAAACATCATAAGATATCACTAATACACGGAATGTAAACTTGGCTACACAGGAACTGAATTCCAAAACAGAACAGGGTCTCAAATTTAGAAAACCAACTTATGCTTGCTTAAGGGGAAAGGTGAGTTGGGGTGCTGCATAAAACCAGAGATTGAAATGAGCACAGATAAAGTTCCTTAAGCCAAATATGGAATAGACAAGAGCTACTCCTTGCTCAACGAAATGGACTCAACCCCGCATATTAAACGCCTAAGAATGTACCTGACGAGTAAGTATCTTAAAACCTATGGATTGCTATGTCTCCAAAAGAGAATCAAGCATGTGTACAGGGGCATAAACGCAGCAGTGATAGGATTGGAGATGTTCGGTGAGCAAATGAAGACCCTTTGAAGTCATATTGCATGGTACCTATTACACGGGTCTTAACTCTCCCGCTTTAAGGTATTCTTCCTTCAGCTAAAACATGCATGTGGAACCCAGAGTATGATCAACCGTGTGAACGGGAGACGTGTTCAAATATGTCTCAGTTTTCCTCCCCTGGTACTCGGGTGCAGCATTCCAGACGCTTTACTAACACTCTCCCCACTTGGAGAGTCTGTCCCTTTAACCTCCTGTATCGCCCAGTTTGCAAGTTCTGCGGAAGATGAACAGGAATAGGGAGAACTAATGAGAGACTAGCTGGAGGTGTCTGGACGGGCCAATTTAACTCTCATTTCCCACCAGGAAGAGGAAATAACCAAAGGCTCAGCGTGCCGTGCCGGAACCAGATTAGGGCCTGAAGCCATCCTGCGGTGTTGCGGCCAGCTCACAAGAAAGCGAGTTGGAGAAAGGAGCTCAGGGGCACTGTAATTCACAAACCTGCAGAGTTATAAATGACAGATATCGTCCAAAAATATACTGAAGTAAGGCTGCCAAGAGGACTTGAAAGCGGGGCAGAATTGCAGGAAACCGATTTCAGGAGGTAGACTGGAATTGCATTGAAAGCATAGGAAAAGAGGCAGAACGTCCACAATGATGCACTTGGCCAAAAAGGGCGTATGCGTTTTTTCCTGAATATATTCAGGAAAAAACGCATACGCCCTTTTTGGCCAACCAAGCAAGCTTGCAAAGGAAATCTGCACTACAATGAAGTCTCACTTCCCCCCGGTCAAAAGGGCCATCTGAAAAAAGTGTAAAATCCAGAAAGGCAGGACAGGCCATGGAGAACTGGGAGCCTTGTTATGCTGATGGGCGGGATGTAAATGGCCAACAGACACTCGGGAGAAGTGTATGGTGTTTCCTGAAACATCTATAAAACAAAGCAACAGAGCATAGGGCACTTCCACTTATGGTCCTATAGCTTAGGGAAATTAAAATCAAAAAGATACAGCCACCCCAATGTTTGGGACGCCTCTGTTTACAAGAACCTCGTTTACCGTACAAGTTCAACATCGCAGAAAGTGAAAAATGGATAAAGAAGTTGTGGTATTTACTTACAAAGCAATATCACTCAGCAATGAAATCTATGTCATCAGGCCCTTAGCAGCACAATGAGTGGATTCAGGTACGATGATTCTAACTGAAATAAGTCACACAGAAAAAGAAACATCATAAGATATCACTAATACACGGAATGTAAACTTGGCTACACAGGAACTGAATTACAGAACAGAACAGGGTCTCAAATTTAGAAAACCAACTTATGCTTGCTTAAGGGGAAAGGTGAGTTGGGGTGCTGCATAAAACCAGAGATTGAAATGAGCACAGATAAAGTTCCTTAAGCCAACTATGGAATAGACAAGACCTACTCCTTGCTCAACGAAATGGACTCAACACCGCATATTAAACGGCTAAGAATGTACCTGACTAGTAAGTATCTTAAAACCTATGGATTGCTATGTCTCCGAAAGGGAATCAAGCGTGTGTACAGGGGCATAAACGCAGCAGTGATAGGATTGGAGAGGTTCGGTGAGCAAATGAAGACCCTTTGAAGTCATATTGCATGGTACACATTCCACGGGTCTCAACTCTCCAGGTTTAAGGTACTCTTCCTTCAGCTAAAACATGCATGTGGAACCCACAGTATGATCAACCGTGTGAACGGGAGACGTGTTCAAATATGTCTCAGTTTTCGTACCCTGGTACTCGGGTGCAACATTCCAGACGCTTTACTAACACTCTCCACACTTGGAGAGTCAGTGCGTTTAACGTCCTGTTTGGCCCAGTTTGCAATTTCTGCGGAAGATGAACAGGAATAGGGCGAACCAATGAGAGACTAGCTGGAGGTGTCTGGACGGGCAAATTTAACTCTCATTTCCCACCAGGAAGAGGAAATAACCAAAGGCTCAGCGTGCCGTGCCGGAACCAGATTAGGGCCTGAAGCCATCCTGCGGTGCTGCGGCCAGCTCACAAGAAAGCGAGTTGAAGAAAGGAGCTCAGGGGCACTGTAATTCACAAACCTGCAGAGTTATAAATGACAGCTATCGTCCAAAAATAAACTGAAGTAAGGCTGCCAAGAGGACTTGAAAGCGGGGCAGAATTGCAGGAAACCGATTTCAGAAGGTAGACTGGAATTGCATTGAAAGCATAGGAAAAGAGGCAGAACGTCCACAATGATGCACTTGGCCAAAAAGGGCGTATGCGTTTTTCCCTGAATATATTCAGGAAAACACGCATACGCACTTCTTGGCCAACCAAGCAAGCTTGCAAAGGAAATCTGCACTACAATGAAGTCTCACTTCCCCCTGGTCAAAAGGGCCATCTGAATAAAGTGTAAAATCCAGAAAGGCAGGACAGGCCATGGAGAACTGGGAGCCTTGTTATGCTGATGGGCGGGATGTAAATTGCCAACAGACACTCGGGAGAAGTGTATGGTGTTTCCTGAAACATCTAAAAAACAAAGCAACAGAGCGTAGGGCACTTCCACTTATGGTCCTATAGCTTAGGGAAATTAAAATCAAAAAGACACAGCCACCCCAATGTTTGGGACGCCTCTGTTTACAAGAACCTCCTTTACCGTACAAGTTCAACATCGCAGAAAGTGAAAAATGGATAAAGAAGTTGTGGTATTTACTTACAAAGAAATATCACTCAGCAATGAAATCTATGTCATCAGGCCCTTAGCAGCACAATGAGTGGATTCAGGTATGATGATTCTAACTGAAATAAGTCACACAGAAAAAGAAACATCCTAAGATATCAGTAATACACGGAATGTAAACTTGGTTACACAGGAACTGATTTACAGAACAGAACAGGGTCTCAAATTTAGAAAACCAACTTATGCTTGCTTAAGGGGAAAGGTGAGTTGGGGTGCTGCATAAAACCAGAGATTGAAATGAGCACAGATAAAGTTCCTTAAGCCAAATATGGAATAGACAAGAGCTACTCCTTGCTCAACGAAATGGACTCAACACCGCATATTAAACGCCTAAGAATGTACCTGACTAGTAAGTATCTTAAAACCTACGGATTGCTATGTCTCCAAAAGAGAATCAAGTATGTGTACAGGGGCATAAATGCAGCAGTGATAGGATTGGAGAAGTTCGGTGAGCAAATGAAGACCCTTTGAAGTCATATTGCATGGTACCCATTCCACGGGTTTCAACTACCCATGTTTAAGGTATTCTTCCTTCAGCTAAAACATGCATGTGGAACCCAGAGTATGATCAACCATGTGATCGGGAGACGTGTTCAAATATGTCTCAGTTTTCGTACCCTGGTACTCGGGTGCAACATTCCAGACGCTTTACTAACACTCTCCCGACTTGGAGAGTCAGTCCCTTTAACCTCCTGTTTGGCCCAGTTTGCAATTTCTGCGGAAGATGAACAGGAATAGCGAGAACCAATGAGAGACTAGCTGGAGGTGTCTGGACGGGCAAATTTAACTCTCATTTCCCACCAGGAAGAGGAATTAACCACAGGCTCAGCGTGCCGTGCCGGAACCAGATTAGGGCCTGAAGCCATCCTGCAGCGTTGCGGCGAGCTCACAAGAAAGCGAGTTGAAGAAAGGAGCTCAGGGGCACTGTAATTCACAAACCTGCAGAGTTATAAATGACAGCTATCGTCCAAAAATATACTGAAGTAAGGCTGCCAAGAGGACTTGAATGCGGGGCAGAATTGCAGGAAACCGATTTCAGGAGGTAGACTGGAATTGCATTGAAAGCATAGGAAAAGAGGCAGAACGTCCACAATGATGCACTTGGCCAAAAAGGGCGTATGCGTTTTTTCCTGAATATATTCAGGAAAAAACGCATACGCACTTTTTGGCCAACCAAGCAAGCTTGCAAAGGAAATCTGCACTACAATGAAGTCTCACTTCCCCCCAGTCAAAAGGGCCATCTGAAAAAAGTGGAAAATCCTGAAAGGCAGGACAGGCCATGGAGAACTGGGAGCCTTGTTATGCTGATGGGCGGGATGTAAATTGCCAACAGACACTGGGGAGAAGTGTATGGTGTTTCCTGAAACATCTAAAAAACAAAGCAACAGAGCCTAGGGCACTTCCACTTATGGTCCTATAGCTTAGGGAAATGAAAATCAAAAAGACACAGCCACCGCAAAGTTTGGGACGCCTCCGTTTACAAGAACCTCATTTACCGAACAACTTCAATATCACAGAAAGTGAAAAATGGATAAAGAACTTGTGGTACTTACGTACAATGCAGTATCACTCAGCAATGAAATCTATGTCATCAGGCCCGTAGCAGCATAATGAGTGGATTCAGGTACGATGATTCTAACTGAAATAAGTCACACAGAAAAAGAAACATCATAAGATATCACTAATACACGGAATGTAAACTTGGCTACACAGGAACTGAATTCCAAAACAGAACAGGGTCTCAAATTTAGAAAACCAACTTATGCTTGCTTAAGGGGAATGGTGAGTTGGGGTGCTGCATAAAACCAGAGATTGAAATGAGCACAGATAAAGTTCCTTAAGCCAAATATGGAATAGACAAGAGCTACTCCTTGCTCAACGAAATGGACGCAACACCCCATATTAAACGCCTAAGAATGTACCTGACTAGTAAGTATCTTAAAACCTATGGATTGCTATGTCTCCAAAAGAGAATCCAGCGTGTGTACAGGGGCATAAACGCAGCAGTGATAGGATTGGAGAGGTTCGGTGAGCAAATGAAGACCCTTTGAAGTCATATTGCATCGTACCCATTCCACGGGTCTCAACTCTCCAGGTTTAAGGTATTCTTCCTTCAGCTAATACATGCATGTGGAACCCAGAGTATGATCAACCGTGTGAACGGGAGACGTGTTCAAATATGTCTCAGTTTTCCTCCCCTGGTACTCGGGTGCAACATTCCAGAAACTTTACTAAAACTCTCCCCACTTGGAGAGTCAGTCCCTTTAACCTCCTGTTTGGCCCAGTTTGCAATTTCTGCGGAAGATGAACAGGAATAGGGAGAACCAATGAGAGACTAGCTGGAGGTGTCTGGACGGGCAAATTTAACTCTCATTTCCCACCAGGAAGAGGAAATAACCAAAGGCTCAGCATGCCGTGCCGGAACCAGATTAGGGCCTGAAGCCATTCTGCGGTGTTTCGGCCAGCTCAAAAGAAAGCGAGTTGAAGAAAGGAGCTCAGGGGCACTGTAATTCACAAACCTGCAGAGTTATAAATGACAGCTATTGTCCAAAAATATACTGAAGTAATGCTGCCAAGAGGACTTGAAAGCGGGGCAGAATTGCAGGAAACCGATTTCAGGAGGTAGACTGGAATTGCATTGAAAGCATAGGAAAAGAGGCAGAACGGCCAAAATGATGCACTTGGCCAAAAAGGGTGTATGCGTTTTTTCCTGAATATATTCAGGAAAAAATGCATACGCACTTTTTGGCCAACCAAGCAAGCTTGCAAAGGAAATCTGCACTACAATGAAGTCTCACTTCCCCCCGGTCAAAAGGACCATCTGAAAAAAGTGTAAAATCCAGAAAGGCAGGACAGGCCATGGAGAACTGGGAGCCTTGTTATGCTGATGGGCGGGATGTAAATTGCCAACAGCCACTCGGGAGAAGTGTATGGTGTTTCCTGAAACATCTAAAAAACAAAGCAACAGAGCCTAGGGCACTTCCACTTATGGTCCTATAGCTTAGGGAAATTAAATTAAAAAAGACACAGCCACCCCAAAGTTTGGAATGGCTCTGTTTACAAGAACCTCGTTTACAGTACAAGTTCAACATCGCAGAAAGTGAAAAATGGATAAAGAAGTTGTGGTATTTACTTACAAAGCAATATCACTCAGCAATGAAATCTATGTCATCAGGCCCTTAGCAGCACAATGAGTGGATTCAGGTATGATGATTCTAACTGAAATAAGTCACACAGAAAAAGAAACATCATAAGATATCACTAATACACGGAATGTAAACTTGGCTACACAGGAACTGAATTCCAAAACAGAACAGGGTCTCAAATTTAGAAAACCAACTTATGCTTGCTTAAGGGGAAAGGTGAGTTGGGGTGCTGCATAAAACCAGAGATTGAAATGAGCACAGATAAAGTTCCTTAAGCCAAATATGGAATAGACAAGAGCTACTCCTTGCTCAACGAAATGGACTCAACCCCGCATATTAAACGCCTAAGAATGTACCTGACGAGTAAGTATCTTAAAACCTATGGATTGCTATGTCTCCAAAAGAGAATCAAGCATGTGTACAGGGGCATAAACGCAGCAGTGATAGGATTGGAGATGTTCGGTGAGCAAATGAAGACCCTTTGAAGTCATATTGCATGGTACCTATTACACGGGTCTTAACTCTCCCGCTTTAAGGTATTCTTCCTTCAGCTAAAACATGCATGTGGAACCCAGAGTATGATCAACCGTGTGAACGGGAGACGTGTTCAAATATGTCTCAGTTTTCCTCCCCTGGTACTCGGGTGCAGCATTCCAGACGCTTTACTAACACTCTCCCCACTTGGAGAGTCTGTCCCTTTAACCTCCTGTATCGCCCAGTTTGCAAGTTCTGCGGAAGATGAACAGGAATAGGGTGAACCAATGAGAGACTAGCTGGAGGTGTCTGGACGGGCAAATTTAACTCTCATTTCCCACCAGGAAGAGGAAATAACCAAAGGCTCAGCGTGCCGTGCCGGAACCAGATTAGGGCCTGAAGCCATCCTGCGGTGCTGCGGCCAGCTCACAAGAAAGCGAGTTGAAGAAAGGAGCTCAGGGGCACTGTAATTCACAAACCTGCAGAGTTATAAATGACAGCTATCGTCCAAAAATATACTGAAGTAAGGCTGCCAAGAGGACTTGAAAGCGGGGCAGAATTGCAGGAAACCGATTTCAGAAGGTAGACTGGAATTGCATTGAAAGCATAGGAAAAGAGGCAGAACGTCCACAATGATGCACTTGGCCAAAAAGGGCGTATGCGTTTTTCCCTGAATATATTCAGGAAAACACGCATACGCACTTCTTGGCCAACCAAGCAAGCTTGCAAAGGAAATCTGCACTACAATGAAGTCTCACTTCCCCCTGGTCAAAAGGGCCATCTGAATAAAGTGTAAAATCCAGAAAGGCAGGACAGGCCATGGAGAACTGGGAGCCTTGTTATGCTGATGGGCGGGATGTAAATTGCCAACAGACACTCGGGAGAAGTGTATGGTGTTTCCTGAAACATCTAAAAAACAAAGCAACAGAGCGTAGGGCACTTCCACTTATGGTCCTATAGCTTAGGGAAATTAAAATCAAAAAGACACAGCCACCCCAATGTTTGGGACGCCTCTGTTTACAAGAACCTCCTTTACCGTACAAGTTCAAAATCGCAGAAAGTGAAAAATGGATAAAGAAGTTGTGGTATTTACTTACAAAGAAATATCACTCAGCAATGAAATCTATGTCATCAGGCCCTTAGCAGCACAATGAGTGGATTCAGGTATGATGATTCTAACTGAAATAAGTCACACAGAAAAAGAAACATCATAAGATATCAGTAATACACGGAATGTAAACTTGGCTACACAGGAACTGAATTACAGAACAGAACAGGGTCTCAAATTTAGAAAACCAACTTATGCTTGCTTAAGGGGAAAGGTGAGTTGGGGTGCTGCATAAAACCAGAGATTGAAATGAGCACAGATAAAGTTCCTTAAGCCAAATATGGAATAGACAAGAGTTACTCCTTGCTCAACGAAATGGACTCAACACCGCAAATTAAACGCCTAAGAATGTACCTGACTAGTAAGTATCTTAAAACCTATGGATTGCTATGTCTCCGAAAGAGAATCAAGCATGTGTACAGGGGCATAAACGCAGCAGTGATAGGATTTGAGAGGTTCGGTGAGCAAATGAAGACCCTTTGAAGTCATATTGCATGGTACCCATTCCACGGGTTTCAACTACCCAGGTTTAAGGTATTCTTCCTTCAGCTAAAACATGCATGTGGAACCTAGAGTATGATCAACCATGTGATCGGGAGCCGTGTTCAAATATGTCTCAGTTTTCGTACACTGGTACTCGGGTGCAACATTCCAGACGCTTTATTAACACTCTCCCGACTTGGAGAGTCAGTCCCTTTAACCTCCTGTTTGGCCCAGTTTGCAATTTCTGCGGAAGATGAACAGGAATAGTGAGAACCAATGAGAGACTAGCTGGAGGTGTCTGGACGGGCAAATTTAACTCTCATTTCCCACCAGGAAGAGGAATTAACCAAAGGCTCAGCGTGCCATGCCGGAACCATATTAGGGCCTGAAACCATCCTGCAGTGTTGCGGACAGCTCAAAAGAAAGCGAGTTGAAGAAAGGAGCTCAGGGGCACTGTAATTCACAAACCTGCAGAGTTATAAATGACAGCTATCGTCCAAAAATATACTGAAGTAAGGCTGCCAAGAGGACTTGAAAGCGGGGCAGAATTGCAGGAAACCGATTTCAGGAGGTAGACTGGAATTGCATTGAAAGCATAGGAAAAGAGGCAGAACGTCCACAATGATGCACTTGGCCAAAAAGGGCGTATGTGTTTTTTCCTGAATATATTCAGGAAAAAACGCATACGCCCTTTTTGGCCAACCAAGCAAGCTTGCAAAGGAAATCTGCACTACAATGAAGTCTCACTTCCCCCCGGTCAAAAGGGCCATCTGAAAAAAGTGTAAAATCCAGAAAGGCAGGACAGGCCATGGAGAACTGGGAGCCTTGTTATGCTGATGGGCGGGATGTAAATTGCCAACAGACACTCGGGAGAAGTGTATGGTGTTTCCTGAAACATCTATAAAACAAAGCAACAGAGCGTAGGGCACTTCCAATTATGGTCCTATAGCTTAGGGAAATTAAAATCAAAAAGACACAGCCACCCCAAAGTTTGAAACGGCTCTGTTTACAAGAACCTCGTTTACAGTACAAGTTCAACATTGCAGAAAGTGAAAAATTGATAAAGATGTTGTGGTATTTACTTACAAAGCAATATCACTCAGCAATGAAATCTATGTCATCAGGCCCTTAGCAGCACAATGAGTGGATTCAGGTATGATGATTCTAACTGAAATAAATCACACAGAAAAAGAAACATCATAAGATATCACTAATACACGGAATGTAAACTTCACTACACAAGAACTGAAATACAGAACAGAACAGGGCCTCAAATTTAGAAAACCAACTTATGCTTGCTTAAGGGGAAAGGTGAGTTGGGGTGCTGCATAAAACCAGAGATTGAAATGAGCACAGATAAAGTTCCTTAAGCCAAATATGGAATAGACAAGAGCTACTCCTTGCTCAATGAAATGTACTCAACACCCCATATTAAACGCCTAAGAATGTACCTGACTAGTAAGTATCTTAAAACCTATGGATTGCTATGTCTCCAAAAGAGAATCAAGCGTGTGTACAGGGGCATAAACGCAGCAGTGATAGGATTGGAGAGGTTCGGTGAGCAAATGAAGACCCTTTGAAGTCATATTGCATGGTACCCATTCCACGGGTTTCAACTACCTAGGTTTAAGGTATTCTTCCTTCAGCTAAAACATGCAAGTGGAACCCAGAGTATGATCAACCGTGTGAACGGGAGACATGTTTAAATATGTCTCAGTTTTCCTCCCCTGGTACTCGGGTGCAACATTCCAGATGCTTTACTAACACTCTCCCCACTTGGAGAGTCAGCGCCTTTAACGTCCTGTTTGGCCCAGTTTGCAATTTCTGCGGAAGCTGAACAGGAATAGGGAGAACCAATGAGAGACTAGCTGGAGGTGTCTGGACGGGCAAATTTAACTCTCATTTCCCACCAGGAAGAGGAAATAACCAAAGGCTCAGTGTGCCGTGCCGGAACCAGATTAGGGCCTGAAGCCATCCTGCGGTGTTGCGGCCAGCTCACAAGAAAGCAAGTTGAAGAAAGGAGCTCAGGGGCACTGTAATTCACAAACCTGCAGAGTTATAAATGACAGCTATCGTCCAAAAATATACTGAAGTAAGGCTGCCAAGAGGACTTGAAAGCGGGGCAGAATTGCAGGAAACCGATTTCAGGAGGTAGACTGGAATTGCATTGAAAGCATAGGAAAAGAGGCAGAACGTCCACAATGATGCACTTGGCCAAAAAGGGCGTATGCCTTTTTTCCTGAATATATTCAGGAAAAAAGGCATACGCCCTTTTTGGCCAACCAAGCAAGCTTGCAAAGGAAATCTACACTACAATGAAGTCTCACTTCCCCCCGGTCAAAAGGGCCATCTGAAAAAAGTGTAAAATCCAGAAAGGCAGGACACCCATTGAGAACTGGGAGCCTTGTTATGCTGATGGGCGGGATGTAAATTGCCAACAGACACTCGGGAGAAGTGTATGGTGTTTCCTGAAACATCTAAAAAACAAAGCAACAGAGCGTAGGGCACTTCCACTTATGGTCCTATAGCTTAGGGAAATTAAAATCAAAAAGACACAGCCACCCCAAAGTATGGAACGGCTCTGTTTACAAGAACCTCGTTTACAGTACAAGTTCAACATCGCAGAAAGTGAAAAATGGATAAAGAAGTTGTGGTATTTACTTACAAAGCAATATCACTCAGCAATGAAATCTATGTCATCAGGCCCTTAGCATCACAATGAGTGGATTCAGGTATGATGATTCTAACTGAAATAAGTCACACAGAAAAGAAACATCATAAGATATCATTAATACACGGAATGTAAACTTGGCTACACAGGAACTGAATTACAGAACAGAACAGGGTCTCAAATTTAGAAAACCAACTTATGCTTGCTTAAGGGGAAAGGTGAGTTGGGGTGCTGCATAAAACCAGAGATTGAAATGAGCACAGATAAAGTTCCTTAAGCCAAATATGGGATAGACAAGAGCTACTCCATGCTCAGCAAATGGACTCAACACCGCATATTAAACGCGTAAGAATGTACCTGACTAGTAAGTATCTTAAAACCTATGGATTGCTATGTCTCTGAAAGAGAATCAAGCATGTGTACAGTGGCATAAACACAGCAGTCATAGGATTGGAGAGGTTCGGTGAGCAAATGAAGACCCTTTGAAGTCATATTGCATGGTACCCATTCCACGGGTTTCAACTACCCAGGTTTAAGGTATTCTTCCTTCAGCTAAAACATGCATGTGGAACCTAGAGTATGATCAACCATGTGATCGGGAGACGTGTTCAAATATGTCTCAGTTTTCGTACCCTGGTACTTGGGTGCAACATTCCAGACGCTTTACTAACACTCTCCCGACTTGGAGAGTCACTCCCTTTAACCTCCTGTTTGGCCCAGTTTGCAATTTCTGCGGAAGATGAACAGGAATACTGAGAACCAATGAGAGACTAGCTGGAGGTGTCTGGACGGGCAAATTTAACTCTCATTTCCCACCAGGAAGAGGAATTAACCAAAGGCTCAGCATGCCGTGCCGGAACCAGATTAGGGCCTGAAGCCATCCTGCGGTGTTGCGGCCAGCTCACAAGAAAGCGAATTGAAGAAAGGAGCTCAGGGGCACTGTAATGCACAAAGCTGCAGAGTTATAAATGACAGCTATCGTCCAAAAATAGACTGAAGTAAGGCTGCCAAGAGGACTTGAAAGCGGGGCAGAATTGCAGGAAACCGATTTCAGGAGGTAGACTGGAATTGCATTGAAAGCATAGGAAAAGAGGCAGAGCGTCCACAATGATGCACTTGGCCAAAAAGGGCGTATGCGTTTTTTCCTGAATATATTCAGGAAAAAACGCATACGCACTTTTTGGCCAACCAAGCAAAGTTGCAAAGGAAATCTGCACTACAATGAAGTCTCACTTCCCCCAGGTCAAAAGGGCCATCTGAAAAAAGTGTAAAATCCAGAAAGGCAGGACAGGCCATGGAGAACTGGGAGCCTTGTTATGCTGATGGGCGGGATGTAAATTGCCAACAGACACTCGGGAGAAGTGTATGGTGTTTCCTGAAACATCTAAAAAACAAAGCAACAGAGCCTAGGGCACTTCCACTTATGGTCCTATAGCTTAGGGAAATTAAAGTCAAAAAGACACAGCCACCGCAAAATTTGGGACGCCTCTGTTTACAAGAACCTCGTTTACAGTACAAGTTCAACATCGCAGAAAGTGAAAAATGGATAAAGAAGTTGTGGTATTTACTTACAAAGCAATATCACTCAGCAATGAAATCTAGGTCATCAGGCCCTTAACAGCACAATGAGTGGATTCAGGTATGATGATTCTAACTGAAATAAGTCACACAGGAAAAATAACATCATAAGATATCAGTAATACACGGAATGTAAACTTGGCTACACAGGAACTGAATGACAGAACAGAACAGGTTCTCAAATGTAGAAAACCAACTTATGCTTGCTTACGGGTAAAGGTGAGTTGGGGTGCTCATAAAACCAGAGATTGAAATGAGCACAGATAAAGTTCCTTAAGCCAAATATGGAATAAACAAGAGCTACTCCTTGCTCAACGAAATGGACTCAACACCGCATATTAAACGCCTAAGAATGTACCTGACTAGGAAGTATCTTAAAACCTATGGATTGCTATGTCTCCGAAAGAGAATCAAGCATGTGTACAGGGGCATAAACGCAGCAGTGATACGATTGGAGAGATTCGGTGAGCAAATGAAGACCCTTTGAAGTCATATTGCATGGTACCCATTCCACGGGTTTCAACTACCCAGGTTTAAGGTATTCTTCCTTCAGCTAAAACATGCATGTGGAACCTAGAGTATGATCAACCATGTGATCGGGAGACGTGTTCAGATATGTCTCAGTTTTTGTACCCTGGTACTCGGGTGCAACATTCCAGACGCTTTACTAACACTCTCCGGACTTGGAGAGTCAGTCCCTTTAAACTCCTGTTTGGCCCAGTTTGCAATTTCTGCGGAAGATGAACAGGAATAGCGAGAACCAATGAGAGACTAGCTGGAGGTGTCTGGACGGGCAAATTTAACTCTCATTTCCTACCAGGAAGAGGAAATAACCAAACGCTCAGTGTGCCGTGCCGGAACCCGATTAGGGCGTGAAGCCATCCTGCGGTGTTGCGGCCAGGTCACAAGGAAGCGAGTTGAAGAAAGGAGCTCAGGGGCACTGTAATTCACAAACCTGCAGAGTTATAAATGACAGCTATCGTCCAAAAATATATGGAAGTAAGGCTGCCAAGAGGACTTGAAAGTGGGGCAGAATTGCAGGAAACCGATTTCAGGAGGTAGACTGGAATTGCATTGAAAGCATAGGAAAAGAGGCAGAAGGTCCACAATGATGCACTTGGCCAAAAAGGGCGTATGCGTTTTTTCCTGAATATATTCAGGAAAAAACGCATACGCACTTTTTAGCCAACCAAGCAAGCTTGCAAAGGAAATCTGCACTACAATGAAGTCTCACTTCCCCCCAGTCAAAAGGGCCATCTGAAAAAAGTGTAAAATCCAGAAAGGCAGGACAGGCCATGGAGAACTGGGAGCCTTGTTATGCTGATGGGCGGGATGTAAATTGCCAACAGACACTCGGGAGAAGTGTATGGTGTTTCCTGAAACATCTAAAAAACAAAGCAACAGAGCCTAGGGCACTTCCACTTATGGTCCTATAGCTTAGGGAAATTAAAATCAAAAAGACACAGCCACCCCAAAATTTGGGACGCCTCTGTTTACAAGAACCTCGTTTACCGTACAAGATCAACATCGCAGAAAGTGAAAAATGGATAAAGAAGTTGTGGTATTTACTTACAAAGCAATATCACTCAGCAATAAAATCTATGTCATCAGGCCCTTAGCAGCACAATGAGTGGATTCAGCTATGATGATTCTAACTGAAGTAAGTCACACAGAAAAAGAAACATCATAAGATATCACTAATACACGAAATGAAACTTGGCTACACAGGAACTGAATTCCAAAACAGAACAGGGTCTAAAATTTAGAAAACCAACTTATGCTTGCTTAAGGGGAAAGGTGAGTTGGGGTGCTGCATAAAACCAGAGATTGAAATGAGCACAGATAAAGTTCCTTAAGCCAAATATGGAATAGACAAGAGCTACTCCTTGCTCAACGAAATGGACTCAACACCGCATATTAAACGCCTAAGAATGTACCTGACTAGGAAGTATCTTAAAACCTATGGATTGCTATGTCTCCGAAAGAGAATCAAGCATGTGTACAGGGGTATAAACGCAGCAGTGATAGGATTGGAGAGGTTCGGTGAGCAAATGAAGACCCTTTGAAGTCATATTGCATGGTACCAATTCCACAGGTTTCAACTACCAAGGTTTAAGGTATTCTTCCTTCAGCTAAAACATGCATGTGGAACCTAGAGTATGATCAACCACGTGATTGGGAGACGTGTTCAAATGTGTCTCAGTTTTCGTACCCTGGTACTCGGGTGCAACATTCCAGATGCTTTACTAACACTCTCCCGACTTGGAGAGTCAATCCCTTTAACCTCCTGTTTGGCCCAGTTTGCAATTTCTGCGGAAGATGAACCGGAATAGCGAGAACCAATGAGAGACTAGCTGGAGGTGTCTGGACCGGCAAATTTAACTCTCATTTCCCACCAGGAAGAGGAAATAACCAAAGGCTCAGCGTGCCGTGCCGGAACCAGATTAGGGCCTGAAGCCATCCTGCGGTGTTGCGGCCAGGTCACAAGAAAGCGAGTTGAAGAAAGGAGCTCAGGGGCTCTGTAATTTACAAACCTGCAGAGTTATAAATGACAGCTATCGTCCAAAAATATACTGAAGTAAGGCTGCCAAGAGGACTTGAAAGTGGGGCAGAATTGCAGGAAACCAATTTCAGGAGGTAGACTGGAATTGCATTGAAAGCATAGGAAAAGAGGCAGAACGTCTACAATGATGCACTTGGCCAAAAAGGGCGTATGCGTTTTTTCCTGAATATATTCAGGAAAGAACGCATACGCCCTTTTTGGCCAACCAAGCAAGCTTGCAAAGGAAATCTGCACTACAATGAAGTCTCACTTCCCCCCGGTGAAAAGGGACATCTGAAAAAAGTGTAAAATCCAGAAAGGCAGGACAGGCCATGGAGAACTGGGAGCCTTGTTATGCTGATGGGCGGGATGTAAATTGCCAACAGACACTCGGGAGAATTGTATTGTGTTTCGTGAAACATCTAAAAAACAAAGCAACAGAGCCTAGGGCACTTCCACTTATGCTCCTATAGCTTAGGGAAATTAAAATCAAAAAGACACAGCCACCCCAAAGTTTGGGACAGCTCTGTTTACAACAACCTCGTTTACAGTACAAGTTCAATATCACAGAAAGTGAAAAATGGATAAAGAAGTTGTGGTACTCACGTACAATGCAATATCACTCAGCAATGAAATCTAGGTCACCAGGCCCGTAGCAGCACCATGAGTGGATTCTGGTATAGTGATTCTAACTGAAATAAGTCACACAGAAAAAGAAACTTCAAAAAATATCACTAATACATGGAATGTAAACTTGGCTACAGAAGAACTGAATTCCAAAACAGAACAGGGTCTCAAATTTAGAAAACCAACTTATGCTTGCTTAAGGGGAAAGGTGTTTTGGGGTGCTGCATAAAACCAGAGATTGAAATGAGCACAGATAAAGTTCCTTAAGCCAAATATGGAATAGACAAGAGCTACTCCTTGCTCAACGAAATGGACTCAACACCGCATATTAAACGCCTTAGAATGTACCTGACTAGTAAGTATTGTAAAACCTATGGATTGCTATGTCTCCAAAAGAGAATCAAGCATGTGTACAGGGGCATAAATGCAGCAGTGATAGGATTGGAGAGGTTTGGTGAGCAAATGAAGACCCTTTGAAGTCATATTGCATGGTACCCATTACACGGGTCTCAACTCTCCAGGTTTAAGGTATTCTTCCTTCAGCTAAAACATGCATGTGGAACCCAAGTATGATCAACCATGTGAACAGGAGACGTGTTCAAATATGTCTCAGTTTTCCTCCCCTGATACTCGGGTGCAACATTCCAGACGCTTTACTAACACTCTCCCCACTTGGAGAGTCAGCGCCTTTAAACTCCTGTTTGGCCCAGTTTGCAATTTCTGCGGAAGATGAACAGGAATACCGAGAACCAATGAGAGGCTAGCTGGAGGTGTCTGGACGGGCAAATTTAACTCTCATTTCCCACCAGGAAGAGGAAATAACCAAAGGCTCAGCGTGCCGTACCGGAACCAGATTAGGGCCTGAAGCCATCCTGCGGTGTTGCGGCCAGCTCAAAAGAAAGCGAGTTGAAGAAAGGAGCTCAGGGGCACTGTAATTCACAATCCTGCAGAGTTATAAATGATAGCTATCGTCCAAAAATAGACTGAAGTAAGGCTGCCAAGAGGACTTGAAAGCGGGGCAGAATTGCAGGAAACCGATTTCAGGAGGTAGACTGGAATTGCATTGAAAGCATAGGAAAAGAGGCAGAACGTCCACAATGATGCACTTGGCCAAAAAGGGCGTATGCGTTTTTTCCTGAATATATTCAGGAAAAAACGCATACGCCCTTTTTGGCCAACCAAGCAAGCTTGCAAAGGAAATCTGCACTACAATGAAGTCTCACTTCCCCCTGGTCAAAAGGGCCATCTGAAAAAAGTGTAAAATCCAGAAAAGCAGGACAGGCCATGGAGAACTGGGAGCCTTGTTATGCTGATGGGCGGGATGTAAATTGCCAACAACCACTCGGGAGAAGTGTATGGTGTTTCCTGAAACATCTAAAAAACAAAGCAACAGAACCTAGGGCACTTCCACTTATGGTCCTATAGCTTAGGGAAATTAAAATCAAAAAGACACAGCCACCCCAAAGTTTGGGACGCCTCTGTTTACAAGAACCTCGTTGACAGTACAAGTTCAACATCGCAGAAAGTGAAAAATGGATAAAGAAGTTGTGGTATTTACTTACAAAGCAATATCACTCAGCAATGAAATCTGTGTCATCAGGCCCTTAGCAGCACAATGAGTGGATTCAGGTATGATGATTCTAACTGAAGTAAGTCACACAGAAAAAGAAACATCATAAGATATCAGTAATACACGGAATGTAAACTTGGCTACACAGGAACTGAATTACAGAACAGAACAGGGTCTCAAATTGAGAAAAACAACTTATGCTTGCTTAAGGGTAAAGGTGAGTTGGGGTGCTGCATAAAACCAGAGATTGAAATGAGCACAGATAAAGTTCCTTAAGCCAAATATGGAATAGACAAGAGCTACTCCTTGCTCAACGAAATGGACTCAACACCCCATATTAAACGCCTAAGAATGTACCTGACTAGTAAGTATCTTAAAACCTATGGATTGCTATGTCTCCAAAAGAGAATCAAGCGTGTGTACAGGGGCATAAACGCAGCAGTGATAGGATTGGAGAGGTTCGGTGAGCAAATGAACACCCTTTGAAGTCATATTGCATGGTACCCATTCCACGGGTCTCAACTCTCCAGCTTTAAGGTATTCTTCCTTCAGCTAAAACATGCATGTGGAACCCAGAGTATGATCAACCATGTGAACGGTAGACGTGTTCAAATATGTCTCAGTTTTCCTCCCCTGGTACTCGGGTGCAACATTCCAGACGCTTTACTAACACTCTCCCCACTTGGAGAGTCAGTCCCTTTAACCTCCTGTTTGGCCCAGTTTGCAATTTCTGCGGAAGATGAACAGAAATAGCGAGAACCAATGAGAGACTACCTGGAGGTGTCTGAACGGGCAAATTTAACTCTCAATTCCCACCAGGAAGAGGAATTAACCAAAGGCTCAGCGTTCCGTACCGGAACCAGATTAGGGCCTGAAGCCATCCTGCGGTGTTGCGGCCAGGTCACAAGAAAGCGAGTTGAAGAAAGGAGCTCAGGGGCACTGCAATTCACAAACCTGCAGAGTTATAAATGACAGCTATCGTCCAAAAATAGACTGAAGTAAGGCTGCCAAGAGGACTTGAAAGCGGGGCAGAATTGCAGGAAACCGATTTCAGGAGGTAGACTGGAATTGCATTGAAAGCATAGGAAAAGAGGCAGAACGTCCACAATGATGCACTTGGCCAAAAAGGGCGTATGCGTTTTTTCCTGAATATATTCAGGAAAAAACGCATACGCCCTTTTTGGCCAACCAAGCAAGCTTGCAAAGGAAATCTGCACTACAATGAAGTCTCACTTCCCCCCGGTCAAAAGGGCCATCTGAAAAAAGTGTAAAATCCAGAAAGGCAACAGGCCATTGAGAACTGGGAGCCTTGTTATGCTGATGGGCGGGATGTAAATTGCCAACAGACACTCCGGAGAAGTGTATGGTGTTTCCTGAAACATCTAAAAAACAAAGCAACAGAGCCTAGGGCACTTCCACTTATGGTCCTATAGCTTAGGGAAATTAAAATCAAAAAGACACAGCCACCCCAAAGTTTGGGACGCCTCTGTTTACAAGAACCTCGTTTACAGTACAAGTTCAACATCGCAGAAAGTGAAAAATGGATAAAGAACTTGTGGTACTTACGTACAATGCAGTATCACTGAGCAATGAAATCTATGTCATCAGGCCCGTAGCAGCATAATGAGTAGATTCAGGTACGATGATTCTAACTGAAATAAGTCACACAGAAAAAGAAACATCATAAGATATCACTAATACACGGAATGTAAACTTGGCTACACAGGAACTGAATTCCAAAACAGAACATGGTCTCAAATTTAGAAAACCAACTTATGCTTGCTTAAGGGGAAAGGTGAGTTGGGTTGCTGCATAAAGCCAGAGATTGAAATGAGCACAGATAAAGTTCCTTAAGCCAAATATGGAATAGACAAGAGCTACTCCTTGCTCAACGAAATGGACTCAACACCGCATATTAAACGCCTAAGAATGTACCTGACTAGTAAGTATCTTAAAACCTATGGATTGCTATGTCTCCGAAAGAGAATCAAGCATGTGTACAGGGGCATAAACGCAGCAGTGATAGGATTGGAGAGGTTCGGTGAGCAAATGAAGACCCTTTGAAGTCATATTGCATGGTACTCATTCCACGGGTTTCAACTACCCAGGTTTTAGGTATTCTTCCTTCAGCTAAAACATGCATGTGGAACCCAGAGTATGATCAACCATGTGAACGGGAGATGTGTTCAAATATGTCTCAGTTTTCCTCCCATGGTACTCGGGTGCAACATTCCAGACGCTTTACTAACACTCTCCCCACTTGGAGAGTCAGCGCCTTTAACCTCCTGTTTGGCACAGTTTGCAATTTCTGCGGAAGATGAACAGGAATAGCGAAAACCAATGAGAGGCTAGCTGGAGGTGTCTGGACGGGCAAATTTAACTCTCATTTCGCAACAGGAAGAGGAAATAACCAAAGGCTCAGCGTTCCGTACCGGAACCAGATTAGGGCCTGAAGCCATCCTGCGGTGTTGCGGCCAGCTCAAAAGAAAGCGAGTTGAACAAAGGAGCTCAGGGGCACTGTAATTCACAAACCTGCAGAGTTATAAATGACAGCTATCGTCCAAAAATATACTGAAGTAAGGCTGCCAAGAGGACTTGAAAGCGGGGCAGAATTGCAGGAAACCGATTTCAGGAGGTAGACTGGAATTGCATTGAAAGCATAGGAAAAGAGGCAGAACGTCCACAATGATGCACTTGGCCAAAAAGGGCGTATGCGTTTTTTCCTGAATATATTCAGGAAAAAACGCATACGCCCTTTTTGGCCAACCAAGCAAGCTTGCAAAGGAAATCTGCACTACAATGAAGTCTCACTTCCCCCCGGTCAAAAGGGCCATCTGAGAAAAGTGTAAAATCCAGAAAGGCCACAGGCCATTGAGAACTGGGAGCCTTGTTATGCTGATGGGCGGGATGTAAATTGCCAACAGACACTCCGGAGAAGTGTATGGTGTTTCCTGAAACATCTAAAAAACAAAGCAACAGAGCCTAGGGCACTTCCACTTATGGTCCTATAGCTTAGGGAAATTAAAATCAAAAAGACACAGCCACCCCAAAGTTTGGAACGGCTCTGTTTACAAGAACCTCGTTTACAGTACAAGTTCAACATCGCAGAAAGTGAAAAATGGATAAAGAAGTTGTGGTACTTACGTACAATGCAGTATCACTCAGCAATGAAATCTATGTCATCAGGCCCGTAGCAGCATAATGAGTAGATTCAGGTACGATGATTCTAACTGAAATAAGTCACACAGAAAAAGAAACATCATAAGATATCAGTAATACACGGAATGTAAACTTGGCTACACAGAAACTGAATTACAGAACAGAACAGGGTCTCAAATTTAGAAAAACAACTTATTCTTGCTTAAGGGGAAAGGTGAGTTGGGGTGCTGCATAAATCCAGAGATTGAAATGAGCACAGATAAAGTTCCTTAAGCCAAATATGGAATAGACAAGAGCTACTCCTTGCTCAACGAAATGGACTCAACACCCCATATTAAACGCCTAAGAATGTACCTGACTAGTAAGTATCTTGAAACCTATGGATTGCTATGTCTCCAAAAGAAAATCAAGCGTGTGTACAGGGGCATAAACGCAGCAGTGATAGGATTGGAGAGGTTCGGTGAGCAAATGAAGACCCTTTGAAGTCATATTGCATGGTACCCATTCCACGGGTCTCAACTCTCCAGGTTTAAGGTATTCTTCCTTCAGCTAAAACATGCATGTGGAACCTAGAGTATGATCAACCATGTGATCGGGAGACGTGTTCAAATATGTCTCAGTTTTCCTCCCCTGGTACTCGGGTGCAACATTCCAGACACTTTACTAACACTCTCCCCACTTGGAGAGTCAGTCCCTTTAACCTCCTGTTTGGCCCAGTTTGCAATTTCTGCGGAAGATGAACAGGAATAGCGAGAACCAATGAGAGGCTAGCTGGAGGTGTCTGGACGGGCAAATTTAACTCTCATTTCCCACCAGGAAGAGGAAATAACCAAAGGCTCAGCGTGCCGTACCGGAACCAGATTAGGGCCTGAAGCCATCCTGCGGTGTTGCGGCCAGGTCACAAGAAAGCGAGTTGAAGAAAGGAGCTCAGGGGCACTGTAATTCACAAACCTGCAGAGTTATAAATGACAGCTATCGTCCAAAAATAGACTGAAGTAAGGCTGCCAAGAGGACTTGAAAGCGGGGCAGAATTGCAGGAAACCAATTTCAGGAGGTAGACTGGAATTGCATTGAAAGCATAGGAAAAGAGGCAGAACGTCCACAATGATGCACTTGGCCAAAAAGGGCGTATGCGTTTTTTCCTGAATATATTCAGGAAAAAACGCATACGCCCTTTTTGGCCAACCAAGCAAGCTTGCAAAGGAAATCTGCACTACAATGAAGTCTCACTTCCCCCCGGTCAAAAGGGCCATCTGAAAAAAGTGTAAAATCCAGAAAGGCAGGACAGGCCATGGAGAACTGGGAGCCTTGTTATGCTGATGGGCGGGATGTTAATTGCCAACAACCACTCGGGAGAAGTGTATGGTGTTTCCTGAAACATCTAAAAAACAAAGCAACAGAACCTAGGGCACTTCCACTTATGGTCCTATAGCTTAGGGAAATTAAAATCAAAAAGACACAGCCACCCCAAAGTTTGGAACGGCTCTCTTTACAAGAACCTCGTTTACAGTACAAGTTCAACATCGCAGAAAGTGAAAAATGGATAAAGAAGTTGTGGTATTTACTTACAAAGCAATATCACTCAGCAATGAAATCTATGTCATCAGGCCCTTAGCAGAACAATGAGTGGATTCAGGTATGATGATTCTAACAGAAGTAAGTCACACAGAAAAAGAAACATCATAAGATATCAGTAATACACGGAATGTAAACTTGGCTACACAGGAACTGAATTACAGAACAGAACAGGGTCTCAAATTGAGAAAACCAACTTATGCTTGCTTAAGGGTAAAGGTGAGTTGGGGTGCTGCATAAAACCAGAGATTGAAATGAGCACAGATAAAGTTCCTTAAGTCAAATATGGAATAGACAAGAGCTACTCCTTGCTCAACGAAATGGACTCAACACCGCATATTAAACGCCTAAGAATGTACCTGACTAGTAAGTATCTTAAAACCTATGGATTGCTATGTCTCCGAAAGAGAATCAAGCATGTGCACAGGGGCATAAACTCAGCAGTGATAGGATTGGAGAGGTTCGGTGAGCAAATGAAGACCCTTTGAAGTCATATTGCATGGTACCCATTACACGGGTCTTAACTCTCCAGGTTTAAGGTATTCTTCCTTCAACTAAAACATGCATGTGGAACCCAAGTATGATCAACCATGTGAACGGGAGGCGTGTTCAAATATGTCTCAGTTTTCCTCCCCTGGTACTCGGGTGCAACATTCCAGATGCTTTACTAACACTCTCCCCACTTGGAGAGTCAGCGCCTTTAACCTCCTGTTTGGCCCAGTTTGCAATTTCTGCGGAAGATGAACAGGAATAGCGAGAACCAATGAGAGACTAGCTGGAGGTGTCTGGACGGGCAAATTTAACTCTCATTTCCCACCAGGAAGAGGAAATAACCAAAGGCTCAGCGTGCCGTGCCGGAACCAGATTAGGGCGTGAAGCCATCCTGCGGTGTTGCGGCCAGGTCACAAGAAAGTGAGTTGAAGAAAGGAGCTCAGGGGCACTGTAATTCACAAACCTGCAGAGTTATAAATGACAGCTATCGTCCAAAAATAGACTGAAGTAAGGCTGCCAAGAGGACTTGAAAGCGGGGCAGAATTGCAGGAAACCGATTTCAGGAGGTAGACTGGAATTGCATTGAAAGCATAGGAAAAGAGGCAGAACGTCCACAATGATGCACTTGGCCAAAAAGGGCGTATGCGTTTTTTCCTGAATATATTCAGGAAAAAACGCATACGCCCTTTTTGGCCAACCAAGCAAGCTTGCAAAGGAAATCTGCACTACAATGAAGTCTCACTTCCCCCCGGTCAAAAGGGCCATCTGAAAAAAGTGTAAAATCCAGAAAGGCAGGACAGGCCATGGAGAACTGGGAGCCTTGTTATGCTGATGGGCGGGATGTAAATTGCCAACAGACACTCGGGAGAAGTGTATGGTGTTTCCTGAAACATCTAAAAAACAAAGCAACAGAGCCTAGGGCACTTCCACTTATGGTCCTATAGCTTAGGGAAATTAAAATCAAAAAGACACAGCCACCCCAAAGTTTGGAACGGCTCTGTTTACAAGAACCTCGTTTACAGTACAAGTTCAACATCGCAGAAAGTGAAAAATGGATAAAGAAGTTGTGGTATTTACTTACAAAGCAATATCACTCAGCAATGAAATCTGTGTCATCAGGCCCTTAGCAGCACAATTAGTGGATTCAGGTATGATGATTCTAACTGAAATAAGTCACACAGAAAAAGAAACATCATAAGATATCAGTAATACACGGAATGGAAACTTGGCTACACAGGAACTGAATTACAGAACAGAACAGGGTCTCAAATTGAGAAAAACAACTTATGCTTGCTTAAGGGTAAAGGTGAGTTGGGGTGCTGCATAAAACCAGAGATTGAAATGAGCACAGATAAAGTTCCTTAAGCCAAATATGGAATAGACAAGAGCTACTCCTTGCTCAACGAAATGGACTCAACACCGCATATTAAACGCCTAAGAATGTACCTGACTTGTAAGTATCTTAAAACCTATGGATTGCTATGTCTCCGAAAGAGAATCAAGCATGTGTACAGGGACATAAACGCAGCAGTGATAGGATTGGAGAGGTTCGGTGAGCAAATGAAGACCCTTTGAAGTCATATTGCATGGTACCCATTCCACGGGTTTCAACTACCCAGGTTTTAGGTATTCTTCCTTCAGCTAAAACATGCATATGGAACCTAGAGTATGATCAACCATGTGATCGGGAGACGTGTTCAAATATGTCTCAGTTTTCCTCCCCTGGTACTCGGGTGCAACATTCCAGACGCTTTACTAACACTCTCCCCACTTGGAGAGTCAGTCCCTTTAACCTCCTGTTTGGCCCAGTTTGCAATTTCTGCGGAAGAAGAACAGGAATAGCGAGAACCAATGAGAGACTAGCTGGAGGTGTCTGGACGGGCAAATTTAACTCTCATTTCCCACCAGGAAGAGGAAATAACCAAAGGCTCAGCGTGCCGTGCCGGAACCAGATTAGGGCCTGAAGCCATCCTGCGGTGTTGCGGCCAGGTCACAAGAAAGCGAGTTGAAGAAAGGAGCTCAGGGGCACTGTAATGCACAAACCTGCAGAGTTATAAATGACAGCTATTGTCCAAAAATAGACTGAAGTAAGGCTGCCAAGAGGACTTGAAAGTGGGGCAGAATTGCAGGAAACCGATTTCAGGAGGTAGACTGGAATTGCATTGAAAGCATAGGAAAAGAGGCAGAACGTCCACAATGATGCACTTGGCCAAAAAGGGTGTATGCGTTTTTTCCTGAATATATTCAGGAAAAACGCATACGCCCTTTTTGGCCAACCAAGCAAGCTTGCAAAGGAAATCTGCACTACAATGAAGTCTCACTTCCCCCCGGTCAAAAGGGCCATCTGAAAAAAGTGTAAAATCCAGAAAGGCAGGACAGGCCATGGAGAACTGGGAGCCTTGTTATGCTGATGGGCGGGATGTAAATTGCCAACAGACACTCGGGAGAAGTGTATGGTGTTTCCTGAAACATCTAAAACACAAAGCAACAGAGCCTAGGGCACTGCCACTTATGGTCCTATAGCTTAGGGAAATTAAAATCAAAAAGACACAGCCACCCCAAAGTTTGGGACGCCTCTGTTTACAAGAACCTCGTTTACAGTACAAGTTCAACATCGCAGAAAGTGAAAAATGGATAAAGAAGTTGTGGTATTTACTTACAAAGCAATATCACTCAGCAATGAATTCTATGTCATCAGGCCCTTAGCATCACAATGAGTGGATTCAGGTATGATGATTCTAACTGAAATAAGTCACACAGAAAAAGAAACATCATAAGTTATCAGTAATACACGGAATGTAAACTTGGCTACACAGGAACTGAATTACAGAACAGAACAGGGTCTCAAATTTAGAAAACCAACTTATGCTTGCTTAAGGGTAAAGGTGAGTTGGGGTGCTGCATAAAACCAGAGATTGAAATGAGCACAGATAAAGTTCCTTAAGCCAAATATGGAATAGACAAGAGCTACTCCTTGCTCAACGAAATGGACTCAAAACCCCATATTAAACCCCTAAGAATGTACCTGACTAGTAAGTATCTTAAAACCTATGGATTGCTATGTCTCCAAAAGAGAATCAAGCGTGTGTACAGGGGAATAAACACAGCAGTGATAGGATTGGAGAGGTTCGGTGAGCAAATGAAGACCCTTTGAAGTTATATTGCATGGTACCCATTACACGGGTCTCAACTCTCCAGGTTTAAGGTATTCTTCCTTCAGCTAAAACATGCATGTGGAACCCAGAGTATGATCAACCATGTGAACGGGAGACGTGTTCAAATATGTCTCAGTTTTCCTCCCCTGGTACTCGGGTGCAACATTCCAGACGCTTTACTAACACTCTCCCGACTTGGAGAGTCAGTCCCTTTAACCTCCTGTTTGGCCCAGTTTGCAATTTCTGCGGAAGATGAACAGGAATAGCGAGAACCAATGAGAGGCTAGCTGGAGGTGTGTGGACGGGCAAATTTAACTCTCATTTCCCACCAGGAAGAGGAATTAACCAAAGGCTCAGCATGCCGGGCCGGAACCAGATTAGGGCCTGAAGCCATTCTGCGGTGTTGCGGCCAGGTCACAAGAAAGCGAGTTGAAGAAAGGAGCTCAGGGGCACTGTAATTCACAAACCTGCAGAGTTATAAATGACAGCTATCGTCCAAAAATAGACTGAAGTAAGGCTGCCAAGAGGACTTGAAAGCGGGGCAGAATTGCAGGAAACCGATTTCAGGAGGTAGACTGGAATTGCATTGAAAGCATAGGAAAAGAGGCAGAACGTCCACAATGATGCACTTGGCCAAAAAGGGCGTATGCGTTTTTTCCTGAATATATTCAGGAAAAAACGCATACGCCCTTTTTGGCCAACCAAGCAAGCTTGCAAAGGAAATCTGCACTACAATGAAGTCTCACTTCCCCCCGGTCAAAAGGGCCATCTGAAAAAAGTGTAAAATCCAGAAAGGCAGGACAGGCCATGGACAACTGGGAGCCTTGTTATGCTGATGGGCGGGATGTAAATTGCCAACAACCACTCGGGAGAAGTGTATGGTGTTTCCTGAAACATCTAAAAAACAAAGCAACAGAGCCTAGGGCACTTCCACTTATGGTCCTATAGCTTAGGGAAATTAAAATCAAAAAGACACAGCCACCCCAAAGTTTGCGACGCCTCCGTTTACAAGAACCTCGTTTACCGTACAAGTTCAATATCACAGAAAGTGAAAAATGGATAAAGAACTTGTGGTACTTACGTACAATGCAGTATCACTCAGCAATGAAATCTATGTCATCAGGCCCGTAGCAGCATAATGAGTGGATTGAGGTACGATGATTCTAACTGAAATAAGTCACACAGAAAAAGAAACATCATAAGATATCACTAATACACGGAATGTAAACTTGGCTACACAGGAACTGCATTCCAAAACAGAACAGGGTCTCAAATTTAGAAAACCAACTTATGCTTGCTTAAGGGTAAAGGTGAGTTGGGGTGCTGCATAAAACCAGAGATTGAAATGAGCACAGATAAGGTTCCTTAAGCCAAATATGGAATAGACAAGAGCTACTCCTTGCTCAACGAAATGGACTCAACACCCCATATTAAACGCCTAAGAATGTTCCTGACTAGTAAGTATCTTAAAACCTATGGATTGCTATGTCTCCAAAAGAGAATCAAGCATGTGTACAGGGGCATAAAAGCAGCAGTGATAGGATTGGAGAGGTTCGGTGAGCAAATGAAGACCCTTTGAAGTCATATTGCATGGTACCCATTCCAAGGGTTTCAACTACCCAGGTTTAAGGTATTCTTCCTTCAGCTAAAACATGCATGTGGAACCTAGCGTATGATCAACCATGTGATCGGGAGACGTGTTCAAATATGTCTCAGTTTTCGTACCCTGGTACTTGGGTGCAACATTCCAGACGCTTCACTAACACTCTCCCGACTTGGAGATTCAGTCCCTTTAACCTCCTGTTTGGCCCAGTTTGCAATTTCTGCGGAAGATGAACAGGAATAGCGAGAACCAATGAGAGGCTAGCTGGAGGTGTCTGGACGGGCAAATTTAACTCTCATTTCCCACCAGGAAGAGGAAATAACCAAAGGCTCAGCGTGCCGTACCGGAACCAGATTAGGGCCTGAAGCCATCCTGCGGTGTTGCGGCCAGCTCAAAAGAAAGCGAGTTGAACAAAGGAGCTCAGGGGCACTGTAATTCACAAACCTGCAGAGTTATAAATGACAGCTATCGTCCAAAAATATACTGAAGTAAGGCTGCCAAGAGGACTTGAAAGCGGGGCAGAATTGCAGGAAACCGATTTCAGGAGGTAGACTGGAATTGCATTGAAAGCATAGGAAAAGAGGCAGAACGTCCACAATGATGCACTTGGCCAAAAAGGGCGTATGCGTTTTTTCCTGAATATATTCAGGAAAAAACGCATACGCCCTTTTTGGCCAACCAAGCAAGCTTGCAAAGGAAATCTGCACTACAATGAAGTCTCACTTCCCCCCGTTCAAAACGGCCATCTGAAAAAAGTGTAAAATCCAGAAAGGCAGGACAGGCCATGGAGAACTGGGAGCCTTGTTATGCTGATGGGCGGGATGTAAATTGCCAACAACCACTCGGGAGAAGTGTATGGTGTTTCCTGAAACATCTAAAAAACAAAGCAACAGAGCCTAGGGCACTGCCACTTATGGTCCTATAGCTTAGGGAAATTAAAATCAAAAAGACACAGCCACCCCGAAGTTTGGAACGGCTCTGTTTACAAGAATCTCGTTTACAGTACAAGTTCAACATCGCAGAAAGTGAAAAATGGATAAAGAAGTTGTGGTATTTACTTACAAAGCAATATCACTCAGCAATGAATTCTATGTCATCAGGCCCTTAGCATCACAATGAGTGGATTCAGGTATGATGATTCTAACTGAAATAAGTCACACAGAAAAAGAAACATCATAAGATATCAGTAATACACGGAATGTAAACTTGGCTACACAGGAACTGAATTACAGAACAGAACAGGGTCTCAAATTTAGAAAACCAACTTATGCTTGCTTAAGGGTAAAGGTGAGTTGGGGTGCTGCATAAAACCAGAGATTGAAATGAGCACAGATAAAGTTCCTTAAGCCAAATATGGAATAGACAAGAGCTACTCCTTGCTCAACGAAATGGACTCAAAACCCCATATTAAACCCCTAAGAATGTACCTGACTAGTAAGTATCTTAAAACCTATGGATTGCTATGTCTCCAAAAGAGAATCAAGCGTGTGTACAGGGGAATAAACGCAGCAGTGATAGGATTGGAGAGGTTCGGTGAGCAAATGAAGACCCTTTGAAGTCATATTGCATGGTACCCATTACACGGGTCTCAACTCTCCAGGTTTAAGGTATTCTTCCTTCAGCTAAAACATGCATGTGGAACCCAGAGTATGATCAACCATGTGAACGGGAGACGTGTTCAAATATGTCTCAGTTTTCCTCCCCTGGTACTCGGGTGCAACATTCCAGACGCTTTACTAACACTCTCCCGACTTGGAGAGTCAGTCCCCTTAACCTCCTGTTTGGCCCAGTTTGCAATTTCTGCGGAAGATGAACAGGAATAGCGAGAACCAATGAGAGGCTAGCTAGAGGTGTCTGCACGGGCAAATTTAACTCTCATTTCCCACCAGGAAGAGGAATTAACCAAAGGCTCAGCGTGCCGTGCCGGAACCAGATTAGGGCCTGAAGCCATCCTGCGGTGTTGCGGCCAGGTCACAAGAAAGCGAGTTGAAGAAAGGAGCTCAGGGGCACTGTAATTCACAAACCTGCAGAGTTATAAATGACAGCTATCGTCCAAAAATAGACTGAAGTAAGGCTGCCAAGAGGACTTGAAAGCGGGGCAGAATTGCAGGAAACCGATTTCAGGAGGTAGACTGGAATTGCATTGAAAGCATAGGAAAAGAGGCAGAACGTCCACAATGATGCACTTGGCCAAAAAGGGCGTATGCGTTTTTTCCTGAATATATTCAGGAAAAAACGCATACGCCCTTTTTGGCCAACCAAGCAAGCTTGCAAAGGAAATCTGCACTACAATGAAGTCTCACTTCCACCCGGTCAAAAGGGCCATCTGAAAAAAGTGTAAAATCCAGAAAGGCAACAGGCCATTGAGAACTGGGAGCCTTATTATGCTGATGGGCGGGATGTAAATTGCCAACAGACACTTGGGAGAAGTGTATGGTGTTTCCTGAAACATCTAAAAAACAAAGCAACAGAGCCTAGGGCACTTCCAACTTATGGTCCTATAGCTTAGGGAAATTAAAATCAAAAAGACACAGCCACCCCAAAGTTTGGAACGGCTCTGTTTACAAGAACCTCGTTTACAGTACAAGTTCAACATCGCAGAAAGTGAAAAATGGATAAAGAAGTTGTGGTATTCACTTACAAAGCAATATCACTCAGCAATGAAATCTATGTCATCAGGCCCTTAGCATCCCAATGAGTGGATTCAGGTATGATGATTCTAACTGAAATAAGTCACACAGAAAAAGAAACATCATAAGATATCTCTAATACACGGAATGTAAACTTGGCTACACAGGAACTGAATTACAGAACAGAACAGGGTCTCAAATTTAGAAAACCAACTTATGCTTGCTTAAGGGGAAAGGTGAGTTGGGGTGCTGCATAAAACCAGAGATTGAAATGAGCACAGATAAAGTTCCTTAAGCCAAATATGGAATAGACAAGAGCTACTCCTTGCTCAACGAAATGGACTCAACACCCCATATTAAACGCCTAAGAATGTTCCTGACTAGTAAGTATCTTAAAACCTATGGATTGCTATGTCTCCAAAAGAGAATCAAGCATGTGTACAGGGGCATAAACGCAGCAGTGATAGGATTGGAGAGGTTCGGTGCACAAATGAAGACACTTTGAAGTCATATTGCATGGTACCCATTCCACGGGTTTCAACTACCCAGGTTTAAGGTATTCTTCCTTCAGCTAAAACATGCATGTGGAACCTAGAGTATGATCAACCATGTGATCGGGAGACGTGTTCAAATATGTCTCAGTTTTCGTACCCTGGTACTCGGGTGCAACATTCCAGACGCTTTACTAACACTCTCCCCACTTGGAGAGTCAGTCCCTTTAACCTCCTGTTTGGCCCAGTTTGCAATTTCTGCGGAAGATGAACAGGAATAGCGAGAACCAATGAGAGACTAGCTGGAGGTGTCTGGACGGGCAAATTTAACTCTCATTTCCCACCAGGAAGAGGAATTAACCAAAGGCTCAGCGTGCCGTGCCGGAACCAGATTAGGTCCTGAAGCCATTCTGCGGTGTTGCGGCCAGGTCACAAGAAAGCGAGTTGAAGAAAGGAGCTCAGGGGCACTGTAATTCACAAACCTGCAGAGTTATAAATGACAGCTATCGTCCAAAAATAGACTGAAGGAAGGCTGCCAAGAGGACTTGAAAGCGGGGCAGAATTGCAGGAAACCGATTTCAGGAGGTAGACTGGAATTGCATTGAAAGCATAGGAAAAGAGGCAGAAGGTCCACAATGATGCACTTGGCCAAAAAGGGCGTATGCGTTTTTTCCTGAATATATTCAGGAAAAAACGCATACGCCCTTTTTGGCCAACCAAGCAAGCTTGCAAAGGAAATCTGCACTACAATGAAGTCTCACTTCCCCCCGGTCAAAAGGGCCATCTGAAAAAAGTGTAAAATCCAGAAAAGCAGGACAGGCCATGGAGAACTGGGAGCCTTGTTATGCTGATGGGCGGGATGTAAATTGCCAACAACCACTCGGGAGAAGTGTATGGTGTTTCCTGAAACATCTAAAAAACAAAGCAACAGAACCTAGGGCACTTCCACTTATGGTCCTATAGCTTAGGGAAATTAAAATCAAAAAGACACAGCCACCCCAAAGTTTGGAACGGCTCTCTTTACAAGAACCTCGTTTACAGTACAAGTTCAACATCGCAGAAAGTGAAAAATGGATAAAGAACTTGTGGTACTTACGTACAATGCAGTATCACTCAGCAATGAAATCTATGTCATCAGGCCCGTAGCAGCATAATGCGTAGATTCAGGTACGATGATTCTAACTGAAATAAGTCACACAGAAAAAGAAACATCATAAGATATCACTAATACACGGAATGTAAACTTGGCTACACAGGAACTGAATTCCAAAACAGAACAGGGTCTCAAATTTAGAAAACCAACTTATGCTTGCTTAAGGGGAAAGGTGAGTTGGGTTGCTGCATAAAACCAGAGATTGAAATGAGCACAGATAAAGTTCCTTAAGCCAAATATGGAGTAGACAAGAGCTACTCCTTGCTCAACGAAATGGACTCAACACCCCATATTAAATGCCTAAGAATGTACCTGACTAGTAAGTATCTTAAAACCTATGGATTGCTATGTCTCCGAAAGAGAATCAAGCATGTGTACAGGGGCATAAACGCAGCAGTGATAGGATTGGAGAGGTTCGGTGAGCAAATGAAGACCCTTTGAAGTCATATTGCATGGTACCCATTCCACAGGTTTCAACTACCCAGGTTTTAGGTATTCTTCCTTCAGCTAAAACATGCATGTGGAACCCAAGTATGATCAACCATGTGAACGGGAGACGTGTTCAAATATGTCTCAGTTTTCCTCCCCTGGTACTCGGGTGCAACATTCCAGACGCTTTACTAACACTCTCCCCACTTGGAGAGTCAGCGCCTTTAACCTCCTGTTTGGCCCAGTTTGCAATTTCTGCGGAAGATGAACAGGAATAGCGAGAACCAATGAGAGGCTAGCTGGAGGTGCCTGGACAGGCAAATTTAACTCTCATTTCCCACCAGGAAGAGGAAATAACCAAAGGCTCAGCGTGCCGTACCGGAACCAGATTAGAGCCTGAAGCCATTCTGCGGTGTTGTGGTCAGCTCAAAAGAAAGCGAGTTGAACAAAGGAGCTCAGGGGCACTGTAATTCACAAACCTGCAGAGTTATAAATGACAGCTATCGTCCAAAAATATACTGAAGTAAGGCTGCCAAGAGGACTTGAAAGCAGGGCAGAATTGCAGGAAACCGATTTCAGGAGGTAGACTGGAATTGCATTGAAAGCATACGAAAAGAGGCAGAACGTCCACAATGATGCACTTGGCCAAAAAGGGCGTATGCGTTTTTTCCTGAATATATTCAGGAAAAAACGCATACGCCCTTTTTGGCCAACCAAGCAAGCTTGCAAAGGAAATCTGCACTACAATGAAGTCTCACTTCCCCCCGGTCAAAAGGGCCATCTGAAAAAAGTGTAAAATCCAGAAAGGCAGGACAGGCCATGGAGAACTGGGAGCCTTGTTATGCTGCTGGGCGGGATGTAAATTGCCAACAACCACTCGGGAGAAGTGTATGGTGTTTCCTGAAACATCTGAAAAACAAAGCAACAGAACCTAGGGCACTTCCACTTATGGTCCTATAGCTTAGGGAAATTAAAATCAAAAAGACACAGCCACCCCAAAGTTTGGAACGGCTCTGTTTACAAGAACCTCGTTTACAGTACAAGTTCAACATCGCAGAAAGTGAAAAATGGATAAAGAAGTTGTGGTATTTACTTACAAAGCAATATCACTCAGCAATGAATTCTATGTCATCAGGCCCTTAGCATCACAATGAGTGGATTCAGGTATGATGATTCTAACTGAAATAAGTCACACAGAAAAAGAAACATCATAAGATATCAGTAATACACGGAATGTAAACTTGGCTACACAGGAACTGCATTCCAGAAGAGAACAAGGTCTCAAATTTAGAAAACCAACTTATGCTTGCTTAAGGGGAAAGGTGAGTTGGGGTGCTGCATAAAACCAGAGATTGAAATGAGCAGAGATAAAGTTCCTTAAGCCAAATATGGAATAGACAAGAGCTACTCCTTGCTCAACGAAATGGACTCAAAACCCCATATTAAACCCCTAAGAATGTACCTGACTAGTAAGTATCTTAAAACCTATGGATTGCTATGTCTCCAAAAGAGAATCAAGCGTGTGTACAGGGGAATAAACGCAGCAGTGATAGGATTGGAGAGGTTCGGTGAGCAAATGAAGACCCTTTCAAGTCATATTGCATGGTACCCATTACACGGGTCTCAACTCTCCAGGTTTAAGGTATTCTTCCTTCAGCTAAAACATGCATGTGGAACCCAGAGTATGATCAACCATGTGAACGGGAGACGTGTTCCAATATGTCTCAGTTTTCCTCCCCTGGTACTCGGGTGCAACATTCCAGACGCTTTACTAACACTCTCCCGACTTGGAGAGTCAGTCCCTTTAACCTCCTGTTTGGCCCAGTTTGCAATTTCTGCGGAAGATGAACAGGAATAGCGAGTACCAATGAGAGGCTAGCTGGAGGTGTCTGGACGGGCAAATTTAACTCTCATTTCCCACCAGGAAGAGGAAATAACCAAAGGCTCAGTGTGCCGAACCGGAACCAGATTAGAGCCTGAAGCCATCCTGCGGTGTTGCGGCCAGCTCAAAAGAAAGCGAGTTGAACAAAGGAGCTCAGGGGCATTGTAATTCACAAACCTGCAGAGTTATAAATGACAGCTATCGTCCAAAAATATACTGAAGTAAGGCTGCCAAGAGGACTTGAAAGCGGGGCAGAATTGCAGGAAACCGATTTCAGGAGGTAGACTGGAATTGCATTGAAAGCATAGGAAAAGAGGCAGAACGTCCACAATGATGCACTTGGCCAAAAAGGGCGTATGCGTTTTTTCCTGAATATATTCAGGAAAAAACGCATACGCCCTTTTTGGCCAACCAAGCAAGCTTGCAAAGGAAATCTGCACTACAATGAAGTCTCACTTCCCCCCGGTCAAAAGGGCCATCTGAAAAAAGTGTAAAATCCAGAAAGGCAGGACAGGCCATGGAGAACTGGGAGCCTTGTTATGCTGATGGGCGGGATGTAAATTGCCAACAACCACTCGGGAGAAGTGTATGGTGTTTCCTGAAACATCTAAAAAACAAAGCAACAGAACCTAGGGCACTTCCACTTATGGTCCTATAGCTTAGGGAAATTAAAATCAAAAAGACACAGCCACCCCAAAGTTTGGAACGGCTCTCTTTACAAGAACCTCGTTTACAGTACAAGTTCAACATCGCAGAAAGTGAAAAATGGATAAAGAATTTGTGGTACTTACGTACAATGCAGTATCACTCAGCAATGAAATCTATGTCATCAGGCCCGTAGCAGCATAATGAGTAGATTCAGGTACGATGATTCTAACTGATTAAGTCACACAGAAAAAGAAACATCATAAGATATCAGTAATACACGAAATGTAAACTTGGCTACACAGGAACTGAATTCCAAAACAGAACAGGTTCTCAAATTTAGAAAACCAACTTATGCTTGCTTAAGGGGAAAGGTGAGTTGGGTTGCTGCATAAAACCAGAGATTGAAATGAGCACAGATAAAGTTCCTTAAGCCAAATATGGAATAGACAAGAGCTACTCCTTGCTCAACGAAATGGACTCAACACCGCATATTAAACGCCTAAGAATGTACCTGACTAGTAAGTATCTTAAAACCTATGGATTGCTATGTCTCCGAAAGAGAATCAAGCATGTGTACAGGGGCATAAACGCAGCAGTGATAGGATTGGAGAGGTTCGGTGAGCAAATGAAGACCCTTTCAAGTCATATTGCATGGTACCCATTACACGGGTTTCAACTACCCAGGTTTTAGGTATTCTTCCTTCAGCTAAAACATGCATGTGGAACCCAAGTATGATCAACCATGTGAACGGGAGACGTGTTCAAATATGTCTCAGTTTTCCTCCCCTGGTACTCGGGTGCAACATTCCAGACGCTTTACTAACACTCTCCCCACTTGGAGAGTCAGCGCCTTTAACCTCCTGTTTGGCACAGTTTGCAATTTCTGCGGAAGATGAACAGGAATAGCGAGAACCAATGAGAGGCTAGCTGGAGGTGTCGGGACGGGCAAATTTAACTCTCATTTCCCAACAGGAAGAGGAAATAACCAAAGGCTCAGCGTGCCGTACCGGAACCAGATTAGGGCCTGAAGCCATCCTGCGGTGTTGCGGCCAGGTCACAAGAAAGCGAGTTGAAGAAAGGAGCTCAGGGGCACTGTAATTCACAAACCTGCAGACTTATAAATGACAGCTATCGTCCAAAAATAGACTGAAGTAAGGCTGCCAAGAGGACTTGAAAGCGGGGCAGAATTGCAGGAAACCGATTTCAGGAGGTAGACTGGAATTGCATTGAAAGCATAGGAAAAGAGGCAGAACGTCCACAATGATGCACTTGGCCAAAAAGGGCGTATGCGTTTTTTCCTGAATATATTCAGGAAAAAACGCATACGCCCTTTTTGGCCAACCAAGCAAGCTTGCAAAGGAAATCTGCACTACAATGAAGTCTCACTTCCCCCCGGTCAAAAGGGCCATCTGAAAAAAGTGTAAAATCCAGAAAGGCAGGACAGGCCATGGAGAACTGGGAGCCTTGTTATGCTGATGGGCGGGATGTAAATTGCCAACAACCACTCGGGAGAAGTGTATGGTGTTTCCTGAAACATCTAAAAAACAAAGCAACAGAACCTAGGGCACTTCCACTTATGGTCCTATAGCTTAGGGAAATTAAAATCAAAAAGACACAGCCACCCCAAAGTTTGGAACGGCTCTCTTTACAAGAACCTCGTTTACAGTACAAGTTCAACATCGCAGAAAGTGAAAAATGGATAAAGAACTTGTGGTATTTACTTACAAAGCAATATAACTCAGCAATGAAATCTGTGTCATCAGGCCCTTAGCAGCACAATGAGTGGATTCAGGTATGATGATTCTAACTGAAGTAAGTCACACAGAAAAAGAAACATCATAAGATATCAGTAATACACGGAATGTAAACTTGGCTACACAGGAACTGAATTACAGAACAGAACAGGGTCTCAAATTTAGAAAACCAACTTATGCTTGCTTAAGGGGAAAGGTGAGTTCGGGTGCTGCATAAAACCAGAGATTGAAATGAGCACAGATAAAGTTCCTTAAGCCAAATATGGAATAGACAAGAGCTACTCCTTGCTCAACGAAATGGACTCAACACCGCGTATTAAACGCCTAAGAATGTACCTGACTAGTAAGTATCGTAAAACCTATAGATTGCTATGTCTCCGAAAGAGAATCAAGCATGTGTACAGGGGCATAAACGCAGCAGTGATAGGATTGGAGAGGTTCGGTGAGCAAATGAAGACCCTTTGAAGTCATATTGCATGGTACCCATTACACGGGTCTTAACTCTCCAGGTTTAAGGTATTCTTCCTTCAGCTAAAACATGCATGTGGAACCCAAGTATGATCAACCATGTGAACGGGAGACGTGTTCAAATATGTCTCAGTTTTCCTCCCCTGGTACTCGGGTGCAACATTCCAGACGCTTTACTAACACTCTCCCCACTTGGAGAGTCAGCGCCTTTAACCTCCTGTTTGGCCCAGTTTGCAATTTCTGCGGAAGATGAACAGGAATAGCGAGAACCAAAGAGAGACTAGCTGGAGGTGTCTGGACGGGCAAATTTAACTCTCATTTCCCACCAGGAAGAGGAAATAACCAAAGGCTCAGCGTGCCGTGCCGGAACCAGATTAGGGCCTGAAGCCATCCTGCGGTGTTGCGGCCAGGTCACAAGAAAGCGAGTTGTAGAAAGGAGCTCAGGGGCACTGTAATTCACAAACCTGCAGAGTTATAAATGACAGCTATCGTCCAAAAATAGACTGAAGTAAGGCTGCCAAGAGGACTTGAAAGCGGGGCAGAATTGCAGGAAACCGATTTCAGGAGGTAGACTGGAATTGCATTGAAAGCATAGGAAAAGAGGCAGAACGTCCACAATGATGCACTTGGCCAAAAAGGGCGTATGCATTTTTTCGTGAATATATTCAGGAAAAAACGCATACGCCCTTTTTGGCCAACCAAGCAAGCTTGCAAAGGAAATCTGCACTACAATGAAGTCTCACTTCCCCCCGGTCAAAAGGGCCATCTGAAAAAAGTGTAAAATCCAGAAAGGCAGCACAGGCCATGGAGAACTGGGAGCCTTGTTATGCTGATGGGCGGGATGTAAATTGCCAACAGACACTCCGGAGAAGTGTATGCTGTTTCCTGAAACATCTAAAAAACAAAGCAACAGAGCCTAGGGCACTGCCACTTATGGTCCTATAGCTTAGGGAAATTAAAATCAAAAAGACACAGCCACCCCAAGGTTTGGGACGCCTCTGTTTACAAGAACCTCGTTTACAGTACAAGTTCAACATCGCAGAAAGTGAAAAATGGATAAAGAAGTTGTGGTATTTACTTACAAAGCAATATAACTCAGCAATGAAATCTGTGTCATCAGGCCCTTAGCAGCACAATGAGTGGATTCAGGTATGATGATTCTAACTGAAATAAGTCACACAGAAAAAGAAACATCATAAGATATCAGTAATACACGGAATGTAAACTTGGCTACACAGGAACTGAATTACAGAACAGAACAGGGTCTCAAATTTAGAAAACCAACTTATGCTTGCTTAAGGGTAAAGGTGAGTTGGGGTGGTGCATAAAACCAGAGATTGAAATGAGCACAGATAAAGTTCCTTAAGTCAAATATGGAATAGACAAGAGCTACTCCTTGCTCAACGAAATGGACTCAACACCGCATATTAAACGCCTAAGAATGTACCTGACTAGTAAGTATCTTAAAACCTATGGATTGCTATCTCTCCGAAAGAGAATCAAGCATGTGTACAGGGGCATAAACGCAGCAGTGATAGGATTGGAGAGGTTCGGTGAGCAAATGAAGACCCTTTCAAGTCATATTGCATGGTACCCATTACACGGGTTTCAACTACCCAGGTTTTAGGTATTCTTCCTTCAGCTAAAACATGCATGTGGAACCCAAGTATGATCAACCATGTGAACGGGAGACGTGTTCAAATATGTCTCAGTTTTCCTCCCCTGGTACTCGGGTGCAACATTCCAGACGCTTTACTAACACTCTCCCCACTTGGAGAGTCAGCGCCTTTAACCTCCTGTTTGGCACAGTTTGCAATTTCTGCGGAAGATGAACAGGAATAGCGAGAACCAATGAGAGGCTAGCTGGAGGTGTCGGGACGGGCAAATTTAACTCTCATTTCCCAACAGGAAGAGGAAATAACCAAAGGCTCAGCGTGCCGTACCGGAACCAGAT
Source organism: Delphinus delphis (assembly GCF_949987515.2). Lineage (NCBI taxonomy): Eukaryota > Metazoa > Chordata > Mammalia > Artiodactyla > Delphinidae > Delphinus > Delphinus delphis. The sequence goes on along the minus strand of NW_027192678.1, from coordinate 1,597,647 downwards.
TAGGGCCTGAAGCCATCCTGCGGTGTTGCGGCCAGGTCACAAGAAAGCGAGTTGAAGAAAGGAGCTCAGGGGCACTGTAATTCACAAACCTGCAGACTTATAAATGACAGCTATCGTCCAAAAATAGACTGAAGTAAGGCTGCCAAGAGGACTTGAAAGCGGGGCAGAATTGCAGGAAACCGATTTCAGGAGGTAGACTGGAATTGCATTGAAAGCATAGGAAAAGAGGCAGAACGTCCACAATGATGCACTTGGCCAAAAAGGGCGTATGCGTTTTTTCCTGAATATATTCAGGAAAAAACGCATACGCCCTTTTTGGCCAACCAAGCAAGCTTGCAAAGGAAATCTGCACTACAATGAAGTCTCACTTCCCCCCGGTCAAAAGGGCCATCTGAAAAAAGTGTAAAATCCAGAAAGGCAGGACAGGCCATGGAGAACTGGGAGCCTTGTTATGCTGATGGGCGGGATGTAAATTGCCAACAACCACTCGGGAGAAGTGTATGGTGTTTCCTGAAACATCTAAAAAACAAAGCAACAGAACCTAGGGCACTTCCACTTATGGTCCTATAGCTTAGGGAAATTAAAATCAAAAAGACACAGCCACCCCAAAGTTTGGAACGGCTCTCTTTACAAGAACCTCGTTTACAGTACAAGTTCAACATCGCAGAAAGTGAAAAATGGATAAAGAACTTGTGGTATTTACTTACAAAGCAATATAACTCAGCAATGAAATCTGTGTCATCAGGCCCTTAGCAGCACAATGAGTGGATTCAGGTATGATGATTCTAACTGAAGTAAGTCACACAGAAAAAGAAACATCATAAGATATCAGTAATACACGGAATGTAAACTTGGCTACACAGGAACTGAATTACAGAACAGAACAGGGTCTCAAATTTAGAAAACCAACTTATGCTTGCTTAAGGGGAAAGGTGAGTTCGGGTGCTGCATAAAACCAGAGATTGAAATGAGCACAGATAAAGTTCCTTAAGCCAAATATGGAATAGACAAGAGCTACTCCTTGCTCAACGAAATGGACTCAACACCGCGTATTAAACGCCTAAGAATGTACCTGACTAGTAAGTATCGTAAAACCTATAGATTGCTATGTCTCCGAAAGAGAATCAAGCATGTGTACAGGGGCATAAACGCAGCAGTGATAGGATTGGAGAGGTTCGGTGAGCAAATGAAGACCCTTTGAAGTCATATTGCATGGTACCCATTACACGGGTCTTAACTCTCCAGGTTTAAGGTATTCTTCCTTCAGCTAAAACATGCATGTGGAACCCAAGTATGATCAACCATGTGAACGGGAGACGTGTTCAAATATGTCTCAGTTTTCCTCCCCTGGTACTCGGGTGCAACATTCCAGACGCTTTACTAACACTCTCCCCACTTGGAGAGTCAGCGCCTTTAACCTCCTGTTTGGCCCAGTTTGCAATTTCTGCGGAAGATGAACAGGAATAGCGAGAACCAAAGAGAGACTAGCTGGAGGTGTCTGGACGGGCAAATTTAACTCTCATTTCCCACCAGGAAGAGGAAATAACCAAAGGCTCAGCGTGCCGTGCCGGAACCAGATTAGGGCCTGAAGCCATCCTGCGGTGTTGCGGCCAGGTCACAAGAAAGCGAGTTGTAGAAAGGAGCTCAGGGGCACTGTAATTCACAAACCTGCAGAGTTATAAATGACAGCTATCGTCCAAAAATAGACTGAAGTAAGGCTGCCAAGAGGACTTGAAAGCGGGGCAGAATTGCAGGAAACCGATTTCAGGAGGTAGACTGGAATTGCATTGAAAGCATAGGAAAAGAGGCAGAACGTCCACAATGATGCACTTGGCCAAAAAGGGCGTATGCATTTTTTCGTGAATATATTCAGGAAAAAACGCATACGCCCTTTTTGGCCAACCAAGCAAGCTTGCAAAGGAAATCTGCACTACAATGAAGTCTCACTTCCCCCCGGTCAAAAGGGCCATCTGAAAAAAGTGTAAAATCCAGAAAGGCAGCACAGGCCATGGAGAACTGGGAGCCTTGTTATGCTGATGGGCGGGATGTAAATTGCCAACAGACACTCCGGAGAAGTGTATGCTGTTTCCTGAAACATCTAAAAAACAAAGCAACAGAGCCTAGGGCACTGCCACTTATGGTCCTATAGCTTAGGGAAATTAAAATCAAAAAGACACAGCCACCCCAAGGTTTGGGACGCCTCTGTTTACAAGAACCTCGTTTACAGTACAAGTTCAACATCGCAGAAAGTGAAAAATGGATAAAGAAGTTGTGGTATTTACTTACAAAGCAATATAACTCAGCAATGAAATCTGTGTCATCAGGCCCTTAGCAGCACAATGAGTGGATTCAGGTATGATGATTCTAACTGAAATAAGTCACACAGAAAAAGAAACATCATAAGATATCAGTAATACACGGAATGTAAACTTGGCTACACAGGAACTGAATTACAGAACAGAACAGGGTCTCAAATTTAGAAAACCAACTTATGCTTGCTTAAGGGTAAAGGTGAGTTGGGGTGGTGCATAAAACCAGAGATTGAAATGAGCACAGATAAAGTTCCTTAAGTCAAATATGGAATAGACAAGAGCTACTCCTTGCTCAACGAAATGGACTCAACACCGCATATTAAACGCCTAAGAATTTACCTGACTAGTAAGTATCGTAAAACCTATGGATTGCTATGTCTCCAAAAGAGAATCAAGCATGTGTACAGGGGCATAAACGCAGCAGTGATAGGATTGGAGAGGTTCGGTGAGCAAATGAAGACCCTTTGAAGTCATATTGCATGGTACCCATTACACGGGTCTCAAGTCTCCAGGTTTAAGGTATTCTTCCTTCAGCTAAAACATGCATGTGGAACCCAAGTATGATCAACCATGTGAACGGGAGACGTGTTCAAATATGTCTCAGTTTTCCTCCCCTGGTACTCGGGTGCAACATTCCAGACGCTTTACTAACACTCTCCCCACTTGGAGAGTCAGCGCCTTTAACCTCCTGTTTGGCCCAGTTTGCAATTTCTGCGGAAGATGAACAGGAATAGCGAGAACCAATGAGAGGCTAGCTGGAGGTGTCGGGACGGGCAAATTTAACTCTCATTTCCCAACAGGAAGAGGAAATAACCAAAGGCTCAGCGTGCCGTACCGGAACCAGATTAGGGCCTGAAGCCATCCTGCGGTGTTGCGGCCAGGTCACAAGAAAGCGAGTTGAAGAAAGGAGCTCAGGGGCACTGTAATTCACAAACCTGCAGACTTATAAATGACAGCTATCGTCCAAAAATAGACTGAAGTAAGGCTGCCAAGAGGACTTGAAAGCGGGGCAGAATTGCAGGAAACCGATTTCAGGAGGTAGACTGGAATTGCATTGAAAGCATAGGAAAAGAGGCAGAACGTCCACAATGATGCACTTGGCCAAAAAGGGCGTATGCGTTTTTTCCTGAATATATTCAGGAAAAAACGCATACGCCCTTTTTGGCCAACCAAGCAAGCTTGCAAAGGAAATCTGCACTACAATGAAGTCTCACTTCCCCCCGGTCAAAAGGGCCATCTGAAAAAAGTGTAAAATCCAGAAAGGCAGGACAGGCCATGGAGAACTGGGAGCCTTGTTATGCTGATGGGCGGGATGTAAATTGCCAACAACCACTCGGGAGAAGTGTATGGTGTTTCCTGAAACATCTAAAAAACAAAGCAACAGAACCTAGGGCACTTCCACTTATGGTCCTATAGCTTAGGGAAATTAAAATCAAAAAGACACAGCCACCCCAAAGTTTGGAACGGCTCTCTTTACAAGAACCTCGTTTACAGTACAAGTTCAACATCGCAGAAAGTGAAAAATGGATAAAGAACTTGTGGTATTTACTTACAAAGCAATATAACTCAGCAATGAAATCTGTGTCATCAGGCCCTTAGCAGCACAATGAGTGGATTCAGGTATGATGATTCTAACTGAAGTAAGTCACACAGAAAAAGAAACATCATAAGATATCAGTAATACACGGAATGTAAACTTGGCTACACAGGAACTGAATTACAGAACAGAACAGGGTCTCAAATTTAGAAAACCAACTTATGCTTGCTTAAGGGGAAAGGTGAGTTCGGGTGCTGCATAAAACCAGAGATTGAAATGAGCACAGATAAAGTTCCTTAAGCCAAATATGGAATAGACAAGAGCTACTCCTTGCTCAACGAAATGGACTCAACACCGCGTATTAAACGCCTAAGAATGTACCTGACTAGTAAGTATCGTAAAACCTATAGATTGCTATGTCTCCGAAAGAGAATCAAGCATGTGTACAGGGGCATAAACGCAGCAGTGATAGGATTGGAGAGGTTCGGTGAGCAAATGAAGACCCTTTGAAGTCATATTGCATGGTACCCATTACACGGGTCTTAACTCTCCAGGTTTAAGGTATTCTTCCTTCAGCTAAAACATGCATGTGGAACCCAAGTATGATCAACCATGTGAACGGGAGACGTGTTCAAATATGTCTCAGTTTTCCTCCCCTGGTACTCGGGTGCAACATTCCAGACGCTTTACTAACACTCTCCCCACTTGGAGAGTCAGCGCCTTTAACCTCCTGTTTGGCCCAGTTTGCAATTTCTGCGGAAGATGAACAGGAATAGCGAGAACCAAAGAGAGACTAGCTGGAGGTGTCTGGACGGGCAAATTTAACTCTCATTTCCCACCAGGAAGAGGAAATAACCAAAGGCTCAGCGTGCCGTGCCGGAACCAGATTAGGGCCTGAAGCCATCCTGCGGTGTTGCGGCCAGGTCACAAGAAAGCGAGTTGTAGAAAGGAGCTCAGGGGCACTGTAATTCACAAACCTGCAGAGTTATAAATGACAGCTATCGTCCAAAAATAGACTGAAGTAAGGCTGCCAAGAGGACTTGAAAGCGGGGCAGAATTGCAGGAAACCGATTTCAGGAGGTAGACTGGAATTGCATTGAAAGCATAGGAAAAGAGGCAGAACGTCCACAATGATGCACTTGGCCAAAAAGGGCGTATGCATTTTTTCGTGAATATATTCAGGAAAAAACGCATACGCCCTTTTTGGCCAACCAAGCAAGCTTGCAAAGGAAATCTGCACTACAATGAAGTCTCACTTCCCCCCGGTCAAAAGGGCCATCTGAAAAAAGTGTAAAATCCAGAAAGGCAGCACAGGCCATGGAGAACTGGGAGCCTTGTTATGCTGATGGGCGGGATGTAAATTGCCAACAGACACTCCGGAGAAGTGTATGCTGTTTCCTGAAACATCTAAAAAACAAAGCAACAGAGCCTAGGGCACTGCCACTTATGGTCCTATAGCTTAGGGAAATTAAAATCAAAAAGACACAGCCACCCCAAGGTTTGGGACGCCTCTGTTTACAAGAACCTCGTTTACAGTACAAGTTCAACATCGCAGAAAGTGAAAAATGGATAAAGAAGTTGTGGTATTTACTTACAAAGCAATATAACTCAGCAATGAAATCTGTGTCATCAGGCCCTTAGCAGCACAATGAGTGGATTCAGGTATGATGATTCTAACTGAAATAAGTCACACAGAAAAAGAAACATCATAAGATATCAGTAATACACGGAATGTAAACTTGGCTACACAGGAACTGAATTACAGAACAGAACAGGGTCTCAAATTTAGAAAACCAACTTATGCTTGCTTAAGGGTAAAGGTGAGTTGGGGTGGTGCATAAAACCAGAGATTGAAATGAGCACAGATAAAGTTCCTTAAGTCAAATATGGAATAGACAAGAGCTACTCCTTGCTCAACGAAATGGACTCAACACCGCATATTAAACGCCTAAGAATTTACCTGACTAGTAAGTATCGTAAAACCTATGGATTGCTATGTCTCCAAAAGAGAATCAAGCATGTGTACAGGGGCATAAACGCAGCAGTGATAGGATTGGAGAGGTTCGGTGAGCAAATGAAGACCCTTTGAAGTCATATTGCATGGTACCCATTACACGGGTCTCAAGTCTCCAGGTTTAAGGTATTCTTCCTTCAGCTAAAACATGCATGTGGAACCCAAGTATGATCAACCATGTGAACGGGAGACGTGTTCAAATATGTCTCAGTTTTCCTCCCCTGGTACTCGGGTGCAACATTCCAGACGCTTTACTAACACTCTCCCCACTTGGAGAGTCAGCGCCTTTAACCTCCTGTTTGGTCCAGTTTGCAATTTCTGCGGAAGATGAACAGGAATAGCGAGAACCAATGAGAGGCTAGCTGGAGGTGTCTGGACGGGCAAATTTAACTCTCATTTCCCACCAGGAAGAGGAAATAACCAAAGGCTCAGCGTGCCGTACCGGAACCAGATTAGGGCCTGAAGCCATCCTTCGGTGTTGCGGCCAGCTCAAAAGAAAGCGAGTTGAAGAAAGGAGCTCAGGGGCACTGTAATTCACAAACCTGCAGAGTTATAAATGAGAGCTATCGTCCAAAAATAGACTGAAGTAAGGCTGCCAAGAGGACTTGAAAGCGGGGCAGAATTGCAGGAAACCGATTTCAGGAGGTAGACTGGAATTGCATTGAAAGCATAGGAAAAGAGGCAGAACGTCCACAATGATGCACTTGGCCAAAAAGGGCGTATGCGTTTTTTCCTGAATATATTCAGGAAAAAACGCATACGCCCTTTTTGGCCAACCAAGCAAGCTTGCAAAGGAAATCTGCACTACAATGAAGTCTCACTTCCCCCCGGTCAAAAGGGCCATCTGAAAAAAGTGTAAAATCCAGAAAGGCAGGACAGGCCATGGAGAACTGGGAGCCTTGTTATGCTGATGGGCGGGATGTAAATTGCCAACAACCACTCGGGAGAAGTATATGGTGTTTCCTGAAACATCTAAAAAACAAAGCAACAGAACCTAGGGCACTTCCACTTATGGTCCTATAGCTTAGGGAAATTAAAATCAAAAAGACACAGCCACCCCAAAGTTTGGAACGGCTCTGTTTACAAGAACCTCGTTTACAGTACAAGTTCAACATCGCAGAAAGTGAAAAATGGATAAAGAAGTTGTGGTATTTACTTACAAAGCAATATCACTCAGCAATGAAATCTATGTCATCAGGCCCTTAGCATCACAATGAGTGGATTCACGTATGATGATTCTAACTGAAATAAGTCACACAGAAAAAGAAACATCATAAGGTATCAGTAATACACGGAATGTAAACTTGGCTACACAGGAACTGAATTACAGAACAGAACAGGGTCTCAAATTTAGAAAACCAACTTATGCTTGCTTAAGGGTAAAGGTGAGTTGGGGTGCTGCATAAAACCAGAGATTGAAATGAGCACAGATAAAGTTCCTTAAGTCAAATATGGAATAGACAAGAGCTACTCCTTGCTCAACGAAATGGACTCAACACCGCATATTAAACGCCTAAGAATGTACCTGACTAGTAAGTATCTTAAAACCTATGGATTGCTATGTCTCTGAAAGAGAATCAAGCATGTGTACAGGGGCATAAACGCAGCAGTGATAGGATTGGAGAGGTTCGGTGAGCAAATGAAGACCCTTTGAAGTCATACTGCATGGTACCCATTCCACGGGTTTCAACTACCCAGTTTTAAGGTATTCTTCCTTCAGCTAAAACATGCATGTGGAACCTAGAGTATGATCAACCATGTGATCGGGAGACGTGTTCAAATATGTCTCAGTTTTCCTCCCCTGGTACTCGGGTGCAACATTCCAGACGCTTTACTAACACTCTCCCCACTTGGAGAGTCAGTCCCTTTAACCTCCTGTTTGGCCCAGTTTGCAATTTCTGCGGAAGATGAACAGGAATAGCGAGAACCAATGAGAGGCTAGCTGGAGGTGTCTGGACGGGCAAATTTAACTCTCATTTCCCACCAGGAAGAGGAATTAACCAAAGGCTCAGCGTGCCGTGCCGGAACCAGATTAGGGCCTGAAGCCATCCTGCAGTGTTGCGGCCAGCTCAAAAGAAAGCGAGTTGAAGAAAGGAGCTCAGGGGCACTGTAATTCACAAACCTGCAGAGTTATAAATGACAGCTATCGTCCAAAAATAGACTGAAGTAAGGCTGCCAAGAGGACTTGAAAGCGGGGCAGAATTGCAGGAAACCGATTTCAGGAGGTAGACTGGAATTGCATTGAAAGCATAGGAAAAGAGGCAGAACGTCCACAATGATGCACTTGGCCAAAAAGTGCATATGCGTTTTTTCCTGAATATATTCAGGAAAAAACGCATACGCCCTTTTTGGCCAACCAAGCAAGCTTGCAAAGGAAATCTGCACTACAATGAAGTCTCACTTCCCCCCGGTCAAAAGGGCCATCTGAAAAAAGTGTAAAATCCAGAAAGGCAGGACAGGCCATGGAGAACTGGGAGCCTTGTTATGCTGATGGGCGGGATGTAAGTTGCCAACAGACACTCGGGAGAAGTGTATGGTGTTTCCTGAAACATCTAAAAAACAAAGCAACAGAGCCTAGGGCACTGCCACTTATGGTCCTATAGCTTAGGGAAATTAAAATCAAAAAGACACAGCCACCCCAAAGTTTGGAACGGCTCTGTTTACAAGAACCTCGTTTACAGTACAAGTTCAACATCCCAGAAAGTGAAAAATGGATAAAGAATTTGTGGTACTTACGTACAATGCAGTATCACTCAGCAATGAAATCTATGTCATCAGGCCCGTAGCAGCATAATGAGTAGATTCAGGTACGATGATTCTAACTGAAATAAGTCACACAGAAAAAGAAACATCATAAGATATCACTAATACACGGAATGTAAACTTGGCTACACAGGAACTGAATTACAGAACAGAACAGGGTCTCAAATTTAGAAAACCAACTTATGCTTGCTTAAGGGGAAAGGTGAGTTGGGTTGCTGCATAAAACCAGAGATTGAAATGAGCACAGATAAAGTTCCTTAAGCCAAATATGGAATAGACAAGAGCTACTCCTTGCTCAACGAAATGGACTCAACACCGCATATTAAACACCTAAGAATGTACCTGACTAGTAAGTATCTTAAAACCTATGGATTGCTATGTCTCCGAAAGAGAATCAAGCATGTGTACAGGGGCATAAACGCAGCAGTGATAGGATTGGAGAGGTTCGGTGAGCAAATGAAGACCCTTTGAAGTCATATTGCATGGTACCCATTACACGGGTCTTAACTCTCCAGGTTTAAGGTATTCTTCCTTCAGCTAAAACATGCATGTGGAACCCAAGTATGATCAACCATGTGAATGGGAGACGTGTTCAAATATGTCTCAGTTTTCCTCCCCTGGTACTCGGGTGCAACATTCCAGACGCTTTACTAACACTCTCCCCACTTGGAGAGTCAGCGCCTTTAACCTCCTGTTTGGCCCAGTTTGCAATTTCTGCGGAAGATGAACAGGAATAGCGAGAACCAATGAGAGGCTAGCTGGAGGTGTCTGGACGGGCAAATTTTACTCTCATTTCCCGAAAGGAAGAGGAAATAACCAAAGGCTCAGCGTGCCGTACCGGAACCAATTTGGGCCTGAAGCCATCCTGCGGTGTTGCGGCCAGCTCAAAAGAAAGCGAGTTGAAGAAAGGAGCTCAGGGGCACTGTAATTCACAAACCTGCAGACTTATAAATGACAGCTATCGTCCAAAAATAGACTGAAGTAAGGCTGCCAAGAGGACTTGAAAGCGGGGCAGAATTGCAGGAAACCGACTTCAGGAGGTAGACTGGAATTGCATTGAAAGCATAGGAAAAGAGGCAGAACGTCCACAATGATGCACTTGGCCAAAAAGGGCGTATGCATTTTTTCCTGAATATATTCAGGAAAAAACGCATACGCCCTTTTTGGCCAACCAAGCAAGCTTGCAAAGGAAATCTGCACTACAATGAAGTCTCACTTCCCCCCGGTCAAAAGGGCCATCTGAAAAAAGTGTAAAATCCAGAAAGGCAGGACAGGCCATGGAGAACTGGGAGCCTTGTTATGCTGATGGGCGGGATGTAAATTGCCAACAGACACTCCGGAGAAGTGTATGGTGTTTCCTGAAACATCTAAAAAACAAAGCAACAGAGCCTAGGGCACTGCCACTTATGGTCCTATAGCTTAGGGAAATTAAAATCAAAAAGACACAGCCACCCCAAGGTTTGGGACGCCTCTGTTTACAAGAACCTCGTTTACAGTACAAGTTCAACATCGCAGAAAGTGAAAAATGGATAAAGAAGTTGTGGTATTTACTTACAAAGCAATATCACTCAGCAATGAAATCTATGTCACCAGGCCCTTAGCATCACAATGAGTGGATTCAGGTATGATGATTCTACCTGAAATAAGTCACACAGAAAAAGAAACATCATAAGATATCAGTAATACACGGAATGTAAACTTGGCTACACAGGAACTGAATTACAGAACAGAACAGGGTCTCAAATTTAGAAAACCAACTTATGCTTGCTTAAGGGTAAAGGTGAGTTGGGGTGCTGCATAAAACCAGAGATTGAAATGAGCACAGATAAAGTTCCTTAAGTCAAATATGGAATAGACAAGAGCTACTCCTTGCTCAACGAAATGGACTCAACACCGCATATTAAACGCCTAAGAATTTACCTGACTAGTAAGTATCGTAAAACCTATGGATTGCTATGTCTCCGAAAGAGAATCAAGCATGTGTACAGGGGCATAAACGCAGCAGTGATAAGATTGGAGAGGTTCGGTGAGCAAATGAAGACCCTTTGAAGTCATATTGCATGGTACCCATTACACGGGTCTTAACTCTCCAGGTTTAAGGTATTCTTCCTTCAGCTAAAACATGCATGTGGAACCCAAGTATGATCAACCATGTGAATGGGAGACGTGTTCAAATATGTCTCAGTTTTCCTCCCCTGGTACTCGGGTGCAACATTCCAGACGCTTTACTAACACTCTCCCCACTTGGAGAGTCAGCGCCTTTAACCTCCTGTTTGGCCCAGTTTGCAATTTCTGCGGAAGATGAACAGGAATAGTGAGAACCAATGAGAGGCTAGCTGGAGGTGTCTGGACGGGCAAATTTTACTCTCATTTCCCAACAGGAAGAGGAAATAACCAAAGGCTCAGCGTGCCGTACCGGAAACAATTTGGGCCTGAAGCCATCCTGCGGTGTTGCGGCCAGCTCAAAAGAAAGCGAGTTGAAGAAAGGAGCTCAGGGGCACTGTAATTCACAAACCTGCAGACTTATAAATGACAGCTATCGTCCAAAAATAGACTGAAGTAAGGCTGCCAAGAGGACTTGAAAGCGGGGCAGAATTGCAGGAAACCGATTTCAGGAGGTAGACTGGAATTGCATTGAAAGCATAGGAAAAGAGGCAGAACGTCCACAATGATGCACTTGGCCAAAAAGGGCGTATGCGTTTTTTCCTGAATATATTCAGGAAAAAACGCATACGCCCTTTTTGGCCAACCAAGCAAGCTTGCAAAGGAAATCTGCACTACAATGAAGTCTCACTTCCCCCCGGTCAAAAGGGCCATCTGAAAAAAGTGTAAAATCCAGAAAGGCAGGACAGGCCATGGAGAACTGGGAGCCTTGTTATGCTGATGGGCGGGATGTAAATTGCCAACAACCACTCGGGAGAAGTGTATGGTGTTTCCTGAAACATCTAAAAAACAAAGCAACAGAACCTAGGGCACTTCCACTTATGGTCCTATAGCTTAGGGAAATTAAAATCAAAAAGACACAGCCACCCCAAAGTTTGGAAGGGCTCTCTTTACAAGAACCTCGTTTACAGTACAAGTTCAACATCGCAGAAAGTGAAAAATGGATAAAGAAGTTGTGGTATTTACTTACAAAGCAATATAACTCAGCAATGAAATCTGTGTCATCAGGCCCTTAGCAGCACAATGAGTGGATTCAGGTATGATGATTCTAACTGAAATAAGTCACACAGAAAAGAAACATCATAAGATATCAGTAATACACGGAATGTAAACTTGGCTACACAGGAACTGAATTACAGAACAGAACAGGGTCTCAAATTTAGAAAACCAACTTATGCTTGCTTAAGGGTAAAGGTGAGTTGGGGTGCTGCATAAAACCAGAGATTGAAATGAGCACAGATAAAGTTCCTTAGGCCAAATATGGAATAGACAAGAGCTACTCCTTGCTCAACGAAATGGACTCAACACCGCGTATTAAACGCCTAAGAATGTACCTGACTAGTAAGTATCGTAAAACCTATAGATTGCTAGGTCTCCAAAAGAGAATCAAGCATGTGTACAGGGGCATAAACGCAGCAGTGATAGGATTGGAGAGGTTCGGTGAGCAAATGAAGACCCTTTGAAGTCATATTGCATGGTACCCATTACACGGGTCTCAACTCTCCAGGTTTAAGGTATTCTTCCTTCAGCTAAAACATGCATGTGGAACCCAGAGTATGATCAACCATGTGAACAGGAGACGTGTTCAAATATGTCTCAGTTTTCCTCCCCTGGTACTCGGGTGCAACATTCCAGACGCTTTATAACCCTCTCCCCACTTGGAGAGTCAGTCCCTTTAACCTCCTGTTTGGCCCAGTTTGCAATTTCTGCGGAAGATGAACAGGAATAGCGAGAACCAATGAGAGGCTAGCTGGAGGTGTCTGGACGGGCAAATTTAACTCTCATTTCCCACCAGGAAGAGGAAATAACCAAAGGCTCAGCGTGCCGTACCGGAACCAGATTAGGGCCTGAAGCCATCCTGTGGTGTTGCGGCCAGCTCAAAAGAAAGCGAGTTGAAGAAAGGAGCCCAGGGGCACTGTAATTCACAAACCTGCAGAGTTATAAATGACAGCTATCGTCCAAAAATACACTGAAGTAAGGCTGCCAAGAGGACTTGAAAGCGGGGCAGAATTGCAGGAAACCGATTTCAGGAGGTAGACTGGAATTGCATTGAAAGCATAGGAAAAGAGGCAGAACGTCCACAATGATGCACTTGGCCAAAAAGGGTGTATGCGTTTTTTCCTGAATATATTCAGGAAAAAACGCATACGCCCTTTTTGGCCAACCAAGCAAGCTTGCAAAGGAAATCTGCACTACAATGAAGTCTCACTTCCCCCCGGTCAAAAGGGCCATCTGAAAAAAGTGTAAAATCCAGAAAGGCAGGACAGGCCATGGAGAACTGGGAGCCTTGTTATGCTGATGGGCGGGATGTAAATTGCCAACAACCACTCGGGAGAAGTATATGGTGTTTCCTGAAACATCTAAAAAACAAAGCAACAGAACCTAGGGCACTTCAACTTATGGTCCTATAGCTTAGGGAAATTAAAATCAAAAAGACACAGCCACCCCAAAGTTTGGAACAGCTCTGTTTACAAGAACCTCGTTTACAGTACAAGTTCAACATCGCAGAAAGTGAAAAATGGATAAAGAAGTTGTGGTATTTACTTACAAAGCAATATCACTCAGCAATGAAATCTATGTCATCAGGCCCTTAGCATCACAATGAGTGGATTCAGGTATGATGATTCTACCTGAAATAAGTCACACAGAAAAAGAAACATCATAAGATATCAGTAATACACGGAATGTAAACTTGGCTACACAGGAACTGAATTACAGAACAGAACAGGGTCTCAAATTTAGAAAACCAACTTATGCTTGCTTAAGGGTAAAGGTGAGTTGGGGTGGTGCATAAAACCAGAGATTGAAATGAGCACAGATAAAGTTCCTTAAGTCAAATATGGAATAGACAAGAGCTACTCCTTGCTCAACGAAATGGACTCAACACCGCATATTAAACGCCTAAGAATTTACCTGACTAGTAAGTATCGTAAAACCTATGGATTGCTATGTCTCCGAAAGAGAATCAAGCATGTGTACAGGGGCATAAACGCAGCAGTGATAGGATTGGAGAGGTTCGGTGAGCAAATGAAGACCCTTTGAAGTCATATTGCATGGTACCCATTACACGGGTCTTAACTCTCCAGGTTTAAGGTATTCTTCCTTCAGCTAAAACATGCATGTGGAACCCAAGTATGATCAACCATGTGAATGGGAGACGTGTTCAAATATGTCTCAGTTTTCCTCCCCTGGTACTCGGGTGCAACATTCCAGACGCTTTACTAACACTCTCCCCACTTGGAGAGTCAGCGCCTTTAACCTCCTGTTTGGCCCAGTTTGCAATTTCTGCGGAAGATGAACAGGAATAGCGAGAACCAATGAGAGGCTAGCTGGAGGTGTCTGGACGGGCAAATTTTACTCTCATTTCCCGAAAGGAAGAGGAAATAACCAAAGGCTCAGCGTGCCGTACCGGAACCAATTTGGGCCTGAAGCCATCCTGCGGTGTTGCGGCCAGCTCAAAAGAAAGCGAGTTGAAGAAAGGAGCTCAGGGGCACTGTAATTCACAAACCTGCAGACTTATAAATGACAGCTATCGTCCAAAAATAGACTGAAGTAAGGCTGCCAAGAGGACTTGAAAGCGGGGCAGAATTGCAGGAAACCGACTTCAGGAGGTAGACTGGAATTGCATTGAAAGCATAGGAAAAGAGGCAGAACGTCCACAATGATGCACTTGGCCAAAAAGGGCGTATGCATTTTTTCCTGAATATATTCAGGAAAAAACGCATACGCCCTTTTTGGCCAACCAAGCAAGCTTGCAAAGGAAATCTGCACTACAATGAAGTCTCACTTCCCCCCGGTCAAAAGGGCCATCTGAAAAAAGTGTAAAATCCAGAAAGGCAGGACAGGCCATGGACAACTGGGAGCCTTGTTATGCTGATGGGCGGGATGTAAATTGCCAACAGACACTCCGGAGAAGTGTATGGTGTTTCCTGAAACATCTAAAAAACAAAGCAACAGAGCCTAGGGCACTGCCACTTATGGTCCTATAGCTTAGGGAAATTAAAATCAAAAAGACACAGCCACCCCAAGGTTTGGGACGCCTCTGTTTACAAGAACCTCGTTTACAGTACAAGTTCAACATCGCAGAAAGTGAAAAATGGATAAAGAAGTTGTGGTATTTACTTACAAAGCAATATCACTCAGCAATGAAATCTATGTCATCAGGCCCTTAGCATCACAATGAGTGGATTCAGGTATGATGATTCTACCTGAAATAAGTCACACAGAAAAAGAAACATCATAAGATATCAGTAATACACGGAATGTAAACTTGGCTACACAGGAACTGAATTACAGAACAGAACAGGGTCTCAAATTTAGAAAACCAACTTATGCTTGCTTAAGGGTAAAGGTGAGTTGGGGTGCTGCATAAAACCAGAGATTGAAATGAGCACAGATAAAGTTCCTTAAGTCAAATATGGAATAGACAAGAGCTACTCCTTGCTCAACGAAATGGACTCAACACCGCATATTAAACGCCTAAGAATTTACCTGACTAGTAAGTATCGTAAAACCTATGGATTGCTATGTCTCCGAAAGAGAATCAAGCATGTGTACAGGGGCATAAACGCAGCAGTGATAAGATTGGAGAGGTTCGGTGAGCAAATGAAGACCCTTTGAAGTCATATTGCATGGTACCCATTACACGGGTCTTAACTCTCCAGGTTTAAGGTATTCTTCCTTCAGCTAAAACATGCATGTGGAACCCAAGTATGATCAACCATGTGAATGGGAGACGTGTTCAAATATGTCTCAGTTTTCCTCCCCTGGTACTCGGGTGCAACATTCCAGACGCTTTACTAACACTCTCCCCACTTGGAGAGTCAGCGCCTTTAACCTCCTGTTTGGCCCAGTTTGCAATTTCTGCGGAAGATGAACAGGAATAGCGAGAACCAATGAGAGGCTAGCTGGAGGTGTCTGGACGGGCAAATTTTACTCTCATTTCCCAACAGGAAGAGGAAATAACCAAAGGCTCAGCGTGCCGTACCGGAAACAATTTGGGCCTGAAGCCATCCTGCGGTGTTGCGGCCAGCTCAAAAGAAAGCGAGTTGAAGAAAGGAGCTCAGGGGCACTGTAATTCACAAACCTGCAGACTTATAAATGACAGCTATCGTCCAAAAATAGACTGAAGTAAGGCTGCCAAGAGGACTTGAAAGCGGGGCAGAATTGCAGGAAACCGATTTCAGGAGGTAGACTGGAATTGCATTGAAAGCATAGGAAAAGAGGCAGAACGTCCACAATGATGCACTTGGCCAAAAAGGGCGTATGCGTTTTTTCCTGAATATATTCAGGAAAAAACGCATACGCCCTTTTTGGCCAACCAAGCAAGCTTGCAAAGGAAATCTGCACTACAATGAAGTCTCACTTCCCCCCGGTCAAAAGGGCCATCTGAAAAAAGTGTAAAATCCAGAAAGGCAGGACAGGCCATGGAGAACTGGGAGCCTTGTTATGCTGATGGGCGGGATGTAAATTGCCAACAACCACTCGGGAGAAGTGTATGGTGTTTCCTGAAACATCTAAAAAACAAAGCAACAGAACCTAGGGCACTTCCACTTATGGTCCTATAGCTTAGGGAAATTAAAATCAAAAAGACACAGCCACCCCAAAGTTTGGAAGGGCTCTCTTTACAAGAACCTCGTTTACAGTACAAGTTCAACATCGCAGAAAGTGAAAAATGGATAAAGAAGTTGTGGTATTTACTTACAAAGCAATATAACTCAGCAATGAAATCTGTGTCATCAGGCCCTTAGCAGCACAATGAGTGGATTCAGGTATGATGATTCTAACTGAAATAAGTCACACAGAAAAGAAACATCATAAGATATCAGTAATACACGGAATGTAAACTTGGCTACACAGGAACTGAATTACAGAACAGAACAGGGTCTCAAATTTAGAAAACCAACTTATGCTTGCTTAAGGGTAAAGGTGAGTTGGGGTGCTGCATAAAACCAGAGATTGAAATGAGCACAGATAAAGTTCCTTAGGCCAAATATGGAATAGACAAGAGCTACTCCTTGCTCAACGAAATGGACTCAACACCGCGTATTAAACGCCTAAGAATGTACCTGACTAGTAAGTATCGTAAAACCTATAGATTGCTAGGTCTCCAAAAGAGAATCAAGCATGTGTACAGGGGCATAAACGCAGCAGTGATAGGATTGGAGAGGTTCGGTGAGCAAATGAAGACCCTTTGAAGTCATATTGCATGGTACCCATTACACGGGTCTCAACTCTCCAGGTTTAAGGTATTCTTCCTTCAGCTAAAACATGCATGTGGAACCCAGAGTATGATCAACCATGTGAACAGGAGACGTGTTCAAATATGTCTCAGTTTTCCTCCCCTGGTACTCGGGTGCAACATTCCAGACGCTTTATAACCCTCTCCCCACTTGGAGAGTCAGTCCCTTTAACCTCCTGTTTGGCCCAGTTTGCAATTTCTGCGGAAGATGAACAGGAATAGCGAGAACCAATGAGAGGCTAGCTGGAGGTGTCTGGACGGGCAAATTTAACTCTCATTTCCCACCAGGAAGAGGAAATAACCAAAGGCTCAGCGTGCCGTACCGGAACCAGATTAGGGCCTGAAGCCATCCTGTGGTGTTGCGGCCAGCTCAAAAGAAAGCGAGTTGAAGAAAGGAGCCCAGGGGCACTGTAATTCACAAACCTGCAGAGTTATAAATGACAGCTATCGTCCAAAAATACACTGAAGTAAGGCTGCCAAGAGGACTTGAAAGCGGGGCAGAATTGCAGGAAACCGATTTCAGGAGGTAGACTGGAATTGCATTGAAAGCATAGGAAAAGAGGCAGAACGTCCACAATGATGCACTTGGCCAAAAAGGGTGTATGCGTTTTTTCCTGAATATATTCAGGAAAAAACGCATACGCCCTTTTTGGCCAACCAAGCAAGCTTGCAAAGGAAATCTGCACTACAATGAAGTCTCACTTCCCCCCGGTCAAAAGGGCCATCTGAAAAAAGTGTAAAATCCAGAAAGGCAGGACAGGCCATGGAGAACTGGGAGCCTTGTTATGCTGATGGGCGGGATGTAAATTGCCAACAACCACTCGGGAGAAGTATATGGTGTTTCCTGAAACATCTAAAAAACAAAGCAACAGAACCTAGGGCACTTCAACTTATGGTCCCATAGCTTAGGGAAATTAAAATCAAAAAGACACAGCCACCCCAAAGTTTGGAACAGCTCTGTTTACAAGAACCTCGTTTACAGTACAAGTTCAACATCGCAGAAAGTGAAAAATGGATAAAGAAGTTGTGGTATTTACTTACAAAGCAATATCACTCAGCAATGAAATCTATGTCATCAGGCCCTTAGCATCACAATGAGTGGATTCAGGTATGATGATTCTACCTGAAATAAGTCACACAGAAAAAGAAACATCATAAGATATCAGTAATACACGGAATGTAAACTTGGCTACACAGGAACTGAATTACAGAACAGAACAGGGTCTCAAATTTAGAAAACCAACTTATGCTTGCTTAAGGGTAAAGGTGAGTTGGGGTGGTGCATAAAACCAGAGATTGAAATGAGCACAGATAAAGTTCCTTAAGTCAAATATGGAATAGACAAGAGCTACTCCTTGCTCAACGAAATGGACTCAACACCGCATATTAAACGCCTAAGAATTTACCTGACTAGTAAGTATCGTAAAACCTATGGATTGCTATGTCTCCGAAAGAGAATCAAGCATGTGTACAGGGGCATAAACGCAGCAGTGATAGGATTGGAGAGGTTCGGTGAGCAAATGAAGACCCTTTGAAGTCATATTGCATGGTACCCATTACACGGGTCTTAACTCTCCAGGTTTAAGGTATTCTTCCTTCAGCTAAAACATGCATGTGGAACCCAAGTATGATCAACCATGTGAATGGGAGACGTGTTCAAATATGTCTCAGTTTTCCTCCCCTGGTACTCGGGTGCAACATTCCAGACGCTTTACTAACACTCTCCCCACTTGGAGAGTCAGCGCCTTTAACCTCCTGTTTGGCCCAGTTTGCAATTTCTGCGGAAGATGAACAGGAATAGCGAGAACCAATGAGAGGCTAGCTGGAGGTGTCTGGACGGGCAAATTTTACTCTCATTTCCCAACAGGAAGAGGAAATAACCAAAGGCTCAGCGTGCCGTACCGGAACCAATTTGGGCCTGAAGCCATCCTGCGGTGTTGCGGCCAGCTCAAAAGAAAGCGAGTTGAAGAAAGGAGCTCAGGGGCACTGTAATTCACAAACCTGCAGAGTTATAAATGACAGCTATCGTCCAAAAATAGACTGAAGTAAGGCTGCCAAGAGGACTTGAAAGCGGGGCAGAATTGCAGGAAACCGATTTCAGGAGGTAGACTGGAATTGCATTGAAAGCATAGGAAAAGAGGCAGAACGTCCACAATGATGCACTTGGCCAAAAAGGGCATATGCGTTTTTTCCTGAATATATTCAGGAAAAAACGCATACGCACTTTTTGGCCAACCAAGCAAGCTTGCAAAGGAAATCTGCACTACAATGAAGTCTCACTTCCCCCCGGTCAAAAGGGCCATCTGAAAAAAGTGTAAAATCCAGAAAGGCAGGACAGGCCATGGACAACTGGGAGCCTTGTTATGCTGATGGGCGGGATGTAAATTGCCAACAGACACTCGGGAGAAGTGTATGGTGTTTCCTGAAATATCTAAAAAACAAAGCAACAGAGCCTAGGGCACTGCCACTTATGGTCCTATAGCTTAGGGAAATTAAAATCAAAAAGACACAGCCACCCCAAAGTTTGGAATGGCTCTGTTTACAAGAACCTCGTTTACAGTACAAGTTCAACATCCCAGAAAGTGAAAAATGGATAAAGAATTTGTGGTACTTACGTACAATGCAGTATCACTCAGCAATGAAATCTATGTCATCAGGCCCGTAGCAGCATAATGAGTAGATTCAGGTACGATGATTCTAACTGAAATAAGTCACACAGAAAAAGAAACATCATAAGATATCACTAATACACGGAATGTAAACTTGGCTACACAGGAACTGAATTACAGAACAGAACAGGGTCTCAAATTTAGAAAACCAACTTATGCTTGCTTAAGGGGAAAGGTGAGTTGGGGTGCTGCATAAAACCAGAGATTGAAATGAGCACAGATAAAGTTCCTTAAGCCAAATATGGAATAGACAAGAGCTACTCCTTGCTCAACGAAATGGACTCAACACCGCGTATTAAACGCCTAAGAATGTACCTGACTAGTAAGTATCGTAAAACCTATAGATTGCTATGTCTCCGAAAGAGAATCAAGCATGTGTACAGGGGCATAAACGCAGCAGTGATAGGATTGGAGAGGTTCGGTGAGCAAATGAAGACCCTTTGAAGTCATATTGCATGGTACCCATTACACGGGTCTTAACTCTCCAGGTTTAAGGTATTCTTCCTTCAGCTAAAACATGCATGTGGAACCCAAGTATGATCAACCATGTGAACGGGAGACGTGTTCAAATATGTCTCAGTTTTCCTCCCCTGGTACTCGGGTGCAACATTCCAGACGCTTTACTAACACTCTCCCCACTTGGAGAGTCAGCGCCTTTAACCTCCTGTTTGGCCCAGTTTGCAATTTCTGCGGAAGATGAACAGGAATAGCGAGAACCAAAGAGAGACTAGCTGGAGGTGTCTGGACGGGCAAATTTAACTCTCATTTCCCACCAGGAAGAGGAAATAACCAAAGGCTCAGCGTGCCGTGCCGGAACCAGATTAGGGCCTGAAGCCATCCTGCGGTGTTGCGGCCAGGTCACAAGAAAGCGAGTTGTAGAAAGGAGCTCAGGGGCACTGTAATTCACAAACCTGCAGAGTTATAAATGACAGCTATCGTCCAAAAATAGACTGAAGTAAGACTGCCAAGAGGACTTGAAAGCGGGGCAGAATTGCAGGAAACCGATTTCAGGAGGTAGACTGGAATTGCATTGAAAGCATAGGAAAAGAGGCAGAACGTCCACAATGATGCACTTGGCCAAAAAGGGCGTATGCGTTTTTTCCTGAATATATTCAGGAAAAAACGCATACGCCCTTTTTGGCCAACCAAGCAAGCTTGCAAAGGAAATCTGCACTACAATGAAGTCTCACTTCCCCCCGGTCAAAAGGGCCATCTGAAAAAAGTGTAAAATCCAGAAAGGCAGGACAGGCCATGGAGAACTGGGAGCCTTGTTATGCTGATGGGCGGGATGTAAATTGCCAACAGACACTCCGGAGAAGTGTATGGTGTTTCCTGAAACATCTAAAAAACAAAGCAACAGAGCCTAGGGCACTGCCACTTATGGTCCTATAGCTTAGGGAAATTAAAATCAAAAAGACACAGCCACCCCAAAGTTTGGGACGCCTCTGTTTACAAGAACCTCGTTTACAGTACAAGTTCAACATCGCAGAAAGTGAAAAATGGATAAAGAAGTTGTGGTATTTACTTACAAAGCAATATCACTCAGCAATGAAATCTATGTCATCAGGCCCTTAGCATCACAATGAGTGGATTCAGGTATGATGATTCTACCTGAAATAAGTCACACAGAAAAAGAAACATCATAAGATATCAGTAATACACGGAATGTAAACTTGGCTACACAGGAACTGAATTACAGAACAGAACAGGGTCTCAAATTTAGAAAACCAACTTATGCTTGCTTAAGGGTAAAGGTGAGTTGGGGTGGTGCATAAAACCAGAGATTGAAATGAGCACAGATAAAGTTCCTTAAGTCAAATATGGAATAGACAAGAGCTACTCCTTGCTCAACGAAATGGACTCAACACCGCATATTAAACGCCTAAGAATTTACCTGACTAGTAAGTATCGTAAAACCTATGGATTGCTATGTCTCCAAAAGAGAATCAAGCATGTGTACAGGGGCATAAACGCAGCAGTGATAGGATTGGAGAGGTTCGGTGAGCAAATGAAGACCCTTTGAAGTCATATTGCATGGTACCCATTACACGGGTCTCAAGTCTCCAGGTTTAAGGTATTCTTCCTTCAGCTAAAACATGCATGTGGAACCCAAGTATGATCAACCATGTGAACGGGAGACGTGTTCAAATATGTCTCAGTTTTCCTCCCCGGTACTCGGGTGCAACATTCCAGATGCTTTACTAACACTCTCCCCACTTGGAGAGTCAGTCCCTTTAACCTCCTGTTTGGCCCAGTTTGCAATTTCTGCGGAAGATGAACAGGAATAGCGAGAACCAATGAGAGGCTAGCTGGAGGTGTCTGGACGGGCAAATTTAACTCTCATTTCCCACCAGGAAGAGGAAATAACCAAAGGCTCAGCGTGCCGTACCGGAACCAGATTAGGGCCTGAAGCCATCCTTCGGTGTTGCGGCCAGCTCAAAAGAAAGCGAGTTGAAGAAAGGAGCTCAGGGGCACTGTAATTCACAAACCTGCAGAGTTATAAATGAGAGCTATCGTCCAAAAATAGACTGAAGTAAGGCTGCCAAGAGGACTTGAAAGCGGGGCAGAATTGCAGGAAACCGATTTCAGGAGGTAGACTGGAATTGCATTGAAAGCATAGGAAAAGAGGCAGAACGTCCACAATGATGCACTTGGCCAAAAAGGGCGTATGCGTTTTTTCCTGAATATATTCAGGAAAAAACGCATACGCCCTTTTTGGCCAACCAAGCAAGCTTGCAAAGGAAATCTGCACTACAATGAAGTCTCACTTCCCCCCGGTCAAAAGGGCCATCTGAAAAAAGTGTAAAATCCAGAAAGGCAGGACAGGCCATGGAGAACTGGGAGCCTTGTTATGCTGATGGGCGGGATGTAAATTGCCAACAACCACTCGGGAGAAGTATATGGTGTTTCCTGAAACATCTAAAAAACAAAGCAACAGAACCTAGGGCACTTCCACTTATGGTCCTATAGCTTAGGGAAATTAAAATCAAAAAGACACAGCCACCCCAAAGTTTGGAACGGCTCTGTTTACAAGAACCTCGTTTACAGTACAAGTTCAACATCGCAGAAAGTGAAAAATGGATAAAGAAGTTGTGGTATTTACTTACAAAGCAATATCACTCAGCAATGAAATCTGTGTCATCAGGCCCTTAGCATCACAATGAGTGGATTCACGTATGATGATTCTAACTGAAATAAGTCACACAGAAAAAGAAACATCATAAGATATCAGTAATACACGGAATGTAAACTTGGCTACACAGGAACTGAATTACAGAACAGAACAGGGTCTCAAATTTAGAAAACCAACTTATGCTTGCTTAAGGGTAAAGGTGAGTTGGGGTGCTGCATAAAACCAGAGATTGAAATGAGCACAGATAAAGTTCCTTAAGTCAAATATGGAATAGACAAGAGCTACTCCTTGCTCAACGAAATGGACTCAACACCGCATATTAAACGCCTAAGAATGTACCTGACTAGTAAGTATCTTAAAACCTATAGATTGCTATGTCTCTGAAAGAGAATCAAGCATGTGTACAGGGGCATAAACGCAGCAGTGATAGGATTGGAGATGTTCGGTGAGCAAATGAATACCCTTTGAAGTCATATTGCATGGTACCCATTCCACGGGTTTCAACTACCCAGTTTTAAGGTATTCTTCCTTCAGCTAAAACATGCATGTGGAACCTAGAGTATGATCAACCATGTGATCGGGAGACGTGTTCAAATATGTCTCAGTTTTCCTCCCCTGGTACTCGGGTGCAACATTCCAGACGCTTTACTAACACTCTCCCCACTTGGAGAGTCAGTCTTTTTAACCTCCTGTTTGGCCCAGTTTGCAATTTCTGCGGAAGATGAACAGGAATAGCGAGAACCAATGAGAGGCTAGCTGGAGGTGTCTGGACGGGCAAATTTAACTCTCATTTCCCACCAGGAAGAGGAATTAACCAAAGGCTCAGCGTGCCGTGCCGGAACCAGATTAGGGCCTGAAGCCATCCTGCAGTGTTGCGGCCAGCTCAAAAGAAAGCGAGTTGAAGAAAGGAGCTCAGGGGCACTGTAATTCACAAACCTGCAGAGTTATAAATGACAGCTATCGTCCAAAAATAGACTGAAGTAAGGCTGCCAAGAGGACTTGAAAGCGGGGCAGAATTGCAGGAAACCGATTTCAGGAGGTAGACTGGAATTGCATTGAAAGCATAGGAAAAGAGGCAGAACGTCCACAATGATGCACTTGGCCAAAAAGGGCGTATGCGTTTTTTCCTGAATATATTCAGGAAAAAACGCATACGCCCTTTTTGGCCAACCAAGCAAGCTTGCAAAGGAAATCTGCACTACAATGAAGTCTCACTTCCCCCCGGTCAAAAGGGCCATCTGAAAAAAGTGTAAAATCCAGAAAGGCAGGACAGGCCATGGACAACTGGGAGCCTTGTTATGCTGATGGGCGGGATGTAAATTGCCAACAGACACTCGGGAGAAGTGTATGGTGTTTCCTGAAACATCTAAAAAACAAAGCAACAGAGCCTAGGGCACTGCCACTTATGGTCCTATAGCTTAGGGAAATTAAAATCAAAAAGACACAGCCACCCCAAAGTTTGGAACGGCTCTGTTTACAAGAACCTCGTTTACAGTACAAGTTCAACATCCCAGAAAGTGAAAAATGGATAAAGAATTTGTGGTACTTACGTACAATGCAGTATCACTCAGCAATGAAATCTATGTCATCAGGCCCGTAGCAGCATAATGAGTAGATTCAGGTACGATGATTCTAACTGAAATAAGTCACACAGAAAAAGAAACATCATAAGATATCACTAATACACGGAATGTAAACTTGGCTACACAGGAACTGAATTACAGAACAGAACAGGTTCTCAAATTTAGAAAACCAACTTATGCTTGCTTAAGGGGAAAGGTGAGTTGGGTTGCTGCATAAAACCAGAGATTGAAATGAGCACAGATAAAGTTCCTTAAGCCAAATATGGAATAGACAAGAGCTACTCCTTGCTCAACGAAATGGACTCAACACCGCATATTAAACACCTAAGAATGTACCTGACTAGTAAGTATCTTAAAACCTATGGATTGCTATGTCTCCGAAAGAGAATCAAGCATGTGTACAGGGGCATAAACGCAGCAGTGATAGGATTGGAGAGGTTCGGTGAGCAAATGAAGACCCTTTGAAGTCATATTGCATGGTACCCATTACACGGGTCTTAACTCTCCAGGTTTAAGGTATTCTTCCTTCAGCTAAAACATGCATGTGGAACCCAAGTATGATCAACCATGTGAATGGGAGACGTGTTCAAATATGTCTCAGTTTTCCTCCCCTGGTACTCGGGTGCAACATTCCAGACGCTTTACTAACACTCTCCCCACTTGGAGAGTCAGCGCCTTTAACCTCCTGTTTGGCCCAGTTTGCAATTTCTGCGGAAGATGAACAGGAATAGCGAGAACCAATGAGAGGCTAGCTGGAGGTGTCTGGACGGGCAAATTTTACTCTCATTTCCCAAAAGGAAGAGGAAATAACCAAAGGCTCAGCGTGCCGTACCGGAACCAATTTGGGCCTGAAGCCATCCTGCGGTGTTGCGGCCAGCTCAAAAGAAAGCGAGTTGAAGAAAGGAGCTCAGGGGCACTGTAATTCACAAACCTGCAGACTTATAAATGACAGCTATCGTCCAAAAATAGACTGAAGTAAGGCTGCCAAGAGGACTTGAAAGCGGGGCAGAATTGCAGGAAACCGATTTCAGGAGGTAGACTGGAATTGCATTGAAAGCATAGGAAAAGAGGCAGAACGTCCACAATGATGCACTTGGCCAAAAAGGGCGTATGCGTTTTTTCCTGAATATATTCAGGAAAAAACGCATACGCCCTTTTTGGCCAACCAAGCAAGCTTGCATAGGAAATCTGCACTACAATGAAGTCTCACTTCCCCCCGGTCAAAAGGGCCATCTGAAAAAAGTGTAAAATCCAGAAAGGCAGGACAGGCCATGGAGAACTGGGAGCCTTGTTATGCTGATGGGCGGGATGTAAATTGCCAACAACCACTCGGGAGAAGTGTATGGTGTTTCCTGAAACATCTAAAAAACAAAGCAACAGAACCTAGGGCACTTCCACTTATGGTCCTATAGCTTAGGGAAATTAAAATCAAAAAGACACAGCCACCCCAAAGTTTGGAACGGCTCTCTTTACAAGAACCTCGTTTACAGTACAAGTTCAACATCGCAGAAAGTGAAAAATGGATAAAGAAGTTGTGGTATTTACTTACAAAGCAATATAACTCAGCAATGAAATCTGTGTCATCAGGCCCTTAGCAGCACAATGAGTGGATTCAGGTATGATGATTCTAACTGAAATAAGTCACACAGAAAAAGAAACATCATAAGATATCAGTAATACACGGAATGTAAACTTGGCTACACAGGAACTGAATTACAGAACAGAACAGGGTCTCAAATTTAGAAAACCAACTTATGCTTGCTTAAGGGGAAAGGTGAGTTGGGGTGCTGCATAAAACCAGAGATTGAAATGAGCACAGATAAAGTTCCTTAAGCCAAATATGGAATAGACAAGAGCTACTCCTTGCTCAACGAAATGGACTCAACACCGCGTATTAAACGCCTAAGAATGTACCTGACTAGTAAGTATCGTAAAACCTATAGATTGCTATGTCTCCGAAAGAGAATCAAGCATGTGTACAGGGGTATAAACGCAGCAGTGATAGGATTGGAGAGGTTCGGTGAGCAAATGAAGACCCTTTGAAGTCATATTGCATGGTACCCATTACACGGGTCTTAACTCTCCAGGTTTAAGGTATTCTTCCTTCAGCTAAAACATGCATGTGGAACCCAAGTATGATCAACCATGTGAACGGGAGACGTGTTCAAATATGTCTCAGTTTTCCTCCCCTGGTACTCGGGTGCAACATTCCAGACGCTTTACTAACACTCTCCCCACTTGGAGAGTCAGCGCCTTTAACCTCCTGTTTGGCCCAGTTTGCAATTTCTGCGGAAGATGAACAGGAATAGCGAGAACCAAAGAGAGACTAGCTGGAGGTGTCTGGACGGGCAAATTTAACTCTCATTTCCCACCAGGAAGAGGAAATAACCAAAGGCTCAGCGTGCCGTGCCGGAACCAGATTAGGGCCTGAAGCCATCCTGCGGTGTTGCGGCCAGGTCACAAGAAAGCGAGTTGTAGAAAGGAGCTCAGGGGCACTGTAATTCACAAACCTGCAGAGTTATAAATGACAGCTATCGTCCAAAAATAGACTGAAGTAAGGCTGCCAAGAGGACTTGAAAGCGGGGCAGAATTGCAGGAAACCGATTTCAGGAGGTAGACTGGAATTGCATTGAAAGCATAGGAAAAGAGGCAGAACGTCCACAATGATGCACTTGGCCAAAAAGGGCGTATGCGTTTTTTCCTGAATATATTCAGGAAAAAACGCATACGCCCTTTTTGGCCAACCAAGCAAGCTTGCAAAGGAAATCTGCACTACAATGAAGTCTCACTTCCCCCCGGTCAAAAGGGCCATCTGAAAAAAGTGTAAAATCCAGAAAGGCAGGACAGGCCATGGACAACTGGGAGCCTTGTTATGCTGATGGGCGGGATGTAAATTGCCAACAGACACTCGGGAGAAGTGTATGGTGTTTCCTGAAACATCTAAAAAACAAAGCAACAGAACCTAGGGCACTGCCACTTATGGTCCTATAGCTTAGGGAAATTAAAATCAAAAAGACACAGCCACCCCAAAGTTTGGAACGGCTCTGTTTACAAGAACCTCGTTTACAGTACAAGTTCAACATCCCAGAAAGTGAAAAATGGATAAAGAATTTGTGGTACTTACGTACAATGCAGTATCACTCAGCAATGAAATCTATGTCATCAGGCCCGTAGCAGCATAATGAGTAGATTCAGGTACGATGATTCTAACTGAAATAAGTCACACAGAAAAAGAAACATCATAAGATATCACTAATACACGGAATGTAAACTTGGCTACACAGGAACTGAATTACAGAACAGAACAGGTTCTCAAATTTAGAAAACCAACTTATGCTTGCTTAAGGGGAAAGGTGAGTTGGGGTGCTGCATAAAACCAGAGATTGAAATGAGCACAGATAAAGTTCCTTAAGCCAAATATGGAATAGACAAGAGCTACTCCTTGCTCAACGAAATGGACTCAACACCGCATATTAAACACCTAAGAATGTACCTGACTAGTAAGTATCTTAAAACCTATGGATTGCTATGTCTCCGAAAGAGAATCAAGCATGTGTACAGGGGCATAAACGCAGCAGTGATAGGATTGGAGAGGTTCGGTGAGCAAATGAAGACCCTTTGAAGTCATATTGCATGGTACCCATTACACGGGTCTTAACTCTCCAGGTTTAAGGTATTCTTCCTTCAGCTAAAACATGCATGTGGAACCCAAGTATGATCAACCATGTGAATGGGAGACGTGTTCAAATATGTCTCAGTTTTCCTCCCCTGGTACTCGGGTGCAACATTCCAGACGCTTTACTAACACTCTCCCCACTTGGAGAGTCAGCGCCTTTAACCTCCTGTTTGGCCCAGTTTGCAATTTCTGCGGAAGATGAACAGGAATAGCGAGAACCAATGAGAGGCTAGCTGGAGGTGTCTGGACGGGCAAATTTTACTCTCATTTCCCAAAAGGAAGAGGAAATAACCAAAGGCTCAGCGTGCCGTACCGGAACCAATTTGGGCCTGAAGCCATCCTGCGGTGTTGCGGCCAGCTCAAAAGAAAGCGAGTTGAAGAAAGGAGCTCAGGGGCACTGTAATTCACAAACCTGCAGACTTATAAATGACAGCTATCGTCCAAAAATAGACTGAAGTAAGGCTGCCAAGAGGACTTGAAAGCGGGGCAGAATTGCAGGAAACCGATTTCAGGAGGTAGACTGGAATTGCATTGAAAGCATAGGAAAAGAGGCAGAACGTCCACAATGATGCACTTGGCCAAAAAGGGCGTATGCGTTTTTTCCTGAATATATTCAGGAAAAAACGCATACGCCCTTTTTGGCCAACCAAGCAAGCTTGCATAGGAAATCTGCACTACAATGAAGTCTCACTTCCCCCCGGTCAAAAGGGCCATCTGAAAAAAGTGTAAAATCCAGAAAGGCAGGACAGGCCATGGAGAACTGGGAGCCTTGTTATGCTGATGGGCGGGATGTAAATTGCCAACAACCACTCGGGAGAAGTGTATGGTGTTTCCTGAAACATCTAAAAAACAAAGCAACAGAACCTAGGGCACTTCCACTTATGGTCCTATAGCTTAGGGAAATTAAAATCAAAAAGACACAGCCACCCCAAAGTTTGGAACGGCTCTCTTTACAAGAACCTCGTTTACAGTACAAGTTCAACATCGCAGAAAGTGAAAAATGGATAAAGAAGTTGTGGTATTTACTTACAAAGCAATATAACTCAGCAATGAAATCTGTGTCATCAGGCCCTTAGCAGCACAATGAGTGGATTCAGGTATGATGATTCTAACTGAAATAAGTCACACAGAAAAAGAAACATCATAAGATATCAGTAATACACGGAATGTAAACTTGGCTACACAGGAACTGAATTACAGAACAGAACAGGGTCTCAAATTTAGAAAACCAACTTATGCTTGCTTAAGGGGAAAGGTGAGTTGGGGTGCTGCATAAAACCAGAGATTGAAATGAGCACAGATAAAGTTCCTTAAGCCAAATATGGAATAGACAAGAGCTACTCCTTGCTCAACGAAATGGACTCAACACCGCGTATTAAACGCCTAAGAATGTACCTGACTAGTAAGTATCGTAAAACCTATAGATTGCTATGTCTCCGAAAGAGAATCAAGCATGTGTACAGGGGCATAAACGCAGCAGTGATAGGATTGGAGAGGTTCGGTGAGCAAATGAAGACCCTTTGAAGTCATATTGCATGGTACCCATTACACGGGTCTTAACTCTCCAGGTTTAAGGTATTCTTCCTTCAGCTAAAACATGCATGTGGAACCCAAGTATGATCAACCATGTGAACGGGAGACGTGTTCAAATATGTCTCAGTTTTCCTCCCCTGGTACTCGGGTGCAACATTCCAGACGCTTTACTAACACTCTCCCCACTTGGAGAGTCAGCGCCTTTAACCTCCTGTTTGGCCCAGTTTGCAATTTCTGCGGAAGATGAACAGGAATAGCGAGAACCAAAGAGAGACTAGCTGGAGGTGTCTGGACGGGCAAATTTAACTCTCATTTCCCACCAGGAAGAGGAAATAACCAAAGGCTCAGCGTGCCGTGCCGGAACCAGATTAGGGCCTGAAGCCATCCTGCGGTGTTGCGGCCAGGTCACAAGAAAGCGAGTTGTAGAAAGGAGCTCAGGGGCACTGTAATTCACAAACCTGCAGAGTTATAAATGACAGCTATCGTCCAAAAATAGACTGAAGTAAGGCTGCCAAGAGGACTTGAAAGCGGGGCAGAATTGCAGGAAACCGATTTCAGGAGGTAGACTGGAATTGCATTGAAAGCATAGGAAAAGAGGCAGAACGTCCACAATGATGCACTTGGCCAAAAAGGGCGTATGCGTTTTTTCCTGAATATATTCAGGAAAAAACGCATACGCCCTTTTTGGCCAACCAAGCAAGCTTGCAAAGGAAATCTGCACTACAATGAAGTCTCACTTCCCCCCGGTCAAAAGGGCCATCTGAAAAAAGTGTAAAATCCAGAAAGGCAGGACAGGCCATGGACAACTGGGAGCCTTGTTATGCTGATGGGCGGGATGTAAATTGCCAACAGACACTCGGGAGAAGTGTATGGTGTTTCCTGAAACATCTAAAAAACAAAGCAACAGAACCTAGGGCACTGCCACTTATGGTCCTATAGCTTAGGGAAATTAAAATCAAAAAGACACAGCCACCCCAAAGTTTGGAACGGCTCTGTTTACAAGAACCTCGTTTACAGTACAAGTTCAACATCCCAGAAAGTGAAAAATGGATAAAGAATTTGTGGTACTTACGTACAATGCAGTATCACTCAGCAATGAAATCTATGTCATCAGGCCCGTAGCAGCATAATGAGTAGATTCAGGTACGATGATTCTAACTGAAATAAGTCACACAGAAAAAGAAACATCATAAGATATCACTAATACACGGAATGTAAACTTGGCTACACAGGAACTGAATTACAGAACAGAACAGGTTCTCAAATTTAGAAAACCAACTTATGCTTGCTTAAGGGGAAAGGTGAGTTGGGTTGCTGCATAAAACCAGAGATTGAAATGAGCACAGATAAAGTTCCTTAAGCCAAATATGGAATAGACAAGAGCTACTCCTTGCTCAACGAAATGGACTCAACACCGCATATTAAACACCTAAGAATGTACCTGACTAGTAAGTATCTTAAAACCTATGGATTGCTATGTCTCCGAAAGAGAATCAAGCATGTGTACAGGGGCATAAACGCAGCAGTGATAGGATTGGAGAGGTTCGGTGAGCAAATGAAGACCCTTTGAAGTCATATTGCATGGTACCCATTACACGGGTCTTAACTCTCCAGGTTTAAGGTATTCTTCCTTCAGCTAAAACATGCATGTGGAACCCAAGTATGATCAACCATGTGAATGGGAGACGTGTTCAAATATGTCTCAGTTTTCCTCCCCTGGTACTCGGGTGCAACATTCCAGACGCTTTACTAACACTCTCCCCACTTGGAGAGTCAGCGCCTTTAACCTCCTGTTTGGCCCAGTTTGCAATTTCTGCGGAAGATGAACAGGAATAGCGAGAACCAATGAGAGGCTAGCTGGAGGTGTCTGGACGGGCAAATTTTACTCTCATTTCCCAAAAGGAAGAGGAAATAACCAAAGGCTCAGCGTGCCGTACCGGAACCAATTTGGGCCTGAAGCCATCCTGCGGTGTTGCGGCCAGCTCAAAAGAAAGCGAGTTGAAGAAAGGAGCTCAGGGGCACTGTAATTCACAAACCTGCAGACTTATAAATGACAGCTATCGTCCAAAAATAGACTGAAGTAAGGCTGCCAAGAGGACTTGAAAGCGGGGCAGAATTGCAGGAAACCGATTTCAGGAGGTAGACTGGAATTGCATTGAAAGCATAGGAAAAGAGGCAGAACGTCCACAATGATGCACTTGGCCAAAAAGGGCGTATGCGTTTTTTCCTGAATATATTCAGGAAAAAACGCATACGCCCTTTTTGGCCAACCAAGCAAGCTTGCATAGGAAATCTGCACTACAATGAAGTCTCACTTCCCCCCGGTCAAAAGGGCCATCTGAAAAAAGTGTAAAATCCAGAAAGGCAGGACAGGCCATGGAGAACTGGGAGCCTTGTTATGCTGATGGGCGGGATGTAAATTGCCAACAACCACTCGGGAGAAGTGTATGGTGTTTCCTGAAACATCTAAAAAACAAAGCAACAGAACCTAGGGCACTTCCACTTATGGTCCTATAGCTTAGGGAAATTAAAATCAAAAAGACACAGCCACCCCAAAGTTTGGAACGGCTCTGTTTACAAGAACCTCGTTTACAGTACAAGTTCAACATCGCAGAAAGTGAAAAATGGATAAAGAAGTTGTGGTATTTACTTACAAAGCAATATAACTCAGCAATGAAATCTGTGTCATCAGGCCCTTAGCAGCACAATGAGTGGATTCAGGTATGATGATTCTAACTGAAATAAGTCACACAGAAAAAGAAACATCATAAGATATCAGTAATACACGGAATGTAAACTTGGCTACACAGGAACTGAATTACAGAACAGAACAGGGTCTCAAATTTAGAAAACCAACTTATGCTTGCTTAAGGGGAAAGGTGAGTTGGGGTGCTGCATAAAACCAGAGATTGAAATGAGCACAGATAAAGTTCCTTAAGCCAAATATGGAATAGACAAGAGCTACTCCTTGCTCAACGAAATGGACTCAACACCGCGTATTAAACGCCTAAGAATGTACCTGACTAGTAAGTATCGTAAAACCTATAGATTGCTATGTCTCCGAAAGAGAATCAAGCATGTGTACAGGGGCATAAACGCAGCAGTGATAGGATTGGAGAGGTTCGGTGAGCAAATGAAGACCCTTTGAAGTCATATTGCATGGTACCCATTACACGGGTCTTAACTCTCCAGGTTTAAGGTATTCTTCCTTCAGCTAAAACATGCATGTGGAACCCAAGTATGATCAACCATGTGAACGGGAGACGTGTTCAAATATGTCTCAGTTTTCCTCCCCTGGTACTCGGGTGCAACATTCCAGACGCTTTACTAACACTCTCCCCACTTGGAGAGTCAGCGCCTTTAACCTCCTGTTTGGCCCAGTTTGCAATTTCTGCGGAAGATGAACAGGAATAGCGAGAACCAAAGAGAGACTAGCTGGAGGTGTCTGGACGGGCAAATTTAACTCTCATTTCCCACCAGGAAGAGGAAATAACCAAAGGCTCAGCGTGCCGTGCCGGAACCAGATTAGGGCCTGAAGCCATCCTGCGGTGTTGCGGCCAGGTCACAAGAAAGCGAGTTGTAGAAAGGAGCTCAGGGGCACTGTAATTCACAAACCTGCAGACTTATAAATGACAGCTATCGTCCAAAAATAGACTGAAGTAAGGCTGCCAAGAGGACTTGAAAGCGGGGCAGAATTGCAGGAAACCGATTTCAGGAGGTAGACTGGAATTGCATTGAAAGCATAGGAAAAGAGGCAGAACGTCCACAATGATGCACTTGGCCAAAAAGGGCGTATGCGTTTTTTCCTGAATATATTCAGGAAAAAACGCATACGCCCTTTTTGGCCAACCAAGCAAGCTTGCAAAGGAAATCTGCACTACAATGAAGTCTCACTTCCCCCCGGTCAAAAGGGCCATCTGAAAAAAGTGTAAAATCCAGAAAGGCAGGACAGGCCATGGACAACTGGGAGCCTTGTTATGCTGATGGGCGGGATGTAAATTGCCAACAGACACTCGGGAGAAGTGTATGGTGTTTCCTGAAACATCTAAAAAACAAAGCAACAGAACCTAGGGCACTGCCACTTATGGTCCTATAGCTTAGGGAAATTAAAATCAAAAAGACACAGCCACCCCAAAGTTTGGAACGGCTCTGTTTACAAGAACCTCGTTTACAGTACAAGTTCAACATCCCAGAAAGTGAAAAATGGATAAAGAATTTGTGGTACTTACGTACAATGCAGTATCACTCAGCAATGAAATCTATGTCATCAGGCCCGTAGCAGCATAATGAGTAGATTCAGGTACGATGATTCTAACTGAAATAAGTCACACAGAAAAAGAAACATCATAAGATATCACTAATACACGGAATGTAAACTTGGCTACACAGGAACTGAATTACAGAACAGAACAGGTTCTCAAATTTAGAAAACCAACTTATGCTTGCTTAAGGGGAAAGGTGAGTTGGGTTGCTGCATAAAACCAGAGATTGAAATGAGCACAGATAAAGTTCCTTAAGCCAAATATGGAATAGACAAGAGCTACTCCTTGCTCAACGAAATGGACTCAACACCGCATATTAAACACCTAAGAATGTACCTGACTAGTAAGTATCTTAAAACCTATGGATTGCTATGTCTCCGAAAGAGAATCAAGCATGTGTACAGGGGCATAAACGCAGCAGTGATAGGATTGGAGAGGTTCGGTGAGCAAATGAAGACCCTTTGAAGTCATATTGCATGGTACCCATTACACGGGTCTTAACTCTCCAGGTTTAAGGTATTCTTCCTTCAGCTAAAACATGCATGTGGAACCCAAGTATGATCAACCATGTGAATGGGAGACGTGTTCAAATATGTCTCAGTTTTCCTCCCCTGGTACTCGGGTGCAACATTCCAGACGCTTTACTAACACTCTCCCCACTTGGAGAGTCAGCGCCTTTAACCTCCTGTTTGGCCCAGTTTGCAATTTCTGCGGAAGATGAACAGGAATAGCGAGAACCAATGAGAGGCTAGCTGGAGGTGTCTGGACGGGCAAATTTTACTCTCATTTCCCAAAAGGAAGAGGAAATAACCAAAGGCTCAGCGTGCCGTACCGGAACCAATTTGGGCCTGAAGCCATCCTGCGGTGTTGCGGCCAGCTCAAAAGAAAGCGAGTTGAAGAAAGGAGCTCAGGGGCACTGTAATTCACAAACCTGCAGACTTATAAATGACAGCTATCGTCCAAAAATAGACTGAAGTAAGGCTGCCAAGAGGACTTGAAAGCGGGGCAGAATTGCAGGAAACCGATTTCAGGAGGTAGACTGGAATTGCATTGAAAGCATAGGAAAAGAGGCAGAACGTCCACAATGATGCACTTGGCCAAAAAGGGCGTATGCGTTTTTTCCTGAATATATTCAGGAAAAAACGCATACGCCCTTTTTGGCCAACCAAGCAAGCTTGCATAGGAAATCTGCACTACAATGAAGTCTCACTTCCCCCCGGTCAAAAGGGCCATCTGAAAAAAGTGTAAAATCCAGAAAGGCAGGACAGGCCATGGAGAACTGGGAGCCTTGTTATGCTGATGGGCGGGATGTAAATTGCCAACAACCACTCGGGAGAAGTGTATGGTGTTTCCTGAAACATCTAAAAAACAAAGCAACAGAACCTAGGGCACTTCCACTTATGGTCCTATAGCTTAGGGAAATTAAAATCAAAAAGACACAGCCACCCCAAAGTTTGGAACGGCTCTGTTTACAAGAACCTCGTTTACAGTACAAGTTCAACATCGCAGAAAGTGAAAAATGGATAAAGAAGTTGTGGTATTTACTTACAAAGCAATATAACTCAGCAATGAAATCTGTGTCATCAGGCCCTTAGCAGCACAATGAGTGGATTCAGGTATGATGATTCTAACTGAAATAAGTCACACAGAAAAAGAAACATCATAAGATATCAGTAATACACGGAATGTAAACTTGGCTACACAGGAACTGAATTACAGAACAGAACAGGGTCTCAAATTTAGAAAACCAACTTATGCTTGCTTAAGGGGAAAGGTGAGTTGGGGTGCTGCATAAAACCAGAGATTGAAATGAGCACAGATAAAGTTCCTTAAGCCAAATATGGAATAGACAAGAGCTACTCCTTGCTCAACGAAATGGACTCAACACCGCGTATTAAACGCCTAAGAATGTACCTGACTAGTAAGTATCGTAAAACCTATAGATTGCTATGTCTCCGAAAGAGAATCAAGCATGTGTACAGGGGCATAAACGCAGCAGTGATAGGATTGGAGAGGTTCGGTGAGCAAATGAAGACCCTTTGAAGTCATATTGCATGGTACCCATTACACGGGTCTTAACTCTCCAGGTTTAAGGTATTCTTCCTTCAGCTAAAACATGCATGTGGAACCCAAGTATGATCAACCATGTGAACGGGAGACGTGTTCAAATATGTCTCAGTTTTCCTCCCCTGGTACTCGGGTGCAACATTCCAGACGCTTTACTAACACTCTCCCCACTTGGAGAGTCAGCGCCTTTAACCTCCTGTTTGGCCCAGTTTGCAATTTCTGCGGAAGATGAACAGGAATAGCGAGAACCAAAGAGAGACTAGCTGGAGGTGTCTGGACGGGCAAATTTAACTCTCATTTCCCACCAGGAAGAGGAAATAACCAAAGGCTCAGCGTGCCGTGCCGGAACCAGATTAGGGCCTGAAGCCATCCTGCGGTGTTGCGGCCAGGTCACAAGAAAGCGAGTTGTAGAAAGGAGCTCAGGGGCACTGTAATTCACAAACCTGCAGACTTATAAATGACAGCTATCGTCCAAAAATAGACTGAAGTAAGGCTGCCAAGAGGACTTGAAAGCGGGGCAGAATTGCAGGAAACCGATTTCAGGAGGTAGACTGGAATTGCATTGAAAGCATAGGAAAAGAGGCAGAACGTCCACAATGATGCACTTGGCCAAAAAGGGCGTATGCGTTTTTTCCTGAATATATTCAGGAAAAAACGCATACGCCCTTTTTGGCCAACCAAGCAAGCTTGCAAAGGAAATCTGCACTACAATGAAGTCTCACTTCCCCCCGGTCAAAAGGGCCATCTGAAAAAAGTGTAAAATCCAGAAAGGCAGGACAGGCCATGGACAACTGGGAGCCTTGTTATGCTGATGGGCGGGATGTAAATTGCCAACAGACACTCGGGAGAAGTGTATGGTGTTTCCTGAAACATCTAAAAAACAAAGCAACAGAACCTAGGGCACTGCCACTTATGGTCCTATAGCTTAGGGAAATTAAAATCAAAAAGACACAGCCACCCCAAAGTTTGGAACGGCTCTGTTTACAAGAACCTCGTTTACAGTACAAGTTCAACATCCCAGAAAGTGAAAAATGGATAAAGAATTTGTGGTACTTACGTACAATGCAGTATCACTCAGCAATGAAATCTATGTCATCAGGCCCGTAGCAGCATAATGAGTAGATTCAGGTACGATGATTCTAACTGAAATAAGTCACACAGAAAAAGAAACATCATAAGATATCACTAATACACGGAATGTAAACTTGGCTACACAGGAACTGAATTACAGAACAGAACAGGTTCTCAAATTTAGAAAACCAACTTATGCTTGCTTAAGGGGAAAGGTGAGTTGGGTTGCTGCATAAAACCAGAGATTGAAATGAGCACAGATAAAGTTCCTTAAGCCAAATATGGAATAGACAAGAGCTACTCCTTGCTCAACGAAATGGACTCAACACCGCATATTAAACACCTAAGAATGTACCTGACTAGTAAGTATCTTAAAACCTATGGATTGCTATGTCTCCGAAAGAGAATCAAGCATGTGTACAGGGGCATAAACGCAGCAGTGATAGGATTGGAGAGGTTCGGTGAGCAAATGAAGACCCTTTGAAGTCATATTGCATGGTACCCATTACACGGGTCTTAACTCTCCAGGTTTAAGGTATTCTTCCTTCAGCTAAAACATGCATGTGGAACCCAAGTATGATCAACCATGTGAATGGGAGACGTGTTCAAATATGTCTCAGTTTTCCTCCCCTGGTACTCGGGTGCAACATTCCAGACGCTTTACTAACACTCTCCCCACTTGGAGAGTCAGCGCCTTTAACCTCCTGTTTGGCCCAGTTTGCAATTTCTGCGGAAGATGAACAGGAATAGCGAGAACCAATGAGAGGCTAGCTGGAGGTGTCTGGACGGGCAAATTTTACTCTCATTTCCCAAAAGGAAGAGGAAATAACCAAAGGCTCAGCGTGCCGTACCGGAACCAATTTGGGCCTGAAGCCATCCTGCGGTGTTGCGGCCAGCTCAAAAGAAAGCGAGTTGAAGAAAGGAGCTCAGGGGCACTGTAATTCACAAACCTGCAGACTTATAAATGACAGCTATCGTCCAAAAATAGACTGAAGTAAGGCTGCCAAGAGGACTTGAAAGCGGGGCAGAATTGCAGGAAACCGATTTCAGGAGGTAGACTGGAATTGCATTGAAAGCATAGGAAAAGAGGCAGAACGTCCACAATGATGCACTTGGCCAAAAAGGGCGTATGCGTTTTTTCCTGAATATATTCAGGAAAAAACGCATACGCCCTTTTTGGCCAACCAAGCAAGCTTGCATAGGAAATCTGCACTACAATGAAGTCTCACTTCCCCCCGGTCAAAAGGGCCATCTGAAAAAAGTGTAAAATCCAGAAAGGCAGGACAGGCCATGGAGAACTGGGAGCCTTGTTATGCTGATGGGCGGGATGTAAATTGCCAACAACCACTCGGGAGAAGTGTATGGTGTTTCCTGAAACATCTAAAAAACAAAGCAACAGAACCTAGGGCACTTCCACTTATGGTCCTATAGCTTAGGGAAATTAAAATCAAAAAGACACAGCCACCCCAAAGTTTGGAACGGCTCTCTTTACAAGAACCTCGTTTACAGTACAAGTTCAACATCGCAGAAAGTGAAAAATGGATAAAGAAGTTGTGGTATTTACTTACAAAGCAATATAACTCAGCAATGAAATCTGTGTCATCAGGCCCTTAGCAGCACAATGAGTGGATTCAGGTATGATGATTCTAACTGAAATAAGTCACACAGAAAAAGAAACATCATAAGATATCAGTAATACACGGAATGTAAACTTGGCTACACAGGAACTGAATTACAGAACAGAACAGGGTCTCAAATTTAGAAAACCAACTTATGCTTGCTTAAGGGGAAAGGTGAGTTGGGGTGCTGCATAAAACCAGAGATTGAAATGAGCACAGATAAAGTTCCTTAAGCCAAATATGGAATAGACAAGAGCTACTCCTTGCTCAACGAAATGGACTCAACACCGCGTATTAAACGCCTAAGAATGTACCTGACTAGTAAGTATCGTAAAACCTATAGATTGCTATGTCTCCGAAAGAGAATCAAGCATGTGTACAGGGGTATAAACGCAGCAGTGATAGGATTGGAGAGGTTCGGTGAGCAAATGAAGACCCTTTGAAGTCATATTGCATGGTACCCATTACACGGGTCTTAACTCTCCAGGTTTAAGGTATTCTTCCTTCAGCTAAAACATGCATGTGGAACCCAAGTATGATCAACCATGTGAACGGGAGACGTGTTCAAATATGTCTCAGTTTTCCTCCCCTGGTACTCGGGTGCAACATTCCAGACGCTTTACTAACACTCTCCCCACTTGGAGAGTCAGCGCCTTTAACCTCCTGTTTGGCCCAGTTTGCAATTTCTGCGGAAGATGAACAGGAATAGCGAGAACCAAAGAGAGACTAGCTGGAGGTGTCTGGACGGGCAAATTTAACTCTCATTTCCCACCAGGAAGAGGAAATAACCAAAGGCTCAGCGTGCCGTGCCGGAACCAGATTAGGGCCTGAAGCCATCCTGCGGTGTTGCGGCCAGGTCACAAGAAAGCGAGTTGTAGAAAGGAGCTCAGGGGCACTGTAATTCACAAACCTGCAGAGTTATAAATGACAGCTATCGTCCAAAAATAGACTGAAGTAAGGCTGCCAAGAGGACTTGAAAGCGGGGCAGAATTGCAGGAAACCGATTTCAGGAGGTAGACTGGAATTGCATTGAAAGCATAGGAAAAGAGGCAGAACGTCCACAATGATGCACTTGGCCAAAAAGGGCGTATGCGTTTTTTCCTGAATATATTCAGGAAAAAACGCATACGCCCTTTTTGGCCAACCAAGCAAGCTTGCAAAGGAAATCTGCACTACAATGAAGTCTCACTTCCCCCCGGTCAA
Source organism: Delphinus delphis (assembly GCF_949987515.2). Classification (NCBI taxonomy): domain Eukaryota; kingdom Metazoa; phylum Chordata; class Mammalia; order Artiodactyla; family Delphinidae; genus Delphinus; species Delphinus delphis. The sequence goes on along the minus strand of NW_027192678.1, from coordinate 1,557,801 downwards.
AAGGGCCATCTGAAAAAAGTGTAAAATCCAGAAAGGCAGGACAGGCCATGGACAACTGGGAGCCTTGTTATGCTGATGGGCGGGATGTAAATTGCCAACAGACACTCGGGAGAAGTGTATGGTGTTTCCTGAAACATCTAAAAAACAAAGCAACAGAACCTAGGGCACTGCCACTTATGGTCCTATAGCTTAGGGAAATTAAAATCAAAAAGACACAGCCACCCCAAAGTTTGGAACGGCTCTGTTTACAAGAACCTCGTTTACAGTACAAGTTCAACATCCCAGAAAGTGAAAAATGGATAAAGAATTTGTGGTACTTACGTACAATGCAGTATCACTCAGCAATGAAATCTATGTCATCAGGCCCGTAGCAGCATAATGAGTAGATTCAGGTACGATGATTCTAACTGAAATAAGTCACACAGAAAAAGAAACATCATAAGATATCACTAATACACGGAATGTAAACTTGGCTACACAGGAACTGAATTACAGAACAGAACAGGTTCTCAAATTTAGAAAACCAACTTATGCTTGCTTAAGGGGAAAGGTGAGTTGGGTTGCTGCATAAAACCAGAGATTGAAATGAGCACAGATAAAGTTCCTTAAGCCAAATATGGAATAGACAAGAGCTACTCCTTGCTCAACGAAATGGACTCAACACCGCATATTAAACACCTAAGAATGTACCTGACTAGTAAGTATCTTAAAACCTATGGATTGCTATGTCTCCGAAAGAGAATCAAGCATGTGTACAGGGGCATAAACGCAGCAGTGATAGGATTGGAGAGGTTCGGTGAGCAAATGAAGACCCTTTGAAGTCATATTGCATGGTACCCATTACACGGGTCTTAACTCTCCAGGTTTAAGGTATTCTTCCTTCAGCTAAAACATGCATGTGGAACCCAAGTATGATCAACCATGTGAATGGGAGACGTGTTCAAATATGTCTCAGTTTTCCTCCCCTGGTACTCGGGTGCAACATTCCAGACGCTTTACTAACACTCTCCCCACTTGGAGAGTCAGCGCCTTTAACCTCCTGTTTGGCCCAGTTTGCAATTTCTGCGGAAGATGAACAGGAATAGCGAGAACCAATGAGAGGCTAGCTGGAGGTGTCTGGACGGGCAAATTTTACTCTCATTTCCCAAAAGGAAGAGGAAATAACCAAAGGCTCAGCGTGCCGTACCGGAACCAATTTGGGCCTGAAGCCATCCTGCGGTGTTGCGGCCAGCTCAAAAGAAAGCGAGTTGAAGAAAGGAGCTCAGGGGCACTGTAATTCACAAACCTGCAGACTTATAAATGACAGCTATCGTCCAAAAATAGACTGAAGTAAGGCTGCCAAGAGGACTTGAAAGCGGGGCAGAATTGCAGGAAACCGATTTCAGGAGGTAGACTGGAATTGCATTGAAAGCATAGGAAAAGAGGCAGAACGTCCACAATGATGCACTTGGCCAAAAAGGGCGTATGCGTTTTTTCCTGAATATATTCAGGAAAAAACGCATACGCCCTTTTTGGCCAACCAAGCAAGCTTGCAAAGGAAATCTGCACTACAATGAAGTCTCACTTCCCCCCGGTCAAAAGGGCCATCTGAAAAAAGTGTAAAATCCAGAAAGGCAGGACAGGCCATGGAGAACTGGGAGCCTTGTTATGCTGATGGGCGGGATGTAAATTGCCAACAACCACTCGGGAGAAGTGTATGGTGTTTCCTGAAACATCTAAAAAACAAAGCAACAGAACCTAGGGCACTTCCACTTATGGTCCTATAGCTTAGGGAAATTAAAATCAAAAAGACACAGCCACCCCAAAGTTTGGAACGGCTCTGTTTACAAGAACCTCGTTTACAGTACAAGTTCAACATCGCAGAAAGTGAAAAATGGATAAAGAAGTTGTGGTATTTACTTACAAAGCAATATAACTCAGCAATGAAATCTGTGTCATCAGGCCCTTAGCAGCACAATGAGTGGATTCAGGTATGATGATTCTAACTGAAATAAGTCACACAGAAAAAGAAACATCATAAGATATCAGTAATACACGGAATGTAAACTTGGCTACACAGGAACTGAATTACAGAACAGAACAGGGTCTCAAATTTAGAAAACCAACTTATGCTTGCTTAAGGGGAAAGGTGAGTTGGGGTGCTGCATAAAACCAGAGATTGAAATGAGCACAGATAAAGTTCCTTAAGCCAAATATGGAATAGACAAGAGCTACTCCTTGCTCAACGAAATGGACTCAACACCGCGTATTAAACGCCTAAGAATGTACCTGACTAGTAAGTATCGTAAAACCTATAGATTGCTATGTCTCCGAAAGAGAATCAAGCATGTGTACAGGGGCATAAACGCAGCAGTGATAGGATTGGAGAGGTTCGGTGAGCAAATGAAGACCCTTTGAAGTCATATTGCATGGTACCCATTACACGGGTCTTAACTCTCCAGGTTTAAGGTATTCTTCCTTCAGCTAAAACATGCATGTGGAACCCAAGTATGATCAACCATGTGAACGGGAGACGTGTTCAAATATGTCTCAGTTTTCCTCCCCTGGTACTCGGGTGCAACATTCCAGACGCTTTACTAACACTCTCCCCACTTGGAGAGTCAGCGCCTTTAACCTCCTGTTTGGCCCAGTTTGCAATTTCTGCGGAAGATGAACAGGAATAGCGAGAACCAAAGAGAGACTAGCTGGAGGTGTCTGGACGGGCAAATTTAACTCTCATTTCCCACCAGGAAGAGGAAATAACCAAAGGCTCAGCGTGCCGTGCCGGAACCAGATTAGGGCCTGAAGCCATCCTGCGGTGTTGCGGCCAGGTCACAAGAAAGCGAGTTGTAGAAAGGAGCTCAGGGGCACTGTAATTCACAAACCTGCAGACTTATAAATGACAGCTATCGTCCAAAAATAGACTGAAGTAAGGCTGCCAAGAGGACTTGAAAGCGGGGCAGAATTGCAGGAAACCGATTTCAGGAGGTAGACTGGAATTGCATTGAAAGCATAGGAAAAGAGGCAGAACGTCCACAATGATGCACTTGGCCAAAAAGGGCGTATGCGTTTTTTCCTGAATATATTCAGGAAAAAACGCATACGCCCTTTTTGGCCAACCAAGCAAGCTTGCAAAGGAAATCTGCACTACAATGAAGTCTCACTTCCCCCCGGTCAAAAGGGCCATCTGAAAAAAGTGTAAAATCCAGAAAGGCAGGACAGGCCATGGACAACTGGGAGCCTTGTTATGCTGATGGGCGGGATGTAAATTGCCAACAGACACTCGGGAGAAGTGTATGGTGTTTCCTGAAACATCTAAAAAACAAAGCAACAGAACCTAGGGCACTGCCACTTATGGTCCTATAGCTTAGGGAAATTAAAATCAAAAAGACACAGCCACCCCAAAGTTTGGAACGGCTCTGTTTACAAGAACCTCGTTTACAGTACAAGTTCAACATCCCAGAAAGTGAAAAATGGATAAAGAATTTGTGGTACTTACGTACAATGCAGTATCACTCAGCAATGAAATCTATGTCATCAGGCCCGTAGCAGCATAATGAGTAGATTCAGGTACGATGATTCTAACTGAAATAAGTCACACAGAAAAAGAAACATCATAAGATATCACTAATACACGGAATGTAAACTTGGCTACACAGGAACTGAATTACAGAACAGAACAGGTTCTCAAATTTAGAAAACCAACTTATGCTTGCTTAAGGGGAAAGGTGAGTTGGGTTGCTGCATAAAACCAGAGATTGAAATGAGCACAGATAAAGTTCCTTAAGCCAAATATGGAATAGACAAGAGCTACTCCTTGCTCAACGAAATGGACTCAACACCGCATATTAAACACCTAAGAATGTACCTGACTAGTAAGTATCTTAAAACCTATGGATTGCTATGTCTCCGAAAGAGAATCAAGCATGTGTACAGGGGCATAAACGCAGCAGTGATAGGATTGGAGAGGTTCGGTGAGCAAATGAAGACCCTTTGAAGTCATATTGCATGGTACCCATTACACGGGTCTTAACTCTCCAGGTTTAAGGTATTCTTCCTTCAGCTAAAACATGCATGTGGAACCCAAGTATGATCAACCATGTGAATGGGAGACGTGTTCAAATATGTCTCAGTTTTCCTCCCCTGGTACTCGGGTGCAACATTCCAGACGCTTTACTAACACTCTCCCCACTTGGAGAGTCAGCGCCTTTAACCTCCTGTTTGGCCCAGTTTGCAATTTCTGCGGAAGATGAACAGGAATAGCGAGAACCAATGAGAGGCTAGCTGGAGGTGTCTGGACGGGCAAATTTTACTCTCATTTCCCAAAAGGAAGAGGAAATAACCAAAGGCTCAGCGTGCCGTACCGGAACCAATTTGGGCCTGAAGCCATCCTGCGGTGTTGCGGCCAGCTCAAAAGAAAGCGAGTTGAAGAAAGGAGCTCAGGGGCACTGTAATTCACAAACCTGCAGACTTATAAATGACAGCTATCGTCCAAAAATAGACTGAAGTAAGGCTGCCAAGAGGACTTGAAAGCGGGGCAGAATTGCAGGAAACCGATTTCAGGAGGTAGACTGGAATTGCATTGAAAGCATAGGAAAAGAGGCAGAACGTCCACAATGATGCACTTGGCCAAAAAGGGCGTATGCGTTTTTTCCTGAATATATTCAGGAAAAAACGCATACGCCCTTTTTGGCCAACCAAGCAAGCTTGCAAAGGAAATCTGCACTACAATGAAGTCTCACTTCCCCCCGGTCAAAAGGGCCATCTGAAAAAAGTGTAAAATCCAGAAAGGCAGGACAGGCCATGGAGAACTGGGAGCCTTGTTATGCTGATGGGCGGGATGTAAATTGCCAACAACCACTCGGGAGAAGTGTATGGTGTTTCCTGAAACATCTAAAAAACAAAGCAACAGAACCTAGGGCACTTCCACTTATGGTCCTATAGCTTAGGGAAATTAAAATCAAAAAGACACAGCCACCCCAAAGTTTGGAACGGCTCTGTTTACAAGAACCTCGTTTACAGTACAAGTTCAACATCGCAGAAAGTGAAAAATGGATAAAGAAGTTGTGGTATTTACTTACAAAGCAATATAACTCAGCAATGAAATCTGTGTCATCAGGCCCTTAGCAGCACAATGAGTGGATTCAGGTATGATGATTCTAACTGAAATAAGTCACACAGAAAAAGAAACATCATAAGATATCAGTAATACACGGAATGTAAACTTGGCTACACAGGAACTGAATTACAGAACAGAACAGGGTCTCAAATTTAGAAAACCAACTTATGCTTGCTTAAGGGGAAAGGTGAGTTGGGGTGCTGCATAAAACCAGAGATTGAAATGAGCACAGATAAAGTTCCTTAAGCCAAATATGGAATAGACAAGAGCTACTCCTTGCTCAACGAAATGGACTCAACACCGCGTATTAAACGCCTAAGAATGTACCTGACTAGTAAGTATCGTAAAACCTATAGATTGCTATGTCTCCGAAAGAGAATCAAGCATGTGTACAGGGGCATAAACGCAGCAGTGATAGGATTGGAGAGGTTCGGTGAGCAAATGAAGACCCTTTGAAGTCATATTGCATGGTACCCATTACACGGGTCTTAACTCTCCAGGTTTAAGGTATTCTTCCTTCAGCTAAAACATGCATGTGGAACCCAAGTATGATCAACCATGTGAACGGGAGACGTGTTCAAATATGTCTCAGTTTTCCTCCCCTGGTACTCGGGTGCAACATTCCAGACGCTTTACTAACACTCTCCCCACTTGGAGAGTCAGCGCCTTTAACCTCCTGTTTGGCCCAGTTTGCAATTTCTGCGGAAGATGAACAGGAATAGCGAGAACCAAAGAGAGACTAGCTGGAGGTGTCTGGACGGGCAAATTTAACTCTCATTTCCCACCAGGAAGAGGAAATAACCAAAGGCTCAGCGTGCCGTGCCGGAACCAAATTAGGGCCTGAAGCCATCCTGCGGTGTTGCGGCCAGGTCACAAGAAAGCGAGTTGTAGAAAGGAGCTCAGGGGCACTGTAATTCACAAACCTGCAGACTTATAAATGACAGCTATCGTCCAAAAATAGACTGAAGTAAGGCTGCCAAGAGGACTTGAAAGCGGGGCAGAATTGCAGGAAACCGATTTCAGGAGGTAGACTGGAATTGCATTGAAAGCATAGGAAAAGAGGCAGAACGTCCACAATGATGCACTTGGCCAAAAAGGGCGTATGCGTTTTTTCCTGAATATATTCAGGAAAAAACGCATACGCCCTTTTTGGCCAACCAAGCAAGCTTGCAAAGGAAATCTGCACTACAATGAAGTCTCACTTCCCCCCGGTCAAAAGGGCCATCTGAAAAAAGTGTAAAATCCAGAAAGGCAGGACAGGCCATGGACAACTGGGAGCCTTGTTATGCTGATGGGCGGGATGTAAATTGCCAACAGACACTCCGGAGAAGTGTATGGTGTTTCCTGAAACATCTAAAAAACAAAGCAACAGAGCCTAGGGCACTGCCACTTATGGTCCTATAGCTTAGGGAAATTAAAATCAAAAAGACACAGCCACCCCAAGGTTTGGGACGCCTCTGTTTACAAGAACCTCGTTTACAGTACAAGTTCAACATCGCAGAAAGTGAAAAATGGATAAAGAAGTTGTGGTATTTACTTACAAAGCAATATCACTCAGCAATGAAATCTATGTCATCAGGCCCTTAGCATCACAATGAGTGGATTCAGGTATGATGATTCTACCTGAAATAAGTCACACAGAAAAAGAAACATCATAAGATATCAGTAATACACGGAATGTAAACTTGGCTACACAGGAACTGAATTACAGAACAGAACAGGGTCTCAAATTTAGAAAAACAACTTATGCTTGCTTAAGGGGAAAGGTGAGTTGGGGTGCTGCATAAAACCAGAGATTGAAATGAGCACAGATAAAGTTCCTTAAGTCAAATATGGAATAGACAAGAGCTACTCCTTGCTCAACGAAATGGACTCAACACCGCATATTAAACGCCTAAGAATTTACCTGACTAGTAAGTATCGTAAAACCTATGGATTGCTATGTCTCCAAAAGAGAATCAAGCATGTGTACAGGGGCATAAACGCAGCAGTGATAGGATTGGAGAGGTTCGGTGAGCAAATGAAGACCCTTTGAAGTCATATTGCATGGTACCCATTACACGGGTCTCAAGTCTCCAGGTTTAAGGTATTCTTCCTTCAGCTAAAACATGCATGTGGAACCCAAGTATGATCAACCATGTGAACGGGAGACGTGTTCAAATATGTCTCAGTTTTCCTCCCCGGTACTCGGGTGCAACATTCCAGATGCTTTACTAACACTCTCCCCACTTGGAGAGTCAGCCCCTTTAACCTCCTGTTTGGCCCAGTTTGCAATTTCTGCGGAAGATGAACAGGAATAGCGAGAACCAATGAGAGGCTAGCTGGAGGTGTCTGGACGGGCAAATTTAACTCTCATTTCCCACCAGGAAGAGGAAATAACCAAAGGCTCAGCGTGCCGTACCGGAACCAGATTAGGGCCTGAAGCCATCTTTCGGTGTTGCGGCCAGCTCAAAAGAAAGCGAGTTGAAGAAAGGAGCTCAGGGGCACTGTAATTCACAAACCTGCAGAGTTATAAATGACAGCTATCGTCCAAAAATAGACTGAAGTAAGGCTGCCAAGAGGACTTGAAAGCGGGGCAGAATTGCAGGAAACCGATTTCAGGAGGTAGACTGGAATTGCGTTGAAAGCATAGGAAAAGAGGCAGAACGTCCACAATGATGCACTTGGCCAAAAAGGGCGTATGCGTTTTTTCCTGAATATATTCAGGAAAAAACGCATACGCACTTTTTGGCCAACCAAGCAAGCTTGCAAAGGAAATCTGCACTACAATGAAGTCTCACTTCCCCCCGGTCAAAAGGGCCATCTGAAAAAAGTGTAAAATCCAGAAAGGCAGGACAGGCCATGGAGAACTGGGAGCCTTGTTATGCTGATGGGCGGGATGTAAATTGCCAACAACCACTCGGGAGAAGTATATGGTGTTTCCTGAAACATCTAAAAAACAAAGCAACAGAACCTAGGGCACTTCCACTTATGGTCCTATAGCTTAGGGAAATTAAAATCAAAAAGACACAGCCACCCCAAAGTTTGGAACGGCTCTGTTTACAAGAACCTCGTTTACAGTACAAGTTCAACATCGCAGAAAGTGAAAAATGGATAAAGAAGTTGTGGTATTTACTTACAAAGCAATATCACTCAGCAATGAAATCTATGTCATCAGGCCCTTAGCATCACAATGAGTGGATTCACGTATGATGATTCTAACTGAAATAAGTCACACAGAAAAAGAAACATCATAAGATATCAGTAAAACACGGAATGTAAACTTGGCTACACAGGAACTGAATTACAGAACAGAACAGGGTCTCAAATTTAGAAAACCAACTTATGCTTGCTTAAGGGTAAAGGTGAGTTGGTGTGCTGCATAAAACCAGAGATTGAAATGAGCACAGATAAAGTTCCTTAAGTCAAATATGGAATAGACAAGAGCTACTCCTTGCTCAACGAAATGGACTCAACACCGCATATTAAACACCTAAGAATGTACCTGACTAGTAAGTATCTTAAAACCTATAGATTGCTATGTCTCCGAAAGAGAATCAAGCATGTGTACAGGGGCATAAACGCAGCAGTGATAGGATTGGAGAGGTTCGGTGAGCAAATGAAGACCCTTTGAAGTCATATTGCATGGTACCCATTACACGGGTCTTAACTCTCCAGGTTTAAGGTATTCTTCCTTCAGCTAAAACATGCATGTGGAACCCAAGTATGATCAACCATGTGAATGGGAGACGTGTTCAAATATGTCTCAGTTTTCCTCCCCTGGTACTCGGGTGCAACATTCCAGACGCTTTACTAACATTCTCCCCACTTGGAGAGTCAGCGCCTTTAACCTCCTGTTTGGCCCAGTTTGCAATTTCTGCGGAAGATGAACAGGAATAGCGAGAACCAATGAGAGGCTAGCTGGAGGTGTCTGGACGGGCAAATTTTACTCTCATTTCCCAAAAGGAAGAGGAAATAACCAAAGGCTCAGCGTGCCGTACCGGAACCAATTTGGGCCTGAAGCCATCCTGCGGTGTTGCGGCCAGCTCAAAAGAAAGCGAGTTGAAGAAAGGAGCTCAGGGGCACTGTAATTCACAAACCTGCAGACTTATAAATGACAGCTATCGTCCAAAAATAGACTGAAGTAAGGCTGCCAAGAGGACTTGAAAGCGGGGCAGAATTGCAGGAAACCGATTTCAGGAGGTAGACTGGAATTGCATTGAAAGCATAGGAAAAGAGGCAGAACGTCCACAATGATGCACTTGGCCAAAAAGGGCGTATGCGTTTTTTCCTGAATATATTCAGGAAAAAACGCATACGCCCTTTTTGGCCAACCAAGCAAGCTTGCAAAGGAAATCTGCACTACAATGAAGTCTCACTTCCCCCCGGTCAAAAGGGCCATCTGAAAAAAGTGTAAAATCCAGAAAGGCAGGACAGGCCATGGAGAACTGGGAGCCTTGTTATGCTGATGGGCGGGATGTAAATTGCCAACAGACACTCCGGAGAAGTGTATGGTGTTTCCTGAAACATCTAAAAAACAAAGCAACAGAACCTAGGGCACTTCCACTTATGGTCCTATAGCTTAGGGAAATTAAAATCAAAAAGACACAGCCACCCCAAAGTTTGGAACGGCTCTCTTTACAAGAACCTCGTTTACAGTACAAGTTCAACATCGCAGAAAGTGAAAAATGGATAAAGAAGTTGTGGTATTTACTTACAAAGCAATATAACTCAGCAATGAAATCTGTGTCATCAGGCCCTTAGCAGCACAATGAGTGGATTCAGGTATGATGATTCTAACTGAAATAAGTCACACAGAAAAAGAAACATCATAAGATATCAGTAATACACGGAATGTAAACTTGGCTACACAGGAACTGAATTACAGAACAGAACAGGGTCTCAAATTTAGAAAACCAACTTATGCTTGCTTAAGGGGAAAGGTGAGTTGGGGTGCTGCATAAAACCAGAGATTGAAATGAGCACAGATAAAGTTCCTTAAGCCAAATATGGAATAGACAAGAGCTACTCCTTGCTCAACGAAATGGACTCAACACCGCGTATTAAACGCCTAAGAATGTACCTGACTAGTAAGTATCGTAAAACCTATAGATTGCTATGTCTCCGAAAGAGAATCAAGCATGTGTACAGGGGCATAAACGCAGCAGTGATAGGATTGGAGAGGTTCGGTGAGCAAATGAAGACCCTTTGAAGTCATATTGCATGGTACCCATTACACGGGTCTTAACTCTCCAGGTTTAAGGTATTCTTCCTTCAGCTAAAACATGCATGTGGAACCCAAGTATGATCAACCATGTGAACGGGAGACGTGTTCAAATATGTCTCAGTTTTCCTCCCCTGGTACTCGGGTGCAACATTCCAGACGCTTTACTAACACTCTCCCCACTTGGAGAGTCAGCGCCTTTAACCTCCTGTTTGGCCCAGTTTGCAATTTCTGCGGAAGATGAACAGGAATAGCGAGAACCAAAGAGAGACTAGCTGGAGGTGTCTGGACGGGCAAATTTAACTCTCATTTCCCACCAGGAAGAGGAAATAACCAAAGGCTCAGCGTGCCGTGCCGGAACCAGATTAGGGCCTGAAGCCATCCTGCGGTGTTGCGGCCAGGTCACAAGAAAGCGAGTTGTAGAAAGGAGCTCAGGGGCACTGTAATTCACAAACCTGCAGAGTTATAAATGACAGCTATCGTCCAAAAATAGACTGAAGTAAGGCTGCCAAGAGGACTTGAAAGCGGGGCAGAATTGCAGGAAACCGATTTCAGGAGGTAGACTGGAATTGCATTGAAAGCATAGGAAAAGAGGCAGAACGTCCACAATGATGCACTTGGCCAAAAAGGGCGTATGCGTTTTTTCCTGAATATATTCAGGAAAAAACGCATACGCCCTTTTTGGCCAACCAAGCAAGCTTGCAAAGGAAATCTGCACTACAATGAAGTCTCACTTCCCCCCGGTCAAAAGGGCCATCTGAAAAAAGTGTAAAATCCAGAAAGGCAGGACAGGCCATGGAGAACTGGGAGCCTTGTTATGCTGATGGGCGGGATGTAAATTGCCAACAGACACTCCGGAGAAGTGTATGGTGTTTCCTGAAACATCTAAAAAACAAAGCAACAGAGCCTAGGGCACTGCCACTTATGGTCCTATAGCTTAGGGAAATTAAAATCAAAAAGACACAGCCACCCCAAGGTTTGGGACGCCTCTGTTTACAAGAACCTCGTTTACAGTACAAGTTCAACATCGCAGAAAGTGAAAAATGGATAAAGAAGTTGTGGTATTTACTTACAAAGCAATATCACTCAGCAATGAAATCTATGTCATCAGGCCCTTAGCATCACAATGAGTGGATTCAGGTATGATGATTCTACCTGAAATAAGTCACACAGAAAAAGAAACATCATAAGATATCAGTAATACACGGAATGTAAACTTGGCTACACAGGAACTGAATTACAGAACAGAACAGGGTCTCAAATTTAGAAAAACAACTTATGCTTGCTTAAGGGGAAAGGTGAGTTGGGGTGCTGCATAAAACCAGAGATTGAAATGAGCACAGATAAAGTTCCTTAAGTCAAATATGGAATAGACAAGAGCTACTCCTTGCTCAACGAAATGGACTCAACACCGCATATTAAACGCCTAAGAATTTACCTGACTAGTAAGTATCGTAAAACCTATGGATTGCTATGTCTCCAAAAGAGAATCAAGCATGTGTACAGGGGCATAAACGCAGCAGTGATAGGATTGGAGAGGTTCGGTGAGCAAATGAAGACCCTTTGAAGTCATATTGCATGGTACCCATTACACGGGTCTCAAGTCTCCAGGTTTAAGGTATTCTTCCTTCAGCTAAAACATGCATGTGGAACCCAAGTATGATCAACCATGTGAACGGGAGACGTGTTCAAATATGTCTCAGTTTTCCTCCCCGGTACTCGGGTGCAACATTCCAGATGCTTTACTAACACTCTCCCCACTTGGAGAGTCAGCCCCTTTAACCTCCTGTTTGGCCCAGTTTGCAATTTCTGCGGAAGATGAACAGGAATAGCGAGAACCAATGAGAGGCTAGCTGGAGGTGTCTGGACGGGCAAATTTAACTCTCATTTCCCACCAGGAAGAGGAAATAACCAAAGGCTCAGCGTGCCGTACCGGAACCAGATTAGGGCCTGAAGCCATCCTTCGGTGTTGCGGCCAGCTCAAAAGAAAGCGAGTTGAAGAAAGGAGCTCAGGGGCACTGTAATTCACAAACCTGCAGAGTTATAAATGAGAGCTATCGTCCAAAAATAGACTGAAGTAAGGCTGCCAAGAGGACTTGAAAGCGGGGCAGAATTGCAGGAAACCGATTTCAGGAGGTAGACTGGAATTGCGTTGAAAGCATAGGAAAAGAGGCAGAACGTCCACAATGATGCACTTGGCCAAAAAGGGCGTATGCGTTTTTTCCTGAATATATTCAGGAAAAAACGCATACGCCCTTTTTGGCCAACCAAGCAAGCTTGCAAAGGAAATCTGCACTACAATGAAGTCTCACTTCCCCCCGGTCAAAAGGGCCATCTGAAAAAAGTGTAAAATCCAGAAAGGCAGGACAGGCCATGGAGAACTGGGAGCCTTGTTATGCTGATGGGCGGGATGTAAATTGCCAACAACCACTCGGGAGAAGTATATGGTGTTTCCTGAAACATCTAAAAAACAAAGCAACAGAACCTAGGGCACTTCCACTTATGGTCCTATAGCTTAGGGAAATTAAAATCAAAAAGACACAGCCACCCCAAAGTTTGGAACGGCTCTGTTTACAAGAACCTCATTTACAGTACAAGTTCAACATCGCAGAAAGTGAAAAATGGATAAAGAAGTTGTGGTATTTACTTACAAAGCAATATCACTCAGCAATGAAATCTATGTCATCAGGCCCTTAGCATCACAATGAGTGGATTCACGTATGATGATTCTAACTGAAATAAGTCACACAGAAAAAGAAACATCATAAGATATCAGTAATACACGGAATGTAAACTTGGCTACACAGGAACTGAATTACAGAACAGAACAGGGTCTCAAATTTAGAAAACCAACTTATGCTTGCTTAAGGGGAAAGGTGAGTTGGGGTGCTGCATAAAACCAGAGATTGAAATGAGCACAGATAAAGTTCCTTAAGTCAAATATGGAATAGACAAGAGCTACTCCTTGCTCAACGAAATGGACTCAACACCGCATATTAAACACCTAAGAATGTACCTGACTAGTAAGTATCTTAAAACCTATGGATTGCTATGTCTCCGAAAGAGAATCAAGCATGTGTACAGGGGCATAAACGCAGCAGTGATAGGATTGGAGAGGTTCGGTGAGCAAATGAAGACCCTTTGAAGTCATATTGCATGGTACCCATTACACGGGTCTTAACTCTCCAGGTTTAAGGTATTCTTCCTTCAGCTAAAACATGCATGTGGAACCCAAGTATGATCAACCATGTGAATGGGAGACGTGTTCAAATATGTCTCAGTTTTCCTCCCCTGGTACTCGGGTGCAACATTCCAGACGCTTTACTAACACTCTCCCCACTTGGAGAGTCAGCGCCTTTAACCTCCTGTTTGGCCCAGTTTGCAATTTCTGCGGAAGATGAACAGGAATAGCGAGAACCAATGAGAGGCTAGCTGGAGGTGTCTGGACGGGCAAATTTTACTCTCATTTCCCAAAAGGAAGAGGAAATAACCAAAGGCTCAGTGTGCCGTACCGGAACCAATTTGGGCCTGAAGCCATCCTGCGGTGTTGCGGCCAGCTCAAAAGAAAGCGAGTTGAAGAAAGGAGCTCAGGGGCACTGTAATTCACAAACCTGCAGACTTATAAATGACAGCTATCGTCCAAAAATAGACTGAAGTAAGGCTGCCAAGAGGACTTGAAAGCGGGGCAGAATTGCAGGAAACCGATTTCAGGAGGTAGACTGGAATTGCATTGAAAGCATAGGAAAAGAGGCAGAACGTCCACAATGATGCACTTGGCCAAAAAGGGCGTATGCGTTTTTTCCTGAATATATTCAGGAAAAAACGCATACGCCCTTTTTGGCCAACCAAGCAAGCTTGCAAAGGAAATCTGCACTACAATGAAGTCTCACTTCCCCCCGGTCAAAAGGGCCATCTGAAAAAAGTGTAAAATCCAGAAAGGCAGGACAGGCCATGGAGAACTGGGAGCCTTGTTATGCTGATGGGCGGGATGTAAATTGCCAACAGACACTCCGGAGAAGTGTATGGTGTTTCCTGAAACATCTAAAAAACAAAGCAACAGAGCCTAGGGCACTGCCACTTATGGTCCTATAGCTTAGGGAAATTAAAATCAAAAAGACACAGCCACCCCAAGGTTTGGGACGCCTCTGTTTACAAGAACCTCGTTTACAGTACAAGTTCAACATCGCAGAAAGTGAAAAATGGATAAAGAAGTTGTGGTATTTACTTACAAAGCAATATCACTCAGCAATGAAATCTATGTCATCAGGCCCTTAGCATCACAATGAGTGGATTCAGCTATGATGATTCTACCTGAAATAAGTCACACAGAAAAAGAAACATCATAAGATATCAGTAATACACGGAATGTAAACTTGGCTACACAGGAACTGAATTACAGAACAGCACAGGGTCTCAAATTTAGAAAACCAACTTATGCTTGCTTAAGGGTAAAGGTGAGTTGGGGTGGTGCATAAAACCAGAGATTGAAATGAGCACAGATAAAGTTCCTTAAGTCAAATATGGAATAGACAAGAGCTACTCCTTGCTCAACGAAATGGACTCAACACCGCATATTAAACGCCTAAGAATTTACCTGACTAGTAAGTATCGTAAAACCTATGGATTGCTATGTCTCCAAAAGAGAATCAAGCATGTGTACAGGGGCATAAACGCAGCAGTGATAGGATTGGAGAGGTTCGGTGAGCAAATGAAGACCCTTTGAAGTCATATTGCATGGTACCCATTACACGGGTCTCAAGCCTCCAGGTTTAAGGTATTCTTCCTTCAGCTAAAACATGCATGTGGAACCCAAGTATGATCAACCATGTGAACGGGAGACGTGTTCAAATATGTCTCAGTTTTCCTCCCCGGTACTCGGGTGCAACATTCCAGATGCTTTACTAACACTCTCCCCACTTGGAGAGTCAGCCCCTTTAACCTCCTGTTTGGCCCAGTTTGCAATTTCTGCGGAAGATGAACAGGAATAGCGAGAACCAATGAGAGGCTAGCTGGAGGTGTCTGGACGGGCAAATTTTACTCTCATTTCCCAAAAGGAAGAGGAAATAACCAAAGGCTCAGCGTGCCGTACCGGAACCAATTTGGGCCTGAAGCCATCCTGCGGTGTTGCGGCCAGCTCAAAAGAAAGCGAGTTGAAGAAAGGAGCTCAGGGGCACTGTAATTCACAAACCTGCAGACTTATAAATGAGAGCTATCGTCCAAAAATAGACTGAAGTAAGGCTGCCAAGAGGACTTGAAAGCGGGGCAGAATTGCAGGAAACCGATTTCAGGAGGTAGACTGGAATTGCATTGAAAGCATAGGAAAAGAGGCAGAACGTCCACAATGATGCACTTGGCCAAAAAGGGCGTATGCGTTTTTTCCTGAATATATTCAGGAAAAAACGCATACGCCCTTTTTGGCCAACCAAGCAAGCTTGCAAAGGAAATCTGCACTACAATGAAGTCTCACTTCCCCCCGGTCAAAAGGGCCATCTGAAAAAAGTGTAAAATCCAGAAAGGCAGGACAGGCCATGGAGAACTGGGAGCCTTGTTATGCTGATGGGCGGGATGTAAATTGCCAACAGACACTCGGGAGAAGTGTATGGTGTTTCCTGAAACATCTAAAAAACAAAGCAACAGAACCTAGGGCACTTCCACTTATGGTCCTATAGCTTAGGGAAATTAAAATCAAAAACACACAGCCACCCCAAAGTTTGGAACGGCTCTCTTTACAAGAACCTCGTTTACAGTACAAGTTCAACATCGCAGAAAGTGAAAAATGGATAAAGAAGTTGGGGTATTTACTTACAAAGCAATATAACTCAGCAATGAAATCTGTGTCATCAGGCCCTTAGCAGCACAATGAGTGGATTCAGGTATGATGATTCTAACTGAAATAAGTCACACAGAAAAAGAAACATCATAAGATATCAGTAATACACGGAATGTAAACTTGGCTACACAGGAACTGAATTACAGAACAGAACAGGGTCTCAAATTTAGAAAACCAACTTATGCTTGCTTAAGGGGAAAGGTGAGTTGGGTTGCTGCATAAAACCAGAGATTGAAATGAGCACAGATAAAGTTCCTTAAGCCAAATATGGAATAGACAAGAGCTACTCCTTGCTCAACGAAATGGACTCAACACCGCGTATTAAACGCCTAAGAATGTACCTGACTAGTAAGTATCGTAAAACCTATAGATTGCTATGTCTCCGAAAGAGAATCAAGCATGTGTACAGGGGCATAAACGCAGCAGTGATAGGATTGGAGAGGTTCGGTGAGCAAATGAAGACCCTTTGAAGTCATATTGCATGGTACCCATTACACGGGTCTTAACTCTCCAGGTTTAAGGTATTCTTCCTTCAGCTAAAACATGCATGTGGAACCCAAGTATGATCAACCATGTGAACGGGAGACGTGTTCAAATATGTCTCAGTTTTCCTCCCCTGGTACTCGGGTGCAACATTCCAGACGCTTTACTAACACTCTCCCGACTTGGAGAGTCAGTCCCTTTAACCTCCTGTTTGGCCCAGTTTGCAATTTCTGCGGAAGATGAACAGGAATAGCGAGAACCAATGAGAGGCTAGCTGGAGGTGTCTGGACGGGCAAATTTAACTCTCATTTCCCACCAGGAAGAGGAAATAACCAAAGGCTCAGCGTGCCGTGCCGGAACCAGATTAGGGCCTGAAGCCATCCTGCGGTGTTGCGGCCAGGTCACAAGAAAGCGAGTTGTAGAAAGGAGCTCAGGGGCACTGTAATTCACAAACCTGCAGAGTTATAAATGACAGCTATCGTCCAAAAATAGACTGAAGTAAGGCTGCCAAGAGGACTTGAAAGCGGGGCAGAATTGCAGGAAACCGATTTCAGGAGGTAGACTGGAATTGCATTGAAAGCATAGGAAAAGAGGCAGAACGTCCACAATGATGCACTTGGCCAAAAAGGGCGTATGCATTTTTTCCTGAATATATTCAGGAAAAAACGCATACGCCCTTTTTGGCAAACCAAGCAAGCTTGCAAAGGAAATCTGCACTACAATGAAGTCTCACTTCCCCCCGGTCAAAAGGGCCATCTGAAAAAAGTGTAAAATCCAGAAAGGCAGGACAGGCCATGGAGAACTGGGAGCCTTGTTATGCTGATGGGCGGGATGTAAATTGCCAACAGACACTCCGGAGAAGTGTATGGTGTTTCCTGAAACATCTAAAAAACAAAGCAACAGAGCCTAGGGCACTGCCACTTATGGTCCTATAGCTTAGGGAAATTAAAATCAAAAAGACACAGCCACCCCAAGGTTTGGGACGCCTCTGTTTACAAGAACCTCGTTTACAGTACAAGTTCAACATCGCAGAAAGTGAAAAATGGATAAAGAAGTTGTGGTATTTACTTACAAAGCAATATCACTCAGCAATGAAATCTATGTCATCAGGCCCTTAGCATCACAATGAGTGGATTCAGGTATGATGATTCTACCTGAAATAAGTCACACAGAAAAAGAAACATCATAAGATATCAGTAATACACGGAATGTAAACTTGGCTACACAGGAACTGAATTACAGAACAGAACAGGGTCTCAAATTTAGAAAACCAACTTATGCTTGCTTAAGGGTAAAGGTGAGTTGGGGTGGTGCATAAAACCAGAGATTGAAATGAGCACAGATAAAGTTCCTTAAGTCAAATATGGAATAGACAAGAGCTACTCCTTGCTCAACGAAATGGACTCAACACCGCATATTAAACGCCTAAGAATTTACCTGACTAGTAAGTATCGTAAAACCTATGGATTGCTATGTCTCCAAAAGAGAATCAAGCATGTGTACAGGGGCATAAATGCAGCAGTGATAGGATTGGAGAGGTTCGGTGAGCAAATGAAGACCCTTTGAAGTCATATTGCATGGTACCCATTACACGGGTCTCAAGTCTCCAGGTTTAAGGTATTCTTCCTTCAGCTAAAACATGCATGTGGAACCCAAGTATGATCAACCATGTGAACGGGAGACGTGTTCAAATATGTCTCAGTTTTCCTCCCCGGTACTCGGGTGCAACATTCCAGATGCTTTACTAACAATCTCCCCACTTGGAGAGTCAGCCCCTTTAACCTCCTGTTTGGCCCAGTTTGCAATTTCTGCGGAAGATGAACAGGAATACCGAGAACCAATGAGAGGCTAGCTGGAGGTGTCTGGACGGGCAAATTTAACTCTCATTTCCCACCAGGAAGAGGAAATAACCAAAGGCTCAGCGTGCCGTACCGGAACCAGATTAGGGCCTGAAGCCATCCTGCGGTGTTGCGGCCAGCTCAAAAGAAAGCGAGTTGAAGAAAGGAGCTCAGGGGCACTGTAATTCACAAACCTGCAGAGTTATACATGACAGCTATCGTCCAAAAATAGACTGAAGTAAGGCTGCCAAGAGGACTTGAAAGCGGGGCAGAATTGCAGGAAACCGATTTCAGGAGGTAGACTGGAATTGCATTGAAAGCATAGGAAAAGAGGCAGAACGTCCACAATGATGCACTTGGCCAAAAAGGGCGTATGCGTTTTTTCCTGAATATATTCAGGAAAAAACGCATACGCCCTTTTTGGCCAACCAAGCAAGCTTGCAAAGGAAATCTGCACTACAATGAAGTCTCACTTCCCCCCGGTCAAAAGGGCCATCTGAAAAAAGTGTAAAATCCAGAAAGGCAGGACAGGCCATGGAGAACTGGGAGCCTTGTTATGCTGATGGGCGGGATGTAAATTGCCAACAACCACTCGGGAGAAGTGTATGGTGTTTCCTGAAACATCTAAAAAACAAAGCAACAGAACCTAGGGCACTTCCACTTATGGTCCTATAGCTTAGGGAAATTAAAATCAAAAAGACACAGCCACCCCAAAGTTTGGAATGGCTCTGTTTACAAGAACCTCGTTTACAGTACAAGTTCAACATCGCAGAAAGTGAAAAATGGATAAAGAAGTTGTGGTATTTACTTACAAAGCAATATCACTCAGCAATGAAATCTGTGTCATCAGGCCCTTAGCAGCACAATGAGTGGATTCAGGTATGATGATTCTAACTGAAGTAAGTCACACAGAAAAAGAAACATCATAAGATATCAGTAATACACGGAATGTAAACTTGGCTACACAGGAACTGAATTACAGAACAGAACAGGGTCTCAAATTTAGAAAACCAACTTATTCTTGCTTAAGGGTAAAGGTGAGTTGGGGTGCTGCATAAAACCAGAGATTGAAATGAGCACAGATAAAGTTCCTTAAGCCAAATATGGAATAGACAAGAGCTACTCCTTGCTCAACGAAATGGACTCAACACCCCATATTAAACGCCTAAGAATGTACCTGACTAGTAAGTATCTTAAAACCTATGGATTGCTATGTCTCCGAAAGAGAATCAAGCATGTGTACAGGGGCATAAACGCAGCAGTGATAGGATTGGAGAGGTTCGGTGAGCAAATGAAGACCCTTTGAAGTCATATTGCATGGTACCCATTCCACGGGTTTCAACTACCCAGGTTTAAGGTATTCTTCCTTCAGCTAAAACATGCATGTGGAACCTAGAGTATGATCAACCATGTGATCGGGAGACGTGTTCAAATATGTCTCAGTTTTCCTCCCTTGGTACTCGGGTGCAACATTCCAGACGCTTTACTAACACTCTCCCCACTTGGAGAGTCAGTCCCTTTAACCTCCTGTTTGGCCCAGTTTGCAATTTCTGCGGAAGATGAACAGGAATAGCGAGAACCAATGAGAGGCTAGCTGGAGGTGTCTGGACGGGCAAATTTAACTCTCATTTCCCACCAGGAAGAGGAATTAACCAAAGGCTCAGCATGCCGGGCCGGAACCAGATTAGGGTCTGAAGCCATCCTGCGGTGTTGCGGCCAGGTCACAAGAAATCGAGTTGAAGAAAGGAGCTCAGGGGCACTGTAATTCACAAACCTGCAGAGTTATAAATGACAGCTATCGTCCAAAAATAGACTGAAGTAAGGCTGCCAAGAGGACTTGAAAGCGGGGCAGAATTGCAGGAAACCGATTTCAGGAGGTAGACTGGAATTGCATTGAAAGCATAGGAAAAGAGGCAGAACGTCCACAATGATGCACTTGGCCAAAAAGGGCGTATGCGTTTTTTCCTGAATATATTCAGGAAAAAACGCATACGCCCTTTTTGGCCAACCAAGCAAGCTTGCAAAGGAAATCTGCACTACAATGAAGTCTCACTTTCCCCCGGTCAAAAGGGCCATCTGAAAAAAGTGTAAAATCCAGAAAGGCAACAGGCCATTGAGAACTGGGAGCCTTGTTATGCTGATGGGCGGGATGTAAATTGCCAACAGACACTCGGGAGAAGTGTATGGTGTTTCCTGAAACATCTAAAAAACAAAGCAACAGAGCCTAGGGCACTGCCACTTATGGTCCTATAGCTTAGGGAAATTAAAATCAAAAAGACACAGCCACCCCAAAGTTTGGGACGCCTCTGTTTACAAGAACCTCGTTTACAGTACAAGTTCAACATCGCAGAAAGTGAAAAATGGATAAAGAACTTGTGGTACTTACGTACAATGCAGTATCACTCAGCAATGAAATCTATGTCATCAGGCCCGTAGCAGCATAATGAGTAGATTCAGGTACGATGATTCTAACTGAAATAAGTCACACAGAAAAAGAAACATCATAAGATATCACTAATACACGGAATGTAAACTTGGCTACACAGGAACTGAATTCCAAAACAGAAAAGTTTCTCAAATTTAGAAAACCAACTTATGCTTGCTTAAGGGTAAAGGTGAGTTGGGGTGCTGCATAAAGCCAGAGATTGAAATGAGCACAGATAAAGTTCCTTAAGCCAAATATGGAATAGACAAGAGCTACTCCTTGCTCAACGAAATGGACTCAACACCGCATATTAAACGCCTAAGAATGTACCTGACTAGTAAGTATCTTAAAACCTATGGATTGCTATGTCTCCGAAAGAGAATCAAGCATGTGTACAGGGGCATAAACGCAGCAGTGATAGGATTGGAGAGGTTCGGTGAGCAAATGAAGACCCTTTGAAGTCATATTGCATGGTACCCATTCCACGGGTTTCAACTACCCAGGTTTTAGGTATTCTTCCTTCAGCTAAAACATGCATGTGGAACCCAGAGTATGATCAACCATGTGATCGGGAGACGTGTTCAAATATGTCTCAGTTTTCCTCCCCTGGTACTCGGGTGCAACATTCCAGACGCTTTACTAACACTCTCCCCACATGGAGAGTCAGCGCCTTTAACCTCCTGTTTGGCACAGTTTGCAATTTCTGCGGAAGATGAACAGGAATAGCGAGAACCAATGAGAGGCTAGCTGGAGGTGTCTGGACGGGCAAATTTAACTCTCATTTCGCAACAGGAAGAGGAAATAACCAAAGGCTCAGCGTTCCGTACCGGAACCAGATTAGGGCCTGAAGCCATCCTGCGGTGTTGCGGCCAGCTCAAAAGAAACCGAGTTGAAGAAAGGAGCTCAGGGGCACTGTAATTCACAAACCTGCAGTTATAAATGAGAGCTATCGTCCAAAAATAGACTGAAGTAAGGCTGCCAAGAGGACTTGAAAGCGGGGCAGAATTGCAGGAAACCGATTTCAGGAGGTAGACTGGAATTGCATTGAAAGCATAGGAAAAGAGGCAGAACGTCCACAATGATGCACTTGGCCAAAAAGGGCGTATGCGTTTTTTCCTGAATATATTCAGGAAAAAACGCATACGCCCTTTTTGGCCAACCAAGCAAGCTTGCAAAGGAAATCTGCACTACAATGAAGTCTCACTTCCCCCCGGTCAAAAGGGCCATCTGAAAAAAGTGTAAAATCCAGAAAGGCAGGACAGGCCATGGAGAACTGGGAGCCTTGTTATGCTGATGGGCGGGATGTAAATTGCCAACAGACACTTGGGAGAAGTGTATGGTGTTTCCTGAAACATCTAAAAAACAAAGCAACAGAGCCTAGGGCACTGCCACTTATGGTCCTATAGCTTAGGGAAATTAAAATCAAAAAGACACAGCCACCCCAAAGTTTGGGACGCCTCTGTTTACAAGAACCTCATTTACAGTACAAGTTCAACATCGCAGAAAGTGAAAAATGGATAAAGAAGTTGTGGTATTCACTTACAAAGCAATATCACTCAGCAATGAAATCTATGTCATCAGGCCCTTAGCAGCACAATGAGTGGATTCAGGTATGATGATTCTAACTGAAATAAGTCACACAGAAAAAGAAACATCATAAGATATCAGTAATACACGGAATGGAAACTTGGCTACACAGGAACTGAATTACAGAACAGAACAGGGTCTCAAATTTAGAAAAACAACTTATGCTTGCTTAAGGGTAAAGGTGAGTTGGGGTGCTGCATAAAACCAGAGATTGAAATGAGCACAGATAAAGTTCCTTAAGCCAAATATGGAATAGACAAGAGCTACTCCTTGCTCAACGAAATGGACTCAACACCGCATATTAAACGCCTAAGAATGTACCTGACTTGTAAGTATCTTAAAACCTATGGATTGCTATGTCTCCGAAAGAGAATCAAGCATGTGTACAGGGGCATAAACGCAGCAGTGATAGGATTGGAGAGGTTCGGTGAGCAAATGAAGACCCTTTGAAGTCATATTGCATGGTACCCATTACACGGGTCTCAACTCTCCAGGTTTAAGGTATTCTTCCTTCAGCTAAAACATGCATGTGGAACCTAGAGTATGATCAACCATGTGATCGGGAGACGTGTTCAAATATGTCTCAGTTTTCCTCCCTTGGTACTCGGGTGCAACATTCCAGACGCTTTACTAACACTCTCCCCACTTGGAGAGTCAGTCCCTTTAACCTCCTGTTTGGCCCAGTTTGCAATTTCTGCGGAAGATGAACAGGAATAGCGAGAACCAATGAGAGGCTAGCTGGAGGTGTCTGGACGGGCAAATTTAACTCTCATTTCCCACCAGGAAGAGGAATTAACCAAAGGCTCAGCGTGCCGGGCCAGAACCAGATTAGGGCCTGAAGCCATCCTGCGGTGTTGCGGCCAGGTCACAAGAAAGCGAGTTGAAGAAAGGAGCTCAGGGGCACTGTAATTCACAAACCTGCAGAGTTATAAATGACAGCTATCGTCCAAAAATAGACTGAAGTAAGGCTGCCAAGAGGACTTGAAAGCGGGGCAGAATTGCAGGAAACCGATTTCAGGAGGTAGACTGGAATTGCATTGAAAGCATAGGAAAAGAGGCAGAACGTCCACAATGATGCACTTGGCCAAAAAGGGCGTATGCGTTTTTTCCTGAATATATTCAGGAAAAAACGCATACGCCCTTTTTGGCCAACCAAGCAAGCTTGCAAAGGAAATCTGCACTACAATGAAGTCTCACTTCCCCCCGGTCAAAAGGGCCCTCTGAAGAAAGTGTAAAATCCAGAAAGGCAGGACAGGCCATGGAGAACTGGGAGCCTTGTTATGCTGATGGGCGGGATGTAAATTGCCAACAGACACTTGGGAGAAGTGTATGGTGTTTCCTGAAACATCTAAAAAACAAAGCAACAGAGCCTAGGGCACTTCCACTTATGGTCCTATAGCTTAGGGAAATTAAAATCAAAAAGACACAGCCACCCCAAAGTTTGGGACGCCTCCGTTTACAAGAACCTCGTTTACCGTACAAGTTCAATATCACAGAAAGTGAAAAATGGATAAAGAACTTGTGGTACTTACGTACAATGCAGTATCACTCAGCAATGAAATCTATGTCATCAGGCCCGTAGCAGCATAATGAGTGGATTCAGGTACGATGATTCTAAGTGAAATAAATCACACAGAAAAAGAAACATCATGAGATATCACTAATACACGGAATGTAAACTTGGCTACACAGGAACTGCATTCCAAAACAGAACAGGGTCTCATATTTAGAAAACCAACTTATGCTTGCTTAAGGGGAAAGGTGAGTTGGGGTGCTGCATAAAACCAGAGATTGAAATGAGCACAGATAAAGTTCCTTCAGCCAAATATGGAATAGACAAGAGCTACTCCTTGCTCAACGAAATGGACTCAACACCCCATATTAAACGCCTAAGAATGTACCTGACTAGTAAGTATCTTAAAACCTATGGATTGCTATGTCTCCAAAAGAGAATCAAGCGTGTGTACAGGGGCATAAACGCAGCAGTGATAGGATTGGAGAGGTTCGGTGAGCAAATGAAGACCGTTTGAAGTCATATTGCATGGTACCCATTCCACGGGTCTCAACTCTCCAGGTTTAAGGTATTCTTCCTTCAGCTAAAACATGCATGTGGAACCCAGAGTATGATCAACCATGTGAACGGGAGACGTGTTCAAATATGTCTCAGTTTTCCTCCCCTGGTACTCGGGTGCAACATTCCAGACCCTTTACTAACACTCTCCCCACTTGGAGAGTCAGTCCCTTTAACCTCCTGTTTGGCCCAGTTTGCAATTTCTGCGGAAGATGAACAGGAATTGCGAGAACCAATGAGAGACTAGCTGGAGGTGTCTGAACGGGCAAATTTAACTCTCATTTCCCACCAGGAAGAGGAATTAACCAAAGGCTCAACATGCCGGGCTGGAACCAGATTAGGGCCTGAAGCCATCCTGCGGTGTTGCGGCCAGGTCACAAGAAAGCGAGTTGAAGAAAGGAGCTCAGGGGCACTGTAATTCACAAACCTGCAGAGTTATAAATGACAGCTATCGTCCAAAAATAGACTGAAGTAAGGTTGCCAAGAGGACTTGAAAGCGGGGCAGAATTGCAGGAAACCGATTTCAGGAGGTAGACTGGAATTGCATTGAAAGCATAGGAAAAGAGGCAGAACGTCCACAATGATGCACTTGGCCAAAAAGGGCGTATGCGTTTTTTCCTGAATATATTCAGGAAAAAACGCATACGCCCTTTTTGGCCAACCAAGCAAGCTTGCAAAGGAAATCTGCACTACAATGAAGTCTCACTTCCCCCCGGTCAAAAGGGCCATCTGAAGAAAGTGTAAAATCCAGAAAGGCAGGACAGGCCATGGAGAACTGGGAGCCTTGTTATGCTGATGGGCGGGATGTAAATTGCCAACAGACACTTGGGAGAAGTGTATGGTGTTTCCTGAAACATCTAAAAAACAAAGCAACAGAGCCTAGGGCACTGCCACTTATGGTCCTATAGTTTAGGGAAATTAAAATCAAAAAGACACAGCCACCCCAAAGTTTGGGACGCCTCTGTTTACAAGAACCTCGTTTACAGTACAAGTTCAACATCGCAGGAAGTGAAAAATGGATAAAGAAGTTGTGGTATATACTTACAAAGCAATATCACTCAGCAATGAAATCTATGTCATCAGGCCCTTAGCATCACAATGAGTGGATTCAGGTATGAAGATTCTAACTGAAATAAGTCACACAGAAAAAGAAACATCATAAGATATCAGTAATACACGGAATGGAAACTTGGCTACACAGGAACTGAATTACAGAACAGAACAGGGTCTCAAATTTAGAAAACCAACTTATGCTTGCTTAAGGGTAAAGGTGAGTTGGGGTGCTGCATAAAACCAGAGATTGAAATGAGCACAGATAAAGTTCCTTAAGTCAAATATGGAATAGACAAGAGCTACTCCTTGCTCAACGAAATGGACTCAACACCGCATATTAAACGCCTAAGAATGTACCTGACTAGTAAGTATCGTAAAACCTATGGATTGCTATGTCTCCAAAAGAGAATCAAGCATGTGTACAGGGGCATAAACGCAGCAGTGATAGGATTGGAGAGGTTCGGTGAGCAAATGAAGACCCTTTGAAGTCATATTGCATGGTACCCATTACACGGGTCTCAACTCTCCAGGTTTAAGGTATTCTTCCTTCAGCTAAAACATGCATGTGGAACCCAAGTATGATCAACCATGTGAACGGGAGACATGTTCAAATATGTCTCAGTTTTCCTCCCCTGGTACTCGGGTGCAACATTCCAGACGCTTTACTAACACTCTCCCCACTTGGAGAGTCAGCGCCTTTAACCTCCTGTTTGGCCCAGTTTGCAATTTCTGCGGAAGATGAACAGGAATAGCGAGAACCAATGAGAGGCTAGCTGAAGGTGTCTGGACGGGCAAATTTAACTCTCATTTCCCACCAGGAAGAGGAAATAACCAAAGGCTCAGCGTGCCGTGCCGGAACCAGATTAGGGCCTGAAGCCACCCTGCGGTGTTGCGACCAGGTCACAAGAAAGCGAGTTGAAGAAAGGAGCTCAGGGGCACTGTAATTCACAAACCTGCAGAGTTATAAATGACAGCTATCGTCCAAAAATAGACTGAAGTAAGGCTGCCAAGAGGACTTGAAAGCGGGGCAGAATTGCAGGAAACCGATTTCAGGAGGTAGACTGGAATTGCATTGAAAGCATAGGAAAAGAGGCAGAACGTCCACAATGATGCACTTGGCCAAAAAGGGCGTATGCGTTTTTTCCTGAATATATTCAGGAAAAAACGCATACGCCCTTTTTGGCCAACCAAGCAAGCTTGCAAAGGAAATCTGCACTACAATGAAGTCTCACTTCCCCCCGGTCAAAAGGGCCATCTGAAAAAAGTGTAAAATCCAGAAAGGCAGGACAGGCCATGGAGAACTGGGAGCCTTGTTATGCTGATGGGCGGGATGTAAATTGCCAACAGACACTTGGGAGAAGTGTATGGTGTTTCCTGAAACACCTAAAAAACAAAGCAACAGAGCCTAGGGCACTTCCACTTATGGTCCTATAGGTTAGGGAAATTAAAATCAAAAAGACACAGCCACCCCAAAGTTTGGAACGGCTCTGTTTACAAGAACCTCGTTTACAGTACAAGTTCAACATCGCAGAAAGTGAAAAATGGATAAAGAAGTTGTGGTATTCACTTACAAAGCAATATCACTCAGCAATGAAATCTATGTCATCAGGCCCTTAGCAGTACAATGAGAGGATTCAGGTATGATGATTGTAACTGAAATAAGTCACACAGAAAAAGAAACATCATAAGATATCAGTAATACACGGAATGGAAACTTGGCTACACAGGAACTGAATTACAGAACAGAACAGGGTCTCAAATTTAGAAAAACAACTTATGCTTGCTTAAGGGTAAAGGTGAGTTGGGGTGCTGCATAAAACCAGAGATTGAAATGAGCACAGATAAAGTTCCTTAAGCCAAATATGGAATAGACAAGAGCTACTCCTTGCTCAACGAAATGGACTCAACACCGCATATTAAACGCCTAAGAATGTACCTGACTTGTAAGTATCTTAAAACCTATGGATTGCTATGTCTCCGAAAGAGAATCAAGCAGGTGTACAGGGGCATAAACGCAGCAGTGATAGGATTGGAGAGGTTCGGTGAGCAAATGAAGACCCTTTGAAGTCATATTGCATGGTACCCATTACACGGGTCTCAACTCTCCAGGTTTAAGGTATTCTTCCTTCAGCTAAAACATGCATGTGGAACCCAAGTATGATCAACCATGTGAACGGGAGACATGTTCAAATATGTCTCAGTTTTCCTCCCCTGGTACTCGGGTGCAACATTCCAGACGCTTTACTAACACTCTCCCCACTTGGAGAGTCAGCGCCTTTAACCTCCTGTTTGGCCCAGTTTGCAATTTCTGCGGAAGATGAACAGGAATAGCGAGAACCAATGAGAGGCTAGCTGGAGGTGTCTGGACGGGCAAATTTAACTCTCATTTCCCACCAGGAAGAGGAATTAACCAAAGGCTCAGCATGCCGGGCCGGAACCAGATTAGGGCCTGAAGCCATCCTGCGGTGTTGCGGCCAGCTCACAAGAAAGCGAGTTGAACAAAGGAGCTCAGGGGCACTGTAATTCACAAACCTGCAGAGTTATAAATGACAGCTATCGTCCAAAAATAGACTGAAGTAAGGCTGCCAAGAGGACTTGAAAGCGGGGCAGAATTGCAGGAAACCGATTTCAGGAGGTAGACTGGAATTGCATTGAAAGCATAGGAAAAGAGGCAGAACGTCCACAATGATGCACTTGGCCAAAAAGGGCGTATGCGTTTTTTCCTGAATATATTCAGGAAAAAACGCATACGCCCTTTTTGGCCAACCAAGCAAGCTTGCAAAGGAAATCTGCACTACAATGAAGTCTCACTTCCCCCCGGTCAAAAGGGCCATCTGAAAAAAGTGTAAAATCCAGAAAGGCAGGACAGGCCATGGAGAACTGGGAGCCTTGTTATGCTGATGGGCGGGATGTAAATTGCCAACAGACACTCGGGAGAAGTGTATGGTGTTTCCTGAAACATCTAAAAAACAAAGCAACAGAGCCTAGGGCACTGCCACTTATGGTCCTATAGCTTAGGGAAATTAAAATCAAAAAGACACAGCCACCCCAAAGTTTGGGACGCCTCTGTTTACAAGAACCTCGTTTACAGTACAAGTTCAACATCGCAGAAAGTGAAAAATGGATAAAGAAGTTGTGGTATTTACTTACAAAGCAATATCACTCAGCAATGAAATCTATGTCATCAGGCCCTTAGCAGCACAATGAGTGGATTCAGGTATGATGATTCTAACTGAAATAAGTCACACAGAAAAAGAAACATCATAAGATATCAGTAATACACGGAATGGAAACTTGGCTACACAGGAACTGAATTACAGAACAGAACAGGGTCTCAAATTTAGAAAAACAACTTATGCTTGCTTAAGGGTAAAGGTGAGTTGGGGTGCTGCATAAAACCAGAGATTGAAATGAGCACAGATAAAGTTCCTTACGTCAAATATGAAATAGACAAGAGCTACTCCTTGCTCAACGAAATGGACTCAACACCGCATATTAAACGCCTAAGAATGTACCTGACTAGTAAGTATCGTAAAACCTATGGATTGCTATGTCTCCAAAAGAGAATCAAGCATGTGTACAGGGGCATAAACGCAGCAGTGATAGGATTGGAGAGGTTCGGTGAGCAAATGAAGACCCTTTGAAGTCATATTGCATGGTACCCATTACACGGGTCTCAACTCTCCAGGTTTAAGGTATTCTTCCTTCAGCTAAAACATGCATGTGGAACCCAAGTATGATCAACCATGTGAACGGGAGACGTGTTCAAATATGTCTCAGTTTTCCTCCCCTGGTACTCGGGTGCAACATTCCAGACGCTTTACTAACACTCTCCCCACTTGGAGAGTCAGTCCCTTTAACCTCCTGTTTGGCCCAGTTTGCAATTTCTGCGGAAGATGAACAGGAATAGCGAGAACCAATGAGAGGCTAGCTGGAGGTGTCTGGACGGGCAAATTTAACTCTCATTTCCCACCAGGAAGAGGAATTAACCAAAGGCTCAGCATGCCGGGCCGGAACCAGATTAGGGCCTGAAGCCATCCTGCGGTGTTGCGGCCAGGTCACAAGAAAGCGAGTTGAAGAAAGGAGCTCAGGGGCACTGTAATGCACAAACCTGCAGAGTTATAAATGACAGCTATCGTCCAAAAATAGACTGAAGTAAGGCTGCCAAGAGGACTTGAAAGCGGGGCAGAATTGCAGGAAACCGATTTCAGGAGGTAGACTGGAATTGCATTGAAAGCATAGGAAAAGAGGCAGAACGTCCACAATGATGCACTTGGCCAAAAAGGGCGTATGCGTTTTTTCCTGAATATATTCAGGAAAAAACGCATACGCCCTTTTTGGCCAACCAAGCAAGCTTGCAAAGGAAATCTGCACTACAATGAAGTCTCACTTCCCCCCGGTCAAAAGGGCCATCTGAAAAAAGTGTAAAATCCAGAAAGGCAACAGGCCATGGAGAACTGGGAGCCTTGTTATGCTGATGGGCGGGATGTAAATTGCCAACAGACACTTGGGAGAAGTGCATGGTGTTTCCTGAAACATCTAAAAAACAAAGCAACAGAGCCTAGGGCACTTCCACTTATGGTCCTATAGCTTAGGGAAATTAAAATCAAAAAGACACAGCCACCCCAAAGTTTGGAACGGCTCTGTTTACAAGAACCTCGTTTACAGTACAAGTTCAACATCGCAGAAAGTGAAAAATGGATAAAGAAGTTGTGGTATTCACTTACAAAGCAATATCACTCAGCAATGAAATCTATGTCATCAGGCCCTTAGCAGCACAATGAGTGGATTCAGGTATGATGATTCTAACTGAAATAAGTCACACAGAAAAAGAAACATCATAAGATATCAGTAATACACGGAATGTAAACTTGGCTACACAGGAACTGAATTACAGAACAGAACAGGGTCTCAAATTTAGAAAACCAACTTATGCTTGCTTAAGGGTAAAGGTGAGTTGGGGTGCTGCATAAAACCAGAGATTGAAATGAGCACAGATAAAGTTCCTTAAGCCAAATATGGAATAGACAAGAGCTACTCCTTGCTCAACGAAATGGACTCAACACCGCATATTAAACGCCTAAGAATGTACCTGACTTGTAAGTATCTTAAAACCTATGGATTGCTATGTCTCCGAAAGAGAATCAAGCATGTGTACAGGGGCATAAACGCAGCAGTGATAGGATTGGAGAGGTTCGGTGAGCAAATGAAGACCCTTTGAAGTCATATTGCATGGTACCCATTCCACGGGTTTCAACTACCAAGGTTTAAGGTATTCTTCCTTCAGCTAAAACATGCATGTGGACCTAGAGTATGATCAACCATGTGATCGGGAGACGTGTTCAAATATGTCTCAGTTTTCCTCCCCTGGTACTCGGGTGCAACATTCCAGACGCTTTACTAACACTCTCCCCACTTGGAGAGTCAGTCCCTTTAACCTCCTGTTTGGCCCAGTTTGCAATTTCTGCGGAAGATGAACAGGAATAGCGAGAACCAATGAGAGACTAGCTGGAGGTGTCTGGACGGGCAAATTTAACTCTCATTTCCCACCAGGAAGAGGAATTAACCAAAGGCTCAGCATGCCGGGCCGGAACCAGATTAGGGCCTGAAGCCATCCTGCGGTGTTGCGGCCAGGTCACAAGAAAGCGAGTTGAAGAAAGGAGCTCAGGGGCACTGCAATTCACAAACCTGCAGAGTTATAAATGACAGCTATCGTCCAAAAATAGACTGAAGTAAGGCTGCCAAGAGGACTTGAAAGCGGGGCAGAATTGCAGGAAACCGATTTCAGGAGGTAGACTGGAATTGCATTGAAAGCATAGGAAAAGAGGCAGAACGTCCACAATGATGCACTTGGCCAAAAAGGGCGTATGCGTTTTTTCCTGAATATATTCAGGAAAAAACGCATACGCCCTTTTTGGCCAACCAAGCAAGCTTGCAAAGGAAATCTGCACTACAATGAAGTCTCACTTCCCCCCGGTCAAAAGGGCCATCTGAAAAAAGTGTAAAATCCAGAAAGGCAGGACAGGCCATGGAGAACTGGGAGCCTTGTTATGCTGATGGGCGGGATGTAAATTGCCAACAACCACTCGGGAGAAGTGTATGGTGTTTCCTGAAACATCTAAAAAACAAAGCAACAGAGCCTAGGGCACAGCCACTTATGGTCCTATAGCTTAGGGAAATTAAAATCAAAAAGACACAGCCACCCCAAAGTTTGGGACGCCTCTGTTTACAAGAACCTCGTTTACAGTACAAGTTCAACATCGCAGAAAGTGAAAAATGGATAAAGAAGTTGTGGTATTTACTTACAAAGCAATATCACTCAGCAATGAAATCTATGTCATCAGGCCCTTAGCATCACAATGAGTGGATTCAGGTATGATGATTGTAACTGAAATAAGTCACACAGAAAAAGAAACATCATAAGATATCAGTAATACACGGAATGGAAACTTGGCTACACAGGAACTGAATTACAGAACAGAACAGGGTCTCAAATTTAGAAAACCAACTTATGCTTGCTTAAGGGTAAAGGTGAGTTGGGGTGCTGCATAAAACCAGAGATTGAAATGAGCACAGATAAAGTTCCTTAAGTCAAATATGGAATAGACAAGAGCTACTCCTTGCTCAATGAAATGGACTCAACACCGCATATTAAACGCCTAAGAATGTACCTGACTAGTAAGTATCGGAAAACCTATGGATTGCTATGTCTCCAAAAGAGAATCAAGCATGTGTACAGGGGCATAAACGCAGCAGTGATAGGATTGGAGAGGTTCGGTGAGCAAATGAAGACCCTTTGAAGTCATATTGCATGGTACCCATTACACGGGTCTCAACTCTCCAGGTTTAAGGTATTCTTCCTTCAGCTAAAACATGCATGTGGAACCCAAGTATGATCAACCATGTGAACGGGAGACGTGTTCAAATATGTCTCAGTTTTCCTCCCCTGGTACTCGGGTGCAACATTCCAGACGCTTTACTAACACTCTCCCCACTTGGAGAGTCAGCGCCTTTAACCTCCTGTTTGGCCCAGGTTGCAATTTCTGCGGAAGATGAACAGGAATAGCGAGAACCAATGAGAGGCTAGCTGGAGGTGTCTAGACGGGAAAATTATTCCTGAATATATTCAGGAAAAAACGCATACGCACTTTTTGGCCCACCAAGCAAGCTTGCAAAGGAAATCTGCACTACAATGAAGTCTCACTTCCCCCCGGTCAAAAGGGCCATCTGAAAAAAGTGTAAAATCCGGAAAGGCAGGACAGGCCATGGAGAACTGGGAGCCTTGTTATGCTGATGGGCGGGACGTAAATTGCCAACAGATACTCGGGAGAAGTGTATGGTGTTTCCTGAAACATCTAAAAAACAAAGCAACAGAGCCTAGGGCACTGCCGCTTCTGGTCCTATAGCTTAGGGAAATTAAAATCAAAAAGACACAGCCACCCCAAAGTTTGGGACGCCTCTGTTTACAAGAACCTCGTTTACAGTACAAGTTCAACATCGCAGAAAGTGAAAAATGGATAAAGAAGTTGTGGTATTTACTTACAAAGCAATATCACTCAGCAATGAAATCTATGTCATCAGGCCCTTAGCATAACAATGAGTGGATTCAGGTTTGATGATTCTAACTGAAGTAAGTCACACAGAAAAAGAAACATCATAAGATATCAGTAATACACGGAATGGAAACTTGGCTACACAGGAACTGAATTACAGAACAGAACAGGGTCTCAAATTTAGAAAACCAACTTATGCTTGCTTAAGGGTAAAGGTGAGTTGGGGTGCTGCATAAAACCAGAGATTGAAATGAGCACAGATAAAGTTCCTTAAGTCAAATATGGAATAGACAAGAGCTACTCCTTGCTCAACGAAATGGACTCAACACCGCATATTAAACGCCTTAGAATGTACCTGACTTGTAAGTATTGTAAAACCTATGGATTGCTATGTCTCCAAAAGATAATCAAGCATGTGTACAGGGGCATAAACGCAGCAGTGATAGGATTGGAGAGGTTTGGTGAGCAAATGAAGACCCTTTGAAGTCATATTGCATGGTACCCATTCCACGGGTCTCAACTCTCCAGGTTTAAGGTATTCTTCCTTCAGCTAAAACATGCATGTGGAACCCAAGTATGATCAACCATGTGAACGGGAGACGTGTTCAAATATGTCTCAGTTTTCCTCCCCTGGTACTCGGGTGCAACATTCCAGACGCTTTACTAACACTCTCCCCACTTGGAGAGTCAGCGCTTTTAAACTCCTGTTTGGCCCAGTTTGCAATTTCTGCGGAAGATGAACAGGAATACCGAGAACCAATGAGAGGCTAGCTGGAGGTGTCTGGACGGGCAAATTTAACTCTCATTTCCCACCAGGAAGAGGAAATAACCAAAGGCTCAGCGTGCCGTACCGGAACCAGATTAGGGCCTGAAGCCATCCTGCGGTGTTGCGGCCAGCTCAAAAGAAAGCGAGTTGAAGAAAGGAGCTCAAGGGCACTGTAATTCACAAACCTGCAGAGTTATACATGACAGCTATCGTCCAAAAATAGACTGAAGTAAGGCTGCCAAGAGGACTTGAAAGCGGGGCAGAATTGCAGGAAACCGATTTCAGGAGGTAGACTGGAATTGCATTGAAAGCATAGGAAAAGAGGCAGAACGTCCACAATGATGCACTTGGCCAAAAAGGGCGTATGCGTTTTTTCCTGAATATATTCAGGAAAAAACGCATACGCCCTTTTTGGCCAACCAAGCAAGCTTGCAAAGGAAATCTGCACTACAATGAAGTCTCACTTCCCCCCGGTCAAAAGGGCCATCTGAAAAAAGTGTGAAATCCAGAAAGGCAGGACAGGCCATGGAGAACTGGGAGCCTTGTTATGCTGATGGGCGGGATGTAAATTGCCAACAACCACTCGGGAGAAGTGTATGGTGTTTCCTGAAACATCTAAAAAACAAAGCAACAGAACCTAGGGCACTTCCACTTATGGTCCTATAGCTTAGGGAAATTAAAATCAAAAAGACACAGCCACCCCAAAGTTTGGAATGGCTCTGTTTACAAGAACCTCGTTTACAGTACAAGTTCAACATCGCAGAAAGTGAAAAATGGATAAAGAAGTTGTGGTATTTACTTACAAAGCAATATCACTCAGCAATGAAATCTGTGTCATCAGGCCCTTAGCAGCACAATGAGTGGATTCAGGTATGATGATTCTAACTGAAGTAAGTCACACAGAAAAAGAACATCATAAGATATCAGTAATACACGGAATGTAAACTTGGCTACACAGGAACTGAATTACAGAACAGAACAGGGTCTCAAATTTAGAAAACCAACTTATTCTTGCTTAAGGGTAAAGGTGAGTTGGGGTGCTGCATAAAACCAGAGATTGAAATGAGCACAGATAAAGTTCCTTAAGCCAAATATGGAATAGACAAGAGCTACTCCTTGCTCAACGAAATGGACTCAACACCCCATATTAAACGCCTAAGAATGTACCTGACTAGTAAGTATCTTAAAACCTATGGATTGCTATGTCTCCGAAAGAGAATCAAGCATGTGTACAGGGGCATAAACGCAGCAGTGATAGGATTGGAGAGGTTCGGTGAGCAAATGAAGACCCTTTGAAGTCATATTGCATGGTACCCATTCCACGGGTCTCAACTCTCCAGGTTTAAGGTATTCTTCCTTCAGCTAAAACATGCATGTGGAACCCAGAGTATGATCAACCATGTGAACGGGAGACGTGTTCAAATATGTCTCAGTTTTCCTCCCCCGGTACTCGGGTGCAACATTCCAGACGCTTTACTAACTCTCTCCCCACTTGGAGAGTCAGCGCCTTTAACCTCCTGTTTGGCCCAGTTTGCAATTTCTGCGGAAGATGAACAGGAATAGCGAGAACCAATGAGAGGCTAGCTGAAGGTGTCAAGACGGGCAAATTTAACTCTCATTTCCCACCAGGAAGAGGAAATAACCAAAGGCTCAGCGTGCCGTACCGGAACCAGATTAGGGCCTGAAGCCATCCTGCGGTGTTGCGGCCAGCTCAAAAGAAAGCGAGTTGAAGAGAGGAGCTCAGGGGCACTGTAATTCACAAACCTGCTGAGTTATAAATGACAGCTATCGTCCAAAAATAGACTGAAGTAAGGCTGCCAAGAGGACTTGAAAGCGGGGCAGAATTGCAGGAAACCGATTTCAGGAGGTAGACTGGAATTGCATTGAAAGCATAGGAAAAGAGGCAGAACGTCCACAATGATGCACTTGGCCAAAAAGGGCGTATGCGTTTTTTCCTGAATATATTCAGGAAAAAACGCATACGCCCTTTTTGGCCAACCAAGCAAGCTTGCAAAGGAAATCTGCACTACAATGAAGTCTCACTTCCCCCCGGTCAAAAGGGCCATCTCAAAAAAGTGTAAAATCCAGAAAGGCAGGACAGGCCATGGAGAACTGGGAGCCTTGTTATGCTGATGGGCGGGATGTAAATTGCCAACAGACACTTGGGAGAAGTGTATGGTGTTTCCTGAAACATCTGAAAAACAAAGCAACAGAGCCTAGGGCACTGCCACTTATGGTCCTATAACTTAGGGAAATTAAAATCAAAAAGACGCAGCCACCCCAAAGTTTGGGACACCTCTGTTTACAAGAACCTCGTTTACAGTACAAGTTCAACATCGCAGAAAGTGAAAAATGGATAAAGAAGTTGTGGTATTTACTTACAAAGCAATATCACTCAGCAATGAAATCTATGTCATCAGGCCCTTAGCAGCACAATGAGTGGATTCAGGTATGATGATTCTAACTGAAATAAGTCACACAGAAAAAGAAACATCATAAGATATCAGTAATACACGGAATGGAAACTTGGCTACACAGGAACTGAATTACAGAACAGAACAGGGTCTCAAATTTAGAAAAACAACTTATGCTTGCTTAAGGGTAAAGGTGAGTTGGGGTGCTGCATAAAACCAGAGATTGAAATGAGCACACATAAAGTTCCTTAAGCCAAATATGGAATAGACAAGAGCTACTCCTTGCTCAACGAAATGGACTCAACACCGCATATTAAACGCCTAAGAATGTACCTGACTTGTAAGTATCTTAAAACCTAAGAATTGCTATGTCTCCGAAAGAGAATCAAGCATGTGTACAGGGGCATAAACGCAGCAGTGATAGGATTGGAGAGGTTCGGTGAGCAAATGAAGACCCTTTGAAGTCATATTGCATGGTACACATTCCACGGGTTTCAAATACCCAGGTTTAAGGTATTCTTCCTTCAGCTAAAACATGCATGTGGAACCTAGAGTATGATCAACCATGTGATCGGGAGATGTGTTCAAATATGTCTCAGTTTTCCTCCCTTGGTACTCGGGTGCAACATTCCAGACGCTTTCCTAACACTCTCCCCACTTGGAGAGTCAGTCCCTTTAACCTCCTGTTTGGCCCAGTTTGCAATTTCTGCGGAAGATGAACAGGAATAGCGAGAACCAATGAGAGGCTAGCTGGAGGTGTCTGGACGGGCAAATTTAACTCTCATTTCCCACCAAGAAGAGGAATTAACCAAAGGCTCAGCATGCCAGGCCGGAACCAGATTAGGGCCTGAAGCCATCCTGCGGTGTTGCGGCCAGGTCACAAGAAAGCGAGTTGAAGAAAGGAGCTCAGGGGCACTGTAATTCACAAACCTGCAGAGTTATAAATGACAGCTATCGTCCAAAAATAGACTGAAGTAAGGCTGCCAAGAGGACTTGAAAGCGGGGCAGAATTGCAGGAAACCGATTTCAGGAGGTAGACTGGAATTGCATTGAAAGCATAGGAAAAGAGGCAGAACGTCCACAATGATGCACTTGGCCAAAAAGGGCGTATGCGTTTTTTCCTGAATATATTCAGGAAAAAACGCATACGCCCTTTTTGGCCAACCAAGCAAGCTTGCAAAGGAAATCTGCACTACAATGAAGTCTCACTTCCCCCCGGTCAAAAGGGCCATCTGAAAAAAGTGTAAAATCGAGAATTCAACAGGCCATTGAGAACTGGGAGCCTTGTTATGCTGATGGGCGGGATGTAAATTGCCAACAGACACTCCGGAGAAGTGTATGGTGTTTCCTGAAACATCTAAAAAACAAAGCAACAGAGCCTAGGGCACTTCCACTTATGGTCCTATAGCTTAGGGAAATTAAAATCAAAAAGACACAGCCACCCCAAAGTTTGGAACGGCTCTGTTTACAAGAACCTCGTTTACAGCACAAGTTCAACATCGCAGAAAGTGAAAAATGGATAAAGAAGTTGTGGTACTTACGTACAATGCAGTATCACTCAGCAATGAAATCTATGTCATCAGGCCCGTAGCAGCATAATGAGTAGATTCAGGTACGATGATTCTAACTGAAATAAGTCACACAGAAAAAGAAACATCATAAGATATCAGTAATACACGGAATGTAAACTTGGCTACACAGAAACTGAATTACAGAACAGAACAGGGTCTCAAATTTAGAAAAACAACTTATTCTTGCTTAAGGGGAAAGGTGAGTTGGGGTGCTGCATAAAACCAGAGATTGAAATGAGCACAGATAAAGTTCCTTATGCCAAATATGGAATAGACAAGAGCTACTCCTTGCTCAACGAAATGGATTCAACACCCCATATTAAACGCCTAAGAATGTACCTGACTAGTAAGTATCTTGAAATCTATGGATTGCTATGTCTCCAAAAGAGAATCAAGCGTGTGTACAGGGGCATAAACGCAGCAGTGATAGGATTGGAGAGGTTCGGTGAGCAAATGAAGACCCTTTGAAGTCATATTGCATGGTACCCATTCCACGGGTCTCAACTCTCCAGGTTTAAGGTATTCTTCCTTCAGCTAAAACATGCATGTGGAACCCAGAGTATGATCAACCATGTGAACGGGAGACGTGTTCAAATATGTCTCAGTTTTCCTCCCCCGGTACTCGGGTGCAACATTCCAGACGCTTTACTAACTCTCTCCCCACTTGGAGAGTCAGCGCCTTTAACCTCCTGTTTGGCCCAGTTTGCAATTTCTGCGGAAGATGAACAGGAATAGCGAGAACCAATGAGAGGCTAGCTGAAGGTGTCAAGACGGGCAAATTTAACTCTCATTTCCCACCAGGAAGAGGAAATAACCAAAGGCTCAGCGTGCCGTACCGGAACCAGATTAGGGCCTGAAGCCATCCTGCGGTGTTGCGGCCAGCTCAAAAGAAAGCGAGTTGAAGAGAGGAGCTCAGGGGCACTGTAATGCACAAACCTGCTGAGTTATAAATGACAGCTATCGTCCAAAAATAGACTGAAGTAAGGCTGCCAAGAGGACTTGAAAGCGGGGCAGAATTGCAGGAAACCGATTTCAGGAGGTAGACTGGAATTGCATTGAAAGCATAGGAAAAGAGGCAGAACGTCCACAATGATGCACTTGGCCAAAAAGGGCGTATGCGTTTTTTCCTGAATATATTCAGGAAAAAACGCATACGCCCTTTTTGGCCAACCAAGCAAGCTTGCAAAGGAAATCTGCACTACAATGAAGTCTCACTTCCCCCCGGTCAAAAGGGCCATCTCAAAAAAGTGTAAAATCCAGAAAGGCAGGACAGGCCATGGAGAACTGGGAGCCTTGTTATGCTGATGGGCGGGATGTAAATTGCCAACAGACACTCGGGAGAAGTGTATGGTGTTTCCTGAAACATCTAAAAAACAAAGCAACAGAGCCTAGGGCACTGCCACTTATGGTCCTATAGCTTAGGGAAATTAAAATCAAAAAGACGCAGCCACCCCAAAGTTTGGGACACCTCTGTTTACAAGAACCTCGTTTACAGTACAAGTTCAACATCGCAGAAAGTGAAAAATGGATAAAGAAGTTGTGGTATTTACTTACAAAGCAATATCACTCAGCAATGAAATCTATGTCATCAGGCCCTTAGCAGCACAATGAGTGGATTCAGGTATGATGATTCTAACTGAAATAAGTCACACAGAAAAAGAAACATCATAAGATATCAGTAATACACGGAATGGAAACTTGGCTACACAGGAACTGAATTACAGAACAGAACAGGGTCTCAAATTTAGAAAAACAACTTATGCTTGCTTAAGGGTAAAGGTGAGTTGGGGTGCTGCATAAAACCAGAGATTGAAATGAGCACAGATAAAGTTCCTTAAGCCAAATATGGAATAGACAAGAGCTACTCCTTGCTCAACGAAATGGACTCAACACCGCATATTAAACGCCTAAGAATGTACCTGACTTGTAAGTATCTTAAAACCTAAGAATTGCTATGTCTCCGAAAGAGAATCAAGCATGTGTACAGGGGCATAAACGCAGCAGTGATAGGATTGGAGAGGTTCGGTGAGCAAATGAAGACCCTTTGAAGTCATATTGCATGGTACACATTCCACGGGTTTCAAATACCCAGGTTTAAGGTATTCTTCCTTCAGCTAAAACATGCATGTGGAACCTAGAGTATGATCAACCATGTGATCGGGAGATGTGTTCAAATATGTCTCAGTTTTCCTCCCTTGGTACTCGGGTGCAACATTCCAGACGCTTTCCTAACACTCTCCCCACTTGGAGAGTCAGTCCCTTTAACCTCCTGTTTGGCCCAGTTTGCAATTTCTGCGGAAGATGAACAGGAATAGCGAGAACCAATGAGAGGCTAGCTGGAGATGTCTGGACGGGCAAATTTAACTCTCATTTCCCACCAAGAAGAGGAATTAACCAAAGGCTCAGCATGCCAGGCCGGAACCAGATTAGGGCCTGAAGCCATCCTGCGGTGTTGCGGCCAGGTCACAAGAAAGCGAGTTGAAGAAAGGAGCTCAGGGGCACTGTAATTCACAAACCTGCAGAGTTATAAATGACAGCTATCGTCCAAAAATAGACTGAAGTAAGGCTGCCAAGAGGACTTGAAAGCGGGGCAGAATTGCAGGAAACCGATTTCAGGAGGTAGACTGGAATTGCATTGAAAGCATAGGAAAAGAGGCAGAACGTCCACAATGATGCACTTGGCCAAAAAGGGCGTATGCGTTTTTTCCTGAATATATTCAGGAAAAAACGCATACGCCCTTTTTGGCCAACCAAGCAAGCTTGCAAAGGAAATCTGCACTACAATGAAGTCTCACTTCCCCCCGGTCAAAAGGGCCATCTGAAAAAAGTGTAAAATCCGGAAAGGCAGGACAGGCCATGGAGAACTGGGAGCCTTGTTATGCTGATGGGCGGGATGTAAATTGCCAACAGACACTCGGGAGAAGTGTATGGTGTTTCCTGAAACATCTAAAAAACAAAGCAACAGAGCCTAGGGCACTGCCGCTTATGGTCCTATAGCTTAGGGAAATTAAAATCAAAAAGACACAGCCACCCCAAAGTTTGGGAAGCCTCTGTTTACAAGAACCTCGTTTACAGTACAAGTTCAACATCGCAGAAAGTGAAAAATGGATAAAGAACTTGTGGTACTTACGTACAATGCAGTATCACTCAGCAATGAAATCTATGTCATCAGGCCCGTAGCAGAATAATGAGTAGATTCAGGTACGATGATTCTAACTGAAATAAGTCACACAGAAAAAGAAACATCATAAGATATCACTAATACACGGAATGTAAACTTGGCTACACAGGAACTGAATTCCAAAACAGAAAAGGTTCTCAAATTTAGAAAACCAACTTATGCTTGCTTAAGGGGAAAGGTGAGTTGGGTTGCTGCATAAAGCCAGAGATTGAAATGAGCACAGATAAAGTTCCTTAAGCCAAATATGGAATAGACAAGAGCTACTCCTTGCTCAACGAAATGGACTCAACACCGCATATTAAACGCCTAAGAATGTACCTGACTAGTAAGTATCTTAAAACCTATGGATTGCTATGTCTCTGAAAGAGAATCAAGCATGTGTACAGGGGCATAAACGCAGCAGTGATAGGATTGGAGAGGTTCGGTGAGCAAATGAAGACCCTTTGAAGTCATATTGCATGGTACCCATTCCACGGGTTTCAACTACCCAGGTTTTAGGTATTCTTCCTTCAGCTAAAACATGCATGTGGAACCCAGAGTATGATCAACCATGTGATCGGGAAACGTGTTGAAATATGTCTCAGTTTTCCTCCCCTGGTACTCGGGTGCAACATTCCAGACGCTTTACTAACACTCTCCCCACATGGAGAGTCAGCGCCTTTAACCTCCTGTTTGGCACAGTTTGCAATTTCTGCGGAAGATGAACAGGAATAGCGAGAACCAATGAGAGGCTAGCTGGAGGTGTCTGGACGGGCAAATTTAACTCTCATTTCGCAACAGGAAGAGGAAATAACCAAAGGCTCAGCGTTCCGTACCGGAACCAGATTAGGGCCTGAAGCCATCCTGCGGTGTTGCGGCCAGCTCAAAAGAAACCGAGTTGAAGAAAGGAGCTCAGGGGCACTGTAATTCACAAACCTGCAGTTATAAATGACAGGTATCGTCCAAAAATTTACTGAAGTAAGGCTGCCAAGAGGACTTGAAAGCGGGGCAGAATTGCAGGAAACCGATTTCAGGAGGTAGACTGGAATTGCATTGAAAGCATAGGAAAAGAGGCAGAACGTCCACAATGATGCACTTGGCCAAAAAGGGCGTATGCGTTTTTTCCTGAATATATTCAGGAAAAAACGCATACGCCCTTTTTGGCCAACCAAGCAAGCTTGCAAATGAAATCTGCACTACAATGAAGTCTCACTTCCCCCCGGTCAAAAGGGCCATCTGAAAAAAGTGTAAAATCCAGAAAGGCAGGACAGGCCATGGAGAACTGGGAGCCTTGTTATGCTGATGGGCGGGATGTAAATTGCCAACAGACACTCAGGAGAAGTGTATGGTGTTTCCTGAAATATCTAAAAAACAAAGCAACAGAGCCTAGGGCACTGCCACTTATGGTCCTATAGCTTAGGGAAATTAAAATCAAAAAGACACAGCCACCCCAAAGTTTGGGACGCCTCTGTTTACAAGAACCTCGTTTACAGTACAAGTTCAACATCGCAGAAAGTGAAAAATGGATAAAGAAG
The DNA here is from genome assembly GCF_949987515.2 of Delphinus delphis. Taxonomy (NCBI): domain Eukaryota; kingdom Metazoa; phylum Chordata; class Mammalia; order Artiodactyla; family Delphinidae; genus Delphinus; species Delphinus delphis. The sequence goes on along the minus strand of NW_027192678.1, from coordinate 1,515,214 downwards.
TTGTGGTATTTACTTACAAAGCAATATCACTCAGCAATGAAATCTATGTCATCAGGCCCTTAGCATCACAATGAGTGGATTCAGGTATGATGATTCTAACTGAAATAAGTCACACAGAAAAAGAAACATCATAAGATATCAGTAATACACGGAATGTAAACTTGGCTACACAGGAACTGAATTACAGAACAGAACAGGGTCTCAAATTTAGAAAACCAACTTATGCTTGCTTAAGGGTAAAGGTGAGTTGGGGTGCTGCATAAAACCAGAGATTGAAATGAGCACAGATAAAGTTCCTTAAGTCAAATATGGAATAGACAAGAGCTACTCCTTGCTCAACGAAATGGACTCAACACCGCATATTAAACGCCTAAGAATGTACCTGACTAGTAAGTATCGTAAAACCTATGGATTGCTATGTCTCCAAAAGAGAATCAAGCATGTGTACAGGGGCATAAACGCAGCAGTGATAGGATTGGAGAGGTTCGGTGAGCAAATGAAGACCCTTTGAAGTCATATTGCATGGTACCCATTACACGGGTCTCAACTCTCCAGGTTTAAGGTATTCTTCCTTCAGCTAAAACATGCATGTGGAACCCAAGTATGATCAACCATGTGAACGGGAGACGTGTTCAAATATGTCTCAGTTTTCCTCCCCTGGTACTCGGGTGCAACATTCCAGACGCTTTACTAACACTCTCCCCACTTGGAGAGTCAGCGCCTTTAACCTGCTGTTTGGCCCAGTTTGCAATTTCTGCGGAAGATGAACAGGAATAGCGAGAACCAATGAGAGACTAGCTGGAGGTGTCTGGACGGGCAAATTTAACTCTCATTTCCCACCAGGAAGAGGAAATAACCAAAGGCTCAGCGTGCCGTGCCGGAACCAGATTAGGGCCTGAAGCCATCCTGCGGTGTTGCGGCCAGGTCACAAGAAAGCGAGTTGAAGAAAGGAGCTCAGGGGCACTGTAATGCACAAACCTGCAGAGTTATAAATGACAGCTATCGTCCAAAAATAGACTGAAGTAAGGCTGCCAAGAGGACTTGAAAGCGGGGCAGAATTGCAGGAAACCGATTTCAGGAGGTAGACTGGAATTGCATTGAAAGCATAGGAAAAGAGGCAGAACGTCCACAATGATGCACTTGGCCAAAAAGGGCGTATGCGTTTTTTCCTGAATATATTCAGGAAAAAACGCATACGCCCTTTTTGGCCAACCAAGCAAGCTTGCAAAGGAAATCTGCACTACAATGAAGTCTCACTTCCCCCCGGTCAAAAGGGCCATCTCAAAAAAGTGTAAAATCCAGAAAGGCAGGACAGGCCATGGAGAACTGGGAGCCTTGTTATGCTGATGGGCGGGATGTAAATTGCCAACAGACACTTGGGAGAAGTGTATGGTGTTTCCTGAAACATCTAAAAAACAAAGCAACAGAGCCTAGGGCACTGCCACTTATGGTCCTATAGCTTAGGGAAATTAAAATCAAAAAGACGCAGCCACCCCAAAGTTTGGGACACCTCTGTTTACAAGAACCTCGTTTACAGTACAAGTTCAACATCGCAGAAAGTGAAAAATGGATAAAGAAGTTGTGGTATTTACTTACAAAGCAATATCACTCAGCAATGAAATCTATGTCATCAGGCCCTTAGCAGCACAATGAGTGGATTCAGGTATGATGATTCTAACTGAAATAAGTCACACAGAAAAAGAAACATCATAAGATATCAGTAATACACGGAATGGAAACTTGGCTACACAGGAACTGAATTACAGAACAGAACAGGGTCTCAAATTTAGAAAAACAACTTATGCTTGCTTAAGGGTAAAGGTGAGTTGGGGTGCTGCATAAAACCAGAGATTGAAATGAGCACAGATAAAGTTCCTTAAGCCAAATATGGAATAGACAAGAGCTACTCCTTGCTCAACGAAATGGACTCAACACCGCATATTAAACGCCTAAGAATGTACCTGACTTGTAAGTATCTTAAAACCTAAGAATTGCTATGTCTCCGAAAGAGAATCAAGCATGTGTACAGGGGCATAAACGCAGCAGTGATAGGATTGGAGAGGTTCGGTGAGCAAATGAAGACCCTTTGAAGTCATATTGCATGGTACACATTCCACGGGTTTCAAATACCCAGGTTTAAGGTATTCTTCCTTCAGCTAAAACATGCATGTGGAACCTAGAGTATGATCAACCATGTGATTGGGAGACGTGTTCAAATATGTCTCAGTTTTCCTCCCTTGGTACTCGGGTGCAACATTCCAGACGCTTTCCTAACACTCTCCCCAGTTGGAGAGTCAGTCCCTTTAACCTCCTGTTTGTCCCAGTTTGCAATTTCTGTGGAAGATGAACAGGAATAGCGAGAACCAATGAGAGGCTAGCTGGAGGTGTCTGGACGGGCAAATTTAACTCTCATTTCCCACCAAGAAGAGGAATTAACCAAAGGCTCAGCATGCCAGGCCGGAACCAGATTAGGGCCTGAAGCCATCCTGCGGTGTTGCGGCCAGGTCACAAGAAAGCGAGTTGAAGAAAGGAGCTCAGGGGCACTGTAATGCACAAACCTGCAGAGTTATAAATGACAGCTATCGTCCAAAAATAGACTGAAGTAAGGCTGCCAAGAGGACTTGAAAGCGGGGCAGAATTGCAGGAAACCGATTTCAGGAGGTAGACTGGAATTGCATTGAAAGCATAGGAAAAGAGGCAGAACGTCCACAATGATGCACTTGGCCAAAAAGGGCGTATGCGTTTTTTCCTGAATATATTCAGGAAAAAACGCATACGCCCTTTTTGGCCAACCAAGCAAGCTTGCAAAGGAAATCTGCACTACAATGAAGTCTCACTTCCCCCCGGTCAAAAGGGCCATCTGAAAAAAGTGTAAAATCCGGAAAGGCAGGACAGGCCATGGAGAACTGGGAGCCTTGTTATGCTGATGGGCGGGATGTAAAGTGCCAACAGACACTCGGGAGAAGTGTATGGTGTTTCCTGAAACATCTAAAAAACAAAGCAACAGAGCCTAGGGCACTGCCGCTTATGGTCCTATAGCTTAGGGAAATTAAAATCAAAAAGACACAGCCACCCCAAAGTTTGGGACGCCTCTGTTTACAAGAACCTCGTTTACAGTACAAGTTCAACATCGCAGAAAGTGAAAAATGGATAAAGAAGTTGTGGTATTCACTTACAAAGCAATATCACTCAGCAATGAAATCTATGTCATCAGGCCCTTAACATCACAATGAGTGGATTCAGGTATGATGATTCTAACTGAACTAAGTCACACAGAAAAAGAAACATCATAAGGTATCAGTAATACACGGAATGTAAACTTGGCTACACAGGAACTGAATTACAGAACAGAACAGGGTCTCAAATTTAGAAAACCAACTTATGCTTGCTTAAGGGTAAAGGTGAGTTGGGGTGCTGCATAAAACCAGAGATTGAAATGAGCACAGATAAAGTTCCTTAAGTTAAATATGGAATAGACAAGAGCTACTCCTTGCTCAATGAAATGGACTCAACACCGCATATTAAACGCCTAAGAATGTACCTGACTAGTAAGTATCGGAAAACCTATGGATTGCTATGTCTCCAAAAGAGAATCAAGCATGTGTACAGGGGCATAAACGCAGCAGTGATAGGATTGGAGAGGTTCGGTGAGCAAATGAAGACCCTTTGAAGTCATATTGCATGGTACCCATTACACAGGTCTCAACTCTCCAGGTTTAAGGTATTCTTCCTTCAGCTAAAACATGCATGTGGAACCCAAGTATGATCAACCATGTGAACGGGAGACGTGTTCAAATATGTCTCAGTTTTCCTCCCCTGGTACTCGGGTGCAACATTCCAGACGCTTTACTAACACTCTCCCCACTTGGAGAGTCAGCGCCTTTAACCTCCTGTTTGGCCCAGTTTGCAATTTCTGCGGAAGATGAACAGGAATAGCGAGAACCAATGAGAGGCTAGCTGGAGGTGTCTGGACGGGCAAATTTAACTCTCATTTCCCACCAGGAAGAGGAAATAACCAAAGGCTCAGCGTGCCGTGCCGGAACCAGATTAGGGCCTGAAGCCATCCTGCGGTGTTGCGGCCAGCTCAAAAGAAAGCGAGTTGAAGAAAGGAGCTCAGGGGCACTGTAATTCACAAACCTGCAGAGTTATAAATGACAGCTATCGTCCAAAAATAGACTGAAGTAAGGCTGCCAAGAGGACTTGAAAGCGGGGCAGAATTGCAGGAAACCGATTTCAGGAGGTAGACTGGAATTGCATTGAAAGCATAGGAAAAGAGGCAGAACGTCCACAATGATGCACTTGGCCAAAAAGGGCGTATGCGTTTTTTCCTGAATATATTCAGGAAAAAACGCATACGCCCTTTTTGGCCAACCAAGCAAGCTTGCAAAGGAAATCTGCACTACAATGAAGTCTCACTTCCCCCCGGTCAAAAGGGCCATCTGAAAAAAGTGTAAAATCCAGAAAGGCAGGACAGGCCATGGAGAACTGGGAGCCTTGTTATGCTGATGGGCGGGATGTAAATTGCCAACAGACACTCGGGAGAAGTGTATGGTGTTTCCTGAAACATCTAAAAAACAAAGCAACAGAGCCTAGGGCACTGCCACTTATGGTCCTATAGCTTAGGGAAATTAAAATCAAAAAGACACAGCCACCCCAAAGTTTGGGACGCCTCTGTTTACAAGAACCTCGTTTACAGTACAAGTTCAACATCGCAGAAAGTGAAAAATGGATAAAGAAGTTGTGGTATTTACTTACAAAGCAATATCACTCAGCAATGAAATCTGTGTCATCAGGCCCTTAGCAGCACAATGAGTGGATTCAGGTATGATGATTCTAACTGAAGTAAGTCACACAGAAAAAGAAACATCATAAGATATCAGTAATACACGGAATGTAAACTTGGCTACACAGGAACTGAATTACAGAACAGAACAGGGTCTCAAATTTAGAAAACCAACTTATGCTTGCTTAAGGGTAAAGGTGAGTTGGGGTGCTGCATAAAACCAGAGATTGAAATGAGCACAGATAAAGTTCCTTAAGCCAAATATGGAATAGACAAGAGCTACTCCTTGCTCAACGAAATGGACTCAACACCGCATATTAAACGCCTAAGAATGTACCTGACTAGTAAGTATCTTAAAACCTATGGATTGCTATGTCTCCGAAAGAGAATCAAGCATGTGTACAGGGGCATAAACGCAGCAGTGATAGGATTGGAGAGGTTCGGTGAGCAAATGAAGACCCTTTGAAGTCATATTGCATGGTACCCATTACACGGGTCTCAACTCTCCAGGTTTAAGGTATTCTTCCTTCAGCTAAAACATGCATGTGGAACCCAAGTATGATCAACCATGTGAACGGGAGACGTGTTCAAATATGTCTCAGTTTTCCTCCCCTGGTACTCGGGTGCAACATTCCAGACGCTTTACTAACACTCTCCCCACTTGGAGAGTCAGCGCCTTTAACCTCCTGTTTGGCCCAGTTTGCAATTTCTGCGGAAGAAGAACAGGAATAGCGAGAACCAATGAGAGACTAGCTGGAGGTGTCTGGACGGGCAAATTTAACTCTCATTTCCCACCAGGAAGAGGAAATAACCAAAGGCTCAGCGTGCCGGGCCGGAACCAGATTAGGGCCTGAAGCCATCCTGCGGTGTTGCGGCCAGGTCACAAGAAAGCGAGTTGAAGAAAGGAGCTCAGGGGCACTGTAATGCACAAACCTGCAGAGTTATAAATGACAGCTATCGTCCAAAAATAGACTGAAGTAAGGCTGCCAAGAGGACTTGAAAGTGGGGCAGAATTGCAGGAAACCGATTTCAGGAGGTAGACTGGAATTGCATTGAAAGCATAGGAAAAGAGGCAGAACGTCCACAATGATGCACTTGGCCAAAAAGGGCGTATGCGTTTTTTCCTGAATATATTCAGGAAAGAACGCATACGCCCTTTTTGGCCAACCAAGCAAGCTTGCAAAGGAAATCTGCACTACAATGAAGTCTCACTTCCCCCCGGTCAAAAGGGCCATCTGAAAAAAGTGTAAAATCCAGAAAGGCAGGACAGGCCATGGAGAACTGGGAGCCTTGTTATGCTGATGGGCGGGATGTAAATTGCCAACAACCACTCGGGAGAAGTGTATGGTGTTTCCTGAAACATCTAAAAAACAAAGCAACAGAGCCTAGGGCACTGCCGCTTATGGTCCTATAGCTTAGGGAAATTAAAATCAAAAGACACAGCCACCCCAATGTTTGGGACGTCTCTGTTTACAAGAACCTCGTTTACAGTACAAGTTCAACATCGCAGAAAGTGAAAAATGGATAAAGAAGTTGTGGTATTTACTTACAAAGCAATATCACTCAGCAATGAAATCTGTGTCATCAAGCCCTTAGCAGCACAATGAGTGGATTCAGGTATGATGATTCTAACTGAAGTAAGTCACACAGAAAAAGAAACATCATAAGATATCAGTAATACACGGAATGTAAACTTGGCTACACAGGAACTGAATTACAGAACAGAACAGGGTCTCAAATTTAGAAAACCAACTTATGCTTGCTTAAGGGTAAAGGTGAGTTGGGGTGCTGCATAAAACCAGAGATTGAAATGAGCACAGATAAAGTTCCTTAAGTCAAATATGGAATAGACAAGAGCTACTCCTTGCTCAACGAAATGGACTCAACACCGCATATTAAACGCCTAAGAATGTACCTGACTAGTAAGTATCTTAAAACCTATGGATTGCTATGTCTCCGAAAGAGAATCAAGCATGTGTACAGGGGCATAAACGCAGCAGTGATAGGATTGGAGAGGTTCGGTGAGCAAATGAAGACCCTTTGAATTCATATTGCATGGTACCCATTACACGGGTCTTAACTCTCCAGGTTTAAGGTATTCTTCCTTCAGCTAAAACATGCATGTGGAACCCAAGTATGATCAACCATGTGAACGGGAGACGTGTTCAAATATGTCTCAGTTTTCCTCCCCTGGTACTCGGGTGCAACATTCCAGACGCTTTACTAACACTCTCCCCACTTGGAGAGTCAGCGCCTTTAACCTCCTGTTTGGCCCAGTTTGCAATTTCTGCGGAAGAAAACAGGAATAGCGAGAACCAATGAGAGACTAGCTGGAGGTGTCTGGACGGGCAAATTTAACTCTCATTTCCCACCAGGAAGAGGAAATAACCAAAGGCTCAGCGTGCCGTGCCGGAACCAGATTAGGGCCTGAAGCCATCCTGCGGTGTTGCGGCCAGGTCACAAGAAAGCGAGTTGAAGAAAGGAGCTCAGGGGCACTGTAATGCACAAACCTGCAGAGTTATAAATGACAGCTATCGTCCAAAAATAGACTGAAGTAAGGCTGCCAAGAGGACTTGAAAGCGGGACAGAATTGCAGGAAACCGATTTCAGGAGGTAGACTGGAATTGCATTGAAAGCATAGGAAAAGAGGCAGAACGTCCGCAATGATGCACTTGGCCAAAAAGGGCGTATGCGTTTTTTCCTGAATATATTCAGGAAAAAACGCATACGCCCTTTTTGGCCAACCAAGCAAGCTTGCAAAGGAAATCTGCACTACAATGAAGTCTCACTTCCCCCCGGTCAAAAGGGCCATCTGAAAAAAGTGTAAAATCCAGAAAGGCAGGACAGGCCATGGAGAACTGGGAGCCTTGTTATGCTGATGGGCGGGATGTAAATTGCCAACAGACACTCGGGAGAAGTGTATGGTGTTTCCTGAAACATCTAAAAAACAAAGCAACAGAGCCTAGGGCACTGCCGCTTATGGTCCTATAGCTTAGGGAAATTAAAATCAAAAAGACACAGCCACCCCAAAGTTTGGGATGCCTCTGTTTACAAGAACCTCGTTTACAGTACAAGTTCAACATCGCAGAAAGTGAAAAATGGATAAAGAAGTTGTGGTATTTACTTACAAAGCAATATCACTCAGCAATGAAATCTATGTCATCAGGCCCTTAGCATCACAATGAGTGGATTCAGGTATGATGATTCTAACTGAAATAAGTCACACAGAAAAAGAAACATCATAAGATATCAGTAATACACGGAATGTAAACTTGGCTACACAGGAACTGAATTACAGAACAGAACAGGGTCTCAAATTTAGAAAACCAACTTATGCTTGCTTAAGGGTAAAGGTGAGTTGGGGTGCTGCATAAAACCAGAGATTGAAATGAGCACAGATAAAGTTCCTTAAGTCAAATATGGAATAGACAAGAGCTACTCCTTGCTCAACGAAATGGACTCAACACCGCATATTAAACGGCTAAGAATGTACCTGACTAGTAAGTATCGTAAAACCTATGGATTGCTATGTCTCCAAAAGAGAATCAAGCATGTGTACAGGGGCATAAACGCAGCAGTGATAGGATTGGAGAGGTTCGGTGAGCAAATGAAGACCCTTTGAAGTCATATTGCATGGTACCCATTACACGGGTCTCAACTCTCCAGGTTTAAGGTATTCTTCCTTCAGCTAAAACATGCATGTGGAACCTAGAGTATGATCAACCATGTGATCGGGAGACGTGTTCAAATATGTCTCAGTTTTCCTCCCCTGGTACTCGGGTGCAACATTCCAGACACTTTACTAACACTCTCCCCACTTGGAGAGTCAGTCCCTTTAACCTCCTGTTTGGCCCAATTTGCAATTTCTGCGGAAGATGAACAGGAATAGCGAGAACCAATGAGAGGCTAGCTGGAGGTGTCTGGACGGGCAAATTTAACTCTCATTTCCCACCAGGAAGAGGCATTAACCAAAGGCTCAGCATGCCGGGCCGGAACCAGATTAGGGCCTGAAGCCATCCTGCGGTGTTGCGGCCAGGTCACAAGAAAGCGAGTTGAAGAAAGGAGCTCAGCGGCACTGTAATTCACAAAACTGCAGAGTTATAAATGACAGCTATCGTCCAAAAATAGACTGAAGTAAGGCTGCCAAGAGGACTTGAAAGCAGGGCAGAATTGCAGGAAACCGATTTCAGGAGGTAGACTGGAATTGCATTGAAAGCATAGGAAAAGAGGCAGAACGTCCACAATGATGCACTTGGCCAAAAAGGGCGTATGCGTTTTTTCCTGAATATATTCAGGAAAAAACGCATACGCCCTTTTTGGCCAACCAAGCAAGCTTGCAAAGGAAATCTGCACTACAATGAAGTCTCACTTCCCCCCGGTCAAAAGGGCCATCTGAAAAAAGTGTAAAATCCAGAAAGGCAGGACAGGCCATGGAGAACTGGGAGCCTTGTTATGCTGATGGGCGGGATGTAAATTGCCAACAGACACTCGGGAGAAGTGTATGGTGTTTCCTGAAACATCTAAAAAACAAAGCAACAGAGCCTAGGGCACTGCCACTTATGGTCCTATAGCTTAGGGAAATTAAAATCAAAAAGACACAGCCACCCCAAAGTTTGGGACGCCTCTGTTTACAAGAACCTCGTTTACAGTACAAGTTCAACATCGCAGAAAGTGAAAAATGGATAAAGAAGTTGTGGTATTTACTTACAAAGCAATATCACTCAGCAATGAAATCTGTGTCATCAGGCCCTTAGCAGCACAATGAGTGGATTCAGGTATGATGATTCTAACTGAAGTAAGTCACACAGAAAAAGAAACATCATAAGATATCAGTAATACACGGAATGTAAACTTGGCTACACAGGAACTGAATTACAGAACAGAACAGGGTCTCAAATTTAGAAAACCAACTTATGCTTGCTTAAGGGTAAAGGTGAGTTGGGGTGCTGCATAAAACCAGAGATTGAAATGAGCACAGATAAAGTTCCTTAAGCCAAATATGGAATAGACAAGAGCTACTCCTTGCTCAACGAAATGGACTCAACACCGCATATTAAACGCCTAAGAATGTACCTGACTAGTAAGTATCTTAAAACCTATGGATTGCTATGTCTCCGAAAGAGAATCAAGCATGTGTACAGGGGCATAAACGCAGCAGTGATAGGATTGGAGAGGTTCGGTGAGCAAATGAAGACCCTTTGAAGTCATATTGCATGGTACCCATTACACGGGTCTCAACTCTCCAGGTTTAAGGTATTCTTCCTTCAGCTAAAACATGCATGTGGAACCCAAGTATGATCAACCATGTGAACGGGAGACGTGTTCAAATATGTCTCAGTTTTCCTCCCCTGGTACTCGGGTGCAACATTCCAGACGCTTTACTAACACTCTCCCCACTTGGAGAGTCAGCGCCTTTAACCTCCTGTTTGGCCCAGTTTGCAATTTCTGCGGAAGAAGAACAGGAATAGCGAGAACCAATGAGAGACTAGCTGGAGGTGTCTGGACGGGCAAATTTAACTCTCATTTCCCACCAGGAAGAGGAAATAACCAAAGGCTCAGCGTGCCGGGCCGGAACCAGATTAGGGCCTGAAGCCATCCTGCGGTGTTGCGGCCAGGTCACAAGAAAGCGAGTTGAAGAAAGGAGCTCAGGGGCACTGTAATGCACAAACCTGCAGAGTTATAAATGACAGCTATCGTCCAAAAATAGACTGAAGTAAGGCTGCCAAGAGGACTTGAAAGTGGGGCAGAATTGCAGGAAACCGATTTCAGGAGGTAGACTGGAATTGCATTGAAAGCATAGGAAAAGAGGCAGAACGTCCACAATGATGCACTTGGCCAAAAAGGGCGTATGCGTTTTTTCCTGAATATATTCAGGAAAGAACGCATACGCCCTTTTTGGCCAACCAAGCAAGCTTGCAAAGGAAATCTGCACTACAATGAAGTCTCACTTCCCCCCGGTCAAAAGGGCCATCTGAAAAAAGTGTAAAATCCAGAAAGGCAGGACAGGCCATGGAGAACTGGGAGCCTTGTTATGCTGATGGGCGGGATGTAAATTGCCAACAACCACTCGGGAGAAGTGTATGGTGTTTCCTGAAACATCTAAAAAACAAAGCAACAGAGCCTAGGGCACTGCCGCTTATGGTCCTATAGCTTAGGGAAATTAAAATCAAAAGACACAGCCACCCCAATGTTTGGGACGTCTCTGTTTACAAGAACCTCGTTTACAGTACAAGTTCAACATCGCAGAAAGTGAAAAATGGATAAAGAAGTTGTGGTATTTACTTACAAAGCAATATCACTCAGCAATGAAATCTGTGTCATCAAGCCCTTAGCAGCACAATGAGTGGATTCAGGTATGATGATTCTAACTGAAGTAAGTCACACAGAAAAAGAAACATCATAAGATATCAGTAATACACGGAATGTAAACTTGGCTACACAGGAACTGAATTACAGAACAGAACAGGGTCTCAAATTTAGAAAACCAACTTATGCTTGCTTAAGGGTAAAGGTGAGTTGGGGTGCTGCATAAAACCAGAGATTGAAATGAGCACAGATAAAGTTCCTTAAGTCAAATATGGAATAGACAAGAGCTACTCCTTGCTCAACGAAATGGACTCAACACCGCATATTAAACGCCTAAGAATGTACCTGACTAGTAAGTATCTTAAAACCTATGGATTGCTATGTCTCCGAAAGAGAATCAAGCATGTGTACAGGGGCATAAACGCAGCAGTGATAGGATTGGAGAGGTTCGGTGAGCAAATGAAGACCCTTTGAATTCATATTGCATGGTACCCATTACACGGGTCTTAACTCTCCAGGTTTAAGGTATTCTTCCTTCAGCTAAAACATGCATGTGGAACCCAAGTATGATCAACCATGTGAACGGGAGACGTGTTCAAATATGTCTCAGTTTTCCTCCCCTGGTACTCGGGTGCAACATTCCAGACGCTTTACTAACACTCTCCCCACTTGGAGAGTCAGCGCCTTTAACCTCCTGTTTGGCCCAGTTTGCAATTTCTGCGGAAGAAAACAGGAATAGCGAGAACCAATGAGAGACTAGCTGGAGGTGTCTGGACGGGCAAATTTAACTCTCATTTCCCACCAGGAAGAGGAAATAACCAAAGGCTCAGCGTGCCGTGCCGGAACCAGATTAGGGCCTGAAGCCATCCTGCGGTGTTGCGGCCAGGTCACAAGAAAGCGAGTTGAAGAAAGGAGCTCAGGGGCACTGTAATGCACAAACCTGCAGAGTTATAAATGACAGCTATCGTCCAAAAATAGACTGAAGTAAGGCTGCCAAGAGGACTTGAAAGCGGGGCAGAATTGCAGGAAACCGATTTCAGGAGGTAGACTGGAATTGCATTGAAAGCATAGGAAAAGAGGCAGAACGTCCGCAATGATGCACTTGGCCAAAAAGGGCGTATGCGTTTTTTCCTGAATATATTCAGGAAAAAACGCATACGCCCTTTTTGGCCAACCAAGCAAGCTTGCAAAGGAAATCTGCACTACAATGAAGTCTCACTTCCCCCCGGTCAAAAGGGCCATCTGAAAAAAGTGTAAAATCCAGAAAGGCAGGACAGGCCATGGAGAACTGGGAGCCTTGTTATGCTGATGGGCGGGATGTAAATTGCCAACAGACACTCGGGAGAAGTGTATGGTGTTTCCTGAAACATCTAAAAAACAAAGCAACAGAGCCTAGGGCACTGCCGCTTATGGTCCTATAGCTTAGGGAAATTAAAATCAAAAAGACACAGCCACCCCAAAGTTTGGGATGCCTCTGTTTACAAGAACCTCGTTTACAGTACAAGTTCAACATCGCAGAAAGTGAAAAATGGATAAAGAAGTTGTGGTATTTACTTACAAAGCAATATCACTCAGCAATGAAATCTATGTCATCAGGCCCTTAGCATCACAATGAGTGGATTCAGGTATGATGATTCTAACTGAAATAAGTCACACAGAAAAAGAAACATCATAAGATATCAGTAATACACGGAATGTAAACTTGGCTACACAGGAACTGAATTACAGAACAGAACAGGGTCTCAAATTTAGAAAACCAACTTATGCTTGCTTAAGGGTAAAGGTGAGTTGGGGTGCTGCATAAAACCAGAGATTGAAATGAGCACAGATAAAGTTCCTTAAGTCAAATATGGAATAGACAAGAGCTACTCCTTGCTCAACGAAATGGACTCAACACCGCATATTAAACGGCTAAGAATGTACCTGACTAGTAAGTATCGTAAAACCTATGGATTGCTATGTCTCCAAAAGAGAATCAAGCATGTGTACAGGGGCATAAACGCAGCAGTGATAGGATTGGAGAGGTTCGGTGAGCAAATGAAGACCCTTTGAAGTCATATTGCATGGTACCCATTACACGGGTCTCAACTCTCCAGGTTTAAGGTATTCTTCCTTCAGCTAAAACATGCATGTGGAACCTAGAGTATGATCAACCATGTGATCGGGAGACGTGTTCAAATATGTCTCAGTTTTCCTCCCCTGGTACTCGGGTGCAACATTCCAGACACTTTACTAACACTCTCCCCACTTGGAGAGTCAGTCCCTTTAACCTCCTGTTTGGCCCAGTTTGCAATTTCTGCGGAAGATGAACAGGAATAGCGAGAACCAATGAGAGGCTAGCTGGAGGTGTCTGGACGGGCAAATTTAACTCTCATTTCCCACCAGGAAGAGGAATTAACCAAAGGCTCAGCATGCCGGGCCGGAACCAGATTAGGGCCTGAAGCCATCCTGCGGTGTTGCGGCCAGGTCACAAGAAAGCGAGTTGAAGAAAGGAGCTCAGCGGCACTGTAATTCACAAAACTGCAGAGTTATAAATGACAGCTATCGTCCAAAAATAGACTGAAGTAAGGCTGCCAAGAGGACTTGAAAGCAGGGCAGAATTGCAGGAAACCGATTTCAGGAGGTAGACTGGAATTGCATTGAAAGCATAGGAAAAGAGGCAGAACGTCCACAATGATGCACTTGGCCAAAAAGGGCGTATGCGTTTTTTCCTGAATATATTCAGGAAAAAACGCATACGCCCTTTTTGGCCAACCAAGCAAGCTTGCAAAGGAAATCTGCACTACAATGAAGTCTCACTTCCCCCCGGTCAAAAGGGCCATCTGAAAAAAGTGTAAAATCCAGAAAGGCAACAGGCAATTGAGAACTGGGAGCCTTGTTATGCTGATGGGCGGGATGTAAATTGCCAACAGACACTTGGGAGAAGTGTATGGTGTTTCCTGAAACATCTAAAAAACAAAGCAACAGAACCTAAGGCACTTCCACTTATGGTCCTATAGCTTAGGGAAATTAAAATCAAAAAGACACAGCCACCCCAAAGTTTGGAACGGCTCTGTTTACAAGAACCTCGTTTACAGTACAAGTTCAACATCGCAGAAAGTGAAAAATGGATAAAGAAGTTGTGGTATTCACTTACAAAGCAATATCACTCAGCAATGAAATCTATGTCATCAGGCCCTTAGCAGCACAATGAGTGGATTCAGGTACGATGATTCTAACTGAAGTAAGTCACACAGAAAAAGAAACATCATAAGATATCAGTAATACACGGAATGGAAACTTGGCTACACAGGAACTGAATTACAGAACAGAACAGGGTCTCAAATTTAGAAAACCAACTTATGCTTGCTTAAGGGTAAAGGTGAGTTGGGGTGCTGCATAAAACCAGAGATTGAAATGAGCACAGATAAAGTTCCTTAAGTCAAATATGGAATAGACAAGAGCTACTCCTTGCTCAACGAAATGGACTCAACACCGCATATTAAACGGCTAAGAATGTACCTGACTAGTAAGTATCGTAAAACCTATGGATTGCTATGTCTCCAAAAGAGAATCAAGCATGTGTACAGGGGCATAAACGCAGCAGTGATAGGATTGGAGAGGTTCGGTGAGCAAATGAAGACCCTTTGAAGTCATATTGCATGGTACCCATTACACGGGTCTCAACTCTCCAGGTTTAAGGTATTCTTCCTTCAGCTAAAACATGCATGTGGAACCTAGAGTATGATCAACCATGTGATCGGGAGACGTGTTCAAATATGTCTCAGTTTTCCTCCCCTGGTACTCGGGTGCAACATTCCAGACACTTTACTAACACTCTCCCCACTTGGAGAGTCAGTCCCTTTAACCTCCTGTTTGGCCCAGTTTGCAATTTCAGCGGAAGATGAACAGGAATAGCGAGAACCAATGAGAGGCTAGCTGGAGGTGTCTGGACGGGCAAATTTAACTCTCATTTCCCACCAGGAAGAGGAATTAACCAAAGGCTCAGCATGCCGGGCCGGAACCAGATTAGGGCCTGAAGCCATCCTGCGGTGTTGCGGCCAGGTCACAAGAAAGCGAGTTGAAGAAAGGAGCTCAGCGGCACTGTAATTCACAAAACTGCAGAGTTATAAATGACAGCTATCGTCCAAAAATAGACTGAAGTAAGGCTGCCAAGAGGACTTGAAAGTGGGGCAGAATTGCAGGAAACCGATTTCAGGAGGTAGACTGGAATTGCATTGAAAGCATAGGAAAAGAGGCAGAACGTCCACAATGATGCACTTGGCCAAAAAGGGCGTATGCGTTTTTTCCTGAATATATTCAGGAAAAAACGCATACGCCCTTTTTGGCCAACCAAGCAAGCTTGCAAAGGAAATCTGCACTACAATGAAGTCTCACTTCCCCCCGGTCAAAAGGGCCATCTGAAAAAAGTGTAAAATCCAGAAAGGCAACAGGCAATTGAGAACTGGGAGCCTTGTTATGCTGATGGGCGGGATGTAAATTGCCAACAGACACTTGGGAGAAGTGTATGGTGTTTCCTGAAACATCTAAAAAACAAAGCAACAGAACCTAGGGCACTTCCACTTATGGTCCTATAGCTTAGGGAAATTAAAATCAAAAAGACACAGCCACCCCAAAGTTTGGAACGGCTCTGTTTACAAGAACCTCGTTTACAGTACAAGTTCAACATCGCAGAAAGTGAAAAATGGATAAAGAAGTTGTGGTATTCACTTACAAAGCAATATCACTCAGCAATGAAATCTATGTCATCAGGCCCGTAGCAGCACAATGAGTGGATTCAGGTACGATGATTCTAACTGAAGTAAGTCACACAGAAAAAGAAACATCATAAGATATCAGTAATACACGGAATGGAAACTTGGCTACACAGGAAGTGAATTACAGAACAGAACAGGGTCTCAAATTTAGAAAAACAACTTATGCTTGCTTAAGGGTAAAGGTGAGTTGGGGTGCTGCATAAAACCAGAGATTGAAATGAGCACAGATAAAGTTCCTTAAGTCAAATATGGAATAGACAAGAGCTACTCCTTGCTCAACGAAATGGACTCAACACCGCATATTAAACGCCTAAGAATGTACCTGACTAGTAAGTATCGTAAAACCTATGGATTGCTATGTCTCCAAAAGAGAATCAAGCATGTGTACAGGGGCATAAACGCAGCAGTGATAGGATTGGAGAGGTTCGGTGAGCAAATGAAGACCCTTTGAAGTCATATTGCATGGTACCCATTACACGGGTCTCAACTCTCCAGGTTTAAGGTATTCTTCCTTCAGCTAAAACATGCATGTGGAACCTAGAGTATGATCAACCATGTGATCGGGAGACGTGTTCAAATATGTCTCAGTTTTCCTCCCCTGGTACTCGGGTGCAACATTCCAGACGCTTTACTAACACTCTCCCCACTTGGAGAGTCAGCGCCTTTAACCTCCTGTTTGGCCCAGTTTGCAATTTCTGCGGAAGAAGAACAGGAATAGCGAGAACCAATGAGAGACTAGCTGGAGGTGTCTGGACGGGCAAATTTAACTCTCATTTCCCACCAGGAAGAGGAAATAACCAAAGGCTCAGCGTGCCGGGCCGGAACCAGATTAGGGCCTGAAGCCATCCTGCGGTGTTGCGGCCAGGTCACAAGAAAGCGAGTTGAAGAAAGGAGCTCAGGGGCACTGTAATGCACAAACCTGCAGAGTTATAAATGACAGCTATCGTCCAAAAATAGACTGAAGTAAGGCTGCCAAGAGGACTTGAAAGTGGGGCAGAATTGCAGGAAACCGATTTCAGGAGGTAGACTGGAATTGCATTGAAAGCATAGGAAAAGAGGCAGAACGTCCACAATGATGCACTTGGCCAAAAAGGGCGTATGCGTTTTTTCCTGAATATATTCAGGAAAGAACGCATACGCCCTTTTTGGCCAACCAAGCAAGCTTGCAAAGGAAATCTGCACTACAATGAAGTCTCACTTCCCCCCGGTCAAAAGGGCCATCTGAAAAAAGTGTAAAATCCAGAAAGGCAGGACAGGCCATGGAGAACTGGGAGCCTTGTTATGCTGATGGGCGGGATGTAAATTGCCAACAACCACTCGGGAGAAGTGTATGGTGTTTCCTGAAACATCTAAAAAACAAAGCAACAGAGCCTAGGGCACTGCCGCTTATGGTCCTATAGCTTAGGGAAATTAAAATCAAAAGACACAGCCACCCCAATGTTTGGGACGTCTCTGTTTACAAGAACCTCATTTACAGTACAAGTTCAACATCGCAGAAAGTGAAAAATGGATAAAGAAGTTGTGGTATTTACTTACAAAGCAATATCACTCAGCAATGAAATCTGTGTCATCAAGCCCTTAGCAGCACAATGAGTGGATTCAGGTATGATGATTCTAACTGAAGTAAGTCACACAGAAAAAGAAACATCATAAGATATCAGTAATACACGGAATGTAAACTTGGCTACACAGGAACTGAATTACAGAACAGAACAGGGTCTCAAATTTAGAAAACCAACTTATGCTTGCTTAAGGGTAAAGGTGAGTTGGGGTGCTGCATAAAACCAGAGATTGAAATGAGCACAGATAAAGTTCCTTAAGTCAAATATGGAATAGACAAGAGCTACTCCTTGCTCAACGAAATGGACTCAACACCGCATATTAAACGCCTAAGAATGTACCTGACTAGTAAGTATCTTAAAACCTATGGATTGCTATGTCTCCGAAAGAGAATCAAGCATGTGTACAGGGGCATAAACGCAGCAGTGATAGGATTGGAGAGGTTCGGTGAGCAAATGAAGACCCTTTGAAGTCATATTGCATGGTACCCATTACACGGGTCTTAACTCTCCAGGTTTAAGGTATTCTTCCTTCAGCTAAAACATGCATGTGGAACCCAAGTATGATCAACCATGTGAACGGGAGACGTGTTCAAATATGTCTCAGTTTTCCTCCCCTGGTACTCGGGTGCAACATTCCAGACGCTTTACTAACACTCTCCCCACTTGGAGAGTCAGCGCCTTTAACCTCCTGTTTGGCCCAGTTTGCAATTTCTGCGGAAGAAAACAGGAATAGCGAGAACCAATGAGAGACTAGCTGGAGGTGTCTGGACGGGCAAATTTAACTCTCATTTCCCACCAGGAAGAGGAAATAACCAAAGGCTCAGCGTGCCGTGCCGGAACCAGATTAGGGCCTGAAGCCATCCTGCGGTGTTGCGGCCAGGTCACAAGAAAGCGAGTTGAAGAAAGGAGCTCAGGGGCACTGTAATGCACAAACCTGCAGAGTTATAAATGACAGCTATCGTCCAAAAATAGACTGAAGTAAGGCTGCCAAGAGGACTTGAAAGCGGGGCAGAATTGCAGGAAACCGATTTCAGGAGGTAGACTGGAATTGCATTGAAAGCATAGGAAAAGAGGCAGAACGTCCGCAATGATGCACTTGGCCAAAAAGGGCGTATGCGTTTTTTCCTGAATATATTCAGGAAAAAACGCATACGCCCTTTTTGGCCAACCAAGCAAGCTTGCAAAGGAAATCTGCACTACAATGAAGTCTCACTTCCCCCCGGTCAAAAGGGCCATCTGAAAAAAGTGTAAAATCCAGAAAGGCAGGACAGGCCATGGAGAACTGGGAGCCTTGTTATGCTGATGGGCGGCATGTAAATTGCCAACAGACACTCGGGAGAAGTGTATGGTGTTTCCTGAAACATCTAAAAAACAAAGCAACAGAGCCTAGGGCACTGCCGCTTATGGTCCTATAGCTTAGGGAAATTAAAATCAAAAAGACACAGCCACCCCAAAGTTTGGGATGCCTCTGTTTACAAGAACCTCGTTTACAGTACAAGTTCAACATCGCAGAAAGTGAAAAATGGATAAAGAAGTTGTGGTATTTACTTACAAAGCAATATCACTCAGCAATGAAATCTATGTCATCAGGCCCTTAGCATCACAATGAGTGGATTCAGGTATGATGATTCTAACTGAAATAAGTCACACAGAAAAAGAAACATCATAAGATATCAGTAATACACGGAATGGAAACTTGGCTACACAGGAACTGAATTACAGAACAGAACAGGGTCTCAAATTTAGAAAACCAACTTATGCTTGCTTAAGGGTAAAGGTGAGTTGGGGTGCTGCATAAAACCAGAGATTGAAATGAGCACAGATAAAGTTCCTTAAGTCAAATATGGAATAGACAAGAGCTACTCCTTGCTCAACGAAATGGACTCAACACCGCATATTAAACGGCTAAGAATGTACCTGACTAGTAAGTATCGTAAAACCTATGGATTGCTATGTCTCCAAAAGAGAATCAAGCATGTGTACAGGGGCATAAACGCAGCAGTGATAGGATTGGAGAGGTTCGGTGAGCAAATGAAGACCCTTTGAAGTCATATTGCATGGTACCCATTACACGGGTCTCAACTCTCCAGGTTTAAGGTATTCTTCCTTCAGCTAAAACATGCATGTGGAACCTAGAGTATGATCAACCATGTGATCGGGAGACGTGTTCAAATATGTCTCAGTTTTCCTCCCCTGGTACTCGGGTGCAACATTCCAGACACTTTACTAACACTCTCCCCACTTGGAGAGTCAGTCCCTTTAACCTCCTGTTTGGCCCAGTTTGCAATTTCTGCGGAAGATGAACAGGAATAGCGAGAACCAATGAGAGGCTAGCTGGAGGTGTCTGGACGGGCAAATTTAACTCTCATTTCCCACCAGGAAGAGGAATTAACCAAAGGCTCAGCATGCCGGGCCGGAACCAGATTAGGGCCTGAAGCCATCCTGCGGTGTTGCGGCCAGGTCACAAGAAAGCGAGTTGAAGAAAGGAGCTCAGCGGCACTGTAATTCACAAAACTGCAGAGTTATAAATGACAGCTATCGTCCAAAAATAGACTGAAGTAAGGCTGCCAAGAGGACTTGAAAGCGGGGCAGAATTGCAGGAAACCGATTTCAGGAGGTAGACTGGAATTGCATTGAAAGCATAGGAAAAGAGGCAGAACGTCCACAATGATGCACTTGGCCAAAAAGGGCGTATGCGTTTTTTCCTGAATATATTCAGGAAAAAACGCATACGCCCTTTTTGGCCAACCAAGCAAGCTTGCAAAGGAAATCTGCACTACAATGAAGTCTCACTTCCCCCCGGTCAAAAGGGCCATCTGAAAAAAGTGTAAAATCCAGAAAGGCAACAGGCAATTGAGAACTGGGAGCCTTGTTATGCTGATGGGCGGGATGTAAATTGCCAACAGACACTTGGGAGAAGTGTATGGTGTTTCCTGAAACATCTAAAAAACAAAGCAACAGAACCTAGGGCACTTCCACTTATGGTCCTATAGCTTAGGGAAATTAAAATCAAAAAGACACAGCCACCCCAAAGTTTGGAACGGCTCTGTTTACAAGAACCTCGTTTACAGTACAAGTTCAACATCGCAGAAAGTGAAAAATGGATAAAGAAGTTGTGGTATTCACTTACAAAGCAATATCACTCAGCAATGAAATCTATGTCATCAGGCCCTTAGCAGCACAATGAGTGGATTCAGGTACGATGATTCTAACTGAAGTAAGTCACACAGAAAAAGAAACATCATAAGATATCAGTAATACACGGAATGGAAACTTGGCTACACAGGAACTGAATTACAGAACAGAACAGGGTCTCAAATTTAGAAAACCAACTTATGCTTGCTTAAGGGTAAAGGTGAGTTGGGGTGCTGCATAAAACCAGAGATTGAAATGAGCACAGATAAAGTTCCTTAAGTCAAATATGGAATAGACAAGAGCTACTCCTTGCTCAACGAAATGGACTCAACACCGCATATTAAACGGCTAAGAATGTACCTGACTAGTAAGTATCGTAAAACCTATGGATTGCTATGTCTCCAAAAGAGAATCAAGCATGTGTACAGGGGCATAAACGCAGCAGTGATAGGATTGGAGAGGTTCGGTGAGCAAATGAAGACCCTTTGAAGTCATATTGCATGGTACCCATTACACGGGTCTCAACTCTCCAGGTTTAAGGTATTCTTCCTTCAGCTAAAACATGCATGTGGAACCTAGAGTATGATCAACCATGTGATCGGGAGACGTGTTCAAATATGTCTCAGTTTTCCTCCCCTGGTACTCGGGTGCAACATTCCAGACACTTTACTAACACTCTTCCCACTTGGAGAGTCAGTCCCTTTAACCTCCTGTTTGGCCCAGTTTGCAATTTCTGCGGAAGATGAACAGGAATAGCGAGAACCAATGAGAGGCTAGCTGGAGGTGTCTGGACGGGCAAATTTAACTCTCATTTCCCACCAGGAAGAGGAATTAACCAAAGGCTCAGCATGCCGGGCCGGAACCAGATTAGGGCCTGAAGCCATCCTGCGGTGTTGCGGCCAGGTCACAAGAAAGCGAGTTGAAGAAAGGAGCTCAGCGGCACTGTAATTCACAAAACTGCAGAGTTATAAATGACAGCTATCGTCCAAAAATAGACTGAAGTAAGGCTGCCAAGAGGACTTGAAAGCGGGGCAGAATTGCAGGAAACCGATTTCAGGAGGTAGACTGGAATTGCATTGAAAGCATAGGAAAAGAGGCAGAACGTCCACAATGATGCACTTGGCCAAAAAGGGCGTATGCGTTTTTTCCTGAATATATTCAGGAAAAAACGCATACGCCCTTTTTGGCCAACCAAGCAAGCTTGCAAAGGAAATCTGCACTACAATGAAGTCTCACTTCCCCCCGGTCAAAAGGGCCATCTGAAAAAAGTGTAAAATCCAGAAAGGCAACAGGCAATTGAGAACTGGGAGCCTTGTTATGCTGATGGGCGGGATGTAAATTGCCAACAGACACTTGGGAGAAGTGTATGGTGTTTCCTGAAACATCTAAAAAACAAAGCAACAGAACCTAGGGCACTTCCACTTATGGTCCTATAGCTTAGGGAAATTAAAATCAAAAAGACACAGCCACCCCAAAGTTTGGAACGGCTCTGTTTACAAGAACCTCGTTTACAGTACAAGTTCAACATCGCAGAAAGTGAAAAATGGATAAAGAAGTTGTGGTATTCACTTACAAAGCAATATCACTCAGCAATGAAATCTATGTCATCAGGCCCTTAGCAGCACAATGAGTGGATTCAGGTACGATGATTCTAACTGAAGTAAGTCACACAGAAAAAGAAACATCATAAGATATCAGTAATACACGGAATGGAAACTTGGCTACACAGGAACTGAATTACAGAACAGAACAGGGTCTCAAATTTAGAAAAACAACTTATGCTTGCTTAAGGGTAAAGGTGAGTTGGGGTGCTGCATAAAACCAGAGATTGAAATGAGCACAGATAAAGTTCCTTAAGTCAAATATGGAATAGACAAGAGCTACTCCTTGCTCAACGAAATGGACTCAACACCGCATATTAAACGCCTAAGAATGTACCTGACTAGTAAGTATCGTAAAACCTATGGATTGCTATGTCTCCAAAAGAGAATCAAGCATGTGTACAGGGGCATAAACGCAGCAGTGATAGGATTGGAGAGGTTCGGTGAGCAAATGAAGACCCTTTGAAGTCATATTGCATGGTACCCATTACACGGGTCTCAACTCTCCAGGTTTAAGGTATTCTTCCTTCAGCTAAAACATGCATGTGGAACCTAGAGTATGATCAACCATGTGATCAGGAGACGTGTTCAAATATGTCTCAGTTTTCCTCCCCTGGTACTCGGGTGCAACATTCCAGACACTTTACTAACACTCTCCCCACTTGGAGAGTCAGTCCCTTTAACCTCCTGTTTGGCCCAGTTTGCAATTTCAGCGGAAGATGAACAGGAATAGCGAGAACCAATGAGAGGCTAGCTGGAGGTGTCTGGACGGGCAAATTTAACTCTCATTTCCCACCAGGAAGAGGAATTAACCAAAGGCTCAGCATGCCGGGCCGGAACCAGATTAGGGCCTGAAGCCATCCTGCGGTGTTGCGGCCAGGTCACAAGAAAGCGAGTTGAAGAAAGGAGCTCAGCGGCACTGTAATTCACAAAACTGCAGAGTTATAAATGACAGCTATCGTCCAAAAATAGACTGAAGTAAGGCTGCCAAGAGGACTTGAAAGCGGGGCAGAATTGCAGGAAACCGATTTCAGGAGGTAGACTGGAATTGCATTGAAAGCATAGGAAAAGAGGCAGAACGTCCACAATGATGCACTTGGCCAAAAAGGGCGTATGCGTTTTTTCCTGAATATATTCAGGAAAAAACGCATACGCCCTTTTTGGCCAACCAAGCAAGCTTGCAAAGGAAATCTGCACTACAATGAAGTCTCACTTCCCCCCGGTCAAAAGGGCCATCTGAAAAAAGTGTAAAATCCAGAAAGGCAACAGGCAATTGAGAACTGGGAGCCTTGTTATGCTGATGGGCGGGATGTAAATTGCCAACAGACACTTGGGAGAAGTGTATGGTGTTTCCTGAAACATCTAAAAAACAAAGCAACAGAACCTAGGGCACTTCCACTTATGGTCCTATAGCTTAGGGAAATTAAAATCAAAAAGACACAGCCACCCCAAAGTTTGGAACGGCTCTGTTTACAAGAACCTCGTTTACAGTACAAGTTCAACATCGCAGAAAGTGAAAAATGGATAAAGAAGTTGTGGTATTCACTTACAAAGCAATATCACTCAGCAATGAAATCTATGTCATCAGGCCCTTAGCAGCACAATGAGTGGATTCAGGTACGATGATTCTAACTGAAGTAAGTCACACAGAAAAAGAAACATCATAAGATATCAGTAATACACGGAATGGAAACTTGGCTACACAGGAACTGAATTACAGAACAGAACAGGGTCTCAAATTTAGAAAAACAACTTATGCTTGCTTAAGGGTAAAGGTGAGTTGGGGTGCTGCATAAAACCAGAGATTGAAATGAGCACAGATAAAGTTCCTTAAGCCAAATATGGAATAGACAAGAGCTACTCCTTGCTCAACGAAATGGACTCAACACCGCATATTAAACGCCTAAGAATGTACCTGACTTGTAAGTATCTTAAAACCTATGGATTGCTATGTCTCCAAAAGAGAATCAAGCATGTGTACAGGAGCATAAACGGAGCAGTGATAGGATTGGAGAGGGTCGGTGAGCAAATGAAGACCCTTTGAAGTCATATTGCATGGTACCCATTCCACGGGTTTCAACTACCCAGGTTTAAGGTATTCTTCCTTCAGCTAAAACATGCATATGGAACCTAGAGTATGATCAACCATGTGATCGGGAGACGTGTTCAAATATGTCTCAGTTTTCCTCCCCTGGTACTCGGGTGCAACATTCCAGACGCTTTACTAACACTCTCCCCACTTGGAGAGTCAGTCCCTTTAACCTCCTGTTTGGCCCAGTTTGCAATTTCAGCGGAAGATGAACAGGAATAGCGAGAACCAATGAGAGGCTAGCTGGAGGTGTCTGGACGGGCAAATTTAACTCTCATTTCCCACCAGGAAGAGGAATTAACCAAAGGCTCAGCATGCCGGGCCGGAACCAGATTAGGGCCTGAAGCCATCCTGCGGTGTTGCGGCCAGGTCACAAGAAAGCGAGTTGAAGAAAGGAGCTCAGCGGCACTGTAATTCACAAAACTGCAGAGTTATAAATGACAGCTATCGTCCAAAAATAGACTGAAGTAAGGCTGCCAAGAGGACTTGAAAGCGGGGCAGAATTGCAGGAAACCGATTTCAGGAGGTAGACTGGAATTGCATTGAAAGCATAGGAAAAGAGGCAGAACGTCCACAATGATGCACTTGGCCAAAAAGGGCGTATGCGTTTTTTCCTGAATATATTCAGGAAAAAACGCATACGCCCTTTTTGGCCAACCAAGCAAGCTTGCAAAGGAAATCTGCACTACAATGAAGTCTCACTTCCCCCCGGTCAAAAGGGCCATCTGAAAAAAGTGTAAAATCCAGAAAGGCAACAGGCAATTGAGAACTGGGAGCCTTGTTATGCTGATGGGCGGGATGTAAATTGCCAACAGACACTTGGGAGAAGTGTATGGTGTTTCCTGAAACATCTAAAAAACAAAGCAACAGAACCTAGGGCACTTCCACTTATGGTCCTATAGCTTAGGGAAATTAAAATCAAAAAGACACAGCCACCCCAAAGTTTGGAACGGCTCTGTTTACAAGAACCTCGTTTACAGTACAAGTTCAACATCGCAGAAAGTGAAAAATGGATAAAGAAGTTGTGGTATTCACTTACAAAGCAATATCACTCAGCAATGAAATCTATGTCATCAGGCCCTTAGCAGCACAATGAGTGGATTCAGGTACGATGATTCTAACTGAAGTAAGTCACACAGAAAAAGAAACATCATAAGATATCAGTAATACACGGAATGGAAACTTGGCTACACAGGAACTGAATTACAGAACAGAACAGGGTCTCAAATTTAGAAAAACAACTTATGCTTGCTTAAGGGTAAAGGTGAGTTGGGGTGCTGCATAAAACCAGAGATTGAAATGAGCACAGATAAAGTTCCTTAAGCCAAATATGGAATAGACAAGAGCTACTCCTTGCTCAACGAAATGGACTCAACACCGCATATTAAACGCCTAAGAATGTACCTGACTTGTAAGTATCTTAAAACCTATGGATTGCTATGTCTCCAAAAGAGAATCAAGCATGTGTACAGGAGCATAAACGGAGCAGTGATAGGATTGGAGAGGGTCGGTGAGCAAATGAAGACCCTTTGAAGTCATATTGCATGGTACCCATTCCACGGGTTTCAACTACCCAGGTTTAAGGTATTCTTCCTTCAGCTAAAACATGCATATGGAACCTAGAGTATGATCAACCATGTGATCGGGAGACGTGTTCAAATATGTCTCAGTTTTCCTCCCCTGGTACTCGGGTGCAACATTCCAGACGCTTTACTAACACTCTCCCCACTTGGAGAGTCAGTCCCTTTAACCTCCTGTTTGGCCCAGTTTGCAATTTCAGCGGAAGATGAACAGGAATAGCGAGAACCAATGAGAGGCTAGCTGGAGGTGTCTGGACGGGCAAATTTAACTCTCATTTCCCACCAGGAAGAGGAATTAACCAAAGGCTCAGCATGCCGGGCCGGAACCAGATTAGGGCCTGAAGCCATCCTGCGGTGTTGCGGCCAGGTCACAAGAAAGCGAGTTGAAGAAAGGAGCTCAGCGGCACTGTAATTCACAAAACTGCAGAGTTATAAATGACAGCTATCGTCCAAAAATAGACTGAAGTAAGGCTGCCAAGAGGACTTGAAAGCGGGGCAGAATTGCAGGAAACCGATTTCAGGAGGTAGACTGGAATTGCATTGAAAGCATAGGAAAAGAGGCAGAACGTCCACAATGATGCACTTGGCCAAAAAGGGCGTATGCGTTTTTTCCTGAATATATTCAGGAAAAAACGCATACGCCCTTTTTGGCCAACCAAGCAAGCTTGCAAAGGAAATCTGCACTACAATGAAGTCTCACTTCCCCCCGGTCAAAAGGGCCATCTGAAAAAAGTGTAAAATCCAGAAAGGCAACAGGCAATTGAGAACTGGGAGCCTTGTTATGCTGATGGGCGGGATGTAAATTGCCAACAGACACTTGGGAGAAGTGTATGGTGTTTCCTGAAACATCTAAAAAACAAAGCAACAGAACCTAGGGCACTTCCACTTATGGTCCTATAGCTTAGGGAAATTAAAATCAAAAAGACACAGCCACCCCAAAGTTTGGAACGGCTCTGTTTACAAGAACCTCGTTTACAGTACAAGTTCAACATCGCAGAAAGTGAAAAATGGATAAAGAAGTTGTGGTATTCACTTACAAAGCAATATCACTCAGCAATGAAATCTATGTCATCAGGCCCTTAGCAGCACAATGAGTGGATTCAGGTACGATGATTCTAACTGAAGTAAGTCACACAGAAAAAGAAACATCATAAGATATCAGTAATACACGGAATGGAAACTTGGCTACACAGGAACTGAATTACAGAACAGAACAGGGTCTCAAATTTAGAAAAACAACTTATGCTTGCTTAAGGGTAAAGGTGAGTTGGGGTGCTGCATAAAACCAGAGATTGAAATGAGCACAGATAAAGTTCCTTAAGCCAAATATGGAATAGACAAGAGCTACTCCTTGCTCAACGAAATGGACTCAACACCGCATATTAAACGCCTAAGAATGTACCTGACTTGTAAGTATCTTAAAACCTATGGATTGCTATGTCTCCGAAAGAGAATCAAGCATGTGTACAGGGGCATAAACAGAGCAGTGATAGGATTGGAGAGGGTCGGTGAGCAAATGAAGACCCTTTGAAGTCATATTGCATGGTACCCATTCCACGGGTTTCAACTACCCAGGTTTAAGGTATTCTTCCTTCAGCTAAAACATGCATATGGAACCTAGAGTATGATCAACCATGTGATCGGGAGACGTGTTCAAATATGTCTCAGTTTTCCTCCCCTGGTACTCGGGTGCAACATTCCAGACGCTTTACTAACACTCTCCCCACTTGGAGAGTCAGTCCCTTTAACCTCCTGTTTGGCCCAGTTTGCAATTTCTGCGGAAGATGAACAGGAATAGCGAGAACCAATGAGAGGCTAGCTGGAGGTGTCTGGACGGGCAAATTTAACTCTCATTTCCCACTAGGAAGAGGAATTAACCAAAGGCTCAGCGTGCCGGGCTGGAACCAGATTAGGGCCTGAAGCCATCCTGCGGTGTTGCGGCCAGGTCACAAGAAAGCGAGTTGAAGAAAGGAGCTCAGGGGCACTGTAATGCACAAACCTGCAGAGTTATAAATGACAGCTATCGTCCAAAAATAGACTGAAGTAAGGCTGCCAAGAGGACTTGAAAGCGGGGCAGAATTGCAGGAAACCGATTTCAGGAGGTAGACTGGAATTGCATTGAAAGCATAGGAAAAGAGGCAGAACGTCCACAATGATGCACTTGGCCAAAAAGGGCGTATGCGTTTTTTCCTGAATATATTCAGGAAAAAACGCATACGCCCTTTTTGGCCAACCAAGCAAGCTTGCAAAGGAAATCTGCACTACAATGAAGTCTCACTTCCCCCCGGTCAAAAGGGCCATCTGAAAAAAGTGTAAAATCCAGAAAGGCAGGACAGGCCATGGAGAACTGGGAGCCTTGTTATGCTGATGGGCGGGATGTAAATTGCCAACAGACACTCGGGAGAAGTGTATGGTGTTTCCTGAAACATCTAAAAAACAAAGCAACAGAGCCTAGGGCACTGCCACTTATGGTCCTATAGCTTAGGGAAATTAAAATCAAAAAGACACAGCCACCCCAAAGTTTGGAACGGCTCTGTTTACAAGAACCTCGTTTACAGTACAAGTTCAACATCGCAGAAAGTGAAAAATGGATAAAGAAGTTGTGGTATTTACTTACAAAGCAATATCACTCAGCAATGAAATCTATGTCATCAGGCCCTTAGCATCACAATGAGTGGATTCAGGTATGATGATTCTAACTGAACTAAGTCACACAGAAAAAGAAACATCATTAGGTATCAGTAATACACGGAATGTAAACTTGGCTACACAGGAACTGAATTACAGAACAGAACAGGGTCTCAAATTTAGAAAACCAACTTATGCTTGCTTAAGGGTAAAGGTGAGTTGGGGTGCTGCATAAAACCAGAGATTGAAATGAGCACAGATAAAGTTCCTTAAGTCAAATATGGAATAGACAAGAGCTACTCCTTGCTCAATGAAATGGACTCAACACCGCATATTAAACGCCTAAGAATGTACCTGACTAGTAAGTATCGGAAAACCTATGGATTGCTATGTCTCCAAAAGAGAATCAAGCATGTGTACAGGGGCATAAACGCAGCAGTGATAGGATTGGAGAGGTTCGGTGAGCAAATGAAGACCCTTTGAAGTCATATTGCATGGTACCAATTACACGGGTCTCAACTCTCCAGGTTTAAGGTATTCTTCCTTCAGCTAAAACATGCATGTGGAACCCAAGTATGATCAACCATGTGAATGGGATACGTGTTCAAATATGTCTCAGTTTTCCTCCCCTGGTACTCGGGTGCAACATTCCAGACGCTTTACTAACACTCTCCCCACTTGGAGAGTCAGCGCCTTTAACCTCCTGTTTGGCCCAGTTTGCAATTTCTGCGGAAGATGAACAGGAATAGCGAGAACCAATGAGAGGCTAGCTGGAGGTGTCTGGACGGGCAAATTTAACTCTCATTTCCCACCAGGAAGAGGAAATAACCAAAGGCTCAGCATGCCGGGCCGGAACCAGATTAGGGCCTGAAGCCATCCTGCGGTGTTGCGGCCAGGTCAGAAGAAAGCGAGTTGAAGAAAGGAGCTCAGGGGCACTGTAATTCACAAACCTGCAGAGTTATAAATGACAGCTATCGTCCAAAAATAGACTGAAGTAAGGCTGCCAAGAGGACTTGAAAGCGGGGCAGAATTGCAGGAAACCGATTTCAGGAGGTAGACTGGAATTGCATTGAAAGCATAGGAAAAGAGGCAGAACGTCCACAATGATGCACTTGGCCAAAAAGGGCGTATGCGTTTTTTCCTGAATATATTCAGGAAAAAACGCATACGCCCTTTTTGGCCAACCAAGCAAGCTTGCAAAGGAAATCTGCACTACAATGAA
The DNA here is from genome assembly GCF_949987515.2 of Delphinus delphis. NCBI lineage: Eukaryota > Metazoa > Chordata > Mammalia > Artiodactyla > Delphinidae > Delphinus > Delphinus delphis. The sequence continues at coordinate 1,485,551 of NW_027192678.1, read as the reverse complement.
GTCTCACTTCCCCCCGGTCAAAAGGGCCATCTGAAAAAAGTGTAAAATCCAGAAAGGCAGGACAGGCCATGGAGAACTGGGAGCCTTGTTATGCTGATGGGCGGGATGTAAATTGCCAACAACCACTCGGGAGAAGTGTATGGTGTTTCCTGAAACATCTAAAAAACAAAGCAACAGAACCTAGGGCACTTCCACTTATGGTCCTATAGCTTAGGGAAATTAAAATCAAAAAGACACAGCCACCCCAAAGTTTGGAACAGCTCTGTTTACAAGAACCTCGTTTACAGTACAAGTTCAACATCGCAGAAAGTGAAAAATGGATAAAGAAGTTGTGGTATTTACTTACAAAGCAATGTCACTCAGCAATGAAATCTGTGTCATCAGGCCCTTAGCAACACAATGAGTGGATTCAGGTATGATGATTCTAACTGAAGTAAGTCACACAGAAAAAGAAACATCATAAGATATCAGTAATACACGGAATGTAAACTTGGCTACACAGGAACTGAATTACAGAACAGAACAGGGTCTCAAATTTAGAAAACCAACTTATGCTTGCTTAAGGGTAAAGGTGAGTTGGGGTGCTGCATAAAACCAGAGATTGAAATGAGCACAGATAAAGTTCCTTAAGTCAAATATGGAATAGACAAGAGCTACTCCTTGCTCAACGAAATGGACTCAACACCGCATATTAAACGCCTAAGAATGTACCTGACTAGTAAGTATCTTAAAACCTGTGGATTGCTATGTCTCCGAAAGAGAATCAAGCATGTGAACAGGGGCATAAACTCAGCAGTGATAGGATTGGAGAGGTTCGGTGAGCAAATGAAGACCCTTTGAAGTCATATTGCATGGTACCCATTACACGGGTCTTAACTCTCCAGGTTTAAGGTATTCTTCCTTCAACTAAAACATGCATGTGGAACCCAAGTATGATCAACCATGTGAACGGGAGGCGTGTTCAAATATGTCTCAGTTTTCCTCCCCTGGTACTCGGGTGCAACATTCCAGATGCTTTACTAACACTCTCCCCACTTGGAGAGTCAGCGCCTTTAACCTCCTGTTTGGCCCAGTTTGCAATTTCTGCGGAAGATGAACAGGAATAGCGAGAACCAATGAGAGACTAGCTGGAGGTGTCTGGACGGGCAAATTTAACTCTCATTTCCCACCAGGAAGAGGAAATAACCAAAGGCTCAGCGTGCCGTGCCGGAACCAGATTAGGGCCTGAAGCCATCCTGCGGTGTTGCGGCCAGCTCAAAAGAAAGCGAGTTGAAGAAAGGAGCTCAGGGGCACTGTAATTCACAAACCTGCAGAGTTATAAATGACAGCTATCGTCCAAAAATAGACTGAAGTAAGGCTGCCAAGAGGACTTGAAAGCGGGGCAGAATTGCAGGAAACCGATTTCAGGAGGTAGACTGGAATTGCATTGAAAGCATAGGAAAAGAGGCAGAACGTCCACAATGATGCACTTGGCCAAAAAGGGCGTATGCGTTTTTTCCTGAATATATTCAGGAAAAAACGCATACGCCCTTTCTGGCCAACCAAGCAAGCTTGCAAAGGAAATCTGCACTACAATGAAGTCTCACTTCCCCCCGGTCAAAAGGGCCATCTGAAAAAAGTGTAAAATCCAGAAAGGCAGGACAGGCCATGGAGAACTGGGAGCCTTGTTATGCTGATGGGCGGGATGTAAATTGCCAACAGACACTCGGGAGAAGTGTATGGTGTTTCCTGAAACATCTAAAAAACAAAGCAACAGAGCCTAGGGCACTGCCACTTATGGTCCTATAGCTTAGGGAAATTAAAATCAAAAAGACACAGCCACCCCAAAGTTTGGGACGCCTCTGTTTACAAGAACCTCGTTTACAGTACAAGTTCAACATCGCAGAAAGTGAAAAATGGATAAAGAAGTTGTGGTATTTACTTACAAAGCAATATCACTCAGCAATGAAATCTGTGTCATCAGGCCCTTAGCAGCACAATGAGTGGATTCAGGTATGATGATTCTACCTGAAGTAAGTCACACAGAAAAAGAAACATCATAAGATATCAGTAATACACGGAATGTAAACTTGGCTACACAGGAACTGAATTACAGAACAGAACAGGGTCTCAAATTTAGAAAACCAACTTATGCTTGCTTAAGGGTAAAGGTGAGTTGGGGTGCTGCATAAAACCAGAGATTGAAATGAGCACAGATAAAGTTCCTTAAGCCAAATATGGAATAGACAAGAGCTACTTCTTGCTCAACGAAATGGACTCAACACCGCATATTAAACGCCTAAGAATGTACCTGACTAGTAAGTATCTTAAAACCTATGGATTGCTATGTCTCCGAAAGAGAATCAAGCATGTGTACAGGGGCATAAACGCAGCAGTGATAGGATTGGAGAGGTTCGGTGAGCAAATGAAGACCCTTTGAAGTCATATTGCATGGTACCCATTACACGGGTCTCAACTCTCCAGGTTTAAGGTATTCTTCCTTCAGCTAAAACATGCATGTGGAACCCAAGTATGATCAACCATGTGAACGGGAGACGTGTTCAAATATGTCTCAGTTTTCCTCCCCTGGTACTCGGGTGCAACATTCCAGACGCTTTACTAACACTCTCCCCACTTGGAGAGTCAGCGCCTTTAACCTCCTGTTTGGCCCAGTTTGCAATTTCTGCGGAAGAAGAACAGGAATAGCGAGAACCAATGAGAGACTAGCTGGAGGTGTCTGGACGGGCAAATTTAACTCTCATTTCCCACCAGGAAGAGGAAATAACCAAAGGCTCAGCGTGCCGTGCCGGAACCAGATTAGGGCCTGAAGCCATCCTGCGGTGTTGCGGCCAGGTCACAAGAAAGCGAGTTGAAGAAAGGAGCTCAGGGGCACTGTAATGCACAAACCTGCAGAGTTATAAATGACAGCTATCGTCCAAAAATAGACTGAAGTAAGGCTGCCAAGAGGACTTGAAAGCGGGGCAGAATTGCAGGAAACCGATTTCAGGAGGTAGACTGGAATTGCATTGAAAGCATAGGAAAAGAGGCAGAACGTCCACAATGATGCACTTGGCCTAAAAGGGCGTATGCGTTTTTTCCTGAATATATTCAGGAAAAAACGCATACGCCCTTTTTGGCCAACCAAGCAAGCTTGCAAAGGAAATCTGCACTACAATGAAGTCTCACTTCCCCCCGGTCAAAAGGGCCATCTCAAAAAAGTGTAAAATCCAGAAAGGCAGGACAGGCCATGGAGAACTGGGAGCCTTGTTATGCTGATGGGCGGGATGTAAATTGCCAACAACCACTCGGGAGAAGTGTATGGTGTTTCCTGAAACATCTAAAAAACAAAGCAACAGAGCCTAGGGCACTGCCGCTTATGGTCCTATAGCTTAGGGAAATTAAAATCAAAAAGACACAGCCACCCCAATGTTTGGGACGTCTCTGTTTACAAGAACCTCGTTTACAGTACAAGTTCAACATCGCAGAAAGTGAAAAATGGATAAAGAAGTTGTGGTATTTACTTACAAAGCAATATCACTCAGCAATGAAATCTGTGTCATCAGGCCCTTATAAGCACAATGAGTGGATTCAGGTATGATGATTCTAACTGAAGTAAGTCACACAGAAAAAGAAACATCATAAGATATCAGTAATACACGGAATGTAAACTTGGCTACACAGGAACTGAATTACAGAACAGAACAGGGTCTCAAATTTAGAAAACCAACTTATGCTTGCTTAAGGGTAAAGGTGAGTTGGGGTGCTGCATAAAACCAGAGATTGAAATGAGCACAGATAAAGTTCCTTAAGTCAAATATGGAATAGACAAGAGCTACTCCTTGCTCAACGAAATGGACTCAACACCGCATATTAAACGCCTAAGAATGTACCTGACTAGTAAGTATCTTAAAACCTATGGATTGCTATGTCTCCGAAAGAGAATCAAGCATGTGTACAGGGGCATAAACGCAGCAGTGATAGGATTGGAGAGGTTCGGTGAGCAAATGAAGACCCTTTGAAGTCATATTGCATGGTACCCATTACACGGGTCTTAACTCTCCAGGTTTAAGGTATTCTTCCTTCAGCTAAAACATGCATGTGGAACCCAAGTATGATCAACCATGTGAACGGGAGACGTGTTCAAATATGTCTCAGTTTTCCTCCCCTGGTACTCGGGTGCAACATTCCAGACGCTTTACTAACACTCTCCCCACTTGGAGAGTCAGCGCCTTTAACCTCCTGTTTGGCCCAGTTTGCAATTTCTGCGGAAGAAGAACAGGAATAGCGAGAACCAATGAGAGACTAGCTGGAGGTGTCTGGACGGGCAAATTTAACTCTCATTTCCCACCAGGAAGAGGAAATAACCAAAGGCTCAGCGTGCCGTGCCGGAACCAGATTAGGGCCTGAAGCCATCCTGCGGTGTTGCGGCCAGGTCACAAGAAAGCGAGTTGAAGAAAGGAGCTCAGGGGCACTGTAATGCACAAACCTGCAGAGTTATAAATGACAGCTATCGTCCAAAAATAGACTGAAGTAAGGCTGCCAAGAGGACTTGAAAGCGGGGCAGAATTGCAGGAAACCGATTTCAGGAGGTAGACTGGAATTGCATTGAAAGCATAGGAAAAGAGGCAGAACGTCCACAATGATGCACTTGGCCAAAAAGGGCGTATGCGTTTTTTCCTGAATATATTCAGGAAAAAACGCATACGCCCTTTTTGGCCAACCAAGCAAGCTTGCAAAGGAAATCTGCACTACAATGAAGTCTCACTTCCCCCCGGTCAAAAGGGCCATCTGAAAAAAGTGTAAAATCCAGAAAGGCAGGACAGGCCATGGAGAACTGGGAGCCTTGTTATGCTGATGGGCGGGATGTAAATTGCCAACAGACACTCGGGAGAAGTGTATGGTGTTTCCTGAAACATCTAAAAAACAAAGCAACAGAGCCTAGGGCACTGCCGCTTATGGTCCTATAGCTTAGGGAAATTAAAATCAAAAAGACACAGCCACCCCAAAGTTTGGGATGCCTCTGTTTACAAGAACCTCGTTTACAGTACAAGTTCAACATCGCAGAAAGTGAAAAATGGATAAAGAAGTTGTGGTATTTACTTACAAAGCAATATCACTCAGCAATGAAATCTATGTCATCAGGCCCTTAGCATCACAATGAGTGGATTCAGGTATGATGATTCTAACTGAAATAAGTCACACAGAAAAAGAAACATCATAAGATATCAGTAATACACGGAATGTAAACTTGGCTACACAGGAACTGAATTACAGAACAGAACAGGGTCTCAAATTTAGAAAACCAACTTATGCTTGCTTAAGGGTAAAGGTGAGTTGGGGTGCTGCATAAAACCAGAGATTGAAATGAGCACAGATAAAGTTCCTTAAGTCAAATATGGAATAGACAAGAGCTACTCCTTGCTCAACGAAATGGACTCAACACCGCATATTAAACGGCTAAGAATGTACCTGACTAGTAAGTATCGTAAAACCTATGGATTGCTATGTCTCCAAAAGAGAATCAAGCATGTGTACAGGGGCATAAACGCAGCAGTGATAGGATTGGAGAGGTTCGGTGAGCAAATGAAGACCCTTTGAAGTCATATTGCATGGTACCCATTACACGGGTCTCAACTCTCCAGGTTTAAGGTATTCTTCCTTCAGCTAAAACATGCATGTGGAACCTAGAGTATGATCAACCATGTGATCGGGAGACGTGTTCAAATATGTCTCAGTTTTCCTCCCCTGGTACTCGGGTGCAACATTCCAGACACTTTACTAACACTCTCCCCACTTGGAGAGTCAGTCCCTTTAACCTCCTGTTTGGCCCAGTTTGCAATTTCTGCGGAAGATGAACAGGAATAGCGAGAACCAATGAGAGGCTAGCTGGAGGTGTCTGGACGGGCAAATTTAACTCTCATTTCCCACCAGGAAGAGGAATTAACCAAAGGCTCAGCATGCCGGGCCGGAACCAGATTAGGGCCTGAAGCCATCCTGCGGTGTTGCGGCCAGGTCACAAGAAAGCGAGTTGAAGAAAGGAGCTCAGCGGCACTGTAATTCACAAAACTGCAGAGTTATAAATGACAGCTATCGTCCAAAAATAGACTGAAGTAAGGCTGCCAAGAGGACTTGAAAGCGGGGCAGAATTGCAGGAAACCGATTTCAGGAGGTAGACTGGAATTGCATTGAAAGCATAGGAAAAGAGGCAGAACGTCCACAATGATGCACTTGGCCAAAAAGGGCGTATGCGTTTTTTCCTGAATATATTCAGGAAAAAACGCATACGCCCTTTTTGGCCAACCAAGCAAGCTTGCAAAGGAAATCTGCACTACAATGAAGTCTCACTTCCCCCCGGTCAAAAGGGCCATCTGAAAAAAGTGTAAAATCCAGAAAGGCAACAGGCAATTGAGAACTGGGAGCCTTGTTATGCTGATGGGCGGGATGTAAATTGCCAACAGACACTTGGGAGAAGTGTACGGTGTTTCCTGAAACATCTAAAAAACAAAGCAACAGAACCTAGGGCACTTCCACTTATGGTCCTATAGCTTAGGGAAATTAAAATCAAAAAGACACAGCCACCCCAAAGTTTGGAACGGCTCTGTTTACAAGAACCTCGTTTACAGTACAAGTTCAACATCGCAGAAAGTGAAAAATGGATAAAGAAGTTGTGGTATTCACTTACAAAGCAATATCACTCAGCAATGAAATCTATGTCATCAGGCCCTTAGCAGCACAATGAGTGGATTCAGGTACGATGATTCTAACTGAAGTAAGTCACACAGAAAAAGAAACATCATAAGATATCAGTAATACACGGAATGGAAACTTGGCTACACAGGAACTGAATTACAGAACAGAACAGGGTCTCAAATTTAGAAAACCAACTTATGCTTGCTTAAGGGTAAAGGTGAGTTGGGGTGCTGCATAAAACCAGAGATTGAAATGAGCACAGATAAAGTTCCTTAAGCCAAATATGGAATAGACAAGAGCTACTCCTTGCTCAACGAAATGGACTCAACACCGCATATTAAACGCCTAAGAATGTACCTGACTTGTAAGTATCTTAAAACCTATGGATTGCTATGTCTCCGAAAGAGAATCAAGCATGTGTACAGGGGCATAAACGCAGCAGTGATAGGATTGGAGAGGGTCGGTGAGCAAATGAAGACCCTTTGAAGTCATATTGCATGGTACCCATTCCACGGGTTTCAACTACCCAGGTTTAAGGTATTCTTCCTTCAGCTAAAACATGCATATGGAACCTAGAGTATGATCAACCATGTGATCGGGAGACGTGTTCAAATATGTCTCAGTTTTTCTCCCCTGGTACTCGGGTGCAACATTCCAGACGCTTTACTAACACTCTCCCCACTTGGAGAGTCAGTCCCTTTAACCTCCTGTTTGGCCCAGTTTGCAATTTCTGCGGAAGATGAACAGGAATAGCGAGAACCAATTAGAGGCTAGCTGGAGGTTTCTGGACGGGCAAATTTAACTCTCATTTCCCACCAGGAAGAGGAAATAACCAAAGGCTCAACGTGCCGGGCCGGAACCAGATTAGGGCCTGAAGCCATCCTGCGGTGTTGCGGCCAGGTCACAAGAAAGCGAGTTGAAGAAAGGAGCTCAGGGGCACTGTAATTCACAAACCTGCAGAGTTATAAATGACAGCTATCGTCCAAAAATAGACTGAAGTAAGGCTGCCAAGAGGACTTGAAAGCGGGGCAGAATTGCAGGAAACCGATTTCAGGAGGTAGACTGGAATTGCATTGAAAGCATAGGAAAAGAGGCAGAACGTCCACAATGATGCACTTGGCCTAAAAGGGCGTATGCGTTTTTTCCTGAATATATTCAGGAAAAAACGCATACGCCCTTTTTGGTCAACCAAGCAAGCTTGCAAAGGAAATCTGCACTACAATGAAGTCTCACTTCCCCCCGGTCAAAAGGGCCATCTGAAAAAAGTGTAAAATCCAGAAAGGCAGGACAGGCCATGGAGAACTGGGAGCCTTGTTATGCTGATGGGCGGGATGTAAATTGCCAACAGACACTCGGGAGAAGTGTATGGTGTTTCCTGAAACATCTAAAAAACAAAGCAACAGAGCCTATGGCACTGCCACTTATGGTCCTATAGCTTAGGGAAGTTAAAATCAAAAAGACACAGCCACCCCAAAGTTTGGGACGCCTCTGTTTACAAGAACCTCGTTTACAGTACAAGTTCAACATCGCAGAAAGTGAAAAATGGATAAAGAAGTTGTGGTATTTACTTACAAAGCAATATCACTCAGCAATGAAATCTATGTCATCAGGCCCTTAGCATCACAATGAGTGGATTCAGGTATGTTGATTCTAACTGAAATAAGTCACACAGAAAAAGAAACATCATAAGATATCAGTAATACACGGAATGGAAACTTGGCTACACAGGAACTGAATTACAGAACAGAACAGGGTCTCAAATTTAGAAAACCAACTTATGCTTGCTTAAGGGTAAAGGTGAGTTGGGGTGCTGCATAAAACCAGAGATTGAAATGAGCACAGATAAAGTTCCTTAAGTCAAATATGGAATAGACAAGAGCTACTCCTTGCTCAACGAAATGGACTCAACACCGCATATTAAACGGCTAAGAATGTACCTGACTAGTAAGTATCGTAAAACCTATGGATTGCTATGTCTCCGAAAGAGAATCAAGCATGTGTACAGGGGCAAAAACGCAGCAGTGATAGGATTGGAGAGGTTCGGTGAGCAAATGAAGACCCTTTGAAGTCATATTGCATGGTACCCATTACACGGGTCTCAACTCTCCAGGTTTAAGGTATTCTTCCTTCAGCTAAAACATGCATGTGGAACCCAAGTATGATCAACCATGTGAACGGGAGACGTGTTCAAATATGTCTCAGTTTTCCTCCCCTGGTACTCGGGTGCAACATTCCAGACGCTTTACTAACACTCTCCCCACTTGGAGAGTCAGCGCCTTTAACCTCCTGTTTGGCCCAGTTTGCAATTTCTGCGGAAGAAGAACAGGAATAGCGAGAACCAATGAGAGACTAGCTGGAGGTGTCTGGACGGGCAAATTTAACTCTCATTTCCCACCAGGAAGAGGAAATAACCAAAGGCTCAGTGTGCCGTGCCGGAACCAGATTAGGGCCTGAAGCCATCCTGCGGTGTTGCGGCCAGGTCACAAGAAAGCGAGTTGAAGAAAGGAGCTCAGGGGCACTGTAATGCACAAACCTGCAGAGTTATAAATGACAGCTATCGTCCAAAAATAGACTGAAGTAAGGCTGCCAAGAGGACTTGAAAGCGGGGCAGAATTGCAGGAAACCGATTTCAGGAGGTAGACTGGAATTGCATTGAAAGCATAGGAAAAGAGGCAGAACGTCCACAATGATGCACTTGGCCAAAAAGGGTGTATGCGTTTTTTCCTGAATATATTCAGGAAAAAACGCATACGCCCTTTTTGGTCAACCAAGCAAGCTTGCAAAGGAAATCTGCACTACAATGAAGTCTCACTTCCCCCCGGTCAAAAGGGCCATCTGAAAAAAGTGTAAAATCCAGAAAGGCAGGACAGGCCATGGAGAACTGGGAGCCTTGTTATGCTGATGGGCGGGATGTAAATTGCCAACAGACACTTGGGAGAAGTGTATGGTGTTTCCTGAAACATCTAAAAAACAAAGCAACAGAGCCTAGGGCACTGCCGCTTATGGTCCTATAGCTTAGGGAAATTAAAATAAAAAAGACACAGCCACCCCAAAGTTTGGGACGCCTCTGTTTACAAGAACCTCGTTTACAGTACAAGTTCAACATCGCAGAAAGTGAAAAATGGATAAAGAAGTTGTGGTATTTACTTACAAAGCAATATCACTCAGCAATGAAATCTATGTCATCAGGCCCTTAGCAGCACAATGAGTGGATTCAGGTTTGATGATTCTAACTGAAGTAAGTCACACAGAAAAAGAAACATCATAAGATATCAGTAATACACGGAATGGAAACTTGGCTACACAGGAACTGAATTACAGAACAGAACAGGGTCTCAAATTTAGAAAAACAACTTATGCTTGCTTAAGGGTAAAGGTGAGTTGGGGTGCTGCATAAAACCAGAGATTGAAATGAGCACAGATAAAGTTCCTTAAGTCAAATATGGAATAGACAAGAGCTACTCCTTGCTCAACGAAATGGACTCAACACCGCATATTAAACGCCTAAGAATGTACCTGACTAGTAAGTATCGTAAAACCTATGGATTGCTATGTCTCCAAAAGAGAATCAAGCATGTGTACAGGGGCATAAACGCAGCAGTGATAGGATTGGAGAGGTTCGGTGAGCAAATGAAGACCCTTTGAAGTCATATTGCATGGTACCCATTACACGGGTCTCAACTCTCCAGGTTTAAGGTATTCTTCCTTCAGCTAAAACATGCATGTGGAACCTAGAGTATGATCAACCATGTGATCGGGAGACGTGTTCAAATATGTCTCAGTTTTCCTCCCCTGGTACTCGGGTGCAACATTCCAGACACTTTACTAACACTCTCCCCACTTGGAGAGTCAGTCCCTTTAACCTCCTGTTTGGCCCAGTTTGCAATTTCTGCGGAAGATGAACAGGAATAGCGAGAACCAATGAGAGGCTAGCTGGAGGTGTCTGGACGGGCAAATTTAACTCTCATTTCCCACCAGGAAGAGGAATTAACCAAAGGCTCAGCATGCCGGGCCGGAACCAGATTAGGGCCTGAAGCCATCCTGCGGTGTTGCGGCCAGGTCACAAGAAAGCGAGTTGAAGAAAGGAGCTCAGCGGCACTGTAATTCACAAAACTGCAGAGTTATAAATGACAGCTATCGTCCAAAAATAGACTGAAGTAAGGCTGCCAAGAGGACTTGAAAGCGGGGCAGAATTGCAGGAAACCGATTTCAGGAGGTAGACTGGAATTGCATTGAAAGCATAGGAAAAGAGGCAGAACGTCCACAATGATGCACTTGGCCAAAAAGGGCGTATGCGTTTTTTCCTGAATATATTCAGGAAAAAACGCATACGCCCTTTTTGGCCAACCAAGCAAGCTTGCAAAGGAAATCTGCACTACAATGAAGTCTCACTTCCCCCCGGTCAAAAGGGCCATCTGAAAAAAGTGTAAAATCCAGAAAGGCAACAGACAATTGAGAACTGGGAGCCTTGTTATGCTGATGGGCAGGATGTAAATGGCCAACAGACACTTGGGAGAAGTGTATGGTGTTTCCTGAAACATCTAAAAAACAAAGCAACAGAACCTAGGGCACTTCCACTTATGGTCCTATAGCTTAGGGAAATTAAAATCAAAAAGACACAGCCACCCCAAAGTATGGAACGGCTCTGTTTACAAGAACCTCGTTTACAGTACAAGTTCAACATCGCAGAAAGTGAAAAATGGATAAAGAAGTTGTGGTATTCACTTACAAAGCAATATCACTCAGCAATGAAATCTATGTCATCAGGCCCTTAGCAGCACAATGAGTGGATTCAGGTACGATGATTCTAACTGAAGTAAGTCACACAGAAAAAGAAACATCATAAGATATCAGTAATACACGGAATGGAAACTTGGCTACACAGGAACTGAATTACAGAACAGAACAGGGTCTCAAATTTAGAAAACCAACTTATGCTTGCTTAAGGGTAAAGGTGAGTTGGGGTGCTGCATAAAACCAGAGATTGAAATGAGCACAGATAAAGTTCCTTAAGCCAAATATGGAATAGACAAGAGCTACTCCTTGCTCAACGAAATGGACTCAACACCGCATATTAAACGCCTAAGAATGTACCTGACTTGTAAGTATCTTAAAACCTATGGATTGCTATGTCTCCAAAAGAGAATCAAGCATGTGTACAGGGGCATAAACGGAGCAGTGATAGGATTGGAGAGGGTCGGTGAGCAAATGAAGACCCTTTGAAGTCATATTGCATGGTACCCATTCCACGGGTTTCAACTACCCAGGTTTAAGGTATTCTTCCTTCAGCTAAAACATGCATATGGAACCTAGAGTATGATCAACCATGTGATCGGGAGACGTGTTCAAATATGTCTCAGTTTTCCTCCCCTGGTACTCGGGTGCAACATTCCAGACGCTTTACTAACACTCTCCCGACTTGGAGAGTCAGTCCCTTTAACCTCCTGTTTGGCCCAGTTTGCAATTTCAGCGGAAGATGAACAGGAATAGCGAGAACCAATGAGAGGCTAGCTGGAGGTGTCTGGACGGGCAAATTTAACTCTCATTTCCCACCAGGAAGAGGAATTAACCAAAGGCTCAGCGTGCCGGGCCGGAACCAGATTAGGGCCTGAAGCCATCCTGCGGTGTTGCGGCCAGGTCACAAGAAAGCGAGTTGAAGAAAGGAGCTCAGGGGCACTGTAATTCACAAACCTGCAGAGTTATAAATGACAGCTATCGTCCAAAAATAGACTGAAGTAAGGCTGCCAAGAGGACTTGAAAGCGGGGCAGAATTGCAGGAAACCGATTTCAGGAGGTAGACTGGAATTGCATTGAAAGCATAGGAAAAGAGGCAGAACGTCCACAATGATGCACTTGGCCAAAAAGGGCGTATGCGTTTTTTCCTGAATATATTCAGGAAAAAACGCATACGCCCTTTTTGGCCAACCAAGCAAGCTTGCAAAGGAAATCTGCACTACAATGAAGTCTCACTTCCCCCCGGTCAAAAGGGCCATCTGAAAAAAGTGTAAAATCCAGAAAGGCAACAGGCAATTGAGAACTGGGAACCTTGTTATGCTGATGGGCGGGATGTAAATTGCCAACAGACACTTGGGAGAAGTGTATGGTGTTTCCTGAAACATCTAAAAAACAAAGCAACAGAACCTAGGGCACTTCCACTTATGGTCCTATAGCTTAGGGAAATTAAAATCAAAAAGACACACCCACCCCAAAGTTTGGAACGGCTCTGTTTACAAGAACCTCGTTTACAGTACAAGTTCAACATCGCAGAAAGTGAAAAATGGATAAAGAAGTTGTGGTATTCACTTACAAAGCAATATCACTCAGCAATGAAATCTATGTCATCAGGCCCTTAGCAGCACAATGAGTGGATTCAGGTACGATGATTCTAACTGAAGTAAGTCACACAGAAAAAGAAACATCATAAGATATCAGTAATACACGGAATGGAAACTTGGCTACACAGGAACTGAATTACAGAACAGAACAGGGTCTCAAATTTAGAAAAACAACTTATGCTTGCTTAAGGGTAAAGGTGAGTTGGGGTGCTGCATAAAACCAGAGATTGAAATGAGCACAGATAAAGTTCCTTAAGCCAAATATGGAATAGACAAGAGCTACTCCTTGCTCAACGAAATGGACTCAACACCGCATATTAAACGCCTAAGAATGTACCTGACTAGTAAGTATCGTAAAACCTATGGATTGCTATGTCTCCGAAAGAGAATCAAGCATGTGTACAGGGGCATAAACGCAGCAGTGATAGGATTGGAGAGGTTCGGTGAGCAAATGAAGACCCTTTGAAGTCATATTGCATGGTACCCATTACACGGGTCTTAACTCTCCAGGTTTAAGGTATTCTTCCTTCAGCTAAAACATGCATGTGGAACCCAAGTATGATCAACCATGTGAACGGGAGACGTGTTCAAATATGTCTCAGTTTTCCTCCCCTGGTACTCGGGTGCAACATTCCAGACGCTTTACTAACACTCTCCCCACTTGGAGAGTCAGCGCCTTTAACCTCCTGTTTGGCCCAGTTTGCAATTTCTGCGGAAGAAGAACAGGAATAGCGAGAACCAATGAGAGACTAGCTGGAGGTGTCTGGACGGGCAAATTTAACTCTCATTTCCCACCAGGAAGAGGAAATAACCAAAGGCTCAGCGTGCCGTGCCGGAACCAGATTAGGGCCTGAAGCCATCCTGCGGTGTTGCGGCCAGGTCACAAGAAAGCGAGTTGAAGAAAGGAGCTCAGGGGCACTGTAATGCACAAACCTGCAGAGTTATAAATGACAGCTATCGTCCAAAAATAGACTGAAGTAAGGCTGCCAAGAGGACTTGAAAGCGGGGCAGAATTGCAGGAAACCGATTTCAGGAGGTAGACTGGAATTGCATTGAAAGCATAGGAAAAGAGGCAGAACGTCCACAATGATGCACTTGGCCAAAAAGGGCGTATGCGTTTTTTCCTGAATATATTCAGGAAAAAACGCATACGCCCTTTTTGGCCACCCAAGCAAGCTTTCAAAGGAAATCTGCACTACAATGAAGTCTCACTTCCCCCCGGTCAAAAGGGCCATCTGAAAAAAGTGTAAAATCCAGAAAGGCAGGACAGGCCATGGAGAACTGGGAGCCTTGTTATGCTGATGGGCGGGATGTAAATTGCCAACAGACACTCGGGAGAAGTGTATGGTGTTTCCTGAAACATCTAAAAAACAAAGCAACAGAGCCTAGGGCACTTCCACTTATGGTCCTATAGCTTAGGGAAATTAAAATCAAAAAGACACAGCCACCCCAAAGTTTGGAACGGCTCTGTTTACAAGAACCTCGTTTACAGTACAAGTTCAACATCGCAGAAAGTGAAAAATGGATAAAGAAGTTGTGGTATTCACTTACAAAGCAATATCGCTCAGCAATGAAATCTATGTCATCAGGCCCTTAGCAGCACAATGAGTGGATTCAGGTACGATGATTCTAACTGAAGTAAGTCACACAGAAAAAGAAACATCATAAGATATCAGTAATACACGGAATGGAAACTTGGCTACACAGGAACTGAATTACAGAACAGAACAGGGTCTCAAATTTAGAAAAACAACTTATGCTTGCTTAAGGGTAAAGGTGAGTTGGGGTGCTGCATAAAACCAGAGATTGAAATGAGCACAGATAAAGTTCCTTAAGTCAAATATGGAATAGACAAGAGCTACTCCTTGCTCAACGAAATGGACTCAACACCGCATATTAAACGCCTAAGAATGTACCTGAATAGTAAGTATCTTAAAAACCTATGGATTGCTATGTCTCCGAAAGAGAATCAAGCATGTGTACAGGGGCATAAACGCAGCAGTGATAGGATTGGAGAGGTTCGGTGAGCAAATGAAGACCCTTTGAAGTCATATTGCATGGTACCCATTACACGGGTCTCAACTCTCCAGGTTTAAGGTATTCTTCCTTCAGCTAAAACATGCATGTGGAACCCAAGTATGATCAACCATGTGAACGGGAGACGTGTTCAAATATGTCTCAGTTTTCCTCCCCTGGTACTCGGGTGCAACATTCCAGACGCTTTACTAACACTCTCCCCACTTGGAGAGTCAGCGCCTTTAACCTCCTGTTTGGCCCAGTTTGCAATTTCTGCGGAAGATGAACAGGAATAGCGAGAACCAATGAGAGGCTAGCTGGAGGTGTCTGGACGGGCAAATTTAACTCTCATTTCCCACCAGGAAGAGGAAATAACCAAAGGCTCAGCGTGCCGTGCCGGAACCAGATTAGGGCCTGAAGCCATCCTGCGGTGTTGCGGCCAGGTCACAAGAAAGCGAGTTGAAGAAAGGAGCTCAGGGGCACTGTAATTCACAAACCTGCAGAGTTATAAATGATAGCTATCGTCCAAAAATAGACTGAAGTAAGGCTGCCAAGAGGACTTGAAAGCGGGGCAGAATTGCAGGAAACCGATTTCAGGAGGTAGACTGGAATTGCATTGAAAGCATAGGAAAAGAGGCAGAACGTCCACAATGATGCACTTGGCCAAAAAGTGCGTATGCGCTTTTTCCTGAATATATTCAGGAAAAAACGCATACGCCCTTTTTGGCCAACCAAGCAAGCTTGCAAAGGAAATCTGCACTACAATGAAGTCTCACTTCCCCCCGGTCAAAAGGGGCATCTGAAAAAAGTGTAAAATCCAGAAAGGCAGGACAGGCCATGGAGAACTGCGAGCCTTGTTATGCTGATGGGCGGGATGTAAATTGCCAACAGACACTCGGGAGAAGTGTATGGTGTTTGCTGAAACATCTAAAAAACAAAGCAACAGAGCCTAGGGCACTGCCACTTATGGTCCTATAGCTTAGGGAAATTAAAATCAAAAAGACACAGCCACCCCAAAGTTTGGAACGGCTCTGTTTACAAGAACCTCGTTTACAGTACAAGTTCAACATCGCAGAAAGTGAAAAATGGATAAAGAAGTTGTGGTATTTACTTACAAAGCAATATCACTCAGCAATGAATTCTATGTCATCAGGCCCTTAGCATCACAATGAGTGGATTCAGGTATGATGATTCTAACTGACATAAGTCACACAGAAAAAGAAACATCATAAGATATCAGTAATACACGGAATGTAAACTTGGCTACACAGGAACTGAATTACAGAACAGAACAGGGTCTCAAATTTAGAAAACCAACTTATGCTTGCTTAAGGGGAAAGGTGAGTTGGGTGCTGCATAAAACCAGAGATTGAAATGAGCACAGATAAAGTTCCTTAAGCCAAATATGGAATAGACAAGAGCTACTCCTTGCTCAACGAAATGGACTCAAAACCCCATATTAAACCCCTAAGAATGTACCTGACTAGTAAGTATCTTAAAACCTATGGATTGCTATGTCTCCAAAAGAGAATCAAGCGTGTGTACAGGGGAATAAACGCAGCAGTGATAGGATTGGAGAGGTTCGGTGAGCAAATGAAGACCCTTTGAAGTCATATTGCATGGTACCCATTACACGGGTCTCAACTCTCCAGGTTTAAGGTATTCTTCCTTCAGCTAAAACATGCATGTGGAACCCAGAGTATGATCAACCATGTGAACGGGAGACGTGTTCAAATATGTCTCAGTTTTCCTCCCCTGGTACTCGGGTGCAACATTCCAGACGCTTTACTAACACTCTCCCGACTTGGAGAGTCAGTCCCTTTAACCTCCTGTTTGGCCCAGTTTGCAATTTCTGCGGAAGATGAACAGGAATAGCGAGTACCAATGAGAGGGTAGCTGGAGGTGTCTGGACGGGCAAATTTAACTCTCATTTCCCACCAGGAAGAGGAATTAACCAAAGGTTCAGCATGCCGGGCCGGAACCAGATTAGGGCCTGAAGCCATCCTGCGGTGTTGCGGCCAGGTCACAAGAAAGCGAGTTGAAGAAAGGAGCTCAGGGGCACTGTAATGCACAAACCTGCAGAGTTATAAATGACAGCTATCGTCCAAAAATAGACTGAAGTAAGGCTGCCAAGAGGACTTGAAAGCGGGGCAGAATTGCAGGAAACCGATTTCAGGAGGTAGACTGGAATTGCATTGAAAGCATAGGAAAAGAGGCAGAACGTCCACAATGATGCACTTGGCCAAAAAGGGCGTATGCGTTTTTTCCTGAATATATTCAGGAAAAAACGCATACGCCCTTTTTGGCCACCCAAGCAAGCTTTCAAAGGAAATCTGCACTACAATGAAGTCTCACTTCCCCCCGGTCAAAAGGGCCATCTGAAAAAAGTGTAAAATCCAGAAAGGCAGGACAGGCCATGGAGAACTGGGAGCCTTGTTATGCTGATGGGCGGGATGTAAATTGCCAACAGACACTCGGGAGAAGTGTATGGTGTTTCCTGAAACATCTAAAAAACAAAGCAACAGAGCCTAGGGCACTGCCACTTATGGTCCTATAGCTTAGGGAAATTAAAATCAAAAAGACACAGCCACCCCAAAGTTTGGAACGGCTCTGTTTACAAGAACCTCGTTTACAGTACAAGTTCAACATCGCAGAAAGTGAAAAATGGATAAAGAAGTTGTGGTATTCACTTACAAAGCAATATCACTCAGCAATGAAATCTATGTCATCAGGCCCTTAGCAGCACAATGAGTGGATTCAGGTACGATGATTCTAACTGAAGTAAGTCACACAGAAAAAGAAACATCATAAGATATCAGTAATACACGGAATGGAAACTTGGCTACACAGGAACTGAATTACAGAACAGAACAGGGTCTCAAATTTAGAAAAACAACTTATGCTTGCTTAAGGGTAAAGGTGAGTTGGGGTGCTGCATAAAACCAGAGATTGAAATGAGCACAGATAAAGTTCCTTAAGTCAAATATGGAATAGACAAGAGCTACTCCTTGCTCAACGAAATGGACTCAACACCGCATATTAAACGCCTAAGAATGTACCTGAATAGTAAGTATCTTAAAAACCTATGGATTGCTATGTCTCCGAAAGAGAATCAAGCATGTGTACAGGGGCATAAACGCAGCAGTGATAGGATTGGAGAGGTTCGGTGAGCAAATGAAGACCCTTTGAAGTCATATTGCATGGTACCCATTACACGGGTCTTAACTCACCAGGTTTAAGGTATTCTTCCTTCAGCTAAAACATGCATGTGGAACCCAAGTATGATCAACCATGTGAACGGGAGACGTGTTCAAATATGTCTCAGTTTTCCTCCCCTGGTACTCGGGTGCAACATTCCAGACGCTTTACTAACACTCTCCCCACTTGGAGAGTCAGCGCCTTTAACCTCCTGTTTGGCCCAGTTTGCAATTTCTGCGGAAGATGAACAGGAATAGCGAGAACCAATGAGAGGCTAGCTGGAGGTGTCTGGACGGGCAAATTTAACTCTCATTTCCCACCAGGAAGAGGAAATAACCAAAGGCTCAGCGTGCCGTGCCGGAACCAGATTAGGGCCTGAAGCCATCCTGCGGTGTTGCGGCCAGGTCACAAGAAAGCGAGTTGAAGAAAGGAGCTCAGGGGCACTGTAATTCACAAACCTGCAGAGTTATAAATGATAGCTATCGTCCAAAAATAGACTGAAGTAAGGCTGCCAAGAGGACTTGAAAGCGGGGCAGAATTGCAGGAAACCGATTTCAGGAGGTAGACTGGAATTGCATTGAAAGCATAGGAAAAGAGGCAGAACGTCCACAATGATGCACTTGGCCAAAAAGTGCGTATGCGCTTTTTCCTGAATATATTCAGGAAAAACCGCATACGCCCTTTTTGGCCAACCAAGCAAGCTTTCAAAGGAAATCTGCACTACAATGAAGTCTCACTTCCCCCCGGTCAAAAGGGCCATCTGAAAAAAGTGTAAAATCCAGAAAGGCAGGACAGGCCATGGAGAACTGCGAGCCTTGTTATGCTGATGGGCGGGATGTAAATTGCCAACAGACACTCGGGAGAAGTGTATGGTGTTTCCTGAAACATCTAAAAAACAAAGCAACAGAGCCTAGGGCACTGCCACTTATGGTCCTATAGCTTAGGGAAATTAAAATCAAAAAGACACAGCCACCCCAAAGTTTGGAACGGCTCTGTTTACAAGAACCTCGTTTACAGTACAAGTTCAACATCGCAGAAAGTGAAAAATGGATAAAGAAGTTGTGGTATTTACTTACAAAGCAATATCACTCAGCAATGAATTCTATGTCATCAGGCCCTTAGCATCACAATGAGTGGATTCAGGTATGATGATTCTAACTGACATAAGTCACACAGAAAAAGAAACATCATAAGATATCAGTAATACACGGAATGTAAACTTGGCTACACAGGAACTGAATTACAGAACAGAACAGGGTCTCAAATTTAGAAAACCAACTTATGCTTGCTTAAGGGGAAAGGTGAGTTGGGTGCTGCATAAAACCAGAGATTGAAATGAGCACAGATAAAGTTCCTTAAGCCAAATATGGAATAGACAAGAGCTACTCCTTGCTCAACGAAATGGACTCAAAACCCCATATTAAACCCCTAAGAATGTACCTGACTAGTAAGTATCTTAAAACCTATGGATTGCTATGTCTCCAAAAGAGAATCAAGCGTGTGTACAGGGGAATAAACGCAGCAGTGATAGGATTGGAGAGGTTCGGTGAGCAAATGAAGACCCTTTGAAGTCATATTGCATGGTACCCATTACACGGGTCTCAACTCTCCAGGTTTAAGGTATTCTTCCTTCAGCTAAAACATGCATGTGGAACCCAGAGTATGATCAACCATGTGAACGGGAGACGTGTTCAAATATGTCTCAGTTTTCCTCCCCTGGTACTCGGGTGCAACATTCCAGACGCTTTACTAACACTCTCCCGACTTGGAGAGTCAGTCCCTTTAACCTCCTGTTTGGCCCAGTTTGCAATTTCTGCGGAAGATGAACAGGAATAGCGAGTACCAATGAGAGGGTAGCTGGAGGTGTCTGGACGGGCAAATTTAACTCTCATTTCCCACCAGGAAGAGGAATTAACCAAAGGTTCAGCATGCCGGGCCGGAACCAGATTAGGGCCTGAAGCCATCCTGCGGTGTTGCGGCCAGGTCACAAGAAAGCGAGTTGAAGAAAGGAGCTCAGGGGCACTGTAATTCACAAACCTGCAGAGTTATAAATGACAGCTATCGTCCAAAAATAGACTGAAGTAAGGCTGCCAAGAGGACTTGAAAGCGGGGCAGAATTGCAGGAAACCGATTTCAGGAGGTAGACTGGAATTGCATTGAAAGCATAGGAAAAGAGGCAGAACGTCCACAATGATGCACTTGGCCAAAAAGGGCGTATGCGTTTTTTCCTGAATATATTCAGGAAAAAACGCATACGCCCTTTTTGGCCAACCAAGCAAGCTTGCAAAGGAAATCTGCACTACAATGAAGTCTCACTTCCCCCCGGTCAAAAGGCCCATCTGAAAAAAGTGTAAAATCCAGAAAGGCAACAGGCCATTGAGAACTGGGAGCCTTGTTATGCTGATGGGCAGGATGTAAATTGCCAACAGACACTTGGGAGAAGTGTATGGTGTTTCCTGAAACATCTAAAAAACAAAGCAACAGAGCCTAGGGCACTTCCAACTTATGGTCCTATAGCTTAGGGAAATTAAAATCAAAAAGACACAGCCACCCCAAAGTTTGGAACGGCTCTGTTTACAAGAACCTCGTTTACAGTACAAGTTCAACATCGCAGAAAGTGAAAAATGGATAAAGAAGTTGTGGTATTCACTTACAAAGCAATATCACTCAGCAATGAAATCTATGTCATCAGGCCCTTAGCATCACAATGAGTGGATTCAGGTATGATGATTCTAACTGAAATAAGTCACACAGAAAAAGAAACATCATAAGATATCACTAATACACGGAATGTAAACTTGGCTACACAGGAACTGAATTACAGAACAGAACAGGGTCTCAAATTTAGAAAACCTACTTATGCTTGCTTAAGGGGAAAGGTGAGTTGGGTTGCTGCATAAAACCAGAGATTGAAATGAGCACAGATAAAGTTCCTTAAGCCAAATATGGAATAGACAAGAGCTACTCCTTGCTCAACGAAATGGACTCAACACCGCATATTAAACGCCTAAGAATGTACCTGACTAGTAAGTATCTTAAAACCTATGGATTGCTATGTCTCCGAAAGAGAATCAAGCATGTGTACAGGGGCATAAACGCAGCAGTGATAGGATTGGAGAGGTTCGGTGAGCAAATGAAGACCCTTTGAAGTCATATTGCATGGTACCCATTCCACGGGTTTCAACTATCCAGGTTTTAGGTATTCTTCCTTCAGCTAAAACATGCATGTGGAACCCAAGTATGATCAACCATGTGAACGGGAGACGTGTTCAAATATGTCTCAGTTTTCCTCCCCTGGTACTCGGGTGCAACATTCCAGACGCTTTACTAACACTCTCCCCACTTGGAGAGTCAGCGCCTTTAACCTCCTGTTTGGCCCAGTTTGCAATTTCTGCGGAAGATGAACAGGAATAGCGAGAACCAATGAGAGGCTAGCTGGAGGTGTCTGGACGGGCAAATTTAACTCTCATTTCCCACCAGGAAGTGGAAATAACCAAAGGCTCAGCGTGCCGTACCGGAGCCAGATTAGAGCCTGAAGCCATCCTGCGGTGTTGCGGCCAGCTCAAAAGAAAGCGAGTTGAACAAAGGAGCTCAGGGGCACTGTAATTCACAAACCTGCAGAGTTATAAATGACAGCTATCGTCCAAAAATAGACTGAAGTAAGGCTGCCAAGAGGACTTGAAAGCGGGGCAGAATTGCAGGAAACCGATTTCAGGAGGTAGACTGGAATTGCATTGAAAGCATAGGAAAAGAGGCAGAACGTCCACAATGATGCACTTGGCCAAAAAGGGCGTATGCGCTTTTTCCTGAATATATTCAGGAAAAAACGCATACGCCCTTTTTGGCCAACCAAGCAAGCTTGCAAAGGAAATCTGCACTACAATGAAGTCTCACTTCCCCCCGGTCAAAAGGGCCATCTGAAAAAAGTGTAAAATCCAGAAAGGCAGGACAGGCCATGGAGAACTGGGAGCCTTGTTATGCTGATGGGCGGGATGTAAATTGCCAACAACCACTCGGGAGAAGTGTATGGTGTTTCCTGAAACATCTAAAAAACAAAGCAACAGAACCTAGGGCACTTCCACTTATGGTCCTATAGCTTAGGGAAATTAAAATCAAAAAGACACAGCCACCCCAAAGTTTGGAACGGCTCTGTTTACAAGAACCTCGTTTACAGTACAAGTTCAACATCGCAGAAAGTGAAAAATGGATAAAGAAGTTGTAGTATTTACTTACAAAGCAATATCACTCAGCAATGAATTCTATGTCATCAGGCCCTTAGCATCACAATGAGTGGATTCAGGTATGATGATTCTAACTGAAATAAGTCACACAGAAAAAGAAACATCATAAGATATCACTAATACACGGAATGTAAACTTGGCTACACAGGAACTGAATTACAGAACAGAACAGGGTCTCAAATTTAGAAAACCAACTTATGCTTGCTTAAGGGGAAAGGTGAGCTGGGGTGCTGCATAAAACCAGAGATTGAAATGAGCACAGATAAAGTTCCTTAAGCCTAATATGGAATAGACAAGAGCTACTCCTTGCTCAATGAAATGGACTCAACACCCCATATTAAACGCCTAAGAATGTTCCTGACTAGTAAGTATCTTAAAACCTATGGATTGCTATGTCTCCAAAAGAGAATCAAGCATGCGTACAGGGGCATAAACGCAGCAGTGATATGATTGGAGAGGTTCGGTGCGCAAATGAAGACACTTTGAAGTCATATTGCATGGTACCCATTCCACGGGTTTCAACTACCCAGGTTTAAGGTATTCTTCCTTCAGCTAAAACATGCATGTGGAACCTAGAGTATGATCAACCATGTGATCGGGAGACGTGTTCAAATATGTCTCAGTTTTCGTACGCTGGTACTCGGGTGCAACATTCCAGACGCTTTACTAACACTCTCCCCACTTGGAGAGTCAGTCCCTTTAACCTCCTGTTTGGCCCAGTTTGCAATTTCTGCGGAAGATGAACAGGAATAGCGAGAACCAATGAGAGACTAGCTGGAGGTGTCTGGACGGGCAAATTTAACTCTCATTTCCCACCAGGAAGAGGAATTAACCAAAGGCTCAGCGTGCAGTGCCGGAACCAGATTAGGGCCTGAAGCCATCCTGCGGTGTTGCGGCCAGGTCACAAGAAAGCAAGTTGAAGAAAGGAGCTCAGGGGCACTGTAATTCACAAACCTGCAGAGTTATAAATGACAGCTATCGTCCAAAAATAGACTGAAGTAAGGCTGCCAAGAGGACTTGAAAGCGGGGCAGAATTGCAGGAAACCGATTTCAGGAGGTAGACTGGAATTGCATTGAAAGCATAGGAAAAGAGGCAGAACGTCCACAATGATGCACTTGGCCAAAAAGGGCGTATGCGTTTTTTCCTGAATATATTCAGGAAAAAACGCATACGCCCTTTTTGACCAACCAAGCAAGCTTGCAAAGGTAATCTGCACTACAATGAACTCTCACTTCCCCCCGGTTAAAAGGGCCATCTGAAAAAAGTGTAAAATCCAGAAAGGCAGGACAGGCCATGGAGAACTGGGAGCCTTGTTATGCTGATGGGCGGGATGTAAATTGCCAACAACCACTCAGGAGAAGTGTATGGTGTTTCCTGAAACATCTAAAAAACAAAGCAACAGAGCCTAGGGCACTTCCACTTATGGTCCTATAGCTTAGGGAAATTAAAATCAAAAAGACACAGCCACCCCAAAGTTTGGAACGGCTCTGTTTACAAGAACCTCGTTTACAGTACAAGTTCAACATCGCAGAAAGTGAAAAATGGATAAAGAACTTGTGGTACTTACGTACAATGCAGTATCACTCAGCAATGAAATCTATGTCATCAGGCCCGTAGCAGCATAATGAGTAGATTCAGGTACGATGATTCTAACTGAAATAAGTCACACAGAAAAAGAAACATCATAAGATATCACTAATACACGGAATGTAAACTTGGCTACACAGGAACTGAATTCCAAAACAGAACAGGGTCTCAAATTTAGAAAACCAACTTATGCTTGCTTAAGGGGAAAGGTGAGTTGGGTTGCTGCATAAAACCAGAGATTGAAATGAGCACAGATAAAGTTCCTTAAGCCAAATATGGAATAGACAAGAGCTACTCCTTGCTCAACGAAATGGACTCAACACCGCATATTAAACGTCTAAGAATGTACCTGACTAGTAAGTATCTTAAAACCTATGGATTGCTATGTCTCCGAAAGAGAATCAAGCATGTGTACAGGGGCATAAACGCAGCAGTGATAGGATTGGAGAGGTTCGGTGAGCAAATGAAGACCCTTTGAAGTCATATTGCATGGTACCCATTCCACGGGTTTCAACTACCCAGGTTTTAGGTATTCTTCCTTCACCTAAAACATGCATGTGGAACCCAAGTATGATCAACCATGTGAACGGGAGACGTGTTCAAATATGTCTCAGTTTTCCTCCCCTGGTACTCGGGTGCAACATTCCAGACACTTTACTAACACTCTCCCCACTTGGAGAGTCAGCGCCTTTAACCTCCTGTTTGGCCCAGTTTGCAATTTCTGCGGAAGATGAACAGGAATAGCGAGAACCAATGAGAGGCTAGCTGGAGGTGTCTGGACGGGCAAATTTAACTCTCATTTCCCACCAGGAAGAGGAAATAACCAAAGGCTCAGCGTGCCGTACCGGAACCAGATTAGAGCCTGAAGCCATCCTGCGGTGTTGCGGCCAGCTCAAAAGAAAGCGAGTTGAACAAAGGAGCTCAGGGGCACTGTAATTCACAAACCTGCAGAGTTATAAATGACAGCTATCGTCCAAAAATAGACTGAAGTAAGGCTGCCAAGAGGACTTGAAAGCGGGGCAGAATTGCAGGAAACCGATTTCAGGAGGTAGACTGGAATTGCATTGAAAGCATAGGAAAAGAGGCAGAACGTCCACAATGATGCACTTGGCCAAAAAGGGCGTATGCGTTTTTTCCTGAATATATTCAGGAAAAAACGCATACGCCCTTTTTGGCCAACCAAGCAAGCTTGCAAAGGAAATCTGCACTACAATGAAGTCTCA
Organism: Delphinus delphis; assembly: GCF_949987515.2. Classification (NCBI taxonomy): domain Eukaryota; kingdom Metazoa; phylum Chordata; class Mammalia; order Artiodactyla; family Delphinidae; genus Delphinus; species Delphinus delphis. Next base: position 1,460,281 of record NW_027192678.1, on the reverse strand, counting down.
CTTCCCCCCGGTCAAAAGGGCCATCTGAAAAAAGTGTAAAATCCAGAAAGGCAGGACAGGCCATGGAGAACTGGGAGCCTTGTTATGCTGATGGGCGGGATGTAAATTGCCAACAACCACTCGGGAGAAGTGTATGGTGTTTCCTGAAACATCTAAAAAACAAAGCAACAGAACCTAGGGCACTTCCACTTATGGTCCTATAGCTTGGGGAAATTAAAATCAAAAAGACACAGCCACCCCGAAGTTTGGAACGGCTCTGTTTACAAGAACCTCGTTTACAGTACAAGTTCAACATCGCAGAAAGTGAAAAATGGATAAAGAAGTTGTGGTATTTACTTACAAAGCAATATCACTCAGCAATGAATTCTATGTCATCAGGCCCTTAGCATCACAATGAGTGGATTCAGGTATGATGATTCTAACTGAAATAAGTCACACAGAAAAAGAAACATCATAAGATATCAGTAATACATGGAATGTAAACTTGGCTACACAGGAACTGAATTACAGAACAGAACAGGGTCTCAAATTTAGAAAACCAACTTTTGCTTGCTTAAGGGTAAAGGTGAGTTGGGGTGCTGCATAAAACCAGAGATTGAAATGAGCACAGATAAAGTTCCTTAAGCCAAATATGGAATAGACAAGAGCTACTCCTTGCTCAACGAAATGGACTCAAAACCCCATATTAAACCCCTAAGAATGTACCTGACTAGTAAGTATCTTAAAACCTATGGATTGCTATGTCTCCAAAAGAGAATCAAGCGTGTGTACAGGGGAATAAACGCAGCAGTGATAGGATTGGAGAGGTTCGGTGAGCAAATGAAGACCCTTTGAAGTCATATTGCATGGTACCCATTACACGGGTCTCAACTCTCCAGGTTTAAGGTATTCTTCCTTCAGCTAAAACATGCATGTGGAACCCAGAGTATGATCAACCATGTGAACGGGAGACGTGTTCAAATATGTCTCAGTTTTCCTCCCCTGGTACTCGGGTGCAACATTCCAGACGCTTTACTAACACTCTCCCGACTTGGAGAGTCAGTCCCTTTAACCTCCTGTTTGGCCCAGTTTGCAATTTCTGCGGAAGATGAACAGGAATAGCGAGTACCAATGAGAGACTAGCTGGAGGTGTCTGGACGGGCAAATTTAACTCTCATTTCCCACCAGGAAGAGGAATTAACCAAAGGCTCAGCATGCCGGGCCAGAACAAGATTAGGGCCTGAAGCCATCCTGCGGTGTTGCGGCCAGCTCAAAAGAAAGCGAGTTGAAGAAAGGAGCTCAGGGGCACTGTAATTCACAAACCTGCAGAGTTATAAATGACAGCTATCGTCCAAAAATAGACTGAAGTAAGGCTGCCAAGAGGACTTGAAAGCGGGGCAGAATTGCAGGAAACCGATTTCAGGAGGTAGACTGGAATTGCATTGAAAGCATAGGAAAAGAGGCAGAACGTCCACAATGATGCACTTGGCCAAAAAGGGCGTATGCGTTTTTTCCTGAATATATTCAGGAAAAAACGCATACGCCCTTTTTGGCCAACCAAGCAAGCTTGCAAAGGAAATCTGCACTACAATGAAGTCTCACTTCCCCCCGGTCAAAAGGGCCATCTGAAGAAAGTGTAAAATCCAGAAAGGCAACAGGCCATTGAGCACTGGGAGCCTTGTTATGCTGATGGGCGGGATGTAAATTGCCAACAGACACTTGGGAGAAGTGTATGGTGTTTCCTGAAACATCTAAAAAACAAAGCAACAGAGCCTAGGGCACTTCCACTTATGGTCCTATAGCTTAGGGAAATTAAAATAAAAAAGACACAGCCACCCCAAAGTTTGGAACGGCTCTGTTTACAAGAACCTCGTTTACAGTACAAGTTCAACATCGCAGAAAGTGAAAAATGGATAAAGAAGTTGTGGTATTCACTTACAAAGCAATATCACTCATCAATAAAATCTATGTCATCAGGCCCTTAGCATCACAATGAGTGGATTCAGGTATGATGATTCTAACTGAAATAAGTCACACAGAAAAAGAAACATCATAAGATATCACTAATACACGGAATGTAAACTTGGCTACACAGGAACTGAATTACAGAACAGAACAGGGTCTCAAATTTAGAAAACCAACTTATGCTTCCTTAAGGGTAAAGGTGAGTTGGGGTGCTGCATAAAACCAGAGATTGAAATGAGCACAGATAAAGTTCCTTAAGCCAAATATGGAATAGACAAGAGCTACACCTTGCTCAACGAAATGGACTCAACACCCCATATTAAACGCCTAAGAATGTTCCTGACTAGTAAGTATCTTAAAACCTATGGATTGCTATGTCTCCAAAACAAAATCAAGCATGTGTACAGGGGCATAAACGCAGCAGTGATAGGATTGGAGAGGTTCAGTGCGCAAATGAAGACACTTTGAAGTCATATTGCATGGTACCCATTCCACGGGTTTCAACTACCCAGGTTTAAGGTATTCTTCCTTCAGCTAAAACATGCATGTGGAACCTAGAGTATGATCAACCATGTGATCGGGAGACGTGTTCAAATATGTCTCAGTTTTCGTACCCTGGTACTCGGGTGCAACATTCCAGACGCTTTACTAACCCTCTCCCCACTTGGAGAGTCAGCGCCTTTAACCTCCTGTTTGGCCCAGTTTGCAATTTCTGCGGAAGATGAACAGGAATACCGAGAACCAATGAGAGGCTAGCTGGAGGTGTCTGGACGGGCAAATTTAACTCTCATTTCCCACCAGGAAGAGGAATTAACCAAAGACTCAGCGTGCCGTGCCGGAAACAGATTAGGTCCTAAAGCCATCCTGCGGTGTTGCGGCCAGCTCAAAAGAAAGCGAGTTGAACAAAGGAGCTCAGGGGCACTGTAATTCACAAACCTGCAGAGTTATAAATGACAGCTATCGTCCAAAAATAGACTGAAGTAAGGCTGCCAAGAGGACTTGAAAGCGGGGCAGAATTGCAGGAAACCGATTTCAGGAGGTAGACTGGAATTGCATTGAAAGCATAGGAAAAGAGGCAGAACGTCCACAATGATGCACTTGGCCAAAAAGGGCGTATGCGTTTTTTCCTGAATATATTCAGGAAAAAACGCATACGCCCTTTTTGGCCAACCAAGCAAGCTTGCAAAGGAAATCTGCACTACAATGAAGTCTCACTTCCCCCCGGTCAAAAGGGCCATCTGAAAAAAGTGTAAAATCCAGAAAGGCAGGACAGGCCATGGAGAACTGGGAGCCTTGTTATGCTGATGGGTGGGATGTAAATTGCCAACAACCACTCGGGAGAAGTGTATGGTGTTTCCTGAAACATCTAAAAAACAAAGCAACAGAGCCTAGGGCACTTCCACTTATGGTCCTATAGCTTAGGGAAATTAAAATCAAAAAGACACAGCCACCCCAAAGTTTGGAACGGCTCTGTTTACAAGAACCTCGTTTACAGTACAAGTTCAACATCGCAGAAAGTGAAAAATGGATAAAGAACTTGTGGTACTTACGTACAATGCAGTATCACTCAGCAATGTTATCTATGTCATTAGGCCCGTAGCAGCATAATGAGTAGATTCAGGTTCGATGATTCTAACTGAAATAAGTCACACAGAAAAAGAAACATCATAAGATATCACTAATACACGGAATGTAAACTTGGCTACACAGGAACTGAATTCCAAAACAGAACAGGGTCTCAAATTTAGAAAACCAACTTATGCTTGCTTAAGGGGAAAGGTGAGTTGGGTTGCTGCATAAAACCAGAGATTGAAATGAGCACAGATAAAGTTCCTTAAGCCAAATATGGAATAGACAAGAGCTACTCCTTGCTCAACGAAATGGACTCAACACCGCATATTAAACGCCTAAGAATGTACCTGACTAGTAAGTATCTTAAAACCTATGGATTGCTATGTCTCCGAAAGAGAATCAAGCATGTGTACAGGGGCATAAACGCAGCAGTGATAGGATTGGAGAGGTTCAGTAAGCAAATGAAGACCCTTTGAAGTCATATTGCATGGTACCCATTCCACGGGTTTCAACTACCCAGGTTTTAGGTATTCTTCCTTCAGCTAAAACATGCATGTGGAACCCAAGTATGATCAACCATGTGAACGGGAGACGTGTTCAAATATGTCTCAGTTTTCCTCCCCTGGTACTCGGGTGCAACATTCCAGACGCTTTACTAACACTCTCCCCACTTGGAGAGTCAGCGCCTTTAACCTCCTGTTTGGCCCAGTTTGCAATTTCTGCGGAAGATGAACAGGAATAGCGAGAACCAATGAGAGGCTAGCTGGAGGTGTCTGGACGGGCAAATTTAACTCTCATTTCCCACCAGGAAGAGGAATTAACCAAAGGCTCAACGTGCCGTGCCGGAACCTGATTAGGGCCTGAAGCCATCCTGCGGTGTTGCGGCCAGGTCACAAGAAAGCGAGTTGAAGAAAGGAGCTCAGGGGCACTGTAATTCACAAACCTGCAGACTTATAAATGACAGCTATCGTCCAAAAATAGACTGAAGTAAGGCTGCCAAGAGGACTTGAAAGCGGGGCAGAATTGCAGGAAACCGATTTCAGGAGGTAGACTGGAATTGCATTGAAAGCATAGGAAAAGAGGCAGAACGTCCACAATGATGCACTTGGCCAAAAAGGGCGTATGCGTTTTTTCCTGAATATATTCAGGAAAAAACGCATACGCACTTTTTGGCCAACCAAGCAAGCTTGCAAAGGAAATCTGCACTACAATGAAGTCTCACTTCCCCCCGGTCAAAAGGGCCATCTGAAAAAAGTGTAAAATCCAGAAAGGTAGGACAGGCCATGGAGAACTGGGAGCCTTGTTATGCTGATGGGCGGGATGTAAATTGCCAACAGACACTCGGGAGAAGTGTATGGTGTTTCCTGAAACATCTAAAAAACAAAGCAACACAGCCTAGGGCACTGCCACATATGGTCTTATAGCTTAGGGAAATTAAAATCAAAAAGACACAGCCACCCCAAAGTTTGGAACGGCTCTGTTTACAAGAACCTCGTTTACAGTACAAGTTCAACATCGCAGAAAGTGAAAAATGGATAAAGAAGTTGTGGTATTTACTTACAAAGCAATATCACTCAGCAATGAAATCTGTGTCATCAGGCCCGTAGCAGCACAATGAGTGGATTCAGGTATGATGATTCTAACTGAAGTAAGTCACACAGAAAAAGAAACATCATAAGATATCAGTAATACACGGAATGTAAACTTGGCTACACAGGAACTGAATTACAGAACAGAACAGGGTCTCAAATTTAGAAAACCAACTTATGCTTGCTTAAGGGTAAAGGTGAGTTGGGGTGCTGCATAAAACCAGAGATTGAAATGAGCACAGATAAAGTTCCTTAAGTCAAATATGGAATAGACAAGAGCTACTCCTTGCTCAACGAAATGGACTCAACACCGCATATTAAACGCCTAAGAATGTACCTGACTAGTAAGTATCTTAAAACCTATGGATTGCTATGTCTCCGAAAGAGAATCAAGCATGTGTACAGGGGCATAAACGCAGCAGTGATAGGATTGGCGAGGTTCGGTCAGCAAATGAAGACCCTTTGAAGTCATATTGCATGGTACCCATTCCACGGGTTTCAACTACCCAGGTTTAAGGTATTCTTCCTTCAGCTAAAACATGCATGTGGAACCTAGAGTATGATCAACCATGTGAACGGGAGACGTGTTCAAATATGTCAGTTTTCGTACCCTGGTACTCGGGTGCAACATTCCAGACGCTTTACTAACACTCTCCCCACTTGGAGAGTCAGTCCCTTTAACCTCCTGTTTGGCCCAGTTTGCAATTTCTGCGTAAGATGAACAGGAATAGCAAGAACCAATGAGAGGCTAGCTGGAGGTTTCTAGACGGGCAAATTTAACTCTCATTTCCCACCAGGAAGACGAAATAACCAAAGGCTCAGCGTGCCGTACCGGAACCAGATTAGGGCCTGAAGCCATCCTGCAGTGTTGCGGCAAGCTGAAAAGAAAGCGAGTTGAAGAAAGGAGCTCAGGGGCACTGTAATTCACAAACCTGCAGAGTTATAAATGACAGCTATCGTCCAAAAATAGACTGAAGTAAGGCTGCCAAGAGGACTTGAAAGCGGGGCAGAATTGCAGGAAACCGATTTCAGGAGGTAGACTGGAATTGCATTGAAAGCATAGGAAAAGAGGCAGAACGTCCACAATGATGCACTTGGCCAAAAAGGGCGTATGCGTTTTTTCCTGAATATATTCAGGAAAAAACGCATACGCCCTTTTTGGCCAACCAAGCAAGCTTGCAAAGGAAATCTGCACTACAATGAAGTCTCACTTCCCCCCGGTCAAAAGGGCCATCTGAAAAAAGTGTAAAATCCAGAAAGGCAATAGGCCATTTAGAACTGGGAGCCTTGTTATGCTGATGGGCGGGATGTAAATTGCCAACAGACACTCGGGAGAAGTGTATGGTGTTTCCTGAAACATCTAAAAAACAAAGCAACAAAACCTAGGGCACTTCCACTTATGGTCCTATAGCTTAGGGAAATTAAATAAAAAAGACACAGCCACCCCAAAGTTTGGAACGGCTCTGTTTACAAGAACCTCGTTTACAGTACAAGTTCAACATCGCAGAAAGTGAAAAATGGATAAAGAAGTTGTAGTATTCACTTACAAAGCAATATCACTCAGCAATGAAATCTGTGTCATCAGGCCCTTAGCATCACAATGAGTGGATTCAGGTATGATGATTCTAACTGAAATAAGTCACACAGAAAAAGAAACATCATAAGATATCACTAATACACGGAATGTAAACTTGGCTACACAGGAACTGAATTCCAAAACAGAACAGGGTCTCAAATTTAGAAAACCAACTTATGCTTGCTTAAGGGGAAAGGTGAGTTGGGGTGCTGCATAAAACCAGAGATTGAAATTAGCACAGATAAAGTTCCTTAAGCCAAATATGGAATAGACAAGAGCTACTCCTTGCTCAACGAAATGGACTCAACACCACATATTAAACGCCTAAGAATGTACCTGACTAGTAAGTATCTTAAAACCTATGGATTGCTATGTCTCCGAAAGAGAATCAAGCATGTGTACAGGGGCATAAACGCAGCAGTGATAGGATTGGAGAGGTTCAGTGAGCAAATGAAGACCCTTTGAAGTCATATTGCATGGTACCCATTACACGGGTCTTAACTCTCCAGGTTTAAGGTATTCTTCCTTCAGCTAAAACATGCATGTGGAACCCAAGTATGATCAACCATGTGAACGGGAGACGTGTTCAAATATGTCTCAGTTTTCCTCCCCTGGTACTCGGGTGCAACATTCCAGACGCTTTACTAACACTCTCCCCACTTGGAGAGTCAGCGCCTTTAACCTCCTGTTTGGCCCAGTTTGCAATTTCTGCGGAAGATGAACAGGAATAGCGAGAACCAATGAGAGACTAGCTGGAGGTGTCTGGACGGGCAAATTTAACTCTCATTTCCCACCAGGAAAAGGAAATAACCAAAGGCTCAGCATGCCGGGCCGGAACCAGATTAGGGCCTGAAGCCATCCTGCGGTGTTGCGGCCAGGTCACAAGAAAGCGAGTTGAAGAAAGGAGCTCAGGGGCACTGTAATTCACAAACCTGCAGAGTTATAAATGACAGCTATCGTCCAAAAATAGACTGAAGTAAGGCTGCCAAGAGGACTTGAAAGCGGGGCAGAATTGCAGGAAACCGATTTCAGGAGGTAGACTGGAATTGCATTGAAAGCATAGGAAAAGAGGCAGAACGTCCACAATGATGCACTTGGCCAAAAAGGGCGTATGCGTTTTTTCCTGAATATATTCAGGAAAAAACGCATACGCCCTTTTTGGCCAACCAAGCAAGCTTGCAAAGGAAATCTGCACTACAATGAAGTCTCACTTCCCCCCGGTCAAAAGGGCCATCTGAAAAAAGTGTAAAATCCAGAAAGGCAATAGGCCATTTAGAACTGGGAACCTTGTTATGCTGATGGGCGGGATGTAAATTGCCAACAGACACTTGGGAGAAGTGTATGGTGTTTCCTGAAACATCTAAAAAACAAAGCAACAGAACCTAGGGCATTTCCACTTATGGTCCTATAGCTTAGGGAAATTAAAATCAAAAAGACACAGCCACCCCAAAGTTTGGAACGGCTCTGTTTACAAGAACCTCGTTTACAGTACAAGTTCAACATCGCAGAAAGTGAAAAATGGATAAAGAAGTTGTAGTATTCACTTACAAAGCAATATCACTCAGCAATGAAATCTGTGTCATCAGGCCCTTAGCATCACAATGAGTGGATTCAGGTATGATGATTCTAACTGAAATAAGTCACACAGAAAAAGAAACATCATAAGATATCACTAATACACGGAATGTAAACTTGGCTACACAGGAACTGAATTCCAAAACAGAACAGGGTCTCAAATTTAGAAAACCAACTTATGCTTGCTTAAGGGGAAAGGTGAGTTGGGTTGCTGCATAAAACCAGAGATTGAAATGAGCACAGATAAAGTTCCTTAAGCCAAATATGGAATAGACAAGAGCTACTCCTTGCTCAACGAAATGGACTCAACACCGCATATTAAACGCCTAAGAATGTACCTGACTAGTAAGTATCTTAAAACCTATGGATTGCTATGTCTCCGAAAGAGAATCAAGCATGTGTACAGGGGCATAAACGCAGCAGTGATAGGATTGGAGAGGTTCGGTGAGCAAATGAAGACCCTTTGTAGTCATATTGCATGGTACCCATTCCACGGGTTTCAACTACCCAGGTTTTAGGTATTCTTCCTTCAGCTAAAACATGCATGTGGAACCCAAGTATGATCAACCATGTGAACGGGAGACGTGTTCAAATATGTCTCAGTTTTCCTCCCCTGGTACTCGGGTGCAACATTCCAGACGCTTTACTAACAGTCTCCCCACTTGGAGAGTCAGCGCCTTTAACCTCCTGTTTGGCCCAGTTTGCAATTTCTGCGGAAGATGAACAGGAATAGCGAGAACCAATGAGAGACTAGCTGGAGGTGTCTGGACGGGCAAATTTAACACTCATTTCCCACCAGGAAAAGGAAATAACCAAAGGCTCAGCATGCCGGGCCGGAACCAGATTAGGGCCTGAAGCCATCCTGCGGTGTTGCGGCCAGGTCACAAGAAAGCGAGTTGAAGAAAGGAGCTCAGGGGCACTGTAATTCACAAACCTGCAGAGTTATAAATGACAGCTATCGTCCAAAAATAGACTGAAGTAAGGCTGCCAAGAGGACTTGAAAGCGGGGCAGAATTGCAGGAAACCGATTTCAGGAGGTAGACTGCAATTGCATTGAAAGCATAGGAAAAGAGGCAGAACGTCCACAATAATGCACTTGGCCAAAAAGGGCGTATGCGTTTTTTCCTGAATATATTCAGGAAAAAACGCATACGCCCTTTTTGGCCAACCAAGCAAGCTTGCAAAGGAAATCTGCACTACAATGAAGTCTCACTTCCCCCCGGTCAAAGGGGCCATCTGAAAAAAGTGTAAAATCCAGAAAGGCAATAGGCCATTTAGAACTGGGAGCCTTGTTATGCTGATGGGCGGGATGTAAATTGCCAACAGACACTTGGGAGAAGTGTATGGTGTTTCCTGAAACATCTAAAAAACAAAGCAACAGAACCTAGGGCACTTCCACTTATGGTCCTATAGCTTAGGGAAATTAAAATCAAAAAGACACAGCCACCCCAAAGTTTGGAACGGCTCTGTTTACAAGAACCTCGTTTACAGTACAAGTTCAACATCGCAGAAAGTGAAAAATGGATAAAGAAGTTGTAGTATTCACTTACAAAGCAATATCACTCAGCAATGAAATCTGTGTCATCAGGCCCTTAGCATCACAATGAGTGGATTCAGGTATGATGATTCTAACTGAAATAAGTCACACAGAAAAAGAAACATCATAAGATATCACTAATACACGGAATGTAAACTTGGCTACACAGGAACTGAATTCCAAAACAGAACAGGGTCTCAAATTTAGAAAACCAACTTATGCTTGCTTAAGGGGAAAGGTGAGTTGGGTTGCTGCATAAAACCAGAGATTGAAATGAGCACAGATAAAGTTCCTTAAGCCAAATATGGAATAGACAAGAGCTACTCCTTGCTCAACGAAATGGACTCAACACCGCATATTAAACGCCTAAGAATGTACCTGACTAGTAAGTATCTTAAAACCTATGGATTGCTATGTCTCCGAAAGAGAATCAAGCATGTGTACAGGGGCATAAACGCAGCAGTGATAGGATTGGAGAGGTTCAGTGAGCAAATGAAGACCCTTTGAAGTCATATTGCATGGTACCCATTACACGGGTCTTAACTCTCCAGGTTTAAGGTATTCTTCCTTCAGCTAAAACATGCATGTGGAACCCAAGTATGATCAACCATGTGAACGGGAGACGTGTTCAAATATGTCTCAGTTTTCCTCCCCTGGTACTCGGGTGCAACATTCCAGACGCTTTACTAACAGTCTCCCCACTTGGAGAGTCAGCGCCTTTAACCTTCTGTTTGGCCCAGTTTGCAATTTCTGCGGAAGATGAACAGGAATAGCGAGAACCAATGAGAGACTAGCTGGAGGTGTCTGGACGGGCAAATTTAACTCTCATTTCCCACCAGGAAAAGGAAATAACCAAAGGCTCAGCATGCCGGGCCGGAACCAGATTAGGACCTGAAGCCATCCTGCGGTGTTGCGGCCAGGTCACAAGAAAGCGAGTTGAAGAAAGGAGCTCAGGGGCACTGTAATTCACAAACCTGCAGAGTTATAAATGACAGCTATCGTCCAAAAATAGACTGAAGTAAGGCTGCCAAGAGGACTTGAAAGCGGGGCAGAATTGCAGGAAACCGATTTCAGGAGGTAGACTGGAATTGCATTGAAAGCATAGGAAAAGAGGCAGAACGTCCACAATAATGCACTTGGCCAAAAAGGGCGTATGCGTTTTTTCCTGAATATATTCAGGAAAAAACGCATACGCCCTTTTTGGCCAACCAAGCAAGCTTGCAAAGGAAATCTGCACTACAATGAAGTCTCACTTCCCCCCGGTCAAAAGGGCCATCTGAAAAAAGTGTAAAATCCAGAAAGGCAATAGGCCATTTAGAACTGGGAGCCTTGTTATGCTGATGGGCGGGATGTAAATTGCCAACAGACACTTGGGAGAAGTGTATGGTGTTTCCTGAAACATCTAAAAAACAAAGCAACAGAACCTAGGGCACTTCCACTTATGGTCCTATAGCTTAGGGAAATTAAAATCAAAAAGACACAGCCACCCCAAAGTTTGGAACGGCTCTGTTTACAAGAACCTCGTTTACAGTACAAGTTCAACATCGCAGAAAGTGAAAAATGGATAAAGAAGTTGTAGTATTCACTAACAAAGCAATATCACTCAGCAATGAAATCTGTGTCATCAGGCCCTTAGCATCACAATGAGTGGATTCAGGTATGATGATTCTAACTGAAATAAGTCACACAGAAAAAGAAACATCATAAGATATCACTAATACACGGAATGTAAACTTGGCTACACAGGAACTGAATTCCAAAACAGAACAGGGTCTCAAATTTAGAAAACCAACTTATGCTTGCTTAAGGGGAAAGGTGAGTTGGGTTGCTGCATAAAACCAGAGATTGAAATGAGCACAGATAAAGTTCCTTAAGCCAAATATGGAATAGACAAGAGCTACTCCTTGCTCAATGAAATGGACTCAACAACGCATATTAAACGCCTAAGAATGTACCTGACTAGTAAGTATCTTAACACCTATGGATTGCTATGTCTCCGAAAGAGAATCAAGCATGTGTACAGGGGCATAAACGCAGCAGTGATAGGATTGGAGAGGTTCGGTGAGCAAATGAAGACCCTTTGAAGTCATATTGCATGGTACCCATTACACGGGTCTCAACTCTCCAGGTTTAAGGTATTCTTCCTTCAGCTAAAACATGCATGTGGAACCCAAGTATGATCAACCATGTGAACGGGAGACGTGTTCAAATATGTCTCAGTTTTCCTCCCCTGGTACTCGGGTGCAACATTCCAGACGCTTTACTAACACTCTCCCCACTTGGAGAGTCAGCGCCTTTAACCTCCTGTTTGGCCCAGTTTGCAATTTCTGCGGAAGATGAACAGGAATAGCGAGAACCAATGAGAGACTAGCTGGAGGTGTCTGGACGGGCAAATTTAACTCTCATTTCCCACCAGGAAGAGGAAATAACCAAAGGCTCAGCGTGCCGTGCCGGAACCAGATTAGGGCCTGAAGCCATCCTGCGGTGTTGCGGCCAGGTCACAAGAAAGCAAGTTGAAGAAAGGAGCTCAGGGGCACTGTAATTCACAAACCTGCAGAGTTATAAATGACAGCTATCGTCCAAAAATAGACTGAAGTAAGGCTGCCAAGAGGACTTGAAAGCGGGGCAGAATTGCAGGAAACCGATTTCAGGAGGTAGACTGGAATTGCATTGAAAGCATAGGAAAAGAGGCAGAACGTCCACAATGATGCACTTGGCCAAAAAGGGCGTATGCGTTTTTTCCTGAATATATTCAGGAAAAAACGCATACGCCCTTTTTGGCCAACCAAGCAAGCTTGCAAAGGAAATGTGCACTACAATGAAGTCTCACTTCCCCCCGGTCAAAAGGGCCATCTGAAAAAAGTGTAAAATCCAGAAAGGCAGGACAGGCCATGGAGAACTGGGAGCCTTGTTATGCTGATGGGCGGGATGTAAATTGCCAACAACCACTCGGGAGAAGTGTATGGTGTTTCCTGAAACATCTAAAAAACAAAGCAACAGAGCCTAGGGCACTGCCACTTATGGTCCTATAGCTTAGGGAAATTAAAATCAGAAAGACACAGCCACCCCAAAGTTTGGGACGCCTCTGTTTACAAGAACCTCATTTACAGTACAAGTTCAACATCGCAGAAAGTGAAAAATGGATAAAGAAGTTGTGGTATTTACTTACAAAGCAATATCACTCAGCAATGAAATCTATGTCATCAGGCCCTTAGCATCACAATGAGTGGATTCAGGTATGATGATTCTAACTGAAATAAGTCACACAGGAAAAGAAACATCATAAGATATCAGTAATACACGGAATGTAAACTTGGCTACACAGGAACTGAATTACAGAACAGAACAGGGTCTCAAATTTAGAAAACCAACTTATGCTTGCTTAAGGGTAAAGGTGAGTTGGGGTGCTGCATAAAACCAGAGATTGAAATGAGCACAGATAAAGTTCCTTAAGTCAAATATGGAATAGACAAGAGCTACTCCTTGCTCAACGAAATGGACTCAACACCGCATATTAAACGCCTAAGAATGTACCTGACTAGTAAGTATCTTAAAACCTATGGATTGCTATGTCTCCGAAAGAGAATCAAGCATGTGTACAGGGGCATAAACGCAGCAGTGATAGGATTGGAGAGGTTCGGTGAGCAAATGAAGACCCTTTGAAGTCATATTGCATGGTACCCATTCCACGGGTTTCAACTACCCAGGTTTTAGGTATTCTTCCTTCAGATAAAACATGCATGTGGAACCCAGAGTATGATCAACCATGTGATCGGGAGACGTGTTCAAATATGTCTCAGTTTTCCTCCCCTGGTACTCGGGTGCAACATTCCAGACGCTTTACTAACACTCTCCCCACTTGGAGAGTCAGCGCCTTTAACCTCCTGTTTGGCACAGTTTGCAATTTCTGCGGAAGATGAACAGGAATAGCGAGAACCAATGAGAGGCTAGCTGGAGGTGTCTGGACGGGCAAATTTAACTCTCATTTCCCAACAGGAAGAGGAAATAACCAAAGGCTCAGTGTGCCGTACCGGAACCAGATTAGGGCCTGAAGCCATCATGCGGTGTTGCGGCCAGCTCAAAAGAAAGCGAGTTGAAGAAAGGAGCTCAGGGGCACTGTAATTCACAAACCTGCAGAGTTATAAATGACAGCTATCGTCCAAAAATAGACTGAAGTAAGGCTGCCAAGAGGACTTGAAAGCGGGGCAGAATTGCAGGAAACCGATTTCAGGAGGTAGACTGGAATTGCATTGAAAGCATAGGAAAAGAGGCAGAACGTCCACAATGATGCACTTGGCCAAAAAGGGCGTATGCGTTTTTTCCTGAATATATTCAGGAAAAAACGCATACGCCCTTTTTGGCCAACCAAGCAAGCTTGCAAAGGAAATCTGCACTACAATGAAGTCTCACTTCCCCCCGGTCAAAAGGGCCATCTGAAAAAAGTGTAAAATCCAGAAAGGCAGGACAGGCCATGGAGAACTGGGAGCCTTGTTATGCTGATGGGCGGGATGTAAATTGCCAACAACCACTCGGGAGAAGTGTATGGTGTTTCCTGAAACATCTAAAAAACAAAGCAACAGAGCCTAGGGCACTGCCACTTATGGTCCTATAGCTTAGGGAAATTAAAATCAGAAAGACACAGCCACCCCAAAGTTTGGGACGCCTCTGTTTACAAGAACCTCATTTACAGTACAAGTTCAACATCGCAGAAAGTGAAAAATGGATAAAGAAGTTGTGGTATTTACTTACAAAGCAATATCACTCAGCAATGAAATCTATGTCATCAGGCCCTTAGCATCACAATGAGTGGATTCAGGTATGATGATTCTAACTGAAATAAGTCACACAGGAAAAGAAACATCATAAGATATCAGTAATACACGGAATGTAAACTTGGCTACACAGGAACTGAATTACAGAACAGAACAGGGTCTCAAATTTAGAAAACCAACTTATGCTTGCTTAAGGGTAAAGGTGAGTTGGGGTGCTGCATAAAACCAGAGATTGAAATGAGCACAGATAAAGTTCCTTAAGTCAAATATGGAATAGACAAGAGCTACTCCTTGCTCAACGAAATGGACTCAACACCGCATATTAAACGGCTAAGAATGTACCTGACTAGTAAGTATCTTAAAACCTATGGATTGCTATGTCTCCGAAAGAGAATCAAGCATGTGTACAGGGGCATAAACGCAGCAGTGATAGGATTGGAGAGGTTCGGTGAGCAAATGAAGACCCTTTGAAGTCATATTGCATGGTACCCATTACACGGGTCTGAACTCTCCAGGTTTAAGGTATTCTTCCTTCAGCTAAAACATGCATGTGGAACCTAGCGTATGATCAACCATGTGATCGGGAGACGTGTTCAAATATGTCTCAGTTTTCCTCCCCTGGTACTCGGGTGCAACATTCCAGACGCTTTACTAACACTCTCCCCACTTGGAGAGTCAGCGCCTTTAACCTGCTGTTTGGCCCAGTTTGCAATTTCTGCGGAAGATGAACAGGAATAGCGAGAACCAATGAGAGACTAGCTGGAGGTGTCTGGACGGGCAAATTTAACTCTCATTTCCCACCAGGAAGAGGAATTAACCAAAGGCTCAGCATGCCGGGCCGGAACCAGATTAGGGCCTGAAGCCATCCTGCGGTGTTGCGGCCAGGTCACAAGAAAGCGAGTTGAAGAAAGGAGCTCAGGGGCACTGTAATTCACAAACCTGCAGAGTTATAAATGACAGCTATCGTCCAAAAATAGACTGAAGTAAGGCTGCCAAGAGGACTTGAAAGTGGGGCAGAATTGCAGGAAACCGATTTCAGGAGATAGACTGGAATTGCATTGAAAGCATAGGAAAAGAGGCAGAACGTCCACAATGATGCACTTGGCCAAAAAGGGCGTATGCGTTTTTTCCTGAATATATTCAGGAAAAAACGCATACGCCCTTTTTGGCCAACCAAGCAAGCTTGCAAAGGAAATCTGCACTACAATGAAGTCTCACTTCCCCCCGGTCAAAAGGGCCATCTGAAAAAAGTGTAAAATCCAGAAAGGCAGGACAGGCCATGGACAACTGGGAGCCTTGTTATGCTGATGGGCGGGATGTAAATTGCCAACAGACACTCGGGAGAAGTGTATGGTGTTTCCTGAAACATCTAAAAAACAAAGCAACAGAGCCTAGGGCACTGCCACTTATGGTCCTATAGCTTAGGGAAATTAAAATCAAAAAGACACAGCCACCCCAAAGTTTGGGACGCCTCTGTTTACAAGAACCTCGTTTACAGTACAAGTTCAACATCGCAGAAAGTGAAAAATGGATAAAGAAGTTGTGGTATTTACTTACAAAGCAATATCACTCAGCAATGAAATCTATGTCATCAGGCCCTTAGCATCACAATGAGTGGATTCAGGTATGATGATTCTAACTGAAATAAGTCACACAGAAAAAGAAACATCATAAGATATCAGTAATACACGGAATGGAAATTTGGCTACACAGGAACTGAATTACAGAACAGAACAGGGTCTCAAATTTAGAAAACCAACTTATGCTTGCTTAAGGGTAAAGGTGAGTTGGGGTGCTGCATAAAACCAGAGATTGAAATGAGCACAGATAAAGTTCCTTAAGTCAAATATGGAATAGACAAGAGCTACTCCTTGCTCAACGAAATGGACTCAACACCGCATATTAAACGCCTAAGAATGTACCTGACTAGTAAGTATCGTAAAACCTATGGATTGCTATGTCTCCAAAAGAGAATCAAGCATGTGTACAGGGGCATAAACGCAGCAGTGATAGGATTGGAGAGGTTCGGTGAGCAAATGAAGACCCTTTGAAGTCATATTGCATGGTACCCATTCCACGGGTTTCAACTACCCAGGTTTAAGGTATTCTTCCTTCAGCTAAAACATGCATGTGGAACCTAGAGTATGATCAACCATGTGAACGGGAGACGTGTTCAAATATGTCTCAGTTTTCGTACCCTGGTACTCGGGTGCAACATTCCAGACGCTTTACTAACACTCTCCCCACTTGGAGAGTCAGTCCCTTTAACCTCCTCTTTGGCCCAGTTTGCAATTTCTGCGGAAGATGAACAGGAATAGCGAGAACCAATGAGAGGCTAGCTGGAGGTGTCTGGACGGGCAAATTTAACTCTCATTTCCCACCAGGAAGACGAATTAACCAAAGGCTCAGCGTGCCGTGCCGGAACCATATTAGGGCCTGAAACCATCCTGCGGTGTTGCGGCCAGCTCAAAAGAAAGCGAGTTGAAGAAAGGAGCTCAGGGGCACTGTAATTCACAAACCTGCAGAGTTATAAATGACAGCTATCGTCCAAAAATAGACTGAAGTAAGGCTGCCAAGAGGACTTGAAAGCAGGGCAGAATTGCAGGAAACCGATTTCAGGAGGTAGACTGGAATTGCATTGAAAGCATAGGAAAAGAGGCAGTACGTCCACAATGATGCACTTGGCCAAAAAGGGCATATGCGTTTTTTCCTGAATATATTCAGGAAAAAACGCATACGCCCTTTTTGGCCAACCAAGCAAGCTTGCAAAGGAAATCTGCACTACAATGAAGTCTCACTTCCCCCCGGGCAAAAGGGCCATCTGAAAAAACTGTAAAATCCAGAAAGGCAGGACAGGCCATGGAGAACTGGGAGCCTTGTTATGCTGATGGGCGGGATGTAAATTGCCAACAACCACTTGGTTGAAGTGTATGGTGTTTCCTGAAACATCTAAAAAACAAAGCAACAGAGCCTAGGGCACTGCCATTTATGGTCCTATAGCTTAGGGAAATTAAAATCAAAAAGACACAGCCACCCCAAAGTTTGGGACGCCTCCGTTTACAAGAACCTCGTTTACCATACAAGTACAATATCACAGAAAGTGAAAAATGGATAAAGAACTTGTGGTACTTACGTACAATGCAGTATCACTCAGCAATGAAATCTATGTCATCAGGCCCGTAGCAGCATAATGAGTGGATTCAGGTACGATGATTCTAACTGAAATAAGTCACACAGAAAAAGAAACATCATAAGATATCACTAATACACGGAATGTAAATTTGGCTACACAGGAACTGCATTCCAAAACAGAACAGGGTCTCAAATTTAGAAAACCAACTTATGCTTGCTTAAGGGTAAAGGTGAGTTGGGGTGCTGCATAAAACCAGAGATTGAAATGAGCACAGATAAAGTTCCTTAAGCCAAATATGGAATAGACAAGAGCTACTCCTTGCTCAACGAAATGGACTCAACACCCCATATTAAACGCCTAAGAATGTACCTGACTAGTAAGTATCTTAAAACCTATGGATTGCTATGTCTCCAAAAGAGAATCAAGTGTGTGTACAGGGGCATAAACGCAGCAGTGATAGGATTGGAGAGGTTCGGTGAGCAAATGAAGACCCTTTGAAGTCATATTGCATGGTACCCATTACACGGGTCTCAACTCTCCAGGTTTAAGGTATTCTTCCTTCAGCTAAAACATGCATGTGGAACCAAGAGTATGATCAACCATGTGAACGGGAGACGTGTTCAAATATGTCTCAGTTTTCCTCCCCTGGTACTCGGGTGCAACATTCCAGACGCTTTACTAACACTCTCCCGACTTGGAGAGTCAGTCCCTTTAACCTCCTGTTTGGCCCAGTTTGCAATTTCTGCGGAAGATGAACAGGAATAGCGAGAACCAATGAGAGACCAGCTGGAGGTGTCTGGGCGGGAAAATTTAACTCTCATTTCTCACCAGGAAGAGGAATTAATCAAAGGCTCAGCGTGCCGTGCCAGAACCAGATTAGGGCCTGAAGCCATCCTGCGGTGTTGCGGCCAGGTCACAAGAAAGCGAGTTGAAGAAAGGAGCTCAGGGGCACTGTAATTCACAAACCTGCAGAGTTATAAATGACAGCTATCGTCCAAAAATAGACTGAAGTAAGGCTGCCAAGAGGACTTGAAAGCGGGGCAGAATTGCAGGAAACCGATTTCAGGAGGTAGACTGCAATTGCATTGAAAGCATAGGAAAAGAGGCAGAACGTCCACAATGATGCACTTGGCCAAAAAGGGCGTATGCGTTTTTTCCTGAATATATTCAGGAAAAAACGCATACGCCCTTTTTGGCCAACCAAGCAAGCTTGCAAAGGAAATCTGCACTACAATGAAGTCTCACTTCCCCCCGGTCAAAAGGGCCATCTGAAAAAAGTGTAAAATCCAGAAAGACAAGACAGGCCATGGAGAACTGGGAGCCTTGTTATGCTGATGGGCGGGATGTAAATTGCCAACAACCACTCGGGAGAAGTGTATGGTGTTTCCTGAAACATGTAAAAAACAAAGCAACAGAGCCTAGGGCACTTCCACTTATGGTCCTATAGCTTACGGAAATTAAAATCAAAAAGACACAGCCACCCCAAAGTTTGGAACGGCTCTGTTTACAAGAACCTCGTTTACAGTACAAGTTCAACATCGCAGAAAGTGAAAAATGGATAAAGAAGTTGTGGTATTTACTTACAAAGCAATATCACTCAGCAATGAAATCTGTGTCATCAGGCCCTTAGCAGCACAATGAGTGGATTCAGGTACGATGATTCTAACTGAAATAAGTCACACAGAAAAAGAAACATCATAAGATATCACTAATACACGGAATGTAAACTTGGCTACACAGGAACTGAATTCCAAAACAGAACAGTGTCTCAAATTTAGAAAACCAACTTATGCTTGCTTAAGGGGAAAGGTGAGTTGGGGTGCTGCATAAAACCAGAGATTGAAATGAGCACAGATAAAGTTCCTTAAGCCAAATATGGAATAGACAAGAGCTACTCCTTGCTCAACGAAATGGACTCAACACCCCATATTAAACGCCTAAGAATGTACCTGACTAGTAAGTATCTTAAAACCTATGGATTGCTATGTCTCCAAAAGAGAATCAAGCGTGTGTACAGGGGCATAAACGCAGCAGTGATAGGATTGGAGAGGTTCGGTGAGCAAATGAAGACCCTTTGAAGTCATATTGCATGGTACCCATTACACGGGTCTCAACTCTCCAGGTTTAAGGTATTCTTCCTTCAGCTAAAACATGCATGTGGAACCCAAGTATGATCAACCATGTGAACGGGAGACGTGTTCAAATATGTCTCAGTTTTCCTCTCCTGGTACTCGGGTGCAACATTCCAGACGCTTTACTAACACTCTCCCCACTTGGAGAGTCAGCGCCTTTAACCTCCTGTTTGGCCCAGTTTGCAATTTCTGCGGAAGATGAACAGGAATAGCGAGAACCAATGAGAGGCTAGCTGGAGGTGTCTGGACGGGCAAATTTAACTCTCATTTCCCACCAGGAAGAGGAAATAACCAAAGGCTCAGCGTGCCGTACCGGAACCAGATTAGGGCCTGAAGCCATCCTGCGGTGTTGCGGCCAGCTCAAAAGAAAGCGAGTTGAAGAAAGGAGCTCAGGGGCACTGTAATTCACAAACCTGCAGAGTTATAAATGACAGCTATCGTCCAAAAATAGACTGAAGTAAGGCTGCCAAGAGGACTTGAAAGCGGGGCAGAATTGCAGGAAACCGATTTCAGGAGGTAGACTGGAATTGCATTGAAAGCATAGGAAAAGAGGCAGAACGTCCACAATGATGCACTTGGCCAAAAAGGGCGTATGCGTTTTTTCCTGAATATATTCAGGAAAAAACGCATACGCCCTTTTTGGCCAACCAAGCAAGCTTGCAAAGGAAATGTGCACTACAATGAAGTCTCACTTCCCCCCGGTCAAAAGGGCCATCTGAAAAAAGTGTAAAATCCAGAAAGGCAGGACAGGCCATGGAGAACTGGGAGCCTTGTTATGCTGATGGGCGGGATGTAAATTGCCAACAACCACTCGGGAGAAGTGTATGGTGTTTCCTGAAACATCTAAAAAACAAAGCAACAGAACCTAGGGCACTTCCACTTATGGTCCTATAGCTTAGGGAAATTAAAATCAAAAAGACACAGCCACCCCAAAGTTTGGAACGGCTCTGTTTACAAGAACCTCGTTTACAGTACAAGTTCAACATCGCAGAAAGTGAAAAATGGATAAAGAAATTGTGGTATTTACTTACAAAGCAATATCACTCAGCAATGAAATCTGTGTCATCAGGCCCTTAGCAGCACAATGAGTGGATTCAGGTATGATGATTCTAACTGAAGTAAGTCACACAGAAAAAGAAACATCATAAGATATCAGTAATACACGGAATGTAAACTTGGCTACACAGGAACTGAATTACAGAACAGAACAGGGTCTCAAATTTAGAAAACCAACTTATGCTTGCTTAAGGGTAAAGGTGAGTTGGGGTGCTGCATAAAACCAGAGATTGAAATGAGCACAGATAAAGTTCCTTAAGTCAAATATGGAATAGACAAGAGCTACTCCTTGCTCAACGAAATGGACTCAACACCGCATATTAAACGCCTAAGAATGTACCTGACTAGTAAGTATCGTAAAACCTATGGATTGCTATGTCTCCGAAAGAGAATCAAGCATGTGTACAGGGGCATAAACGCAGCAGTGATAGGATTGGAGAGGTTCGGTGAGCAAATGAAGACCCTTTGAAGTCATATTGCATGGTACCCATTCCACGGGTTTCAACTACCCAGGTTTAAGGTATTCTTCCTTCAGCTAAAACATGCATGTGGAACCTAGAGTATGATCAACCATGTGATCGGGAGACGTGTTCAAATATGTCTCAGTTTTCCTCCCCTGGTACTCGGGTGCAACATTCCAGATGCTTTACTAACACTCTCCCGACTTGGAGAGTCAGTCCCTTTAACCTCCTGTTTGGCCCAGTTTGCAATTTCTGCGGAAGATGAACAGGAATAGCGAGAACCAATGAGAGGCTAGCTGGAGGTGTCTGGACGGGCAAATTTAACTCTCATTTCCCACCAGGAAGAGGAATTAACCAAAGGCTCAGCATGCCAGGCCGGAACCAGATTAGGGCCTGAAGCCATCCTGCGGTGTTGCGACCAGGTCACAAGAAAGCGAGTTGAAGAAAGGAGCTCAGGGGCACTGTAATTCACAAACCTGCAGAGTTATAAATGACAGCTATCGTCCAAAAATAGACTGAAGTAAGGCTGCCAAGAGGACTTGAAAGCGGGGCAGAATTGCAGGAAACCGATTTCAGGAGGTAGACTGGAATTGCATTGAAAGCATAGGAAAAGAGGCAGAACGTCCACAATGATGCACTTGGCCAAAAAGGGCGTATGCGTTTTTTCCTGAATATATTCAGGAAAAAACGCATACACCCTTTTTGGCCAACCAAGCAAGCTTGCAAAGGAAATCTGCACTACAATGAAGTCTCACTTCCCCCCGGTCAAAAGGGCCATCTGAAAAAAGTGTAAAATCCAGAAAGACAAGACAGGCCATGGAGAACTGGGAGCCTTGTTATGCTGATGGGCGGGATGTAAATTGCCAACAACCACTCGGGAGAAGTGTATGGTGTTTCCTGAAACATGTAAAAAACAAAGCAACAGAGCCTAGGGCACTTCCACTTATGGTCCTATAGCTTAGGGAAATTAAAATCAAAAAGACACAGCCACCCCAAAGTTTGGAACGGCTCTGTTTACAAGAACCTCGTTTACAGTACAAGTTCAACATCGCAGAAAGTGAAAAATGGATAAAGAAGTTGTGGTATTTACTTACAAAGCAATATCACTCAGCAATGAAATCTGTGTCATCAGGCCCTTAGCAGCACAATGAGTGGATTCAGGTACGATGATTCTAACTGAAATAAGTCACACAGAAAAAGAAACATCATAAGATATCACTAATACACGGAATGTAAACTTGGCTACACAGGAACTGAATTCCAAAACAGAACAGTGTCTCAAATTTAGAAAACCAACTTATGCTTGCTTAAGGGTAAAGGTGAGTTGGGGTGCTGCATAAAACCAGAGATTGAAATGAGCACAGATAAAGTTCCTTAAGCCAAATATGGAATAGACAAGAGCTACTCCTTGCTCAATGAAATGGACTCAACACCCCATATTAAACGCCTAAGAATGTACCTGACTAGTAAGTATCTTAAAACCTATGGATTGCTATGTCTCCAAAAGAGAATCAAGCGTGTGTACAGGGGCATAAACGCAGCAGTGATAGGATTGGAGAGGTTCGGTGAGCAAATGAAGACCCTTTGAAGTCATATTGCATGGTACCCATTACACGGGTCTTAACTCTCCAGGTTTAAGGTATTCTTCCTTCAGCTAAAACATGCATGTGGAACCCAAGTATGATCAACCATGTGAACGGGAGACGTGTTCAAATATGTCTCAGTTTTCCTCCCCTGGTACTCGGGTGCAACATTCCAGACGCTTTACTAACACTCTCCCCACTTGGAGAGTCAGCGCCTTTAACCTCCTGTTTGGCCCAGTTTGCAATTTCTGCGGAAGATGAACAGGAATAGCGAGAACCAATGAGAGGCTAGCTGGAGGTGTCTGGACGGGCAAATTTAACTCTCATTTCCCACCATGAAGAGGAAATAACCAAAGGCTCAGCGTGCCGTACCGGAACCAGATTAGGGCCTGAAGCCATCCTGCGGTGTTGCGGCCAGCTCAAAAGATAGCGAGTTGAAGAAAGGAGCTCAGGGGCACTGTAATTCACAAACCTGCAGAGTTATAAATGACAGCTATCGTCCAAAAATAGACTGAAGTAAGGCTGCCAAGAGGACTTGAAAGCGGGGCAGAATTGCAGGAAACCGATTTCAGGAGGTAGACTGGAATTGCATTGAAAGCATAGGAAAAGAGGCAGAACGTCCACAATGATGCACTTGGCCAAAAAGGGCGTATGCGTTTTTTCCTGAATATATTCAGGAAAAAACGCATACGCCCTTTTTGGCCAACCAAGCAAGCTTGCAAAGGAAATCTGCACTACAATGAAGTCTCACTTCCCCCCGGTCAAAAGGGCCATCTGAAAAAAGTGTAAAATCCAGAAAGGCAGGACAGGCCATGGAGAACTGGGAGCCTTGTTATGCTGATGGGCGGGATGTAAATTGCCAACAACCACTCGGGAGAAGTGTATGGTGTTTCCTGAAACATCTAAAAAACAAAGCAACAGAACCTAGGGCACTTCCACTTATGGTCCTATAGCTTAGGGAAATTAAAATCAAAAAGACACAGCCACCCCAAAGTTTGGAACGGCTCTGTTTACAAGAACCTCGTTTACAGTACAAGTTCAACATCGCAGAAAGTGAAAAATGGATAAAGAAATTGTGGTATTTACTTACAAAGCAATATCACTCAGCAATGAAATCTGTGTCATCAGGCCCTTAGCAGCACAATGAGTGGATTCAGGTATGATGATTCTAACTGAAGTAAGTCACACAGAAAAAGAAACATCATAAGATATCAGTAATACACGGAATGTAAACTTGGCTACACAGGAACTGAATTACAGAACAGAACAGGGTCTCAAATTTAGAAAACCAACTTATGCTTGCTTAAGGGTAAAGGTGAGTTGGGGTGCTGCATAAAACCAGAGATTGAAATGAGCACAGATAAAGTTCCTTAAGTCAAATATGGAATAGACAAGAGCTACTCCTTGCTCAACGAAATGGACTCAACACCGCATATTAAACGCCTAAGAATGTACCTGACTAGTAAGTATCGTAAAACCTATGGATTGCTATGTCTCCGAAAGAGAATCAAGCATGTGTACAGGGGCATAAACGCAGCAGTGATAGGATTGGAGAGGTTCGGTGAGCAAATGAAGACCCTTTGAAGTCATATTGCATGGTACCCATTCCACGGGTTTCAACTACCCAGGTTTAAGGTATTCTTCCTTCAGCTAAAACATGCATGTGGAACCTAGAGTATGATCAACCATGTGATCGGGAGACGTGTTCAAATATGTCTCAGTTTTCCTCCCCTGGTACTCGGGTGCAACATTCCAGATGCTTTACTAACACTCTCCCGACTTGGAGAGTCAGTCCCTTTAACCTCCTGTTTGGCCCAGTTTGCAATTTCTGCGGAAGATGAACAGGAATAGCGAGAACCAATGAGAGGCTAGCTGGAGGTGTCTGGACGGGCAAATTTAACTCTCATTTCCCACCAGGAAGAGGAATTAACCAAAGGCTCAGCATGCCAGGCCGGAACCAGATTAGGGCCTGAAGCCATCCTGCGGTGTTGCGACCAGGTCACAAGAAAGCGAGTTGAAGAAAGGAGCTCAGGGGCACTGTAATTCACAAACCTGCAGAGTTATAAATGACAGCTATCGTCCAAAAATAGACTGAAGTAAGGCTGCCAAGAGGACTTGAAAGCGGGGCAGAATTGCAGGAAACCGATTTCAGGAGGTAGACTGGAATTGCATTGAAAGCATAGGAAAAGAGGCAGAACGTCCACAATGATGCACTTGGCCAAAAAGGGCGTATGCGTTTTTTCCTGAATATATTCAGGAAAAAACGCATACGCCCTTTTTGGCCAACCAAGCAAGCTTGCAAAGGAAATCTGCACTACAATGAAGTCTCACTTCCCCCCGGTCAAAAGGGCCATCTGAAAAAAGTGTAAAATCCAGAAAGGCAGGACAGGCCATGGAGAACTGGGAGCCTTGTTATGCTGATGGGCGGGATGTAAATTGCCAACAACCACTCGGGAGAAGTGTATGGTGTTTCCTGAAACATCTAAAAAACAAAGCAACAGAACCGAGGGCACTTCAACTTATGGTCCTATAGCTTAGGGAAATTAAAATCAAAAAGACACAGCCACCCCAAAGTTTGGAACGGCTCTGTTTACAAGAACCTCGTTTACAGTACAAGTTCAACATCGCAGAAAGTGAAAAATGGATAAAGAAGTTGTGGTATTTACTTACAAAGCAATATCACTCAGCAATGAAATCTGTGTCATCAGGCCCTTAGCAGCACAATGAGTGGATTCAGGTATGATGATTCTAACTGAAGTAAGTCACACAGAAAAAGAAACATCATAAGATATCAGTAATACACAGAATGTAAACTTGGCTACACAGGAACTGAATTACAGAACAGAACAGGGACTCAAATTTAGAAAACCAACTTATGCTTGCTTAAGGGAAAAGGTGAGTTGGGGTGCTGCATTAAACCAGAGATTGAAATGAGCACAGATAAAGTTCCTTAAGTCAAATATGGAATAGACAAGAGCTACTCCTTGCTCAACGAAATGGACTCAACACCGCATATTAAACGCCTAAGAATGTACCTGACTAGTAAGTATCTTAAAACCTATGGATTGCTATGTCTCCGAAAGAGAATCAAGCATGTGTACAGGGGCATAAACGCAGCAGTGATAGGATTGGAGAGGTTCGGTGAGCAAATGAAGACCCTTTGAAGTCATATTGCATGGTACCGATTACACGGGTCTCAACTCTCCAGGTTTAAGGTATTCTTCCTTCAGCTAAAACATGCATGTGGAACCCAAGTATGATCAACCATGTGAACGGGAGACGTGTTCAAATATGTCTCAGTTTTCCTCCCCTGGTACTCGGGTGCAACATTCCAGACGCTTTACTAACACTCTCCCGACTTGGAGAGTCAGTCCCTTTAACCTCCTGTTTGGCCCAGTTTGCAATTTCTGCGGAAGATGAACAGGAATAGCGAGAACCAATGAGAGACTAGCTGGAGGTGTCTGGACGGGCAAATTTAACTCTCATTTCTCACCAGGAAGAGGAATTAACCAAAGGCTCAGCGTTCCGTGCCAGAACCAGATTAGGGCCTGAAGCCATCCTGCGGTGTTGCGGCCAGGTCACAAGAAAGCGAGTTGAAGAAAGGAGCTCAGGGGCACTGTAATTCACAAACCTGCAGAGTTATAAATGACAGCTATCGTCCAAAAATAGACTGAAGTAAGGCTGCCAAGAGGACTTGAAAGTGGGGCAGAATTGCAGGAAACCGATTTCAGGAGGTAGACTGGAATTGCATTGAAAGCATAGGAAAAGAGGCAGAACGTCCACAATGATGCACTTGGCCAAAAAGGGCGTATGCGTTTTTTCCTGAATATATTCAGGAAAAAACGCATACGCCCTTTTTGGCCAACCAAGCAAGCTTGCAAAGGAAATCTGCACTACAATGAAGTCTCACTTCCCCCCGGTCAAAAGGGCCATCTGAAAAAAGTGTAAAATCCAGAAAGGCAGGACAGGCCATGGAGAACTGGGAGCCTTGTTATGCTGATGGGCGGGATGTAAATTGCCAACAGACACTCGGGAGAAGTGTATGGTGTTTCCTGAAACATCTAAAAAACAAAGCAGCAGAGCCTAGGGCACTGCCACTTATGGTCCTATAGCTTAGGGAAATTAAAATCAAAAAGACACAGCCACCCCAAAGTTTGGGACGCCTCTGTTTACAAGAACCTCATTTACAGTACAAGTTCAATATCGCAGAAAGTGAAACATGGATAAAGATCTTGTGGTACTTATGTACAATGCAGTATCACTCAGCAATGAAATCTATGTCATCAGGCCCGTAGCAGCATAATGAGTGGATTCAGGTACGATGATTCTAACTGAAATAAGTCACACAGAAAAAGAAACATCATAAGATATCACTAATACACGGAATGTAAACTTGGCTACACAGGAACTGCATTCCAGAACAGAACAGGGTCTCAAATTTAGAAAACCAACTTATGCTTGCTTAAGGGGAAAGGTGAGTTGGGGTGCTGCATAAAACCAGAGATTGAAATGAGCACAGATAAAGTTCCTTAAGCCAAATATGGAATAGACAAGAGCTACTCCTTGCTCAACGAAATGGACTCAAAACCCCATATTAAACCCCTAAGAATGTACCTGACTAGTAAGTATCTTAAAACCTATGGATTGCTATGTCTCCAAAAGAGAATCAAGCGTGTGTACAGGGGCATAAACGCAGCAGTG
Source organism: Delphinus delphis (assembly GCF_949987515.2). NCBI lineage: Eukaryota > Metazoa > Chordata > Mammalia > Artiodactyla > Delphinidae > Delphinus > Delphinus delphis. The sequence goes on along the minus strand of NW_027192678.1, from coordinate 1,432,650 downwards.
ATAGGATTGGAGAGGTTCGGTGAGCAAATGAAGACCCTTTGAAGTCATATTGCATGGTACCCATTACACGGGTCTCAACTCTCCAGGTTTAAGGTATTCTTCCTTCAGCTAAAACATGCATGTGGAACCCAAGTATGATCAACCATGTGAATGGGAGACGTGTTCAAATATGTCTCAGTTTTCCTCCCCTGGTACTCGGGTGCAACATTCCAGACGCTTTACTAACACTCTCCCCACTTGGAGAGTCAGCGCCTTTAACCTCCTGTTTGGCCCAGTTTGCAATTTCTGCGGAAGATGAACAGGAATAGCGAGAACCAATGAGAGGCTAGCTGGAGGTGTCTGGACGGGCAAATTTAACTCTCATTTCCCACCAGGAAGAGGAAATAACCAAAGGCTCAGCGTGCCGTACCGGAACCAGATTAGGGCCTGAAGACATCCTGCGGTGTTGCAGCCAGGTCACAAGAAAGCGAGTTGAAGAAAGGAGCTCAGGGGCACTGTAATTCACAAACCTGCAGAGTTATAAATGACAGCTATCGTCCAAAAATAGACTGAAGTAAGGCTGCCAAGAGGACTTGAAAGCGGGGCAGAATTGCAGGAAACCGATTTCAGGAGGTAGACTGGAATTGCATTGAAAGCATAGGAAAAGAGGCAGAACGTCCACAATGATGCACTTGGCCAAAAAGGGCATATGCGTTTTTTCCTGAATATATTCAGGAAAAAACGCATACGCCCTTTTTGGCCAACCAAGCAAGCTTGCAAAGGAAATCTGCACTACAATGAAGTCTCACTTCCCCCCGGTCAAAAGGGCCATCTGAAAAAAGTGTAAAATCCAGAAAGGCAGAACAGGCCATGGAGAACTGGGAGCCTTGTTATGCTGATGGGCGGGATGTAAATTGCCAACAACCACTCGGGAGAAGTGTATGGTGTTTCCTGAAACATCTAAAAAACAAAGCAACAGAACCTAGGGCACTTCCACTTATGGTCCTATAGCTTAGGGAAATTAAAATCAAAAAGAAACAGCCACCCCAAAGTTTGGAACGGCTCTGTTTACAAGAACCTCGTTTACAGTACAAGTTCAACATCGCAGAAAGTGAAAAATGGATAAAGAAGTTGTGGTATTCACTTACAAAGCAATATCACTAAGCAATGAAATCTGTGTCATCAGGCCCTTAGCAGCACAATGAGTGGATTCAGGTATGATGATTCTAACTGAAGTAAGTCACACAGAAAAAGAAACATCATAAGATATCAGTAATACACGGAATGTAAACTTGGCTACACAGGAACTGAATTACAGAACAGAACAGGGACTCATATTTAGAAAACCAACTTATGCTTGCTTAAGGGTAAAGGTGAGTTGGGGTGCTGCATAAAACCAGAGATTGAAATGAGCACAGATAAAGTTCCTTAAGTCAAATATGGAATAGACAAGAGCTACTCCTTGCTCAACGAAATGGACTCAACACCGCATATTAAACGCCTAAGAATGTACCTGACTAGTAAGTATCTTAAAACCTATGGATTGCTATGTCTCCGAAAGAGAATCAAGCATGTGTACAGGGGCATAAACGCAGCAGTGATAGGATTGGAGAGGTTCGGTGAGCAAATGAAGACCCTTTGAAGTCATATTGCATGGTACCCATTACACGGGTCTCAACTCTCCAGGTTTAAGGTATTCTTCCTTCAGCTAAAACATGCATGTGGAACCCAAGTATGATCAACCATGTGAACGGGAGACGTGTTCAAATATGTCTCAGTTTTCCTCCCCTGGTACTCGGGTGCAACATTCCAGACGCTTTACTAACACTCTCCCCACTTGGAGAGTCAGCGCCTTTAACCTCCTGTTTGGCCCAGTTTGCAATTTCTGCGGAAGATGAACAGGAATAGCGAGAACCAATGAGAGGCTAGCTGGAGGTGTCTGGACGGGCAAATTTAACTCTCATTTCCCACCATGAAGAGGAAATAACCAAAGGCTCAGCGTGCCGTACCGGAACCAGATTAGGGCCTGAAGCCATCCTGCGGTGTTGCGGCCAGCTCAAAAGATAGCGAGTTGAAGAAAGGAGCTCAGGGGCACTGTAATTCACAAACCTGCAGAGTTATAAATGACAGCTATCGTCCAAAAATAGACTGAAGTAAGGCTGCCAAGAGGACTTGAAAGCGGGGCAGAATTGCAGGAAACCGATTTCAGGAGGTAGACTGGAATTGCATTGAAAGCATAGGAAAAGAGGCAGAACGTCCACAATGATGCACTTGGCCAAAAAGGGCGTATGCGTTTTTTCCTGAATATATTCAGGAAAAAACGCATACGCCCTTTTTGGCCAACCAAGCAAGCTTGCAAAGGAAATCTGCACTACAATGAAGTCTCACTTCCCCCCGGTCAAAAGGGCCATCTGAAAAAAGTGTAAAATCCAGAAAGGCAGGACAGGCCATGGAGAACTGGGAGCCTTGTTATGCTGATGGGCGGGATGTAAATTGCCAACAACCACTCGGGAGAAGTGTATGGTGTTTCCTGAAACATCTAAAAAACAAAGCAACAGAACCTAGGGCACTTCCACTTATGGTCCTATAACTTAGGGAAATTAAAATCAAAAAGACACAGCCACCCCAAAGTTTGGAACGGCTCTGTTTACAAGAACCTCGTTTACAGTACAAGTTCAACATCGCAGAAAGTGAAAAATGGATAAAGAAATTGTGGTATTTACTTACAAAGCAATATCACTCAGCAATGAAATCTGTGTCATCAGGCCCTTAGCAGCACAATGAGTGGATTCAGGTATGATGATTCTAACTGAAGTAAGTCACACAGAAAAAGAAACATCATAAGATATCAGTAATACACGGAATGTAAACTTGGCTACACAGGAACTGAATTACAGAACAGAACAGGGTCTCAAATTTAGAAAACCAACTTATGCTTGCTTAAGGGTAAAGGTGAGTTGGGGTGCTGCATAAAACCAGAGATTGAAATGAGCACAGATAAAGTTCCTTAAGTCAAATATGGAATAGACAAGAGCTACTCCTTGCTCAACGAAATGGACTCAACACCGCATATTAAACGCCTAAGAATGTACCTGACTAGTAAGTATCGTAAAACCTATGGATTGCTATGTCTCCGAAAGAGAATCAAGCATGTGTACAGGGGCATAAACGCAGCAGTGATAGGATTGGAGAGGTTCGGTGAGCAAATGAAGACCCTTTGAAGTCATATTGCATGGTACCCATTCCACGGGTTTCAACTACCCAGGTTTAAGGTATTCTTCCTTCAGCTAAAACATGCATGTGGAACCTAGAGTATGATCAACCATGTGATCGGGAGACGTGTTCAAATATGTCTCAGTTTTCCACCCCTGGTACTCGGGTGCAACATTCCAGACGCTTTACTAACACTCTCCCGACTTGGAGAGTCAGTCCCTTTAACCTCCTGTTTGGCCCAGTTTGCAATTTCTGCGGAAGATGAACAGGAATAGCGAGAACCAATGAGAGGCTAGCTGGAGGTGTCTGGACGGGCAAATTTAACTCTCATTTCCCACCAGGAAGACGAATTAACCAAAGGCTCAGCATGCCAGGCCGGAACCAGATTAGGGCCTGAAGCCATCCTGCGGTGTTGCGACCAGGTCACAAGAAAGCGAGTTGAAGAAAGGAGCTCAGGGGCACTGTAATTCACAAACCTGCAGAGTTATAAATGACAGCTATCGTCCAAAAATAGACTGAAGTAAGGCTGCCAAGAGGACTTGAAAGCGGGGCAGAATTGCAGGAAACCGATTTCAGGAGGTAGACTGGAATTGCATTGAAAGCATAGGAAAAGAGGCAGAACGTCCACAATGATGCACTTGGCCAAAAAGGGCGTATGCGTTTTTTCCTGAATATATTCAGGAAAAAACGCATACGCCCTTTTTGGCCAACCAAGCAAGCTTGCAAAGGAAATGTGCACTACAATGAAGTCTCACTTCCCCCCGGTCAAAAGGGCCATCTGAAAAAAGTGTAAAATCCAGAAAGGCAGGACAGGCCATGGAGAACTGGGAGCCTTGTTATGCTGATGGGCGGGATGTAAATTGCCAACAACCACTCGGGAGAAGTGTATGGTGTTTCCTGAAACATCTAAAAAACAAAGCAACAGAACCAAGGGCACTTCCACTTATGGTCCTATAGCTTAGGGAAATTAAAATCAAAAAGACACAGCCACCCCAAAGTTTGGAACGGCTCTGTTTACAAGAACCTCGTTTACAGTACAAGTTCAACATCGCAGAAAGTGAAAAATGGATAAAGAAATTGTGGTATTTACTTACAAAGCAATATCACTCAGCAATGAAATCTGTGTCATCAGGCCCTTAGCAGCACAATGAGTGGATTCAGGTATGATGATTCTAACTGAAGTAAGTCACACAGAAAAAGAAACATCATAAGATATCAGTAATACACGGAATGTAAACTTGGCTACACAGGAACTGAATTACAGAACAGAACAGGGTCTCAAATTTAGAAAACCAACTTATGCTTGCTTAAGGGTAAAGGTGAGTTGGGGTGCTGCATAAAACCAGAGATTGAAATGAGCACAGATAAAGTTCCTTAAGTCAAATATGGAATAGACAAGAGCTACTCCTTGCTCAACGAAATGGACTCAACACCGCATATTAAACGCCTAAGAATGTACCTGACTAGTAAGTATCGTAAAACCTATGGATTGCTATGTCTCCGAAAGAGAATCAAGCATGTGTACAGGGGCATAAACGCAGCAGTGATAGGATTGGAGAGGTTCGGTGAGCAAATGAAGACCCTTTGAAGTCATATTGCATGGTACCCATTCCACGGGTTTCAACTACCCAGGTTTAAGGTATTCTTCCTTCAGCTAAAACATGCATGTGGAACCTAGAGTATGATCAACCATGTGATCGGGAGACGTGTTCAAATATGTCTCAGTTTTCCTCCCCTGGTACTCGGGTGCAACATTCCAGATGCTTTACTAACACTCTCCCGACTTGGAGAGTCAGTCCCTTTAACCTCCTGTTTGGCCCAGTTTGCAATTTCTGCGGAAGATGAACAGGAATAGCGAGAACCAATGAGAGGCTAGCTGGAGGTGTCTGGACGGGCAAATTTAACTCTCATTTCCCACCAGGAAGAGGAATTAACCAAAGGCTCAGCATGACAGGCCGGAACCAGATTAGGGCCTGAAGCCATCCTGCGGTGTTGCGACCAGGTCACAAGAAAGCGAGTTGAAGAAAGGAGCTCAGGGGCACTGTAATTCACAAACCTGCAGAGTTATAAATGACAGCTATCGTCCAAAAATAGACTGAAGTAAGGCTGCCAAGAGGACTTGAAAGCGGGGCAGAATTGCAGGAAACCGATTTCAGGAGGTAGACTGGAATTGCATTGAAAGCATAGGAAAAGAGGCAGAACGTCCACAATGATGCACTTGGCCAAAAAGGGCGTATGCGTTTTTTCCTGAATATATTCAGGAAAAAACGCATACGCCCTTTTTGGCCAACCAAGCAAGCTTGCAAAGGAAATCTGCACTACAATGAAGTCTCACTTCCCCCCGGTCAAAAGGGCCATCTGAAAAAAGTGTAAAATCCAGAAAGGCAGGACAGGCCATGGAGAACTGGGAGCCTTGTTATGCTGATGGGCGGGATGTAAATTGCCAACAACCACTCGGGAGAAGTGTATGGTGTTTCCTGAAACATCTAAAAAACAAAGCAACAGAACCGAGGGCACTTCAACTTATGGTCCTATAGCTTAGGGAAATTAAAATCAAAAAGACACAGCCACCCCAATGTTTGGAACGGCTCTGTTTACAAGAACCTCGTTTACAGTACAAGTTCAACATCGCAGAAAGTGAAAAATGGATAAAGAAGTTGTGGTATTTACTTACAAAGCAATATCACTCAGCAATGAAATCTGTGTCATCAGGCCCTTAGCAGCACAATGAGTGGATTCAGGTATGATGATTCTAACTGAAGTAAGTCACACAGAAAAAGAAACATCATAAGATATCAGTAATACACAGAATGTAAACTTGGCTACACAGGAACTGAATTACAGAACAGAACAGGGACTCAAATTTAGAAAACCAACTTATGCTTGCTTAAGGGAAAAGGTGAGTTGGGGTGCTGCATTAAACCAGAGATTGAAATGAGCACAGATAAAGTTCCTTAAGTCAAATATGGAATAGACAAGAGCTACTCCTTGCTCAACGAAATGGACTCAACACCGCATATTAAACGCCTAAGAATGTACCTGACTAGTAAGTATCTTAAAACCTATGGATTGCTATGTCTCCGAAAGAGAATCAAGCATGTGTACAGGGGCATAAACGCAGCAGTGATAGGATTGGAGAGGTTCGGTGAGCAAATGAAGACCCTTTGAAGTCATATTGCATGGTACCGATTACACGGGTCTCAACTCTCCAGGTTTAAGGTATTCTTCCTTCAGCTAAAACATGCATGTGGAACCCAAGTATGATCAACCATGTGAACGGGAGACGTGTTCAAATATGTCTCAGTTTTCCTCCCCTGGTACTCGGGTGCAACATTCCAGACGCTTTACTAACACTCTCCCGACTTGGAGAGTCAGTCCCTTTAACCTCCTGTTTGGCCCAGTTTGCAATTTCTGCGGAAGATGAACAGGAATAGCGAGAACCAATGAGAGACTAGCTGGAGGTGTCTGGACGGGCAAATTTAACTCTCATTTCTCACCAGGAAGAGGAATTAACCAAAGGCTCAGCGTTCCGTGCCAGAACCAGATTAGGGCCTGAAGCCATCCTGCGGTGTTGCGGCCAGGTCACAAGAAAGCGAGTTGAAGAAAGGAGCTCAGGGGCACTGTAATTCACAAACCTGCAGAGTTATAAATGACAGCTATCGTCCAAAAATAGACTGAAGTAAGGCTGCCAAGAGGACTTGAAAGTGGGGCAGAATTGCAGGAAACCGATTTCAGGAGGTAGACTGGAATTGCATTGAAAGCATAGGAAAAGAGGCAGAACGTCCACAATGATGCACTTGGCCAAAAAGGGCGTATGCGTTTTTTCCTGAATATATTCAGGAAAAAACGCATACGCCCTTTTTGGCCAACCAAGCAAGCTTGCAAAGGAAATCTGCACTACAATGAAGTCTCACTTCCCCCCGGTCAAAAGGGCCATCTGAAAAAAGTGTAAAATCCAGAAAGGCAGGACAGGCCATGGAGAACTGGGAGCCTTGTTATGCTGATGGGCGGGATGTAAATTGCCAACAGACACTCGGGAGAAGTGTATGGTGTTTCCTGAAACATCTAAAAAACAAAGCAGCAGAGCCTAGGGCACTGCCACTTATGGTCCTATAGCTTAGGGAAATTAAAATCAAAAAGACACAGCCACCCCAAAGTTTGGGACGCCTCTGTTTACAAGAACCTCGTTTACAGTACAAGTTCAACATCGCAGAAAGTGAAAAATGGATAAAGAACTTGTGGTACTTATGTACAATGCAGTATCACTCAGCAATGAAATCTATGTCATCAGGCCCGTAGCAGCATAATGAGTGGATTCAGGTACGATGATTCTAACTGAAATAAGTCACACAGAAAAAGAAACATCATAAGATATCACTAATACACGGAATGTAAACTTGGCTACACAGGAACTGCATTCCAGAACAGAACAGGGTCTCAAATTTAGAAAACCAACTTATGCTTGCTTAAGGGGAAAGGTGAGTTGGGGTGCTGCATAAAACCAGAGATTGAAATGAGCACAGATAAAGTTCCTTAAGCCAAATATGGAATAGACAAGAGCTACTCCTTGCTCAACGAAATGGACTCAAAACCCCATATTAAACCCCTAAGAATGTACCTGACTAGTAAGTATCTTAAAACCTATGGATTGCTATGTCTCCAAAAGAGAATCAAGCGTGTGTACAGGGGCATAAACGCAGCAGTGATAGGATTGGAGAGGTTCGGTGAGCAAATGAAGACCCTTTGAAGTCATATTGCATGGTACCCATTACACGGGTCTCAACTCTCCAGGTTTAAGGTATTCTTCCTTCAGCTAAAACATGCATGTGGAACCCAAGTATGATCAACCATGTGAATGGGAGACGTGTTCAAATATGTCTCAGTTTTCCTCCCCTGGTACTCGGGTGCAACATTCCAGACGCTTTACTAACACTCTCCCCACTTGGAGAGTCAGCGCCTTTAACCTCCTGTTTGGCCCAGTTTGCAATTTCTGCGGAAGATGAACAGGAATAGCGAGAACCAATGAGAGGCTAGCTGGAGGTGTCTGGACGGGCAAATTTAACTCTCATTTCCCACCAGGAAGAGGAAATAACCAAAGGCTCAGCGTGCCGTACCGGAACCAGATTAGGGCCTGAAGACATCCTGCGGTGTTGCAGCCAGGTCACAAGAAAGCGAGTTGAAGAAAGGAGCTCAGGGGCACTGTAATTCACAAACCTGCAGAGTTATAAATGACAGCTATCGTCCAAAAATAGACTGAAGTAAGGCTGCCAAGAGGACTTGAAAGCGGGGCAGAATTGCAGGAAACCGATTTCAGGAGGTAGACTGGAATTGCATTGAAAGCATAGGAAAAGAGGCAGAACGTCCACAATGATGCACTTGGCCAAAAAGGGCGTATGCGTTTTTTCCTGAATATATTCAGGAAAAAACGCATACGCCCTTTTTGGCCAACCAAGCAAGCTTGCAAAGGAAATCTGCACTACAATGAAGTCTCACTTCCCCCCGGTCAAAAGGGCCATCTGAAAAAAGTGTAAAATCCAGAAAGGCAGAACAGGCCATGGAGAACTGGGAGCCTTGTTATGCTGATGGGCGGGATGTAAATTGCCAACAACCACTCGGGAGAAGTGTATGGTGTTTCCTGAAACATCTAAAAAACAAAGCAACAGAACCTAGGGCACTTCCACTTATGGTCCTATAGCTTAGGGAAATTAAAATCAAAAAGACACAGCCACCCCAAAGTTTGGAACGGCTCTGTTTACAAGAACCTCGTTTACACTACAAGTTCAACATCGCAGAAAGTGAAAAATGGATAAAGAAGTTGTGGTATTTACTTAAAAAGCAATATCACTAAGCAATGAAATCTGTGTCATCAGGCCCTTAGCAGCACAATGAGTGGATTCAGGTATGATGATTCTAACTGAAGTAAGTCACACAGAAAAAGAAACATCATAAGATATCAGTAATACACGGAATGTAAACTTGGCTACACAGGAACTGAATTACAGAACAGAACAGGGACTCAAATTTAGAAAACCAACTTATGCTTGCTTAAGGGTAAAGGTGAGTTGGGGTGCTGCATAAAACCAGAGATTGAAATGAGCACAGATAAAGTTCCTTAAGTCAAATATGGAATAGACAAGAGCTACTCCTTGCTCAACGAAATGGACTCAACACCGCATATTAAACGCCTAAGAATGTACCTGACTAGTAAGTATCTTAAAACCTATGGATTGCTATGTCTCCGAAAGAGAATCAAGCATGTGTACAGGGGCATAAACGCAGCAGTGATAGGATTGGAGAGGTTCGGTGAGCAAATGAAGACCCTTTGAAGTCATATTGCATGGTACCCATTCCACGGGTTTCAACTACCCAGGTTTAAGTTATTCTTCCTTCAGCTAAAACATGCATGTGGAACCTAGAGTATGATCAACCATGTGATCGGGAGACGTGTTCAAATATGTCTCAGTTTTCGTACCCTGGTACTCGGGTGCAACATTCCAGACGCTTTACTAACACTCTCCCCACTTGGAGAGTCAGTCCCTTTAACCTCCTGTTTGGCCCAGTTTGCAATTTCTGCGGAAGATGAACAGGAATAGCGAGAACCAATGAGAGGCTAGCTGGAGGTGTCTGGACGGGCAAATTTAACTCTCATTTCCCACCAGGAAGACGAATTAACCAAAGGCTCAGCCTGCCGTGCCGGAACCAGATTAGGGCCTGAAGCCATCCTGCGGTGTTGCGGCCAGCTCAAAAGAAAGCGAGTTGAAGAAAGGAGCTCAGGGGCACTGTAATTCACAAACCTGCAGAGTTATAAATGACAGCTATCGTCCAAAAATAGACTGAAGTAAGGCTGCCAAGAGGACTTGAAAGCAGGGCAGAATTGCAGGAAACCGATTTCAGGAGGTAGACTGGAATTGCATTGAAAGAATAGGAAAAGAGGCAGAACGTCCACAATGATGCACTTGGCCAAAAAGGGCGTATGCGTTTTTTCCTGAATATATTCAGGAAAAAACGCATACGGCCTTTTTGGCCAACCAAGCAAGCTTGCAAAGGAAATCTGCACTACAATGAAGTCTCACTTCCCCCCAGGCAAAAGGGCCATCTGAAAAAACTGTAAAATCCAGAAAGGCAGGACAGGCCATGGAGAACTGGGAGCCTTGTTATGCTGATGGGCGGGATGTAAATTGCCAACAACCACTCGGGAGAAGTGTATGGTGTTTCCTGAAACATCTGAAAAACAAAGCAACAGAGCCTAGGGCACTTCCACTTATGGTCCTATAGCTTACGGAAATTAAAATCAAAAAGACACAGCCACCCCAAAGTTTGGGACGCCTCCGTTTACAAGAACCTCGTTTACCATACAAGTTCAATATCACAGAAAGTGAAAAATGGATAAAGAACTTGTGGTACTTACGTACAATGCAGTATCACTCAGCAATGAAATCTATGTCATCAGGCCCGTAGCAGCATAATGAGTGGATTCAGGTACGATGATTCTAACTGAAATAAGTCACAAAGAAAAAGAAACATCATAAGATATCAGTAATACACGGAATGTAAACTTGGCTACACAGGAACTGCATTCCAGAACAGAACAGGGTCTCAAATTTAGAAAACCAACTTATGCTTGCTTAAGGGTAAAGGTGAGTTGGGGTGCTGCATAAAACCAGAGATTGAAATGAGCACAGATAAAGTTCCTTAAGCCAAATATGGAATAGACAAGAGCTACTCCTTGCTCAACGAAATGGACTCAACACCGCATATTAAACGCCTAAGAATGTACCTGACTAGTAAGTATCTTAAAACCTACGGATTGCTATGTCTCCGAAAGAGAATCAAGCATGTGTACAGGGGCATAAACGCAGCAGTGATAGGATTGGAGAGGTTCGGTGAGCAAATGAAGACCCTTTGAAGTCATATTGCATGGTACCCATTCCACGGGTTTCAACTACCCAGGTTTAAGTTATTCTTCCTTCAGCTAAAACATGCATGTGGAACCTAGGGTATGATCAACCATGTGATCGGGAGACGTGTTCAAATATGTCTCAGTTTTCGTACCCTGGTACTCGGGTGCAACATTCCAGACGCTTTACTAACAGTCTCCCGACTTGGAGAGTCAGTCCCTTTAACCTCCTGTTTGGCCCAGTTTGCAATTTCTGCGGAAGATGAACAGGAATAGCGAGAACCAATGAGAGGCTAGCTGGAGGTGTCTGGACGGGCAAATTTAACTCTCATTTCCCACCAGGAAGACGAATTAACCAAAGGCTCAGCGTGCCGTGCCGGAACCAGATTAGGGCCTGAAGCCATCCTGCGGTGTTGCGGCCAGCTCAAAAGAAAGCGAGTTGAAGAAAGGAGCTCAGGGGCACTGTAATTCACAAACCTGCAGAGTTATAAATGACAGCTATCGTCCAAAAATAGACTGAAGTAAGGCTGCCAAGAGGACTTGAAAGCGGGGCAGAATTGCAGGAAACCGATTTCAGGAGGTAGACTGGAATTGCATTGAAAGCATAGGAAAAGAGGCAGAACGTCCACAATGATGCACTTGGCCAAAAAGGGCGTATGCGTTTTTTCCTGAATATATTCAGGAAAAAACGCATACGCCCTTTTTGGCCAACCAAGCAAGCTTGCAAAGGAAATCTGCACTACAATGAAGTCTCACTTCCCCCCGGTCAAAAGGGCCATCTGAAAAAAGTGTAAAATCCAGAAAGGCAGGACAGGCCATGGAGAACTGGGAGCCTTGTTATGCTGATGGGCGGGATGTAAATTGCCAACAACCACTCGGGAGAAGTGTATGGTGTTTCCTGAAACATCTAAAAAACAAAGCAACAGAACCTAGGGCACTTCCACTTATGGTCCTATAGCTTAGGGAAATTAAAATCAAAAACACACAGCCACCCCAAAGTTTGGAACGGCTCTGTTTACAAGAACCTCGTTTACAGTACAAGTTCAACATCGCAGAAAGTGAAAAATGGATAAAGAAGTTGTGGTATTTACTTACAAAGCAATATCACTCAGCAATGAAATCTGTGTCATCAGGCCCTTAGCAGCACAATGAGTGGATTCAGGTATGATGATTCTAACTGAAGTAAGTCACACAGAAAAAGAAACATCATAAGATATCAGTAATACACGGAATGTAAACTTGGCTACACAGGAACTGAATTACAGAACAGAACAGGGTCTCAAATTTAGAAAACCAACTTATGGTTGCTTAAGGGTAAAGGTGAGTTGGGGTGCTGCATAAAACCAGAGATTGAAATGAGCACAGATAAAGTTCCTTAAGTCAAATATGGAATAGACAAGAGCTACTCCTTGCTCAATGAAATGGACTCAACACCGCATATTAAACGCCTAAGAATGTACCTGACTAGTAAGTATCGTAAAACCTATGGATTGCTATGTCTCCAAAAGAGAATCAAGCATGTGTACAGGGGCATAAACGCAGCAGTGATAGGATTGGAGAGGTTCGGTGAGCAAATGAAGACCCTTTGAAGTCATATTGCATGGTACCCATTGCACGGGTCTCAACTCTCCAGGGTTAAGGTATTCTTCCTTCAGCTAAAACATGCATGTGGAACCCAAGTATGATCAACCATGTGAACGGGAGACGTGTTCAAATATGTCTCAGTTTTCCTCCCCTGGTACTCGGGTGCAACATTCCAGACGCTTTACTAACAGTCTCCCCACTTTGAGAGTCAGCGCCTTTAACCTCCTGTTTGGCCCAGTTTGCAATTTCTGCGGAAGATGAACAGGAATAGCGAGAACCAATGAGAGGCTAGCTGGAGGTGTCTGGACGGGCAAATTTAACTCTCATTTCCCACCAGGAAGAGGAAATAACCAAAGGCTCAGCGTGCCGTACCGGAACCAGATTAGGGCCTGAAGCCATCCTGCGGTGTTGCGGCCAGCTCAAAAGAAAGCGAGTTGAAGAAAGGAGCTCAGGGGCACTGTAATTCACAAACCTGCAGAGTTATAAATGACAGCTATCGTCCAAAAATAGACTGAAGTAAGGCTGCCAAGAGGACTTGAAAGCGGGGCAGAATTGCAGGAAACCGATTTCAGGAGGTAGACTGGAATTGCATTGAAAGCATAGGAAAAGAGGCAGAACGTCCACAATGATGCACTTGGCCAAAAAGGGCGTATGCGTTTTTTCCTGAATATATTCAGGAAAAAACGCATACGCCCTTTTTGGCCAACCAAGCAAGCTTGCAAAGGAAATCTGCACTACAATGAAGTCTCACTTCCCCCCTGTCAAAAGGGCCATCTGAAAAAAGTGTAAAATCCAGAAAGGCAGGACAGGCCATGGAGAACTGGGAGCCTTGTTATGCTGATGGGCGGGATGTAAATTGCCAACAGACACTCGGGAGAAGTGTATGGTGTTTCCTGAAACATCTAAAAAACAAAGCAACAGAGCCTAGGGCAGTTCCACTTATGGTCCTATAGCTTAGGGAAATTAAAATCAAAAAGACACAGCCACCCCAAAGTTTGGGACGCCTCCGTTTACAAGAACCTCGTTTACCGTACAAGTTCAATATCACAGAAAGTGAAAAATGGATAAAGAACTTGTGGTACTTACATACAATGCAGTATCACTCATCAATGAAATCTATGTCATCAGGCCCGTAGCAGCATAATGAGTGGATTCAGGTACGATGATTCTAACTGAAATAAGTCACACAGAAAAAGAAACATCATAAGATATCACTAATACACGGAATGTAAACTTGGCTACACAGGAACTGCATTCCAAAACTGAACAGAGTCTCAAATTTAGAAAACCAACTTATGCTTGCTTAAGGGGAAAGGTGAGTTCGGGTGCTGCATAAAACCAGAGATTGAAATGAGCACAGATAAAGTTCCTTAAGCCAAATATGGAATAGACAAGAGCTACTCCTTGCTCAACGAAATGGACTCAACACCGCATATTAAACGCCTAAGAATGTAACTGACTAGTAAGTATCTTAAAACCTATGGATTGCTATGTCTCCGAAAGAGAATCAAGCATGTGTACAGGGGCATAAACGCAGCAGTGATAGGATTGGAGAGGTTCGGTGAGCAAATGAAGACCCTTTGAAGTCATATTGCATGGTACCCATTCCACGGGTCTCAACTCTCCAGGTTTTAGGTATTCTTCCTTCAGTTAAAATATGCATGTGGAACCCAGAGTATGATCAACCATGTGATCGGGAGACGTGTTCAAATATGTCTCAGTTTTCCTTCCCTGGTACTCGGGTGCAACATTCCAGACGCTTTACTAACACTCTCCCCACTTGGAGAGTCAGTCCCTTTAACCTCCTGTTTGGCCCAGTTTGCAATTTCTGCGGAAGATGAACAGGAATAGCGAGAACCAATGAGAGGCTAGCTGGAGGTGTCTGGACGGGCAAATTTAACTCTCATTTCCCACCAGGAAGAGGAAATAACCAAAGGCTCAGCGTGCCGTGCCGGAACCAGATTAGGGCCTGAAGCCATCCTGCAGTGTTGCGGCCAGGTCACAAGAAAGCGAGTTGAAGAAAGGAGCTCAGGGGCACTGTAATTCACAAACCTGCAGAGTTATAAATGACAGCTATCGTCCAAAAATAGACTGAAGTAAGGCTGCCAAGAGGACTTGAAAGCGGGGCAGAATTGCAGGAAACCGATTTCAGGAGGTAGACTGGAATTGCATTGAAAGCATAGGAAAAGAGGCAGAACGTCCACAATGATGCACTTGGCCAAAAAGGGCATATGCGTTTTTTCCTGAATATATTCAGGAAAAAACGCATACGCCCTTTTTGGCCAACCAAGCAAGCTTGCAAAGGAAATCTGCACTACAATGAAGTCTCACTTCCCCCCGGTCAAAAGGGCCATCTGAAAAAAGTGTAAAATCCAGAAAGGCAGGACAGGCCATGGAGAACTGGGAGCCTTGTTATGCTGATGGGCTGGATGTAAATTGCCAACAGACACTCGGGAGAAGTGTATGGTGTTTCCTGAAACATCTAAAAAACAAAGCAACAGAGCCTAGGGCACTTCCACTTATGGTCCTATAGCTTAGGGAAATTAAAATCAAAAAGACACAGCCACCCCAAAGTTTGGGATGCCTCTGTTTACAAGAACCTCGTTTACAGTACAAGTTCAACATCGCAGAAAGTGAAAAATGGATAAAGAAGTTGTGGTACTTACTTACAAAACAATATCACTCAGCAATGAATTCTATCTCATCAGGCCCTTAGCATCACAATGAGTGGATTCAGGTATGATGATTCTAACTGAAATAAGTCACACAGAAAAAGAAACATCATAAGATATCAGTAATACACGGAATGTAAACTTGGCTACACAGGAACTGAATTACAGAACAGAACAGGGTCTCAAATTTAGAAAACCAACTTATGCTTGCTTAAGGGGAAAGGTGAGTTGGGGTGCTGCATAAAACCAGAGATTGAAATGAGCACAGAAAGTTCCTTAAGTCAAATATGGAATAGACAAGAGCTACTCCTTGCTCAACGAAATGGACTCAAAACCCCATATTAAACCCGTAAGAATGTACCTGACTAGTAAGTATCTTAAAACCTATGGATTGCTATGTCTCCGAAAGAGAATCAAGCATGTGTACAGGGGCATAAACGCAGCAGTGATAGGATTGGAGAGGTTCGGTGAGCAAATGAAGACCCTTTGAAGTCATATTGCATGGTACCCATTCCACGGGTTTCAACTACCCAGGTTTTAGGTATTCTTCCTTCAGCTAAAACATGCATGTGGAACCCAAGTATGATCAACCATGTGAATGGGAGACGTGTTCAAATATGTCTCAGTTTTCCTCCCCTGGTACTCGGGTGCAACATTCCAGACGCTTTACTAACACTCTCCCCACTTGGAGAGTCAGCGCCTTTAACCTCCTGTTTGGCCCAGTTTGCAATTTCTGCGGAAGATGAACAGGAATAGCGAGAACCAATGAGAGGCTAGCTGGAGGTGTCTGGACGGGCAAATTTAACTCTCATTTCCCACCAGGAAGAGGAAATAACCAAAGGCTCAGCGTGACGTACCGGAACCAGATTAGGGCCTGAAGCCATCCTGCGGTGTTACGGCCAGGTCACAAGAAAGCGAGTTGAAGAAAGGAGCTCAGGGGCACTGTAATTCACAAACCTGCAGAGTTATAAATGACAGCTATCGTCCAAAAATAGACTGAAGTAAGGCTGCCAAGAGGACTTGAAAGCGGGGCAGAATTGCAGGAAACCGATTTCAAGAGGTAGACTGGAATTGCATTGAAAGCATAGGAAAAGAGGCAGAACGTCCACAATGATGCACTTGGCCAAAAAGGGCGTATGCGTTTTTTCCTGAATATATTCAGGAAAAAACGCATACGCCCTTTTTGGCCAACCAAGCAAGCTTGCAAAGGAAATCTGCACTACAATGAAGTCTCACTTCCCCCCGGTCAAAAGGGCCATCTGAAAAAAGTGTAAAATCCAGAAAGGCAGGACAGGCCATGGAGAACTGGGAGCCTTGTTATGCTGATGGGCGGGATGTAAATTGCCAACAACCACTCGGGAGAAGTGTATGGTGTTTCCTGAAACATCTAAAAAACAAAGCATCAGAACCTAGGGCACTTCCACTTATGGTCCTATAGCTTAGGGAAATTAAAATCAAAAAGACACAGCCACCCCAAAGTTTGGAACGGCTCTGTTTACAAGAACCTTGTTTACAGTACAAGTTCAACATCGCAGAAAGTGAAAAATGGATAAAGAACTTGTGGTACTTACGTACAATGCAGTATCACTCAGCAATGAAATCTATGTCATCAGACCCGTAGCAGCATAAAGAGTAGATTGAGGTACGATGATTCTAACTGAAATAAGTCACACAGAAAAAGAAACATCATAAGATATCCCTAATACACGGAATGTAAACTTGGCTACACAGGAACTGAATTCCAAAACAGAACAGGGTCTCAAATTTAGAAAACCAACTTATGCTTGCTTAAGGGGAAAGGTGAGTTGGGTTGCTGCATAAAACCAGAGATTGAAATGAGCACAGATAATGTTCCTTAAGCCAAATATGGAATAGACAAGAGCTACTCCTTGCTCAACGAAATGGACTCAACACCGCATATTAAACGCCTAAGAATGTACCTGACTAGTAAGTATCTTAAAACCTATGGATTGCTATGTCTCCGAAAGAGAATCAAGCATGTGTACAGGGGTATAAACGCAGCAGTGATAGGATTGGAGAGGTTCGGTGAGCAAATGAAGACCCTTTGAAGTCATATTGCATGGTACCCATTCCACGGGTTTCAACTACCCATGTTTTAGGTATTCTTCCTTCAGCTAAAACATGCATGTGGAACCCAAGTATGATCAACCATGTGAACGGGAGACGTGTTCAAATATGTCTCAGTTTTCCTCCCCTGGTACTCGGGTGCAACATTCCAGACGCTTTACTAACACTCTCCCCACTTGGAGAGTCAGTCCCTTTAACCTCCTGTTTGGCCCAGTTTGCAATTTCTGCGGAAGATGAACAGGAATAGCGAGAACCAATGAGAGGCTATCTGGAGGTGTCTGGACGGGCAAATTTAACTCTAATTTCCCACCAGGAAGAGGAAATAACCAAAGGCTCAGCGTGCCGTACCGGAACCAGATTAGGGCCTGAAGCCATCCTGCGGTGTTGCGGCCAGCTCAAAAGAAAGCGAGTTGAACAAAGGAGCTCAGGGGCACTGTAATTCACAAACCTGCAGAGTTATAAATGACAGCTATCGTCCAAAAATAGACTGAAGTAAGGCTGCCAAGAGGACTTGAAAGCGGGGCAGAATTGCAGGAAACCGATTTCAGGAGGTAGACTGGAATTGCATTGAAAGCATAGGAAAAGAGGCAGAACGTCCACAATGATGCACTTGGCCAAAAAGGGCGTATGCGTTTTTTCCTGAATATATTCAGGAAAAAACGCATACGCCCTTTTTGGCCAACCAAGCAAGCTTGCAAAGGAAATCTGCACTACAATGAAGTCTCACTTCCCCCCGGTCAAAAGGGCCATCTGAAAAAAGTGTAAAATCCAGAAAGGCAGGACAGGCCATGGAGAACTGGGAGCCTTGTTATGCTGATGGGCGGGATGTAAATTGCCAACAACCACTCGGGAGAAGTGTATGGTGTTTCCTGAAACATCTAAAAAACAAAGCAACAGAGCCTAGGGCACTTCCACTTATGGTCCTATAGCTTAGGGAAATTAAAATCAAAAAGACACAGCCACCCCAAAGTTTGGAACGGCTCTGTTTACAAGAACCTCATTTACAGTACAAGTTCAACATCGCAGAAAGTGAAAAATGGATAAAGAAGTTGTGGTATTTACTTACAAAGCAATATCACTCAGCAATGAAATCTGTGTCATCAGGCCCTTAGCAGCACAATGAGTGGATTCAGGTATGATGATTCTAACTGAAGTAAGTCACTCAGAAAAAGAAACATCATAAGATATCAGTAATACACGGAATGTAAACTTGGCTACACAGGAACTGAATTACAGAACAGAACAGGGTCTCAAATTTAGAAAACCAACTTATGCTTGCTTAAGGGGAAAGGTGAGGTGGGGTGCTGCATAAAACCAGAGATTGAAATGAGCACAGATAAAGTTCCTTAAGTCAAATATGGAATAGACAAGAGCTACTCCTTGCTCAACGAAATGGACTCAACACCGCATATTAAACGCCTAAGAATGTACCTGACTAGTAAGTATCTTAAAACCTATGCATTGCTATGTCTCCGAAAGAGAATCAAGCATGTGTACAGGGGCATAAACGCAGCAGTGATAGGATTGGAGAGGTTCGGTGAGCAAATGAAGACCCTTTGAAGTCATATTGCATGGTATCCATTACACGGGTCTTAACTCTCCAGGTTTAAGGTATTCTTCCTTCAGCTAAAACATGCATGTGGAACCCAAGTATGATCAACCATGTGAACGGGAGACGTGTTCAAATATGTCTCAGTTTTCCTCCCCTGGTACTCGGGTGCAACATTCCAGACGCTTTACTAACACTCTCCCCACTTGGAGAGTCAGCGCCTTTAACCTCCTGTTTGGCCCAGTTTGCAATTTCTGCGGAAGATGAACAGGAATAGCGAGAACCAATGAGAGACTAGCTGGAGGTGTCTGGACGGGCAAATTTAACTCTCATTTCCCACCAGGAAGAGGAATTAACCAAAGGCTCAGCATGCCGGGCCGGAACCAGATTAGGGCCTGAAGCCATCCTGCGGTGTTACGGCCAGGTCACAAGAAAGCGAGTTGAAGAAAGGAGCTCAGGGGCACTGTAATTCACAAACCTGCAGAGTTATAAATGACAGCTATCGTCCAAAAATAGACTGAAGTAAGGCTGCCAAGAGGACTTGAAAGCGGGGCAGAATTGCAGGAAACCGATTTCAGGAGGTAGACTGGAATTGCATTGAAAGCATAGGAAAAGAGGCAGAACGTCCACAATGATGCACTTGGCCAAAAAGGGCGTATGCGTTTTTTCCTGAATATATTCAGGAAAAAACGCATACGCCCTTTTTGGCCAACCAAGCAAGCTTGCAAAGGAAATCTGCACTACAATGAAGTCTCACTTCCCCCCGGTCAAAAGGGCCATCTGAAAAAAGTGTAAAATCCAGAAAGGCAGGACAGGCCATGGAGAACTGGGAGCCTTGTTATGCTGATGGGCGGGATGTTAATTGCCAACAACCACTCGGGAGAAGTGTATGGTGTTTCGTGAAACATCTAAAAAACAAAGCAACAGAACCTAGGGCACTTCCACTTATGGTCCTATAGCTTAGGGAAATTAAAATCAAAAAGACACAGCCACCCCAAAGTTTGGAACGGCTCTGTTTACAAGAACCTCGTTTACAGTACAAGTTCAACATCGCAGAAAGTGAAAAATGGATAAAGAAGTTGTGGTATTTACTTACAAAGCAATATCACTACGCAATGAAATCTGTGTCATCAGGCCCTTAGCAGCACAATGAGTGGATTCAGGTATGATGATTCTAACTGAAGTAAGTCACACAGAAAAAGAAACATCATAAGATATCAGTAATACACGGAATGTAAACTTGGCTACACAGGAACTGAATTACAGAACAGAACAGGGTCTCAAATTTAGAAAACCAACTTATGCTTGCTTAAGGGTAAAGGTGAGTAGGGGTGCTGCATAAAACAAGAGATTGAAATGAGCACAGATAAAGTTCCTTAAGTCAAATATGGAATAGACAAGAGCTACTCCTTGCTCAACGAAATGGACTCAACACCGCATATTAAACGCCTAAGAATGTACCTGACTAGTAAGTATCTTAAAACCTATGGATTGCTATGTCTCCGAAAGAGAATCAAGCATGTGTACAGGGGCATAAACGCAGCAGTGATAGGATTGGAGAGGTTCAGTGAGCAAATGAAGACCCTTTGAAGTCATATTGCATGGTACCCATTACACGGGTCTTAACTCTCCAGGTTTAAGGTATTCTTCCTTCAGCTAAAACATGCATGTGGAACCCAAGTATGATCAACCATGTGAACGGGAGACGTGTTCAAATATGTCTCAGTTTTCCTCCCCTGGTACTCGGGTGCAACATTCCAGACGCTTTACTAACACTCTCCCCACTTGGAGAGTCAGCGCCTTTAACCTCCTGTTTGGCCCAGTTTGCAATTTCTGCGGAAGATGAACAGGAATAGCGAGAACCAATGAGAGACTAGCTGGAGGTGTCTGGACGGGCAAATTTAACTCTCATTTCCCACCAGGAAGAGGAAATAACCAAAGGCTCAGCGTGCCGTGCCGGAACCAGATTAGGGCCTGAAGCCATCCTGCGGTGTTGCGGCCAGGTCACAAGAAAGCAAGTTGAAGAAAGGAGCTCAGGGGCACTGTAATTCACAAACCTGCAGAGTTATAAATGACAGCTATCGTCCAAAAATAGACTGAAGTAAGGCTGCCAAGAGGACTTGAAAGCGGGGCAGAATTGCAGGAAACCGATTTCAGGAGGTAGACTGGAATTGCATTGAAAGCATAGGAAAAGAGGCAGAACGTCCACAATGATGCACTTGGCCAAAAAGGGCGTATGCGTTTTTTCCTGAATATATTCAGGAAAAAACGCATACGCCCTTTTTGGCCAACCAAGCAAGCTTGCAAAGGAAATCTGCACTACAATGAAGTCTCACTTCCCCCCGGTCAAAAGGGCCATCTGAAAAAAGTGTAAAATCCAGAAAGGCAGGACAGGCCATGGAGAACTGGGAGCCTTGTTATGCTGATGGGCGGGATGTAAATTGCCAACAACCACTCGGGAGAAGTGTATGGTGTTTCCTGAAACATCTAAAAAACAAAGCAACAGAACCTAGGGCACTTCCACTTATGGTCCTATAGCTTAGGGAAATTAAAATCAAAAAGACACAGCCACCCCAAAGTCTGGACGGCTCTGTTTACAAGAACCTCGTTTACAGTACAAGTTCAACATCGCAGAAAGTGAAAAATGGATAAAGAAGTTTTGGTATTTACTTACAAAGCAATATCACTCAGCAATGAAATCTGTGTCATCAGGCACTTAGCAGCACAATGAGTGGATTCAGGTATGATGATTCTAACTGAAATAAGTCACACAGAAAAAGAAACATAATAAGATATCAGTAATACACGGAATGTAAACTTGGCTACACAGGAACTGAATTACAGAACAGAACAGGGTCTCAAATTTAGAAAACCAACTTATGCTTGCTTAAGGGGAAAGGTGAGTTGGGTTGCTGCATAAAACCAGAGATTGAAATGAGCACAGATAAAGTTCCTTAAGCCAAATATGGAATAGACAAGAGCTACTCCTTGCTCAACGAAATGGACTCAACACCGCATATTAAACGCCTAAGAATGTACCTGACTAGTAAGTATCTTAAAACCTATGGATTGCTATGTCTCCGAAAGAGAATCAAGCATGTGTACAGGGGCATAAACGCAGCAGTGATAGGATTGGAGAGGTTCGGTGAGCAAATGAAGACCCTTTGAAGTCATATTGCATGGTACCCATTTCACGGGTTTCAACTACCCAGGTTTTAGGTATTCTTCCTTCAGCTAAAACATGCATGTGAACCCAAGTATGATCAACCATGTGAACGGGAGACGTGTTCAAATATGTCTCAGTTTTCCTCCCCTGGTACTCGGGTGCAACATTCCAGACGCTTTACTAACACTCTCCCCACTTGGAGAGTCAGCGCCTTTAACCTGCTGTTTGGCCCAGTTTGCAATTTCTGCGGAAGATGAACAGGAATAGCGAGAACCAATGAGAGGCTAGCTGGAGGTGTCTGGACGGGCAAATTTAACTCTCATTTCCCACCAGGAAGAGGAAATAACCAAAGGCTCAGCGTGCCGTACCGGAACCAGATTAGGGCCTGAAGCCATCCTACGGTGTTGCGGCCAGCTCAAAAGAAAGCAAGTTGAAGAAAGGAGCTCAGGGGCACTGTAATTCACAAACCTGCAGAGTTATAAATGACAGCTATCGTCCAAAAATAGACTGAAGTAAGGCTGCCAAGAGGACTTGAAAGCGGGGCAGAATTGCAGGAAACCGATTTCAGGAGGTAGACTGGAATTGCATTGAAAGCATAGGAAAAGAGGCAGAACGTCCACAATGATGCACTTGGCCAAAAAGGGCGTATGCGTTTTTTCCTGAATATATTCAGGAAAAAACGCATACACCCTTTTTGGCCAACCAAGCAAGCTTGCAAAGGAAATCTGCACTACAATGAAGTCTCACTTCCCCCCGGTCAAAAGGGCCATCTGAAAAAAGTGTAAAATCCAGAAAGGCAGGACAGGCCATGGAGAACTGGGAGCCTTGTTAAGCTGATGGGCGGGATGTAAATTGCCAACAACCACTCGGGAGAAGTGTATGGTGTTTCCTGAAACATCTAAAAAACAAAGCAACAGAACCTAGGGCACTTCCACTTATGGTCCTATAGCTTAGGGAAATTAAAATCAAAAAGACACAGCCACCCCAAAGTTTGGAACGGCTCTGTTTACAAGAACCTCGTTTACAGTACAAGTTCAACATCGCAGAAAGTGAAAAATGGATAAAGAAGTTGTGGTATTTACTTACAAAGCAAT
Source organism: Delphinus delphis (assembly GCF_949987515.2). Classification (NCBI taxonomy): domain Eukaryota; kingdom Metazoa; phylum Chordata; class Mammalia; order Artiodactyla; family Delphinidae; genus Delphinus; species Delphinus delphis. Next base: position 1,409,408 of record NW_027192678.1, on the reverse strand, counting down.
ATCACTAAGCAATGAAATCTGTGTCATCAGGCCCTTAGCAGCACAATGAGTGGATTCAGGTATGATGATTCTAACTGAAGTAAGTCACACAGAAAAAGAAACATCATAAGATATCAGTAATACACGGAATGTAAACTTGGCTACACAGGAACTGAATTACAGAACAGAACAGGGTCTCAAATTTAGAAAACCAACTTATGCTTGCTTAAGGGTAAAGGTGAGTTGGGGTGCTGCATAAAACCAGAGATTGAAATGAGCACAGATAAAGTTCCTTAAGTCAAATATGGAATAGACAAGAGCTACTCCTTGCTCAACGAAATGGACTCAACACCGCATATTAAACGCCTAAGAATGTACCTGACTAGTAAGTATCTTAAAACCTATGGATTGCTATGTCTCCGAAAGAGAATCAAGCATGTGTACAGGGGCATAAACGCAGCAGTGATAGGATTGGAGAGGTTCGGTGAGCAAATGAAGACCCTTTGAAGTCATATTGCATGGTACCCATTACACGGGTCTTAACTCTCCAGGTTTAAGGTATTCTTCCTTCAGCTAAAACATGCATGTGGAACCCAAGTATGATCAACCATGTGAATGGGAGACGTGTTCAAATATGTCTCAGTTTTCCTCCCCTGGTACTCGGGTGCAACATTCCAGACGCTTTACTAACACTCTCCCCACTTGGAGAGTCAGCGCCTTTAACCTCCTGTTTGGCCCAGTTTGCAATTTCTGCGGAAGATAAACAGGAATAGCGAGAACCAATGAGAGACTAGCTGGAGGTGTCTGGACGGGCAAATTTAACTCTCATTTCCCACCAGGAAGAGGAATTAACCAAAGGCTCAGCATGCCGGGCCGGAACCAGATTAGGGCCTGAAGCCATCCTGCGGTGTTGCGGCCAGGTCACAAGAAAGCGAGTTGAAGAAAGGAGCTCAGCGGCACTGTAATTCACAAAACTGCAGAGTTATAAATGACAGCTATCGTCCAAAAATAGACTGAAGTAAGGCTGCCAAGAGGACTTGAAAGCGGGGCAGAATTGCAGGAAACCGATTTCAGGAGGTAGACTGGAATTGCATTGAAAGCATAGGAAAAGAGGCAGAACGTCCACAATGATGCACTTGGCCAAAAAGGGCGTATGCGTTTTTTCCTGAATATATTCAGGAAAAAACGCATACGCCCTTTTTGGCCAACCAAGCAAGCTTGCAAAGGAAATCTGCACTACAATGAAGTCTCACTTCCCCCCGGTCAAAAGGGCCATCTGAAAAAAGTGTAAAATACAGAAAGGCAGGACAGGCCATGGAGAACTGGGAGCCTTGTTATGCTGATGGGCGGGATGTAAATTGCCAACAACCACTCGGGAGAAGTGTATGGTGTTTCCTGAAACATCTAAAAAACAAAGCAACAGAACCTAGGGCACTTCCACTTATGGTCCTATAGCTTAGGGAAATTAAAATCAAAAAGACACAGCCACCCCAAAGTTTGGAACGGCTCTGTTTACAAGAACCTCGTTTACAGTACAAGTTCAACATCGCAGAAAGTGAAAAATGGATAAAGAAGTTGTGGTATTTACTTACAAAGCAATATCACTCAGCAATGAAATCTGTGTCATCAGGCACTTAGCAGCACAATGAGTGGATTCAGGTATGATGATTCTAACTGAAATAAGTCACACAGAAAAAGAAACATAATAAGATATCAGTAATACATGGAATGTAAACTTGGCTACACAGGAACTGAATTACAGAACAGAACAGGGTCTCAAATTTAGAAAACCAACTTATGCTTGCTTAAGGGAAAAGGTGAGTTGGGTTGCTGCATAAAACCAGAGATTGAAATGAGCATAGATAAAGTTCCTTAAGCCAAATATGGAATAGACAAGAGCTACTCCTTGCTCAACGAAATGGACTCAACACCGCATATTAAACGCCTAAGAATGTACCTGACTAGTAAGTATCTTAAAACCTATGGATTGCTATGTCTCCGAAAGAGAATCAAGCATGTGTACAGGGGCATAAACACAGCAGTGATAGGATTGGAGAGGTTCAGTGAGCAAATGAAGACCCTTTGAAGTCATATTGCATGGTACCCATTTCACGGGTTTCAACTACCCAGGTTTTAGGTATTCTTCCTTCAGCTAAAACATGCATGTGAACCCAAGTATGATCAACCATGTGAACGGGAGACGTGTTCAAATATGTCTCAGTTTTCCTCCCCTGGTACTCGGGTGCAACATTCCAGACGCTTTACTAACACTCTCCCCACTTGGAGAGTCAGCGCCTTTAACCTGCTGTTTGGCCCAGTTTGCAATTTCTGCGGAAGATGAACAGGAATAGCGAGAACCAATGAGAGGCTAGCTGGAGGTGTCTGGACGGGCAAATTTAACTCTCATTTCCCACCAGGAAGAGGAAATAACCAAAGGCTCAGCGTGCCGTACCGGAACCAGATTAGGGCCTGAAGCCATCCTGCGGTGTTGCGGCCAGCTCAAAAGAAAGCAAGTTGAAGAAAGGAGCTCAGGGGCACTGTAATTCACAAACCTGCAGAGTTATAAATGACAGCTATCGTCCAAAAATAGACTGAAGTAAGGCTGCCAAGAGGACTTGAAAGCGGGGCAGAATTGCAGGAAACCGATTTCAGGAGGTAGACTGGAATTGCATTGAAAGCATAGGAAAAGAGGCAGAACGTCCACAATGATGCACTTGGCCAAAAAGGGCGTATGCGTTTTTTCCTGAATATATTCAGGAAAAAACGCATACGCCCTTTTTGGCCAACCAAGCAAGCTTGCAAAGGAAATCTGCACTACAATGAAGTCTCACTTCCCCCCGGTCAAAAGGGCCATCTGAAAAAAGTGTAAAATCCAGAAAGGCAGGACAGGCCATGGAGAACTGGGAGCCTTGTTATGCTGATGGGCGGGATGTAAATTGCCAACAACCACTCGGGAGAAGTGTATGGTGTTTCCTGAAACATCTAAAAAACAAAGCAACAGAACCTAGGGCACTTCCACTTATGGTCCTATAGCTTAGGAAAATTAAAATCAAAAAGACACAGCCACCCCAAAGTTTGGAACGGCTCTGTTTACAAGAACCTCGTTTACAGTACAAGTTCAACATCGCAGAAAGTGAAAAATGGATAAAGAAGTTGTGGTATTTACTTACAAAGCAATATCACTAAGCAATGAAATCTGTGTCATCAGGCCCTTAGCAGCACAATGAGTGGATTCAGGTATGATGATTCTAACTGAAGTAAGTCACACAGAAAAAGAAACATCATAAGATATCAGTAATACACGGAATGTAAACTTGGCTACACAGGAACTGAATTACAGAACAGAACAGGGTCTCAAATTTAGAAAACCAACTTATGCTTGCTTAAGGGTAAAGGTGAGTTGGGTTGCTGCATAAAACCAGAGATTGAAATGAGCACAGATAAAGTTCCTTAAGTCAAATATGGAATAGACAAGAGCTACTCCTTGCTCAACGAAATGGACTCAACACCGCATATTAAACGCCTAAGAATGTACCTGACTAGTAAGTATCTTAAAACCTATGGATTGCTATGTCTCCGAAAGAGAATCAAGCATGTGTACAGGGGCATAAACGCAGCAGTGATAGGATTGGAGAGGTTCGGTGAGCAAATGAAGACCCTTTGAAGTCATATTGCATGGTACCCATTACACGGGTCTTAACTCTCCAGGTTTAAGGTATTCTTCCTTCAGCTAAAACATGCATGTGGAACCCAAGTATGATCAACCATGTGAACGGGAGACGTGTTCAAATATGTCTCAGTTTTCCTCCCCTGGTACTCGGGTGCAACATTCCAGACGCTTTACTAACACTCTCCCCACTTGGAGAGTCAGCGCCTTTAACCTGCTGTTTGGCCCAGTTTGCAATTTCTGCGGAAGATGAACAGGAATAGCGAGAACCAATGAGAGGCTAGCTGGAGGTGTCTGGACGGGCAAATTTAACTCTCATTTCCCACCAGGAAGAGGAAATAACCAAAGGCTCAGCGTGCCGTACCGGAACCAGATTAGGGCCTGAAGCCATCCTGCGGTGTTGCGGCCAGCTCAAAAGAAAGCAAGTTGAAGAAAGGAGCTCAGGGGCACTGTAATTCACAAACCTGCAGAGTTATAAATGACAGCTATCGTCCAAAAATAGACTGAAGTAAGGCTGCCAAGAGGACTTGAAAGCGGGGCAGAATTGCAGGAAACCGATTTCAGGAGGTAGACTGGAATTGCATTGAAAGCATAGGAAAAGAGGCAGAACGTCCACAATGATGCACTTGGCCAAAAAGGGCGTATGCGTTTTTTCCTGAATATATTCAGGAAAAAACGCATACGCCCTTTTTGGCCAACCAAGCAAGCTTGCAAAGGAAATCTGCACTACAATGAAGTCTCACTTCCCCCCGGTCAAAAGGGCCATCTGAAAAAAGTGTAAAATCCAGAAAGGCAGGACAGGCCATGGAGAACTGGGAGCCTTGTTATGCTGATGGGCGGGATGTAAATTGCCAACAACCACTCGGGAGAAGTGTATGGTGTTTCCTGAAACATCTAAAAAACAAAGCAACAGAACCTAGGGCACTTCCACTTATGGTCCTATAGCTTAGGGAAATTAAAATCAAAAAGACACAGCCACCCCAAAGTTTGGAACGGCTCTGTTTACAAGAACCTCGTTTACAGTACAAGTTCAACATCGCAGAAAGTGAAAAATGGATAAAGAAGTTGTGGTATTTACTTACAAAGCAATATCACTAAGCAATGAAATCTGTGTCATCAGGCCCTTAGCAGCACAATGAGTGGATTCAGGTATGATGATTCTAACTGAAGTAAGTCACACAGAAAAAGAAACATCATAAGATATCAGTAATACACGGAATGTAAACTTGGCTACACAGGAACTGAATTACAGAACAGAACAGGGTCTCAAATTTAGAAAACCAACTTATGCTTGCTTAAGGGTAAAGGTGAGTTGGGGTGCTGCATAAAACCAGAGATTGAAATGAGCACAGATAAAGTTCCTTAAGTCAAATATGGAATAGACAAGAGCTACTCCTTGCTCAACGAAATGGACTCAACACCGCATATTAAACGCCTAAGAATGTACCTGACTAGTAAGTATCTTAAAACCTATGGATTGCTATGTCTCCGAAAGAGAATCAAGCATGTGTACAGGGGCATAAACGCAGCAGTGATAGGATTGGAGAGGTTCGGTGAGCAAATGAAGACCCTTTGAAGTCATATTGCATGGTACCCATTACACGGGTCTTAACTCTCCAGGTTTAAGGTATTCTTCCTTCAGCTAAAACATGCATGTGGAACCCAAGTATGATCAACCATGTGAACGGGAGACGTGTTCAAATATGTCTCAGTTTTCCTCCCCTGGTACTCGGGTGCAACATTCCAGACGCTTTACTAACACTCTCCCCACTTGGAGAGTCAGCGCCTTTAACCTCCTGTTTGGCCCAGTTTGCAATTTCTGCGGAAGATGAACAGGAATAGCGAGAACCAATGAGAGGCTAGCTGGAGGTGTCTGGACGGGCAAATTTAACTCTCATTTCCCACCAGGAAGAGGAAATAACCAAAGGCTCAGCGTGCCGTACCGGAACCAGATTAGGGCCTGAAGCCATCCTGCGGTGTTGCGGCCAGCTCAAAAGAAAGCAAGTTGAAGAAAGGAGCTCAGGGGCACTGTAATTCACAAACCTGCAGAGTTATAAATGACAGCTATCGTCCAAAAATAGACTGAAGTAAGGCTGCCAAGAGGACTTGAAAGCGGGGCAGAATTGCAGGAAACCGATTTCAGGAGGTAGACTGGAATTGCATTGAAAGCATAGGAAAAGAGGCAGAACGTCCACAATGATGCACTTGGCCAAAAAGGGCGTATGCGTTTTTTCCTGAATATATTCAGGAAAAAACGCATACGCCCTTTTTGGCCAACCAAGCAAGCTTGCAAAGGAAATCTGCACTACAATGAAGTCTCACTTCCCCCCGGTCAAAAGGGCCATCTGAAAAAAGTGTAAAATCCAGAAAGGCAGGACAGGCCATGGAGAACTGGGAGCCTTGTTATGCTGATGGGCGGGATGTAAATTGCCAACAACCACTCGGGAGAAGTGTATGGTGTTTCCTGAAACATCTAAAAAACAAAGCAACAGAACCTAGGGCACTTCCACTTATGGTCCTATAGCTTAGGGAAATTAAAATCAAAAAGACACAGCCACCCCAAAGTTTGGAACGGCTCTGTTTACAAGAACCTCGTTTACAGTACAAGTTCAACATCGCAGAAAGTGAAAAATGGATAAAGAAGTTGTGGTATTTACTTACAAAGCAATATCACTAAGCAATGAAATCTGTGTCATCAGGCCCTTAGCAGCACAATGAGTGGATTCAGGTATGATGATTCTAACTGAAGTAAGTCACACAGAAAAAGAAACATCATAAGATATCAGTAATACACGGAATGTAAACTTGGCTACACAGGAACTGAATTACAGAACAGAACAGGGTCTCAAATTTAGAAAACCAACTTATGCTTGCTTAAGGGTAAAGGTGAGTTGGGGTGCTGCATAAAACCAGAGATTGAAATGAGCACAGATAAAGTTCCTTAAGTCAAATATGGAATAGACAAGAGCTACTCCTTGCTCAACGAAATGGACTCAACACCGCATATTAAACGCCTAAGAATGTACCTGACTAGTAAGTATCTTAAAACCTATGGATTGCTATGTCTCCGAAAGAGAATCAAGCATGTGTACAGGGGCATAAACGCAGCAGTGATAGGATTGGAGAGGTTCGGTGAGCAAATGAAGACCCTTTGAAGTCATATTGCATGGTACCCATTACACGGGTCTTAACTCTCCAGGTTTAAGGTATTCTTCCTTCAGCTAAAACATGCATGTGGAACCCAAGTATGATCAACCATGTGAACGGGAGACGTGTTCAAATATGTCTCAGTTTTCCTCCCCTGGTACTCGGGTGCAACATTCCAGACGCTTTACTAACACTCTCCCCACTTGGAGAGTCAGCGCCTTTAACCTGCTGTTTGGCCCAGTTTGCAATTTCTGCGGAAGATGAACAGGAATAGCGAGAACCAATGAGAGGCTAGCTGGAGGTGTCTGGACGGGCAAATTTAACTCTCATTTCCCACCAGGAAGAGGAAATAACCAAAGGCTCAGCGTGCCGTACCGGAACCAGATTAGGGCCTGAAGCCATCCTGCGGTGTTGCGGCCAGCTCAAAAGAAAGCAAGTTGAAGAAAGGAGCTCAGGGGCACTGTAATTCACAAACCTGCAGAGTTATAAATGACAGCTATCGTCCAAAAATAGACTGAAGTAAGGCTGCCAAGAGGACTTGAAAGCGGGGCAGAATTGCAGGAAACCGATTTCAGGAGGTAGACTGGAATTGCATTGAAAGCATAGGAAAAGAGGCAGAACGTCCACAATGATGCACTTGGCCAAAAAGGGCGTATGCGTTTTTTCCTGAATATATTCAGGAAAAAACGCATACGCCCTTTTTGGCCAACCAAGCAAGCTTGCAAAGGAAATCTGCACTACAATGAAGTCTCACTTCCCCCCGGTCAAAAGGGCCATCTGAAAAAAGTGTAAAATCCAGAAAGGCAGGACAGGCCATGGAGAACTGGGAGCCTTGTTATGCTGATGGGCGGGATGTAAATTGCCAACAACCACTCGGGAGAAGTGTATGGTGTTTCCTGAAACATCTAAAAAACAAAGCAACAGAACCTAGGGCACTTCCACTTATGGTCCTATAGCTTAGGGAAATTAAAATCAAAAAGACACAGCCACCCCAAAGTTTGGAACGGCTCTGTTTACAAGAACCTCGTTTACAGTACAAGTTCAACATCGCAGAAAGTGAAAAATGGATAAAGAAGTTGTGGTATTTACTTACAAAGCAATATCACTAAGCAATGAAATCTGTGTCATCAGGCCCTTAGCAGCACAATGAGTGGATTCAGGTATGATGATTCTAACTGAAGTAAGTCACACAGAAAAAGAAACATCATAAGATATCAGTAATACACGGAATGTAAACTTGGCTACACAGGAACTGAATTACAGAACAGAACAGGGTCTCAAATTTAGAAAACCAACTTATGCTTGCTTAAGGGTAAAGGTGAGTTGGGGTGCTGCATAAAACCAGAGATTGAAATGAGCACAGATAAAGTTCCTTAAGTCAAATATGGAATAGACAAGAGCTACTCCTTGCTCAACGAAATGGACTCAACACCGCATATTAAACGCCTAAGAATGTACCTGACTAGTAAGTATCTTAAAACCTATGGATTGCTATGTCTCCGAAAGAGAATCAAGCATGTGTACAGGGGCATAAACGCAGCAGTGATAGGATTGGAGAGGTTCGGTGAGCAAATGAAGACCCTTTGAAGTCATATTGCATGGTACCCATTACACGGGTCTTAACACTCCAGGTTTAAGGTATTCTTCCTTCAGCTAAAACATGCATGTGGAACCCAAGTATGATCAACCATGTGAACGGGAGACGTGTTCAAATATGTCTCAGTTTTCCTCCCCTGGTACTCGGGTGCAACATTCCAGACGCTTTACTAACAGTCTCCCCACTTTGAGAGTCAGCGCCTTTAACCTCCTGTTTGGCCCAGTTTGCAATTTCTGCGGAAGATGAACAGGAATAGCGAGAACCAATGAGAGACTAGCTGGAGGTGTCTGGACGGGCAAATTTAACTCTCATTTCCCACCAGGAAGAGGAAATAACCAAAGGCTCAGCGTGCCGTGCCGGAACCAGATTAGGGCCTGAAGCCATCCTGCGGTGTTGCGGCCAGGTCACAAGAAAGCAAGTTGAAGAAAGGAGCTCAGGGGCACTGTAATTCACAAACCTGCAGAGTTATAAATGACAGCTATCGTCCAAAAATAGACTGAAGTAAGGCTGCCAAGAGGACTTGAAAGCGGGGCAGAATTGCAGGAAACCGATTTCAGGAGGTAGACTGGAATTGCATTGAAAGCATAGGAAAAGAGGCAGAACGTCCACAATGATGCACTTGGCCAAAAAGGGCGTATGCGTTTTTTCCTGAATATATTCAGGAAAAAACGCATACGCCCTTTTTGGCCAACCAAGCAAGCTTGCAAAGGAAATCTGCACTACAATGAAGTCTCACTTCCCCCCGGTCAAAAGGGCCATCTGAAAAAAGTGTAAAATCCAGAAAGGCAGGACAGGCCATGGAGAACTGGGAGCCTTGTTATGCTGATGGGCGGGATGTAAATTGCCAACAACCACTCGGGAGAAGTGTATGGTGTTTCCTGAAACATCTAAAAAACAAAGCAACAGAACCTAGGGCACTTCCACTTATGGTCCTATAGCTTAGGGAAATTAAAATAGAAAAGACACAGCCACCCCAAAGTTTGGAACGGCTCTGTTTACAAGAACCTCGTTTACAGTACAAGTTCAACATCGCAGAATGTGAAAAATGGATAAAGAAGTTGTGGTATTTACTTACAAAGCAATATCACTCAGCAATGAAATCTGTGTCATCAGGCACTTAGCAGCACAATGAGTGGATTCAGGTATGATGATTCTAAGTGAAATAAGTCACACAGAAAAAGAAACATCATAAGATATCAGTAATACACGGAATGTAAACTTGGCTACACAGGAACTGAATTACAGAACAGAACAGGGTCTCAAATTTAGAAAACCAACTTATGCTTGCTTAAGGTTAAAGGTGAGTTGGGGTGCTGCATAAAACCAGAGATTGAAATGAGCACAGATAAAGTTCCTTAAGCCAAATATGGAATAGACAAGAGCTACTCTTTGCTCAACGAAATGGACTCAACACCGCATATTAAACGCCTAAGAATGTACCTGACTAGCAAGCATCTTAAAACCTATGGATTGCTATGTCTCCGAAAGAGAATCAAGCATGTGTACAGGGGCATAAACGCAGCAGTGATAGGATTGGAGAGGTTCGGTGAGCAAATGAAGACCCTTTGAAGTCATATTGCATGGTACCCATTACACGGGTTTCAACTACCCAGGTTTAAGGTATTCTTCCTTCAGCTAAAACATGCATGTGGAACCCAAGTATGATCAACCATGTGATCGGGAGACGTGTTCAAATATGTCTCAGTTTTCCTCCCCTGGTACTCGGGTGCAACATTCCAGACGCTTTACTAACACTCTCCCGACTTGGAGAGTCAGTCCCTTTAACCTCCTGTTTGGCCCAGTTTGCAATTTCTGCGGAAGATGAACAGGAATAGCGAGAACCAATGAGAGGCTAGCTGGAGGTGTCTGGACGGGCAAATTTAACTCTCATTTCCCACCAGGAAGAGGAAATAACCAAAGGCTCAGCGTGCCGTACCGGAACCAGATTAGGGCCTGAAGCCATCCTGCGGTGTTGCGGCCAGCTCAAAAGAAAGCAAGTTGAAGAAAGGAGCTCAGGGGCACTGTAATTCACAAACCTGCAGAGTTATAAATGACAGCTATCGTCCAAAAATAGACTGAAGTAAGGCTGCCAAGAGGACTTGAAAGCGGGGCAGAATTGCAGGAAACCGATTTCAGGAGGTAGACTGGAATTGCATTGAAAGCATAGGAAAAGAGGCAGAACGTCCACAATGATGCACTTGGCCAAAAAGGGCGTATGCGTTTTTTCCTGAATATATTCAGGAAAAAACGCATACGCCCTTTTTGGCCAACCAAGCAAGCTTGCAAAGGAAATCTGCACTACAATGAAGTCTCACTTCCCCCCGGTCAAAAGGGCCATCTGAAAAAAGTGTAAAATCCAGAAAGGCAGGACAGGCCATGGAGAACTGGGAGCCTTGTTATGCTGATGGGCGGGATGTAAATTGCCAACAACCACTCAGGAGAAGTGTATGGTGTTTCCTGAAACATCTAAAAAACAAAGCAACAGAACCTAGGGCACTTCCACTTATGGTCCTATAGCTTAGGGAAATTAAAATCAAAAAGACACAGCCACCCCAAAGTTTGGAACGGCTCTGTTTACAAGAACCTCGTTTACACTACAAGTTCAACATCACAGAATGTGAAAAATGGATAAAGAAGTTGTGGTATTTACTTACAAAGCAATATCACTCAGCAATGAAATCTGTGTCATCAGGCCCTTAGCAGCACAATGAGTGGATTCAGGTATGATGATTCTAACTGAAGTAAGTCACACAGAAAAAGAAACATCATAAGATATCAGTAATACACGGAATGTAAACTTGGCTACACAGGAACTGAATTACAGAACAGAACAGGGTCTCAAATTTAGAAAACCAACTTATGCTTGCTTAAGGGTAAAGGTGAGTTGGGGTGCTGCATAAAACCAGAGATTGAAATGAGCACAGATAAAGTTCCTTAAGTCAAATATGGAATAGACAAGAGCTACTCCTTGCTCAACGAAATGGACTCAACACCCCATATTAAACGCCTAAGAATGTACCTGACTAGTAAGTATCTTAAAACCTATGGATTGCTATGTCTCCGAAAGAGAATCAAGCATGTGTACAGGGGCATAAACGCAGCAGTGATAGGATTGGAGAGGTTTGGTGAGCAAATGAAGACCATTTGAAGTCATATTGCATGGTACCCATTCCACGGGTTTCAACTACCCAGGTTTAAGGTATTCTTCCTTCAGCTAAAACATGCATGTGGAACCTAGAGTATGATCAACCATGTGATCGGGAGACGTGTTCAAATATGTCTCAGTTTTCCTCCCCTGGTACTCGGGTGCAACATTCCAGACGCTTTACTAACACTCTCCCCACTTGGAGAGTCAGTCCCTTTAACCTCCTGTTTGGCCCAGTTTGCAATTTCTGCGGAAGATGAACAGGAATAGCGAGAACCAATGAGAGGCTAGCTGGAGGTGTCTGGACGGGCAAATTTAACTCTCATTTCCCACCAGGAAGAGGAATTAACCAAAGGCTCAGCATGCCGGGCCGGAACCAGATTAGGGCCTGAAGCCATCCTGCGGTGTTGCGGCCAGGTCACAAGAAAGCGAGTTGAAGAAAGGAGCTCAGGGGCACTGTAATTCACAAACCTGCAGAGTTATAAAAGACAGCTATCGTCCAAAAATAGACTGAAGTAAGGCTGCCAAGAGGACTTGAAAGCGGGGCAGAATTGCAGGAAACCGATTTCAGGAGGTAGACTGGAATTGCATTGAAAGCATAGGAAAAGAGGCAGAACGTCCACAATGATGCACTTGGCCAAAAAGGGCATATGCGTTTTTTCCTGAATATATTCAGGAAAAAACGCATACGCCCTTTTTGGCCAACCAAGCAAGCTTGCAAAGGAAATCTGCACTACAATGAAGTCTCACTTCCCCCCGGTCAAAAGGGCCACCTGAAAAAAGTGTAAAATCCAGAAAGGCAGGACAGGCCATGGAGAACTGGGAGCCTTGTTATGCTGATGGGCGGGATGTAAATTGCCAACAACCACTCGGGAGAAGTGTATGGTGTTTCCTGAAACATCTAAAAAACAAAGCAACAGAACCTAGGGCACTTCCACTTATGGTCCTACAGCTTAGGGAAATTAAAATCAAAAAGACACAGCCACCCCAAAGTTTGGGACGCCTCTGTTTACAAGAACCTCGTTTACAGTACAAGTTCAACATCGCAGAAAGTGAAAAATGGATAAAGAAGTTGTGGTATTTACTTACAAAGCATTATCACTCAGCAATGAAATCTGTGTCATCAGGCCCTTAGCAGCACAATGAGTGGATTCAGGTATGATGATTCTAACTGTAGTAAGTCACACAGAAAAAGAAACATCAAAAGATATCAGTAATACACGGAATGTAAACTTGGCTACACAGGAACTGAATTACAGAACAGAACAGGGTCTCAAATTTAGAAAACCAACTTATGCTTGCTTAAGGGTAAAGGTGAGTTGGGGTGTTGCATAAAACCAGAGATTGAAATGAGTACAGATAAAGTTCCTTAAGTCAAATATGGAATAGACAAGAGCTACTCCTTGCTCAACGAAATGGACTCAACATCGCATATTAAACGCCTAAGAATGTACCTGACTAGTAAGTATCTTAAAACCTATAGATTGCTATGTCTCCGAAAAAGAATCAAGCATGTGTACAGGGGCATAAACGCAGCAGTGATAGGATTGGAGAGGTTCGGTGAGCAAATGAAGACCCTTTGAAGTCATATTGCATGGTACCCATTACACGGGTCTTAACTCTCCAGGTTTAAGGTATTCTTCCTTCAGCTAAAACATGCATGTGGAACCCAAGTATGATCAACCATGTGAACGGGAGACGTGTTCAAATATGTCTCAGTTTTCCTCCCCTGGTACTCGGGTGCAACATTCCAGACGCTTTACTAACACTCTCTCGACTTGGAGAGTCAGCGCCTTTAACCTCCTGTTTGGCCCAGTTAGCAATTTCAGCGGAAGATGAACAGGAATAGCGAGAACCAATGAGAGACTAGCTGGAGGTGTCTGGACGGGCAAATTTAACTCTCATTTCCCACCAGGAAGAGGAAATAACCAAAGGCTCAGCGTGCCGTGCCGGAACCAGATTAAGGCCTGAAGCCATCCTGCGGTGTTGCGGCCAGCTCAAAAGAAAGCGAGTTGAACAAAGGAGCTCAGGGGCACTGTAATTCACAAACCTGCAGAGTTATAAATGACAGCTATCGTCCCTAAATAGACCGAAGTAAGGCTGCCAAGAGGACTTGAAAGCGGGGCAGAATTGCAGGAAACCGATTTCAGGAGGTAGACTGGAATTGCATTGAAAGCATAGGAAAAGAGGCAGAACGTCCACAATGATGCACTTGGCCAAAAAGGGCGTATGCGTTTTTTCCTGAATATATTCAGGAAAAAACGCATACGCCCTTTTTGGCCAACCAAGCAAGCTTGCAAAGGAAATCTGCACTACAATGAAGTCTCACTTCCCCCCGGTCAAAAGGGCCATCTGAAAAAAGTGTAAAATCCAGAAAGGCAGGACAGGCCATTGAGAACTGGGAGCCTTGTTATGCTGATGGGCGGGATGTAAATTGCCAACAACCACTCGGGAGAAGTGTATGGTGTTTCCTGAAACATGTAAAAAACAAAGCAACAGAGCCTAGGGCACTTCCACATATGGTCCTATAGCTTACGGAAATTAAAATCAAAAAGACACAGCCACCCCAAAGTTTGGAACGGCTCTGTTTACAAGAACCTCGTTTACAATACAAGTTCAACATCGCAGAAAGTGAAAAATGGATAAAGAAATTGTGGTACTTACGTACAATGTAGTATCACTCAGCAATGAAATCTATGTCATCAGGCCCGTAGCAGCATAATGAGTGGATTCAGGTACGATGATTCTAACTGAAATAAGTCACACAGAAAAAGAAACATCATAAGATATCACTAATACACGGAATGTAAACTTGGCTACACAGGAACTGCATTCCAAAACAGAACAGGGTCTCAAATTTAGAAAACCAACTTATGCTTGCTTAAGGGGAAAGGTGAGTTGGGGTGCTGCATAAAACCAGAGATTGAAATGAGCACAGATAAAGTTCCTTAAGCCAAGTATGGAATAGACAAGAGCTACTCCTTGCTCAACGAAATGGACTCAACACCCCATATTAAACGCCTAAGAATGTACCTGACTAGTAAGTATCTTAAAACCTATGGATTGCTATGTCTCCAAAAGAGAATCAAGCATGTGTACAGGGGCATAAACGCAGCAGTGATAGGATTGGAGAGGTTCGGTGAGCAAATGAAGACCCTTTGAAATCATATTGCATGGTACCCATTCCAGGGGTCTCAACTCTCCAGGTTTAAGGTATTCTTCCTTCAGCTAAAACATGCATGTGGAACCCAGAGTATTATCAACCATGTGAACAGTAGATGTGTTCAAATATGTCTCAGTTTTCCTCCCCTGGTACTCGGGTGCAACATTCCAGACGCTTTACTAACACTCTCCCGATTTGGAGAGTCAGTCCCTTTAAACTCCTGTTTGGCCCAGTTTGCAATTTCTGCGGAAGATGAACAGGAATAGCGAGAACCAATGAGAGACTAGCTGGAGGTGTCTGGACGGGCAAATTTAACTCTCATTTCCCACCAGGAAGAGGAAATAACCAAAGGCTCAGCGTGCCGTGCCGGAACCAGATTAGGGTCTGAAGCCATCCTGCGGTGTTGCGGCCAGGTCACAAGAAAGCGAGTTGAAGAAAGGAGCTCAGGGGCACTGTAATTCACAAACCTGCAGAGTTATAAATGACAGTTATCGTCCAAAAATAGACTGAAGTAAGGCTGCCAAGAGGACTTGAAAGCGGGGCAGAATTGCAGGAAACCGATTTCAGGAGGTAGACTGGAATTGCATTGAAAGCATAGGAAAAGAGGCAGAACGTCCACAATGATGCACTTGGCCAAAAAGGGCGTATGCGTTTTTTCCTGAATATATTCAGGAAAAAACGCATACGCCCATTTTGGCCAACCAAGCAAGCTTGCAAAGGAAATCTGCACTACAATGAAGTCTCACTTCCCCCCGGTCAAAAGGGCCATCTGAAAAAAGTGTAAAATCCAGAAAGGCAACAGGCCATTGAGAACTGGGAGCCTTGTTATGCTGATGGGCGGGATGTAAATTGCCAACAGACACTCGGGAGAAGTGTATGGTGTTTCCTGAAACATCTAAAAAACAAAGCAACAGAGCCTAGGGCACTTCCACTTATGGTCCTATAGCTTAGGGAAATTAAAATCAAAAAGACACAGCCACCCCAAAGTTTGGAACGGCTCTGTTTACAAGAACCTCGTTTACAGTACAAGTTCAACATCGCAGAAAGTGAAAAATGGATAAAGAACTTTTGGTACTTACGTACAATGCAGTATCACTCAGCAATGAAATCTATGTCATCAGGCCCGTAGCAGCATAATGAGTAGATTCAGGTACGATGATTCTAACTGAAATAAGTCACACAGAAAAAGAAACATCATAAGATATCACTAATACACGGAATGTAAACTTGGCTACACAGGAACTGAATTCCAAAACAGAAAAGGTTCTCAAATTTGAAAACCAACTTATGCTTGCTTAAGGGGAAAGGTGAGTTGGGTTGCTGCATAAAACCAGAGATTGAAATGAGCACAGATAAAGTTCCTTAAGCCAAATATGGAATAGACAAGAGCTACTCCTTGCTCAATGAAATGGACTCAACACCGCATATTAAACGCCTAAGAATGTACCTGACTAGTAAGTATCTTAAAACCTATGGATTGCTATGTCTCCGAAAGAGAATCAAGCATGTGTACAGGGGCATAAACGCAGCAGTGATAGGATTGGAGAGGTTCGGTGAGCAAATGAAGACCCTTTGAAGTCATATTGCATGGTACCCATTTCACGGGTTTCAACTACCCAGGTTTTAGGTATTCTTCCTTCAGCTAAAACATGCATGTGAACTCAAGTATGATCAACCATGTGAACGGGAGACGTGTTCAAATATGTCTCAGTTTTCCTCCCCTGGTACTCGGGTGCAACATTCCAGACGCTTTACTAACACTCTCCCCACTTGGAGAGTCAGCGCCTTTAAACTCCTGTTTGGCCCAGTTTGCAATTTCTGCGGAAGATGAACAGGAATAGCGAGAACCAATGAGAGGCTAGCTGGAGGTGTCTGGACGGGCAAATTTAACTCTCATTTCCCACCAGGAAGAGGAAATAACCAAAGGCTCAGCGTGCCGTACCGGAACCAGATTAGGGCCTGAAGCCATCCTGCGGTGTTACGGCCAGCTCAAAAAAAAGCGAGTTGAAGAAAGGAGCTCAGGGGCACTGTAATTCACAAACCTGCAGAGTTATAAATGACAGCTATCGTCCCTAAATAGACTGAAGTAAGGCTGCCAAGAGGACTTGAAAGCGGGGCAGAATTGCAGGAAACCGATTTCAGGAGGTAGACTGGAATTGCATTGAAAGCATAGGAAAAGAGGCAGAACGTCCACAATGATGCACTTGGCCAAAAAGGGCGTATGCGTTTTTTCCTGAATATATTCAGGAAAAAACGCATATGCCCTTTTTGGCCAACCAAGCAAGCTTGCAAAGGAAATCTGCACTACAATGAAGTCTCACTTCCCCCCGGTCAAAAGGGACATCTGAAAAAAGTGTAAAATCCAGAAAGGCAGGACAGGCCATGGAGAACTGGGAGCCTTGTTATGCTGATGGGCGGGATGTAAATTGCCAACAACCACTCGGGAGAAGTGTATGGTGTTTCCTGAAACATCTAAAAAACAAAGCAACAGAGCCTAGGGCACTGCCACTTATGGACCTACACCTTAGGGAAATTAAAATCAAAAAGACACAGCCACCCCAAAGTTTGGGACGCCTCTGTTTACAAGAACCTCGTTTACAGTACAAGTTCAACATCGCAGAAAGTGAAAAATGGATAAAGAAGTTGTGGTATTTACTTACAAAGCAATATCACTCAGCAATGAAATCTATGTCATCAGGCCCTTAGCATCACAATGAGTGGATTCAGGTATGATGATTCTAACTGAAATAAGTCACACAGAAGAAGAAACATCATAAGATATCAGTAATACACGGAATGTAAACTTGGCTACACAGGAACTGAATTACAGAACAGAACAGGGTCTCAAATTTAGAAAACCAACTTATGCTTGCTTAAGGGTAAAGGTGAGGTGGGGTGCTGCATAAAACCAGAGATTGAAATGAGCACAGATGAAGTTCCTTAAGTCAAATATGGAATAGACAAGAGCTACTCCTTGCTCAACGAAATGGACTCAACACCGCATACTAAACGCCTAAGAATGTACCTGAATAGTAAGTATCGTAAAACCTATGGATTGCTATGTCTCCAAAAGAGAATCAAGCATGTGTACAGGGGCATAAACGCAGCAGTGATAGGATTGGAGAGGTTCGGTGAGCAAATGAAGACCCTTTGAAGTCATATTGCATGGTACCCATTACACGGGTCTTAACTCTCCAGGTTTAAGGTATTCTTCCTTCAGCTAAAACATGCATGTGGAACCCAAGTATGATCAACCATGTGAACGGGAGACGTGTTCAAATATGTCTCAGTTTTCCTCCCCTGGTACTCGGGTGCAACATTCCAGACGCTTTACTAACACTCTCCCCACTTGGAGAGTCAGCGCCTTTAACCTCCTGTTTGGCCCAGTTTGCAATTTCTGCGGAAGATGAACAGGAATAGCGAGAACCAATGAGAGGCTAGCTGGAGGTGTCTGGACGGGCAAATTTAACTCTCATTTCCCACCAGGAAGAGGAAATAACGAAAGGCTCAGCATGCCGTACCGGAACCAGATTAGGGCCTGAAGCCATCCTGCGGTGTTGCGGCCAGGTCACAAGAAAGCGAGTTGAAGAAAGGAGCTCAGGGGCACTGTAATTCACAAACCTGCAGAGTTATAAATGACAGCTATCGTCCAAAAATAGACTGAAGTAAGGCTGCCAAGAGGACTTGAAAGCGGGGCAGCATTGCAGGAAACCGATTTCAGGAGGTAGACTGGAATTGCATTGAAAGCATAGGAAAAGAGGCAGAACGTCCACAATGATGCACTTGGCCGAAAAGGGCGTATGCGTTTTTTCCTGAATATATTCAGGAAAAAACGCATACGCCCTTTTTGGCCAACCAAGCAAGCTTGCAAAGGAAATCTGCACTACAATGAAGTCTCACTTCCCCCCGGTCAAAAGGGCCATCTGAAAAAAGTGTAAAATCCAGAAAGGCAGGACAGGCCATGGAGAACTGGGAGCCTTGTTATGCTGATGGGCGGGATGTAAATTGCCAACAACCACTCGGGAGAAGTGTATGGTGTTTCCTGAAACATCTAAAAAACAAAGCAACAGAGCCTAGGGCACTGCCACTTATGGTCCTATAGCTTAGGGAAATTAAAATCAAAAAGACACAGCCACCCCAAAGTTTGGGACGCCTCTGTTTACAAGAACCTCGTTTACAGTACAAGTTCAACATCGCAGAAAGTGAAAAATGGATAAAGAAGTTGTGGTATTTACTTACAAAGCAATATCACTCAGCAATGAAATCTATGTCATCAGGCCCTTAGCATCACAATGAGTGGATTCAGGTATGATGATTCTAACTGAAATAAGTCACACAGAAGAAGAAACATCATAAGATATCAGTAATACACGGAATGTAAACTTGGCTACACAGGAACTGAATTACAGAACAGAACAGGGTCTCAAATTTAGAAAACCAACTTATGCTTGCTTAAGGGTAAAGGTGAGGTGGGGTGCTGCATAAAACCAGAGATTGAAATGAGCACAGATAAAGTTCCTTAAGTCAAATATGGAATAGACAAGAGCTACTCCTTGCTCAACGAAATGGACTCAACACCGCATACTAAACGCCTAAGAATGTACCTGAATAGTAAGTATCGTAAAACCTATGGATTGCTATGTCTCCAAAAGAGAATCAAGCATGTGTACAGGGGCATAAACGCAGCAGTGATAGGATTGGAGAGGTTCGGTGAGCAAATGAAGACCCTTTGAAGTCATATTGCATGGTACCCATTCCACGGGTTTCAACTACCCAGGTTTTAGGTATTCTTCCTTCAGCTAAAACATGCATGTGGAACCCAGAGTATGATCAACCATGTGATCGGGAGACGTGTTCAAATATGTCTCAGTTTTCCTCCCCTGGTACTCGGGTGCAACATTCCAGACGCTTTACTAACACTCTCCCCACTTGGAGAGTCAGCGCCTTTAACCTCCTGTTTGGCACAGTTTGCAATTTCTGCGGAAGATGAACAGGAATAGCGAGAACCAATGAGAGGCTAGCTGGAGGTGTCTGGACGGGCAAATTTAACTCTCATTTCCCACCAGGAGGAGGAAATAACCAAAGGCTCAGCGTGCCGTGCCAGAACCAGATTAGGGCCTGAAGCCATCCTGCGGTGTTGCGGCCAGGTCACAAGAAAGCGAGTTGAAGAAAGGAGCT
The DNA here is from genome assembly GCF_949987515.2 of Delphinus delphis. Lineage (NCBI taxonomy): Eukaryota > Metazoa > Chordata > Mammalia > Artiodactyla > Delphinidae > Delphinus > Delphinus delphis. The sequence continues at coordinate 1,389,532 of NW_027192678.1, read as the reverse complement.
CAGGGGCACTGTAATTCACAAACCTGCAGAGTTATAAATGACAGCTATCGTCCAAAAATAGACTGAAGTAAGGCTGCCAAGAGGACTTGAAAGCGGGGCAGAATTGCAGGAAACCGATTTCAGGAGGTAGACTGGAATTGCATTGAAAGCATAGGAAAAGAGGCAGAACGTCCACAATGATGCACTTGGCCAAAAAGGGCATATGCGTTTTTTCCTGAATATATTCAGGAAAAAACGCATACGCCCTTTTTGGCCAACCAAGCAAGCTTGCAAAGGAAATCTGCACTACAATGAAGTCTCACTTCTCCCCGGTCAAAAGGGCCATCTGAAAAAAGTGTAAAATCCAGAAAGGCAGGACAGGCCATGGAGAACTGGGAGCCTTGTTATGCTGATGGGTGGGATGTAAATTGCCAACAACCACTCGGGAGAAGTGTATGGTGTTTCCTGAAACATCTAAAAAACAAAGCAACAGAACCTAGGGCACTTCCACTTATGGTCCTATAGCTTAGGGAAATTAAAATCAAAAAGACACAGCCACCCCAAAGTTTGGAACGGCTCTGTTTACAAGAACCTCGTTTACAGTACAAGTTCAACATCGCAGAAAGTGAAAAATGGATAAAGAAGTTGTGGTATTTACTTACAAAGCAATATCACTCAGCAATGAAATCTGTGTCATCAGGCCCTTAGCAGCACAATGAGTGGATTCAGGTATGATGATTCTAACTGAAATAAGTCACACAGAAAAAGAAACATCATAAGATATCAGTAATACACGGAATGTAAACTTGGCTACACAGGAACTGAATTACAGAACAGAACAGGGTCTCAAATTTAGAAAACCAACTTATGCTTGCTTAAGGGTAAAGGTGAGTTGGGGTGCTGCATAAAACCAGAGATTGAAATGAGCACAGATAAAGTTCCTTAAGTCAAATATGGAATAGACAAGAGCTACTCCTTGCTCAACGAAATGGACTCAACACCGCATATTAAACGCCTAAGAATGTACCTGACTAGTAAGTATCGTAAAACCTATGGATTGCTATGTCTCCAAAAGAGAATCAAGCATGTGTACAGGGGCATAAACGCAGCAGTGATAGGTTTGGAGAGGTTCGGTGAGCAAATGAAGACCCTTTGAAGTCATATTGCATGGTACCCATTACACGGGTCTCAACTCTCCAGGTTTAAGGTATTCTTCCTTCAGCTAAAACATGCATGTGGAACCCAAGTATGATCAACCATGTGAACGGGAGACGTGTTCAAATATGTCTCAGTTTTCCTGCCCTGGTACTCGGGTGCAACATTCCAGACGCTTTACTAACAGTCTCCCCACTTGGAGAGTCAGCGCCTTTAACTTCCTGTTTGGCCCAGTTTGCAATTTCTGCGGAAGATGAACAGGAATAGCGAGAACCAATGAGAGGCTAGCTGGAGGTGTCTGGACGGGCAAATTTAACTCTCATTTCCCACCAGGAAGAGGAAATAACCAAAGACTCAGCATGCCGTACCGGAACCAGATTAGGGCCTGAAGCCATCCTGCGGTGTTGCGGCCAGCTCAAAAGAAAGCGAGTTGAAGAAAGGAGCTCAGGGGCACTGTAATTCACAAACCTGCAGAGTTATAAATGACAGCTATCGTCCAAAAATAGACTGAAGTAACGCTGCCAAGAGGACTTGAAAGCGGGGCAGAATTGCAGGAAACCGATTTCAGAAGGTAGACTGGAATTGCATTGAAAGCATAGGAAAAGAGGCAGAACGTCCACAATGATGCACTTGGCCAAAAAGGGCGTATGCGTTTTTTCCTGAATATATTCAGGAAAAAACGCATACGCCCTTTTTGGCCAACCAAGCAAGCTTGCAAAGGAAATCTGCACTACAATGAAGTCTCACTTCCCCCCGGTCAAAAGGGCCATCTGAAAAAAGTGTAAAATCCAGAAAGGCAGGACAGGCCATGGAGAACTGGGAGCCTTGTTATGCTGATGGGCGGGATGTAAATTGCCAACAGACACTCGGGAGAAGTGTATGGTGTTTCCTGAAACATCTAAAAAACAAAACAACAGAGCCTAGGGCACTTCCACTTATGGTCCTATAGCTTAGGGAAATTAAAATCAAAAAGACACAGCCACCCCAAAGTTTGGGACGCCTCCGTTTACAAGAACCTCGTTTACCGTACAAGTTCAATATCACAGAAAGTGAAAAATGGATAAAGAACTTGTGGTACTTACATACAATGCAGTATCACTCATCAATGAAATCGATGTCATGAGGCCCGTAGCAGCATAATGAGTGGATTCAGGTACGATGATTCTAACTGAAATAAGTCACACAGAAAAAGAAACATCATAGGATATCACTAATACACGGAATGTAAACTTGGCTACACAGGAACTGAATTCCAAAACTGAACAGGGTCTCAAATTTACAAAACCAACTTATGCTTGCTTAAGGGAAAAGGTGAGTTGGGTTGCTGCATAAAACCAGAGATTGAAATGAGCACAGATAAAGTTCCTTAAGCCAAATATGGAATAGACAAGAGCTACTCCTTGCTCAACGAAATGGACTCAACACCGCATATTAAACGCCTAAGAATGTACCTGACTAGTAAGTATCTTAAAACCTATGGATTGCTATGTCTCCGAAAGAGAATCAAGCATGTGTACAGGGGCATAAACACAGCAGTGATAGGATTGGAGAGGTTCGGTGAGCAAATGAAGACCCTTTGAAGTCATATTGCATGGTACCCATTCCACGGGTTTCAACTACCAAGGTTTTAGGTATTCTTCCTTCAGCTAAAATATGCATGTGGAACCCAGAGTATGATCAACCATGTGATCGGGAGACGTGTTCAAATATGTCTCAGTTTTCCTCCCCTGGTACTCGGGTGCAACATTCCAGACGCTTTACTAACACTCTCCCCACTTGGAGAGTCAGTCCCTTTAACCTCCTGTTTGGCACAGTTTGCAATTTCTGCGGAAGATGAACAGGAATAGCGAGAACCAATGAGAGGCTAGCTGGAGGTGTCTGGACGGGCAAATTTAACTCTCATTTCCCACCAGGAAGAGGAAATAACCAAAGGCTCAGCGTGCCATGCCGGAAACAGATTAGGGCCTGAAGCCGTCCTGCGGTGTTGCGGCCAGGTCACAAGAAAGCAAGTTGAAGAAAGGAGCTCAGGGGCACTGTAATTCACAAACCTGCAGAGTTATAAATGACAGCTATCGTCCAAAAATAGACTGAAGTAAGGCTGCCAAGAGGACTTGAAAGCGGGGCAGAATTGCAGGAAACCGATTTCAGGAGGTAGACTGGAATTGCATTGAAAGCATAGGAAAAGAGGCAGAACGTCCACAATGATGCACTTGGCCAAAAAGGGCGTATGCGTTTTTTCCTGAATATATTCAGGAAAAAACGCATATGCCCTTTTTGGCCAACCAAGCAAGCTTGCAAAGGAAATCTGCACTACAATGAAGTCTCACTTCCCCCCGGTCAAAAGGGCCATCTGAAAAAAGTGTAAAATCCAGAAAGGCAGGACAGGCCATGGAGAACTGGGAGCCTTGTTATGCTGATGGGCGGGATGTAAATTGCCAACAACCACTCGGGAGAAGTGTATGGTGTTTCCTGAAACATCTAAAAAACAAAGCAACAGAACCTAGGGCACTTCCACTTATGGTCCTATAGCTTAGGGAAATTAAAATTAAAAAGACACAGCCACCCCAAAGTTTGGAACGGCTCTGTTTACAAGAACCTCGTTTACAGTACAAGTTCAACATCGCAGAAAGTGAAAAATGGATAAAGAAGTTGTGGTATTTACTTACAAAGCAATATCACTCAGCAATGAAATCTGTGTCATCAGGCCCTTAGCAGCACAATGAGTGGATTCAGGTATGATGATTCTAACTGAAATAAGTCACACAGAAAAAGAAACATCATAAGATATCAGTAATACACGGAATGTAAACTTGGCTACACAGGAACTGAATTACAGAACAGAACAGGGTCTCAAATTTAGAAAACCAACTTATTCTTGCTTAAGGATAAAGGTGAGTTGGGGTGCTGCATAAAACCAGAGATTGAAATGAGCACAGATAAAGTTCCTTAAGCCAAATATGGAATAGACAAGAGCTACTCCTTGCTCAACGAAATGGACTCAACACCCCATATTAAACGCCTAAGAATGTACCTGACTAGTAAGTATCTTAAAACCTATGGATTGCTATGTCTCCGAAAGAGAATCAAGCATGTGTACAGGGGCATAAACGCAGCAGTGATAGGATTGGAGAGGTTCGGTGAGCAAATGAAGACCCTTTGAAGTCATATTGCATGGTACCCATTCCACGGGTTTCAACTACCCAGGTTTAAGGTATTCTTCCTTCAGCTAAATCATGCATGTGGAACCCAAGTATGATCAACCATGTGAACGGGAGATGTGTTCAAATATGTCTCAGTTTTCCTCCCCTGGTACTCGGGTGCAACATTCCAGACGCTTTACTAACACTCTCCCCACTTGGAGAGTCAGCGCCTTTAACCTCCTGTTTGGCCCAGTTTGCAATTTCTGCGGAAGATGAACAGGAATAGCGAGAACCAATGAGAGGCTAGCTGGAGGTGTCTGGACGGGCAAATTTAACTCTCATTTCCCACCAGGAAGAGGAAATAACCAAAGGCTCAGCGTGCCGTACCGGAACCAGATTAGGGCCTGAAGCCACCCTGCGGTGTTGCGGCCAGCTCAAAAGAAAGCGAGTTGAAGAAAGGAGCTCACGGGCACTGTAATTCACAAACCTGCAGAGTTATAAATGACAGCTATCGTCCAAAAATAGACTGAAGTAAGGCTGCCAAGAGGACTTGAAAGCGGGGCAGAATTGCAGGAAACCGATTTCAGGAGGTAGACTGGAATTGCATTGAAAGCATAGGAAAAGAGGCAGAACGTCCACAATGATGCACTTGGCCAAAAAGGGCGTATGCGTTTTTTCCTGAATATATTCAGGAAAAAACGCATACGCCCTTTTTGGCCAACCAAGCAAGCTTGCAAAGGAAATCTGCACTACAATGAAGTCTCACTTCCCCCCGGTCAAAAGGGCCATCTGAAAAAAGTGTAAAATCCAGAAAGGCAGGACAGGCCATGGAGAACTGGGAGCCTTGTTATGCTGATGGGCGGGATGTAAATTGCCAACAGACACTCGGGAGAAGTGTATGGTGTTTCCTGAAACATCTAAAAAACAAAGCAACAGAACCTAGGGCACTTCCACTTATGGTCCTATAGCTTAGGGAAATTAAAATTAAAAAGACACAGCCACCCCAAAGTTTGGAACGGCTCTGTTTACAAGAACCTCGTTTACAGTACAAGTTCAACATCGCAGAAAGTGAAAAATGGATAAAGAAGTTGTGGTATTTACTTACAAAGCAATATCACTCAGCAATGAAATCTGTGTCATCAGGCCCTTAGCAGCACAATGAGTGGATTCAGGTATGATGATTCTAACTGAAATAAGTCACACAGAAAAAGAAACATCATAAGATATCAGTAATACACGGAATGTAAACTTGGCTACACAGGAACTGAATTACAGAACAGAACAGGGTCTCAAATTTAGAAAACCAACTTATTCTTGCTTAAGGATAAAGGTGAGTTGGGGTGCTGCATAAAACCAGAGATTGAAATGAGCACAGATAAAGTTCCTTAAGCCAAATATGGAATAGACAAGAGCTACTCCTTGCTCAACGAAATGGACTCAACACCCCATATTAAACGCCTAAGAATGTACCTGACTAGTAAGTATCTTAAAACCTATGGATTGCTATGTCTCCGAAAGAGAATCAAGCATGTGTACAGGGGCATAAACGCAGCAGTGATAGGATTGGAGAGGTTCGGTGAGCAAATGAAGACCCTTTGAAGTCATATTGCATGGTACCCATTCCACGGGTTTCAACTACCCAGGTTTAAGGTATTCTTCCTTCAGCTAAATCATGCATGTGGAACCCAAGTATGATCAACCATGTGAACGGGAGACGTGTTCAAATATGTCTCAGTTTTCCTCCCCTGGTACTCGGGTGCAACATTCCAGACGCTTTACTAACACTCTCCCCACTTGGAGAGTCAGCGCCTTTAACCTCCTGTTTGGCACAGTTTGCAATTTCTGCGGAAGATGAACAGGAATAGCGAGAACCAATGAGAGGCTAGCTGGAGGTGTCTGGACGGGCAAATTTAACTCTCATTTCCCACCAGGAAGAGGAAATAACCAAAGGCTCAGCGTGCTGTACCGGAACCAGATTAGGGCCTGAAGCCATCCTGCGGTGTTGCGGCCAGCTCAAAAGAAAGCGAGTTGAAGAAAGGAGCTCAGGGGCACTGTAATTCACAAACCTGCAGAGTTATAAATGACAGCTATCGTCCAAAAATAGACTGAAGTAAGGCTGCCAAGAGGACTTGAAAGCGGGGCAGAATTGCAGGAAACCGATTTCAGGAGGTAGACTGGAATTGCATTGAAAGCATAGGAAAAGAGGCAGAACGTCCACAATGATGCACTTGGCCAAAAAGGGCGTATCCGTTTTTTCCTGAATATATTCAGGAAAAAACGCATACGCCCTTTTTGGCCAACCAAGCAAGCTTGCAAAGGAAATCTGCACTACAATGAAGTCTCACTTCCCCCCGGTCAAAAGGGCCATCTGAAAAAAGTGTAAAATCCAGAAAGGCAGGACAGGCCATGGAGAACTGGGAGCCTTGTTATGCTGATGGGCGGGATGTAAATTGCCAACAGACACTCGGGAGAAGTGTATGGTGTTTCCTGAAACATCTAAAAAACAAAGCAACAGAGCCTAGGGCACTTCCACTTATGGTCCTATAGCTTAGGGAAATTAAAATCAAAAAGACACAGCCACCCCAAAGTTTGGGACGCCTCCGTTTACAAGAACCTCGTTTACCGTACAAGTTCAATATCACAGAAAGTGAAAAATGGATAAAGAACTTGTGGTACTTACATACAATGCAGTATCACTCATCAATGAAATCTATGTCATCAGGCCCATAGCAGCATAATGAGTGGATTCAGGTACGATGATTCTAACTGAAATAAGTCACACAGAAAAAGAAACATCATAAGATATCACTAATACACGGAATGTAAACGTGGCTACACAGGAACTGAATTCCAAAACTGTACAGGGTCTCAAATTTAGAAAACCAACTTATGCTTGCTTAAGGGGAAAGGTGAGTTGGGGTGCTGCATAAAACCAGAGATTGAAATGAGCACAGATAAAGTTCCTTAAGCCAAATATGGAATAGACAAGAGCTACTCCTTGCTCAACGAAATGGACTCAACACCGCATATTAAACGCCTAAGAATGTACCTGACTAGTAAGTATCTTAAAACCTATGGATTGCTATGTCTCCGAAAGAGAATCAAGCATGTGTACAGGGGCATAAACGCAGCAGTGATAGGATTGGAGAGGTTCGGTGAGCAAATGAAGACCCTTTGAAGTCATATTGCATGGTACCCATTCCACGGGTTTCAACTACCAAGGTTTTAGGTATTCTTCCTTCAGCTAAAATATGCATGTGGAACCCAGAGTATGATCAACCATGTGAATGGGAGACGTGTTCAAATATGTCTCAGTTTTCCTCCCCTGGTACTCGGGTGCAACATTCCAGACGCTTTACTAACACTCTCCCCACTTGGAGAGTCAGTCCCTTTAAACTCCTGTTTGGCCCAGTTTGCAATTTCTGCGGAAGATGAACAGGAATAGCGAGAACCAATGAGAGGCTAGCTGGAGGTGTCTGGACGGGCAAATTTAACTCTCATTTCCCACCAGGAAGAGGAATTAACCAAAGGCTCAGCGTGCCATGCCGGAGCCAGATTAGGGCCTGAAGCCATCCTGCGGTGTTGCGGCCAGGTCACAAGAAAGCAAGTTGAAGAAAGGAGCTCAGTGGCACTGTAATTCACAAACCTGCAGAGTTATAAATGACAGCTATCGTCCAAAAATAGACTGAAGTAAGGCTGCCAAGAGGACTTGAAAGCGGGGCAGAATTGCAGGAAACCGATTTCAGGAGGTAGACTGGAATTGCATTGAAAGCATAGGAAAAGAGGCAGAACGTCCACAATGATGCACTTGGCCAAAAAGGGCGTATGCGTTTTTTCCTGAATATATTCAGGAAAAAACGCATACGCCCTTTTTGGCCAACCAAGCAAGCTTGCAAAGGAAATCTGCACTACAATGAAGTTTCACTTCCCCCCGGTCAAAAGGGCCATCTGAAAAAAGTGTAAAATCCAGAAAGGCAGGACAGGCCATGGAGAACTGGGAGCCTTGTTATGCTGATGGGCGGGATGTAAATTGCCAACAACCACTCGGGAGAAGTGTATGGTGTTTCCTGAAACATCTAAAAAACAAAGCAACAGAACCTAGGGCACTTCCACTTATGGTCCTATAGCTTAGGGAAATTAAAATTAAAAAGACACAGCCACCCCAAAGTTTGGAACGGCACTGTTTACAAGAACCTCGTTTACAGTACAAGTTCAACATCGCAGAAAGTGAAAAATGGATAAAGAAGTTGTGGTATTTACTTACAAAGCAATATCACTCAGCAATGAAATCTGGGTCATCAGGCCCTTAGCAGCACAATGAGTGGATTCAGGTATGATGATTCTAACTGAAATAAGTCACACAGAAAAAGAAACATCATAAGATATCAGTAATACACGGAATGTAAACTTGGCTACACAGGAACTGAATTACAGAACAGAACAGGGTCTCAAATTTAGAAAACCAACTTATTCTTGCTTAAGGATAAAGGTGAGTTGGGGTGCTGCATAAAACCAGAGATTGAAATGAGCACAGATAAAGTTCCTTAAGCCAAATATGGAATAGACAAGAGCTACTCCTTGCTCAACGAAATGGACTCAACACCCCATATTAAACGCCTAAGAATGTACCTGACTAGTAAGTATCTTAAAACCTATGGATTGCTATGTCTCCGAAAGAGAATCAAGCATGTGTACAGGGGCATAAACGCAGCAGTGATAGGATTGGAGAGGTTCGGTGAGCAAATGAAGACCCTTTGAAGTCATATTGCATGGTACCCATTCCACGGGTTTCAACTACCCAGGTTTAAGGTATTCTTCCTTCAGCTAAATCATGCATGTGGAACCCAAGTATGATCAACCATGTGAACGGGAGACGTGTTCAAATATGTCTCAGTTTTCCTCCCCTGGTACTCGGGTGCAACATTCCAGACGCTTTACTAACACTCTCCCCACTTGGAGAGTCAGCGCCTTTAACCTCCTGTTTGGCACAGTTTGCAATTTCTGCGGAAGATGAACAGGAATAGCGAGAACCAATGAGAGGCTAGCTGGAGGTGTCTGGACGGGCAAATTTAACTCTCATTTCCCACCAGGAAGAGGAAATAACCAAAGGCTCAGCGTGCCGTACCGGAACCAGATTAGGGCCTGAAGCCATCCTGCGGTGTTGCGGCCAGCTCAAAAGAAAGTGAGTTGAAGAAAGGAGCTCAGGGGCACTGTAATTCACAAACCTGCAGAGTTATAAATGACAGCTATCGTCCAAAAATAGACTGAAGTAAGGCTGCCAAGAGGACTTGAAAGCGGGGCAGAATTGCAGGAAACCGATTTCAGGAGGTAGACTGGAATTGCATTGAAAGCATAGGAAAAGAGGCAGAACGTCCACAATGATGCACTTGGCCAAAAAGGGCGTATGCGTTTTTTCCTGAATATATTCAGGAAAAAACGCATACGCCCTTTTTGGCCAACCAAGCAAGCTTGCAAAGGAAATCTGCACTACAATGAAGTCTCACTTCCCCCCGGTCAAAAGGGCCATCTGAAAAAAGTGTAAAATCCAGAAAGGCAGGACAGGCCATGGAGAACTGGGAGCCTTGTTATGCTGATGGGCGGGATGTAAATTGCCAACAACCACTCAGGAGAAGTGTATGGTGTTTCCTGAAACATCTAAAAAACAAAGCAACAGAACCTAGGGCACTTCCACTTATGGTCCTATAGCTTAGGGAAATTAAAATCAAAAAGACACAGCCACCCCAAAGTTTGGAACGGCTCTGTTTACAAGAACCTCGTTTACAGTACAAGTTCAACATCGCAGAAAGTGAAAAATGGATAAAGAAGTTGTGGTATTTACTTACAAAGCAATATAACTCAGCAATGAAATCTGTGTCATCAGGCCCTTAGCAGCACAATGAGTGGATTCAGGTATGATGATTCTAACTGAAGTAAGTCACACAGAAAAAGAAACATCATAAGATATCTGTAATACACGGAATGTAAACTTGGCTACACAGGAACTGAATTACAGAACAGAACAGGGACTCAAATTTAGAAGAACAACTTATGCTTGCTTAAGGGTAAAGGTGAGTTGGGGTGCTGCATAAAACCAGAGATTGAAATGAGCACAGATAAAGTTCCTTAAGCCAAATATGGAATAGACAAGAGCTACTCCTTGCTCAACGAAATGGACTCAACACCGCATATTAAACGCCTAAGAATGTACCTGACTTGTAAGTATCTTAAAACCTGTGGATTGCTATGTCTCCAAAAGAGAATCAAGCATGTGTACAGGGGCATAAACGGAGCAGTGATAGGATTGGAGAGGTTCGGTGAGCAAATGAATACCCTTTGAAGTCATATTGCATGGTACCCATTCCACGGGTTTCAACTACCCAGGTTTAAGGTATTCTTCCTTCAGCTAAAACATGCATGTGGAACCTAGAGTATGATCAACCATGTGATCGGGAGACGTGTTCAAATATGTCTCAGTTTTCCTCCCCTGGTACTCGGGTGCAACATTCCAGACGCTTTACTAACACTCTCCCGACTTGGAGAGTCAGTCCCTTTAACCTCCTGTTTGGCCCAGTTTGCAATTTCTGCGGAAGATGAACAGGAATAGCGAGAACCAATGAGAGGCTAGCTGGAGGTGTCTGGACGGGCAAATTTAACTCTCATTTCCTACCAGGAAGAGGAATTAACCAAAGGCTCAGCGTGCCATGCCAGAACCAGATTAGGGCCTGAAGCCATCCTGCCGTGTTGCGGCCACCTCAAAAGAAAGCGAGTTGAAGAAAGGAGCTCAGGGGCACTGTAATTCACAAACCTGCAGAGTTATAAATGACAGCTATCGTCCAAAAATAGACTGAAGTAAGGCTGCCAAGAGGACTTGAATGCGGGGCAGAATTGCAGGAAACCGATTTCAGGAGGTAGACTGGAATTGCATTGAAAGCATAGGAAAAGAGGCAGAACGTCCACAATGATGCACTTGGCCAAAAAGGGCGTATGCGTTTTTTCCTGAATATATTCAGGAAAAAACACATACGCCCTTTTTGGCCAACCGAGCAAGCTTGCAAAGGAAATCTGCACTACAATGAAGTCTCACTTGCCCCCGGTCAAAAGGGCCATCTGAAAAAAGTGTAAAATCCAGAAAGGCAGGACAGGCCATGGGGAACTGGGAGCCTTGTTATGCTGATGGGCGGGATGTAAATTGCCAACAACCACTCGGGAGAAGTGTATGGTGTTTCCTGAAACATCTAAAAAACAAAGCAACAGAGCCTAGGGCACTTCCACTTATGGTCCTATAGCTTAGGGAAATTAAAATCAAAAAGACACAGCCACCCCAGAGTTTGGGACGCCTCCGTTTACAAGAACCTCGTTTACCGTACAAGTTCAATATCACAAAAAGTGAAAAATGGATAAAGAACTTGTGGTACTTACGTACAATGCAGTATCACTCAGCAATGAAATCTATGTCATCAGGCCCGTAGCAGCATAATGAGTGGATTCAGGTACGATGATTCTAACTGAAATAAGTCACACAGAAAAAAAAACATCATAAGATATCAGTAATACACGGAATGTAAACTTGGCTACACAGGAACTGCATTCCAAAACAGAACAGGGTCTCAAATTTAGAAAACCAACTTATGCTTGCTTAAGGGGAAAGGAGAGTTGGGTTGCTGCATAAAACCAGAGATTGAAATGAGCACAGATAAAGTTCCTTGAGCCAAATATGGAATAGACAAGAGCTACTCCTTGCTCAACGAAATGGACTCAACACCGCATATTAAACGCCTAAGAATGTACCTGACTAGTAAGTATCTTAAAACCTATGGATTGCTATGTCTCCGAAAGAGAATCAAGCATGTGTACAGGGGCATAAACGCAGCAGTGATAGGATTGGAGAGGTTCGGTGAGCAAATGAAGACCCTTTGAAGTCATATTGCATGGTGCCCATTCCACGGGTTTCAACTACCCAGGTTTTAGGTATTCTTCCTTCAGTTAAAACATGCATGTGGAACCCAGAGTATGATCAACCATGTGATCGGGAGACGTGTTCAAATATGTCTCAGTTTTCCTCCCCTGGTACTCGGGTGCAACATTCCAGACGCTTTACTAACACTCTCCCCACTTGGAGAGTCAGCGCCTTTAACCTCCTGTTTGGCACAGTTTGCAATTTCTGCGGAAGATGAACAGGAATAGCGAGAACCAATGAGAGGCTAGCTGGAGGTGTCTGGACGGGCAAATTTAACTCTCATTTCCCACCAGGAAGAGGAAATAACCAAAGGCTCAGCGTGCCGTACCGGAACCAGATTAGGGCCTGAAGCCATCCTGCGGTGTTGCGGCCAGCTCAAAAGAAAGCGAGTTGAAGAAAGGAGCTCAGGGGCACTGTAATTCACAAACCTGCAGAGTTATAAATGACAGCTATCGTCCAAAAATAGACTGAAGTAAGGCTGCCAAGAGGACTTGAAAGCGGGGCAGAATTGCAGGAAACCGATTTCAGGAGGTAGACTGGAATTGCATTGAAAGCATAGGAAAAGAGGCAGAACGTCCACAATGATGCACTTGGCCAAAAAGGGCGTATGCGTTTTTTCCTGAATATATTCAGGAAAAAACGCATACGCCCTTTTTGGCCAACCAAGCAAGCTTGCAAATGAAATCTGCACTACAATGAAGTCTCACTTCCCCGCGGTCAAAAGGGCCATCTGAAAAAAGTGTAAAATCCAGAAAGGCAGGACAGGCCATGGAGAACTGGGAGCCTTGTTATGCTGATGGGCGGGATGTAAATTGCCAACAACCACTCAGGAGAAGTGTATGGTGTTTCCTGAAACATCTAAAAAACAAAGCAACAGAACCTAGGGCACTTCCACTTATGGTCCTATAGCTTAGGGAAATTAAAATCAAAAAGACACAGCCACCCCAAAGTTTGGAACGGCTCTGTTTACAAGAACCTCGTTTACACTACAAGTTCAACATCGCAGAAAGTGAAAAATGGATAAAGAAGTTGTGGTATTTACTTACAAAGCAATATCACTCAGCAATGAAATCTGTGTCATCAGGCCCTTAGCAGCACAATGAGTGGATTCAGGTATGATGATTCTAACTGAAGTAAGTCACACAGAAAAAGAAACATCATAAGATATCAGTAATACACGGAAAGTAAACTTGGCTACACAGGAACTGAATTACAGAACAGAACAGGGACTCAAATTTAGAAGAACAACTTATGCTTGCTTAAGGGTAAAGGTGAGTTGGGGTGCTGCATAAAACCAGAGATTGAAATGAGCACAGATAAAGTTCCTTAAGCCAAATATGGAATAGACAAGAGCTACTCCTTGCTCAACGAAATGGACTCAACACCGCATATTAAACGCCTAAGAATGTACCTGACTTGTAAGTATCTTAAAACCTGTGGATTGCTATGTCTCCAAAAGAGAATCAAGCATGTGTACAGGGGCATAAACGGAGCAGTGATAGGATTGGAGAGGTTCGGTGAGCAAATGAAGACCCTTTGAAGTCATATTGCATGGTACCCATTCCACGGGTTTCAACTACCCAGGTTTAAGGTATTCTTCCTTCAGCTAAAACATGCATGTGGAACCTAGAGTATGATCAACCATGTGATCGGGAGACGTGTTCAAATATGTCTCAGTTTTCCTCCCCTGGTACTCGGGTGCAACATTCCAGACGCTTTACTAACACTCTCCCGACTTGGAGAGTCAGTCCCTTTAACCTCCTGTTTGGCCCAGTTTGCAATTTCTGCGGAAGATGAACAGGAATAGCGAGAACCAATGAGAGGCTAGCTGGAGGTGTCTGGACGGGCAAATTTAACTCTCATTTCCTACCAGGAAGAGGAATTAACCAAAGGCTCAGCGTGCCATGCCAGAACCAGATTAGGGCCTGAAGCCATCCTGCCGTGTTGCGGCCACCTCAAAAGAAAGCGAGTTGAAGAAAGGAGCTCAGGGGCACTGTAATTCACAAACCTGCAGAGTTATAAATGACAGCTATCGTCCAAAAATAGACTGAAGTAAGGCTGCCAAGAGGACTTGAATGCGGGGCAGAATTGCAGGAAACCGATTTCAGGAGGTAGACTGGAATTGCATTGAAAGCATAGGAAAAGAGGCAGAACGTCCACAATGATGCACTTGGCCAAAAAGGGCGTATGCGTCTTTTCCTGAATATATTCAGGAAAAAACACATACGCCCTTTTTGGCCAACCAAGCAAGCTTGCAAAGGAAATCTGCACTACAATGAAGTCTCACTTCCCCCCGGTCAAAAGGGCCATCTGAAAAAAGTGTAAAATCCAGAAAGGCAGGACAGGCCATGGAGAACTGGGAGCCTTGTTATGCTGATGGGCGGGATGTAAATTGCCAACAACCACTCGGGAGAAGTGTATGGTGTTTCCTGAAACATCTAAAAAACAAAGCAACAGAGCCTAGGGCACTTCCACTTATGGTCCTATAGCTTAGGGAAATTAAAATAAAAAAGACACAGCCACCCCAAAGTTTGGGACGCCTCCGTTTACAAGAACCTCGTTTACCGTACAAGTTCAATATCACAAAAAGTGAAAAATGGATAAAGAACTTGTGGTACTTACGTACAATGCAGTATCACTCAGCAATGAAATCTATGTCATCAGGCCCGTAGCAGCATAATGAGTGGATTCAGGTACGTTCATTCTAACTGAAATAAGTCACACAGAAAAAAAAACATCATAAGATATCACTAATACACGGAATGTAAACTTGGCTACACAGGAACTGCATTCCAAAACAGAACAGGGTCTCAAATTTAGAAAACCAACTTATGCTTGCTTAAGGGGAAAGGTGAGTTGGGTTGCTGCATAAAACCAGAGATTGAAATGAGCACAGATAAAGTTCCTTGAGCCAAATATGGAATAGACAAGAGCTACTCCTTGCTCAACGAAATGGACTCAACACCGCATATTAAACGCCTAAGAATGTACCTGACTAGTAAGTATCTTAAAACCTATGGATTGCTATGTCTCCGAAAGAGAATCAAGCATGTGTACAGGGGCATAAACGCAGCAGTGATAGGATTGGAGAGGTTCGGTGAGCAAATGAAGACCCTTTGAAGTCATATTGCATGGTGCCCATTCCACGGGTTTCAACTACCCAGGTTTTAGGTATTCTTCCTTCAGCTAAAACATGCATGTGGAACCCAGAGTATGATCAACCATGTGATCGGGAGACGTGTTCAAATATGTCTCAGTTTTCGTACCCTGGTACTCGGGTGCAACATTCCAGACGCTTTACTAACACTCTCCCCACTTGGAGAGTCAGCGCCTTTAACCTCCTGTTTGGCCCAGTTTGCAATTTCTGCGGAAGATGAACAGGAATAGCGAGAACCAATGAGAGGCTAGCTGGAGGTGTCTGGACGGGCAAATTTAACTCTCATTTCCCAACAGGAAGAGGAATTAACCAAAGGCTCAGCGTGCCGTACCGGAACCAGATTAGGGCCTGAAGCCATTCTGCGGTGTT
This sequence comes from Delphinus delphis, assembly GCF_949987515.2. NCBI lineage: Eukaryota > Metazoa > Chordata > Mammalia > Artiodactyla > Delphinidae > Delphinus > Delphinus delphis. Next base: position 1,373,775 of record NW_027192678.1, on the reverse strand, counting down.
GCGGCCAGGTCACAAGAAAGCGAGTTGAAGAAAGGAGCTCAGGGGCACTGTAATTCACAAACCTGCAGAGTTATAAATGACAGCTATCGTCCAAAAATAGACTGAAGTAAGGCTGCCAAGAGGACTTGAAAGCGGGGCAGAATTGCAGGAAACCGATTTCAGGAGGTAGACTGGAATTGCATTGAAAGCATAGGAAAAGAGGCAGAACGTCCACAATGATGCACTTGGCCAAAAAGGGCGTATGCGTTTTTTCCTGAATATATTCAGGAAAAAACGCATACGCCCTTTTTGGCCAACCAAGCAAGCTTGCAAATGAAATCTGCACTACAATGAAGTCTCACTTCCCCCCGGTCAAAAGGGCCATCTGAAAAAAGTGTAAAATCCAGAAAGGCAGGACAGGCCATGGAGAACTGGGAGCCTTGTTATGCTGATGGGCGGGATGTAAATTGCCAACAACCACTCGGGAGAAGTGTATGGTGTTTCCTGAAACATCTAAAAAACAAAGCAACAGAGCCTAGGGCACTGCCACTTATGGTCCTATAGCTTAGGGAAATTAAAATCAAAAAGACACAGCCACCCCAAAGTTTGGGACGCCTCTGTTTACAAGAACCTCGTTTACAGTACAAGTTCAACATCGCAGAAAGTGAAAAATGGATAAAGAAGTTGTGGTATTTACTTACAAAGCAATATCACTCAGCAATGAAATCTGTGTCATCAGGCCCTTAGCAGCACAATGAGTGGATTCAGGTATGATGATTCTAACTGAAATAAGTCACACAGAAAAAGAAACATCATAAGATATCAGTAATACACGGAATGTAAACTTGGCTACACAGGAACTGAATTACAGAACAGGACAGGGTCTCAAATTTAGAAAACCAACTTATTCTTGCTTAAGGGTAAAGGTGAGTTGGGGTGCTGCATAAAACCAGAGATTGAAATGAGCACAGATAAAGTTCCTTAAGTCAAATATGGAATAGACAAGAGCTACTCCTTGCTCAACGAAATGGACTCAACACCGCATATTAAACGCCTAAGAATGTACCTGACTAGTAAGTATCTTAAAACCTATGGATTGCTATGTCTCTGAAGGGGAATCAAGCATGTGTACAGGGGCATAAACGCAGCAGTGATAGGATTGGAGAGGTTTGGTGAGCAAATGAAAACCCTTTGAAGTCATATTGCATGGTACCCATTCCATAGATTTCAACTACCCAGGTTTAATGTATTCTTCCTTCAGCTAAAACATGCATGTGGAACCCAGAGTATGATCAACCATGTGATCGGGAGACGTGTTCAAATATGTCTCAGTTTTCGTACCCTGGTACTCGGGTGCAACATTCCAGACGCTTTACTAACACTCTCCCCACTTGGAGAGTCAGCACCTTTAACCTCCTGTTTGGCCCAGTTTGCAATTTCTGCGGAAGATGAACAGGAATAGCGAGAACCAATGAGAGACTAGCTGGAGGTGTCTGGACGGGCAAATTTAACTCTCATTTCCCACCAGGAAGAGGAATTAACCAAAGGCTCAGCGTGCCGTGCCGGAACCAGATTAGGGCCTGAAGCCATCCTGCGGTGTTGCGGCCAGCTCACAAGAAAGCGAGTTGAAGAAAGGAGCTCAGGGGCACTGTAATTCACAAACCTGCAGAGTTATAAATGACAGCTATCGTCCAAAAATAGACTGAAGTAAGGCTGCCAAGAGGACTTGAAAGCGGGGCAGAATTGCAGGAAACCGATTTCAGGAGGTAGACTGGAATTGCATTGAAAGCATAGGAAAAGAGGCAGAACGTCCACAACGATGCACCTAGCCAAAAAGGGCGTATGCATTTTTTCCTGAATATATTCAGGAAAAAACGCATACGCCCTTTTTGGCCAACCAAGGAAGCTTGCAAAGGAAATCTGCACTACAATGAAGTTTCACTTCCCCCCGGTCAAAAGGGCGATCTGAAAAAAGTGTAAAATCCAGAAAGGCAACAGGCCATGGAGAACTGGGAGCCTTGTTATGCTGATGGGCGGGATGTAAATTGCCAACAGACACTCGGGAGAAGTGTATGGTGTTTCCTGAAACATCTAAAAAACAAAGCAACAGAGCCTAGGACACTTCCACTTATGGTCCTATAGCTTAGGGAAATTAAAATCAAAAAGACACAGCCACCCCAAAGTTTGGGACGCCTCCGTTTACAAGAACCTCGTTTACCGTACAAGTTCAATATCACAGAAAGTGAAAAATGGATAAAGAACTTGTGGTACTTACGTACAATGAAGTATCACTCAGCAATGAAATCTATGTCATCAGGCCCGTAGCAGCATAATGAGTGGATTCAGGTACGATGATTGTAACTGAAATAAGTCACACAGAAAAAGAAACATCATAAGATATCAGTAATACACGGAATGTAAACTTGGCTACACAGGAACTGCATTCCAAAACAGAACAGGGTCTCAAATTTAGAAAACCAACTTATGCTTGCTTAAGGGGAAAGGTGAGTTGGGGTGCTGCATAAAACCAGAGATTGAAATGAGCACAGATAAAGTTCCTTAAGCCAAATATGGAATAGACAAGAGCTACTCCTTGCTCAACGAAATGGACTCAACACCGCATATTAAACGCCTAAGAATGTACCTGACTAGTAAGTATCTTAAAACCTATGGATTGCTATGTCTCCGAAGGGGAATCAAGCATGTGTACAGGGGCATAAACGCAGCAGTGATAGGATTGGAGAGGTTCGGTGAGCAAATGAAGACCCTTTGAAGTCATATTGCATGGTACCCATTCCACGGGTTTCAACTACCCAGGTTTTAGGTATTCTTCCTTCAGCTAAAACATGCATGTGGAACCCAGAGTATGAACAACCATGTGATCGGGAGACGTGTTCAAATATGTCTCAGTTTTCCTCCCCTGGTACTCGGGTGCAACATTCCAGACGCTTTACTAACACTCTCCCCACTTGGAGAGTCAGCACCTTTAACCTCCTGTTTGGCCCAGTTTGCAATTTCTGCGGAAGATGAACAGGAATAGCGAGAACCAATGAGAGACTAGCTGGAGGTGTCTGGACGGGCAAATTTAACTCTCATTTCCCACCAGGAAGAGGAATTAACCAAAGGCTCAGCGTGCCGTGCCGGAACCAGATTAGGGCCTGAAGCCATCCTGCGGTGTTGCGGCCAGGTCACAAGAAAGCGAGTTGAAGAAAGGAGCTCAGGGGCACTGTAATTCACAAACCTGCAGAGTTATAAATGACAGCTATCGTCCAAAAATAGACTGAAGTAAGGCTGCCAAGAGGACTTGAAAGCGGGGCAGAATTGCAGGAAACCGATTTCAGGAGGTAGACTGGAATTGCATTGAAAGCATAGGAAAAGAGGCAGAACGTCCACAATGATGCACTTGGCCAAAAAGGGCGTATGCGTTTTTTCCTGAATATATTCAGGAAAAAACGCATACGCCCTTTTTGGCCAACCAAGCAAGCTTGCAAAGGAAATGTGCACTACAATGAAGTCTCACTTCCCCCCGGTCAAAAGGGCCATCTGAAAAAAGTGTAAAATCCAGAAAGGCAGGACAGGCCATGGAGAACTGGGAGCCTTGTTATGCTGATGGGCGGGATGTAAATTGCCAACAGACACTCGGGAGAAGTGTATGGTGTTTCCTGAAACATCTAAAAAACAAAGCAACAGAGCCTAGGGCACTTCCACTTATGGTCCTATAGCTTAGGGAAATTAAAATCAAAAAGACACAGCCACCCCAAAGTTTGGGATGCCTCTGTTTACAAGAACCTCGTTTACCATACAAGTTCAATATCACAGAAAGTGAAAAATGGATAAAGAACTTGTGGTACTTACGTACAATGCAGTATCACTCAGCAATGAAATCTATGTCATCAGGCCCGTAGCAGCAGAATGAGTGGATTCAGGTACGATGATTCTAACTGAAATAAGTCACACAGAAAAAGAAACATCATAAGATATCACTAATACACGGAATGTAAACTTGGCTACACAGGAACTGCATTCCAAAACAGAACAGGGTCTCAAATTTAGAAAACCAACTTATGCTTGCTTAAGGGGAAAGGTGAGTTGGGGTGCTGCATAAAACCAGAGATTGAAATGAGCACAGATAAAGTTCCTTAAGCCAAATATGGAATAGACAAGAGCTACTCCTTGCTCAACGAAATGGACTCAACACCGCATATTAAACGCCTAAGAATGTACCTGACTAGTAAGTATCTTAAAACCTATGGATTGCTATGTCTCCGAAGGGGAATCAAGCATGTGTACAGGGGCATAAACGCAGCAGTGATAGGATTGGAGAGGTTCGGTGAGCAAATGAAGACCCTTTGAAGTCATATTGCATGGTACCCATTCCACGGGTTTCAACTACCCAGGTTTTAGGTATTCTTCCTTCAGCTAAAACATGCATGTGGAACCCAGAGTATGATCAACCATGTGATCGGGAGACGTGTTCAAATATGTCTCAGTTTTCGTACCCTGGTACTCGGGTGCAACATTCCAGACGCTTTACTAACACTCTCCCCACTTGGAGAGTCAGCGCCTTTAACCTCCTGTTTGGCCCAGTTTGCAATTTCTGCGGAAGATGAACAGGAATAGCGAGAACCAATGAGAGACTAGCTGGAGGTGTCTGGACGGGCAAATTTAACTCTCATTTCCCACCAGGAAGAGGAATTAACCAAAGGCTCAGCGTGCCGTGCCGGAACCAGATTAGGGCCTGAAGCCATCCTGCGGTGTTGCGGCCAGCTCACAAGAAAGCGAGTTGAAGAAAGGAGCTCAGGGGCACTGTAATTCACAAACCTTCAGAGTTATAAATGACAGCTATCGTCCAAAAATAGACTGAAGTAAGGCTGCCAAGAGGACTTGAAAGTGGGGCAGAATTGCAGGAAACCGATTTCAGGAGGTAGACTGGAATTGCATTGAAAGCATAGGAAAAGAGGCAGAACGTCCACAATGATGCACTTGGCCAAAAAGGGCGTATGCGTTTTTTCCTGAATATATTCAGGAAAAAACGCATACGCCCTTTTTGGCCACCCAAGCAAGCTTGCAAAGGAAATCTGCACTACAATGAAGTCTCACTTCCCCCCGGTCAAAAGGGCCATCTGAAAAAAGTGTAAAATCCAGAAAGGCAGGACAGGCCATGGAGAACTGGGAGCCTTGTTATGCTGATGGGCGGGATGTAAATTGCCAACAGACACTCGGGAGAAGTGTATGGTGTTTCCTGAAACATCTAAAAAACAAAGCAACAGAGCCTAGGGCACTTCCACTTATGGTCCTATAGCTTAGGGAAATTAAAATCAAAAAGACACAGCCACCCCAAAGTTTGGGATGCCTCTGTTTACAAGAACCTCGTTTACCATACAAGTTCAATATCACAGAAAGTGAAAAATGGATAAAGAACTTGTGGTACTTACGTACAATGCAGTATCACTCAGCAATGAAATCTATGTCATCAGGCCCGTAGCAGCAGAATGAGTGGATTCAGGTACGATGATTCTAACTGAAATAAGTCACACAGAAAAAGAAACATCATAAGATATCACTAATACACGGAATGTAAACTTGGCTACACAGGAACTGCATTCCAAAACAGAACAGGGTCTCAAATTTAGAAAACCAACTTATGCTTGCTTAAGGGGAAAGGTGAGTTGGGGTGCTGCATAAAACCAGAGATTGAAATGAGCACAGATAAAGTTCCTTAAGCCAAATATGGAATAGACAAGAGCTACTCCTTGCTCAACGAAATGGACTCAACACCGCATATTAAACGCCTAAGAATGTACCTGACTAGTAAGTATCTTAAAACCTATGGATTGCTATGTCTCCGAAGGGGAATCAAGCATGTGTACAGGGGCATAAACGCAGCAGTGATAGGATTGGAGAGGTTCGGTGAGCAAATGAAGACCCTTTGAAGTCATATTGCATGGTACCCATTCCACGGGTTTCAACTACCCAGGTTTTAGGTATTCTTCCTTCAGCTAAAACATGCATGTGGAACCCAGAGTATGATCAACCATGTGATCGGGAGACGTGTTCAAATATGTCTCAGTTTTCGTACCCTGGTACTCGGGTGCAACATTCCAGACGCTTTACTAACACTCTCCCCACTTGGAGAGTCAGCGCCTTTAACCTCCTGTTTGGCCCAGTTTGCAATTTCTGCGGAAGATGAACAGGAATAGCGAGAACCAATGAGAGACTAGCTGGAGGTGTCTGGACGGGCAAATTTAACTCTCATTTCCCACCAGGAAGAGGAATTAACCAAAGGCTCAGCGTGCCATGCCGGAACCAGATTAGGGCCTGAAGCCATCCTGCGGTGTTGCGGCCAGCTCACAAGAAAGCGAGTTGAAGAAAGGAGCTCAGGGGCACTGTAATTCACAAACCTGCAGAGTTATAAATGACAGCTATCGTCCAAAAATAGACTGAAGTAAGGCTGCCAAGAGGACTTGAAAGCGGGGCAGAATTGCAGGAAACCGATTTCAGGAGGTAGACTGGAATTGCATTGAAAGCATAGGAAAAGAGGCAGAACGTCCACAATGATGCACTTGGCCAAAAAGGGCGTATGCGTTTTTTCCTGAATATATTCAGGAAAAAACGCATACGCCCTTTTTGGCCAACCAAGCAAGCTTGCAAAGGAAATGTGCACTACAATGAAGTCTCACTTCCCCCCGGTCAAAAGGGCCATCTGAAAAAAGTGTAAAATCCAGAAAGGCAGGACAGGCCATGGAGAACTGGGAGCCTTGTTATGCTGATGGGCGGGATGTAAATTGCCAACAGACACTCGGGAGAAGTGTATGGTGTTTCCTGAAACATCTAAAAAACAAAGCAACAGAGCCTAGGGCACTTCCACTTATGGTCCTATAGCTTAGGGAAATTAAAATCAAAAAGACACAGCCACCCCAAAGTTTGGGATGCCTCTGTTTACAAGAACCTCGTTTACCATACAAGTTCAATATCACAGAAAGTGAAAAATGGATAAAGAACTTGTGGTACTTACGTACAATGCAGTATCACTCAGCAATGAAATCTATGTCATCAGGCCCGTAGCAGCAGAATGAGTGGATTCAGGTACGATGATTCTAACTGAAATAAGTCACACAGAAAAAGAAACATCATAAGATATCAGTAATACACGGAATGTAAACTTGGCTACACAGGAACTGCATTCCAAAACAGAACAGGGTCTCAAATTTAGAAAACCAACTTATGCTTGCTTAAGGGGAAAGGTGAGTTGGGGTGCTGCATAAAACCAGAGATTGAAATGAGCACAGATAAAGTTCCTTAAGCCAAATATGGAATAGACAAGAGCTACTCCTTGCTCAACGAAATGGACTCAACACGGCATATTAAACGCCTAAGAATGTACCTGACTAGTAAGTATCTTAAAACCTATGGATTGCTATGTCTCCGAAGGGGAATCAAGCATGTGTACAGGGGCATAAACGCAGCAGTGATAGGATTGGAGAGGTTCGGTGAGCAAATGAAGACCCTTTGAAGTCATATTGCATGGTACCCATTCCACGGGTTTCAACTACCCAGGTTTTAGGTATTCTTCCTTCAGCTAAAACATGCATGTGGAACCCAGAGTATGATCAACCATGTGATCGGGAGACGTGTTCAAATATGTCTCAGTTTTCGTACCCTGGTACTCGGGTGCAACATTCCAGACGCTTTACTAACACTCTCCCCACTTGGAGAGTCAGCGCCTTTAACCTCCTGTTTGGCCCAGTTTGCAATTTCTGCGGAAGATGAACAGGAATAGCGAGAACCAATGAGAGACTAGCTGGAGGTGTCTGGACGGGCAAATTTAACTCTCATTTCCCACCAGGAAGAGGAATTAACCAAAGGCTCAGCGTGCCGTGCCGGAACCAGATTAGGGCCTGAAGCCATCCTGCGGTGTTGCGGCCAGCTCACAAGAAAGCGAGTTGAAGAAAGGAGCTCAGGGGCACTGTAATTCACAAACCTTCAGAGTTATAAATGACAGCTATCGTCCAAAAATAGACTGAAGTAAGGCTGCCAAGAGGACTTGAAAGTGGGGCAGAATTGCAGGAAACCGATTTCAGGAGGTAGACTGGAATTGCATTGAAAGCATAGGAAAAGAGGCAGAACGTCCACAATGATGCACTTGGCCAAAAAGGGCGTATGCGTTTTTTCCTGAATATATTCAGGAAAAAACGCATACGCCCTTTTTGGCCACCCAAGCAAGCTTGCAAAGGAAATCTGCACTACAATGAAGTTTCACTTCCCCCCGGTCAAAAGGGCCATCTGAAAAAAGTGTAAAATCCAGAAAGGCAGGACAGGCCATGGAGAACTGGGAGCCTTGTTATGCTGATGGGCGGGATGTAAATTGCCAACAGACACTCGGGAGAAGTGTATGGTGTTTCCTGAAACATCTAAAAAACAAAGCAACAGAGCCTAGGGCACTTCCACTTATGGTCCTATAGCTTACGGAAATTAAAATCAAAAAGACACAGCCACCCCAAAGTTTGGGACGCCTCCGTTTACAAGAACCTCATTTACCGTACAAGTTCAATATCACAGAAAGTGAAAAATGGATAAAGAACTTGTGGTACTTACGTACAATGCAGTATCACTCAGCAATGAAATCTATGTCATCAGGCCCATAGCAGCATAATGAGTGGATTCAGGTACGATGATTCTAACTGAAATAAGTCACACAGAAAAAGAAACATCATAAGATATCACTAATACACGGAATGTAAACTTGGCTACACAGGAACTGCATTCCAAAACAGAACAGGGTCTCAAATTTAGAAAACCAACTTATGCTTGCTTAAGGGGAAAGGTGAGTTGGGGTGCTGCATAAAACCAGAGATTGAAATGAGCACAGATAAAGTTCCTTAAGCCAAATATGGAATAGACAAGAGCTACTCCTTGCTCAACGAAATGGACTCAACACGGCATATTAAACGCCTAAGAATGTACCTGACTAGTAAGTATCTTAAAACCTATGGATTGCTATGTCTCCGAAGGGGAATCAAGCATGTGTACAGGGGCATAAACGCAGCAGTGATAGGATTGGAGAGGTTCGGTGAGCAAATGAAGACCCTTTGAAGTCATATTGCATGGTACCCATTCCACGGGTTTCAACTACCCAGGTTTAAGGTATTCTTCCTTCAGCTAAAACATGCATGTGGAACCCAGAGTATGATCAACCATGTGATCGGGAGACGTGTTCAAATATGTCTCAGTTTTCGTACCCTGGTACTCGGGTGCAACATTCCAGACGCTTTACTAACACTCTCCCCACTTGGAGAGTCAGCACCTTTAACCTCCTGTTTGGCCCAGTTTGCAATTTCTGCGGAAGATGAACAGGAATAGCGAGAACCAATGAGAGGCTAGCTGGAGGTGTCTGGACGGGCAAATTTAACTCTCATTTCCCACCAGGAAGAGGAATTAACCAAAGGCTCAGCGTGCCATGCCGGAACCAGATTAGGGCCTGAAGCCATCCTGCGGTGTTGCGGCCAGCTCACAAGAAAGCGAGTTGAAGAAAGGAGCTCAGGGGCACTGTAATTCACAAACCTGCAGAGTTATAAATGACAGCTATCGTCCAAAAATAGACTGAAGTAAGGCTGCCAAGAGGACTTGAAAGCGGGGCAGAATTGCAGGAAACCGATTTCAGGAGGTAGACTGGAATTGCATTGAAAGCATAGGAAAAGAGGCAGAACGTCCACAATGATGCACTTGGCCAAAAAGGGCGTATGCGTTTTTTCCTGAATATATTCAGGAAAAAACGCATACGCCCTTTTTGGCCAACCAAGCAAGCTTGCAAAGGAAATGTGCACTACAATGAAGTCTCACTTCCCCCCGGTCAAAAGGGCCATCTGAAAAAAGTGTAAAATCCAGAAAGGCAGGACAGGCCATGGAGAACTGGGAGCCTTGTTATGCTGATGGGCGGGATGTAAATTGCCAACAGACACTCGGGAGAAGTGTATGGTGTTTCCTGAAACATCTAAAAAACAAAGCAACAGAGCCTAGGGCACTTCCACTTATGGTCCTATAGCTTAGGGAAATTAAAATCAAAAAGACACAGCCACCCCAACGTTTGGGATGCCTCTGTTTACAAGAACCTCGTTTACCATACAAGTTCAATATCACAGAAAGTGAAAAATGGATAAAGAACTTGTGGTACTTACGTACAATGCAGTATCACTCAGCAATGAAATCTATGTCATCAGGCCCGTAGCAGCAGAATGAGTGGATTCAGGTACGATGATTCTAACTGAAATAAGTCACACAGAAAAAGAAACATCATAAGATATCAGTAATACACGGAATGTAAACTTGGCTACACAGGAACTGCATTCCAAAACAGAACAGGGTCTCAAATTTAGAAAACCAACTTATGCTTGCTTAAGGGGAAAGGTGAGTTGGGGTGCTGCATAAAACCAGAGATTGAAATGAGCACAGATAAAGTTCCTTAAGCCAAATATGGAATAGACAAGAGCTACTCCTTGCTCAACGAAATGGACTCAACACGGCATATTAAACGCCTAAGAATGTACCTGACTAGTAAGTATCTTAAAACCTATGGATTGCTATGTCTCCGAAGGGGAATCAAGCATGTGTACAGGGGCATAAACGCAGCAGTGATAGGATTGGAGAGGTTCGGTGAGCAAATGAAGACCCTTTGAAGTCATATTGCATGGTACCCATTCCACGGGTTTCAACTACCCAGGTTTTAGGTATTCTTCCTTCAGCTAAAACATGCATGTGGAACCCAGAGTATGATCAACCATGTGATCGGGAGACGTGTTCAAATATGTCTCAGTTTTCGTACCCTGGTACTCGGGTGCAACATTCCAGACGCTTTACTAACACTCTCCCCACTTGGAGAGTCAGCGCCTTTAACCTCCTGTTTGGCCCAGTTTGCAATTTCTGCGGAAGATGAACAGGAATAGCGAGAACCAATGAGAGACTAGCTGGAGGTGTCTGGACGGGCAAATTTAACTCTCATTTCCCACCAGGAAGAGGAATTAACCAAAGGCTCAGCGTGCCGTGCCGGAACCAGATTAGGGCCTGAAGCCATCCTGCGGTGTTGCGGCCAGCTCACAAGAAAGCGAGTTGAAGAAAGGAGCTCAGGGGCACTGTAATTCACAAACCTTCAGAGTTATAAATGACAGCTATCGTCCAAAAATAGACTGAAGTAAGGCTGCCAAGAGGACTTGAAAGTGGGGCAGAATTGCAGGAAACCGATTTCAGGAGGTAGACTGGAATTGCATTGAAAGCATAGGAAAAGAGGCAGAACGTCCACAATGATGCACTTGGCCAAAAAGGGCGTATGCGTTTTTTCCTGAATATATTCAGGAAAAAACGCATACGCCCTTTTTGGCCACCCAAGCAAGCTTGCAAAGGAAATCTGCACTACAATGAAGTTTCACTTCCCCCCGGTCAAAAGGGCCATCTGAAAAAAGTGTAAAATCCAGAAAGGCAGGACAGGCCATGGAGAACTGGGAGCCTTGTTATGCTGATGGGCGGGATGTAAATTGCCAACAGACACTCGGGAGAAGTGTATGGTGTTTCCTGAAACATCTAAAAAACAAAGCAACAGAGCCTAGGGCACTTCCACTTATGGTCCTATAGCTTACGGAAATTAAAATCAAAAAGACACAGCCACCCCAAAGTTTGGGACGCCTCCGTTTACAAGAACCTCATTTACCGTACAAGTTCAATATCACAGAAAGTGAAAAATGGATAAAGAACTTGTGGTACTTACGTACAATGCAGTATCACTCAGCAATGAAATCTATGTCATCAGGCCCATAGCAGCATAATGAGTGGATTCAGGTACGATGATTCTAACTGAAATAAGTCACACAGAAAAAGAAACATCATAAGATATCACTAATACACGGAATGTAAACTTGGCTACACAGGAACTGCATTCCAAAACAGAACAGGGTCTCAAATTTAGAAAACCAACTTATGCTTGCTTAAGGGGAAAGGTGAGTTGGGGTGCTGCATAAAACCAGAGATTGAAATGAGCACAGATAAAGTTCCTTAAGCCAAATATGGAATAGACAAGAGCTACTCCTTGCTCAACGAAATGGACTCAACACGGCATATTAAACGCCTAAGAATGTACCTGACTAGTAAGTATCTTAAAACCTATGGATTGCTATGTCTCCGAAGGGGAATCAAGCATGTGTACAGGGGCATAAACGCAGCAGTGATAGGATTGGAGAGGTTCGGTGAGCAAATGAAGACCCTTTGAAGTCATATTGCATGGTACCCATTCCACGGGTTTCAACTACCCAGGTTTAAGGTATTCTTCCTTCAGCTAAAACATGCATGTGGAACCCAGAGTATGATCAACCATGTGATCGGGAGACGTGTTCAAATATGTCTCAGTTTTCGTACCCTGGTACTCGGGTGCAACATTCCAGACGCTTTACTAACACTCTCCCCACTTGGAGAGTCAGCGCCTTTAACCTCCTGTTTGGCCCAGTTTGCAATTTCTGCGGAAGATGAACAGGAATAGCGAGAACCAATGAGAGACTAGCTGGAGGTGTCTGGACGGGCAAATTTAACTCTCATTTCCCACCAGGAAGAGGAATTAACCAAAGGCTCAGCGTGCCGTGCCGGAACCAGATTAGGGCCTGAAGCCATCCTGCGGTGTTGCGGCCAGCTCACAAGAAAGCGAGTTGAAGAAAGGAGCTCAGGGGCACTGTAATTCACAAACCTTCAGAGTTATAAATGACAGCTATCGTCCAAAAATAGACTGAAGTAAGGCTGCCAAGAGGACTTGAAAGTGGGGCAGAATTGCAGGAAACCGATTTCAGGAGGTAGACTGGAATTGCATTGAAAGCATAGGAAAAGAGGCAGAACGTCCACAATGATGCACTTGGCCAAAAAGGGCGTATGCGTTTTTTCCTGAATATATTCAGGAAAAAACGCATACGCCCTTTTTGGCCAACCAAGCAAGCTTGCAAAGGAAATCTGCACTACAATGAAGTTTCACTTCCCCCCGGTCAAAAGGGCCATCTGAAAAAAGTGTAAAATCCAGAAAGGCAGGACAGGCCATGGAGAACTGGGAGCCTTGTTATGCTGATGGGCGGGATGTAAATTGCCAACAGACACTCGGGAGAAGTGTATGGTGTTTCCTGAAACATCTAAAAAACAAAGCAACAGAGCCTAGGGCACTTCCACTTATGGTCCTATAGCTTACGGAAATTAAAATCAAAAAGACACAGCCACCCCAAAGTTTGGGATGCCTCCGTTTACAAGAACCTCGTTTACCGTACAAGTTCAATATCACAGAAAGTGAAAAATGGATAAAGAACTTGTGGTACTTACGTACAATGCAGTATCACTCAGCAATGAAATCTATGTCATCAGGCCCATAGCAGCATAATGAGTGGATTCAGGTACGATGATTCTAACTGAAATAAGTCACACAGAAAAAGAAACATCATAAGATATCACTAATACACGGAATGTAAACTTGGCTACACAGGAACTGCATTCCAAAACAGAACAGGGTCTCAAATTTAGAAAACCAACTTATGCTTGCTTAAGGGGAAAGGTGAGTTGGGGTGCTGCATAAAACCAGAGATTGAAATGAGCACAGATAAAGTTCCTTAAGCCAAATATGGAATAGACAAGAGCTACTCCTTGCTCAACGAAATGGACTCAACACGGCATATTAAACGCCTAAGAATGTACCTGACTAGTAAGTATCTTAAAACCTATGGATTGCTATGTCTCCGAAGGGGAATCAAGCATGTGTACAGGGGCATAAACGCAGCAGTGATAGGATTGGAGAGGTTCGGTGAGCAAATGAAGACCCTTTGAAGTCATATTGCATGGTACCCATTCCACGGGTTTCAACTACCCAGGTTTTAGGTATTCTTCCTTCAGCTAAAACATGCATGTGGAACCAAGAGTATGATCAACCATGTGATCGGGAGACGTGTTCAAATATGTCTCAGTTTTCGTACCCTGGTACTCGGGTGCAACATTCCAGACGCTTTACTAACACTCTCCCCACTTGGAGAGTCAGCACCTTTAACCTCCTGTTTGGCCCAGTTTGCAATTTCTGCGGAAGATGAACAGGAACAGCGAGAATCAATGAGAGACTAGCTGGAGGTGTCTGCATGGGCAAATTTAACTCTCATTTCCCACCAGGAAGAAGAATTAACCAAAGGCTCAGCATGCCGTGCCGGAACCAGATTAGGGCCTGAAGCCATCCTGCGGTGTTGCGGCCAGGTCACAAGAAAGCGAGTTGAAGAAAGGAGCTCAGGGGCACTGTAATTCACAAACCTGCAGAGTTATAAGTGACAGCTATCGTCCAAAAATATACTGAAGTAAGGCTGCCAAGAGGACTTGAAAGCGGGGCAGAATTGCAGGAAACCGATTTCAGGAGGTAGACTGGAATTGCATTGAAAGCATAGGAAAAGAGGCAGAACGTCCACAATGATGCACTTGGCCAAAAAGGGCGTATGCGTTTTTTCCTGAATATATTCAGGAAAAAACGCATACGCCCTTTTTGGCCAACCAAGCAAGCTTGCAAACGAAATCTGCACTACAATGAAATCTCACCTCCCCCTGGTCAAAAGGGCCATCTGAAAAAAGTGTAAAATCCAGAAAGGCAGGACAGGCCATGGAGAACTGGGAGCCTTGTTATGCTGATGGGCGGGATGTAAATTGCCAACAACCACTCGGGAGAAGTGTATGGTGTTTCCTGAAACATCTAAAAAACAAAGCAACAGAACCGAGGGCACTTCCACTTATGGTCCTATAGCTTAGGGAAATTAAAATCAAAAAGACACAGCCACCCCAAAGTTTGGAACGGCTCTGTTTACAAGAACCTCGTTTACAGTACAAGTTCAACATGCAGAAAGTGAAAAATGGATAAAGAAGTTGTGGTATTTACTTACAAAGCAATATCACTCAGCAATGAAATCTGTGTCATCAGGCCCTTAGCAGCACAATGAGTGGATTCAGGTATGATGATTCTAACTGAAATAAGTCACACAGAAAAAGAAACATCATAAGATATCAGTAATACACGGAATGTAAACTTGGCTACACAGGAACTGAATTACCGAACAGAACAGGGTCTCAAATTTAGAAAACCAACTTATTCTTGCTTAAGGGGAAAGGTGAGTTGGGGTGCTGCATAAAACCAGAGATTGAAATGAGCACAGATAAAGTTCCTTAAGCCAAATATGGAATAGACAAGAGCTACTCCTTGCTCAACGAAATGGACTCAACACCGCATATTAAACGCCTAAGAATGTACCTGTCTAGTAAGTATCTTAAAACCTATGGATTGCTATCTCTCCGAAAGAGAATCAAGCATGTGTACAGGGGCATAAACGCAGCAGTGATAGGATTGGAGAGGTTCGTGAGCAAATGAAGACCCTTTGAAGTCATATTGCATGGTACTCATTACACGGGTCTCAACTCTCCAGGTTTAAGGTATTCTTCCTTCAGCTAAAACATGCATGTGGAACCCAGAGTATGATCAACCATGTGATCGGGAGACGTGTTCAAATATGTCTCAGTTTTCGTACCCTGGTACTCGGGTGCAACATTCCAGACGCTTTACTAACACTCTCCCGACTTGGAGAGTCATTCCCTTTAACCTCCTGTTTGGCCCAGTTTGCAATTTCTGCGGAAGATGAACAGGAATAGCGAGAACCAATGAGAGACTAGCTGGAGGTGTCTGGACGGGCAAATTTAACTCTCATTTCCCACCAGGAAGAGGAATTAACCAAAGGCTCAGCGTGCCGTGCCGGAACCAGATTAGGGCCTGAAGCCATCCTGCAGTGTTGCGTCCAGCTCACAAGAAAGCGAGTTGAAGAAAGGAGCTCAGGGGCACTGTAATTCACAAACCTGCAGAGTTATAAATGACAGCTATCGTCCAAAAATAGACTGAAGTAAGGCTGCCAAGAGGACTTGAAAGCGGGGCAGCATTGCAGGAAACCGATTTCAGGAGGTAGACTGGAATTGCATTGAAAGCATAGGAAAAGAGGCAGAACGTCCACAATGATGCACTTGGCCAAAAAGGGCGTATGCGTTTTTTCCTGAATATATTCAGGAAAAACGCATACGCCCTTTTTGGCCAACCAAGCAAGCTTGCAAAGGAAATCTGCACTACAATGAAGTCTCACTTCCCCCCGGTCAAAAGGGCCATCTGAAAAAAGTGTAAACTCCAGAAAGGCAGGACAGGCCATGGAGAACTGGGAGCGTTGTTATGCTGATGGGCGGGATGTAAATTGCCAACAACCACTCGGGAGAAGTGTATGGTGTTTCCTGAAACATCGAAAAAACAAAGCAACAGAGCCTAGGGCACTTCCACTTATGGTCCTATAGCTTAGGGAAATTAAAATCAAAAAGACACAGCCACCCCAAAGTTTGGAAAGGCTCTGTTTACAAGAACCTCGTTTACAGTACAAGTTCAACATCGCAGAAAGTGAAAAATGGATAAAGAAGTTGTGGTATTTACTTACAAAGCAATATCACTCAGCAATGAAATCTGTGTCATCAGGCCCTTAGCAGCACAATGAGTGGATTCAGGTATGATGATTCTAACTGAAATAAGTCACACAGAAAAAGAAACATCATAAGATATCAGTAATACACGGAAAGTAAACTTGCCTACACAGGAACTGAATTACAGAACAGAACAGGGTCTCAAATTTAGAAAACCAACTTATGCTTGCTTAAGGGTAAAGGTGAGTTGGGGTGCTGCATAAAACCAGAGATTGAAATGAGCACAGATAAAGTTCCTTAAGTCAAATATGGAATAGACAAGAGCTACTCCTTGCTCAACGAAATGGACTCAACACCGCATATTAAACGCCTAAGAATGTACCTGACTAGTAAGTATCTTAAAACCTATGGATTGCTATGTCTCCGAAAGAGAATCAAGCATGTGTACAGGGGCATAAACGCAGCAGTGATAGGATTGGAGAGGTTCGGTGAGCAAATGAAGACCCTTTGAAGTCATATTGCATGGTACCCATTCCACGGGTTTCAACTACCCAGGTTTAAGGTATTCTTCCTTCAGCTAAAACATGCATGTGGAACCAAGAGTATGATCATCCGTGTGAACGGGAGACGTGTTCAAATATGTCTCACTTTTCGTACCCTGGTACTCGGGTGCAACATTCCAGACGCTTTACTAACACTCTCCCCACTTGGAGAGTCAGCGCCTTTAACCTCCTGTTTGGCCCAGTTTGCAATTTCTGTGGAAGATGAACAGGAATAGCGAGAACCAATGAGAGACTAGCTGGAGGTGTCTGGACGGGCAAATTTAACTCTCATTTCCCACCAGGAAGAGGAAATAACCAAAGGCTCAGCGTGCCGTGCCGGAACCAGATTAGGGCCTGAAGCCATCCTGCGGTGTTGCGGCCAGCTCACAAGAAAGCGAGTTGAAGAAAGGAGCTCAGGGGCACTGTAATTCACAAACCTGCAGAGTTATAAATGACAGCTATCGTCCAAAAATAGACTGAAGTAAGGCTGCCAAGAGGACTTGAAAGCGGGGCAGCATTGCAGGAAACCGATTTCAGGAGGTAGACTGGAATTGCATTGAAAGCATAGGAAAAGAGGCAGAACGTCCACAATGATGCACTTGGCCAAAAAGGGCGTATGCGTTTTTTCCTGAATATATTCAGGAAAAAACGCATACGCCCTTTTTGGCCAACCAAGCAAGCTTGCAAAGGAAATCTGCACTACAATGAAGTCTCACTTCCCCCCGGTCAAAAGGGCCATCTGAAAAAAGTGTAAACTCCAGAAAGGCAGGACAGGCCATGGAGAACTGGGAGCGTTGTTATGCTGATGGGCGGGATGTAAATTGCCAACAACCACTCGGGAGAAGTGTATGGTGTTTCCTGAAACATCGAAAAAACAAAGCAACAGAGCCTAGGGCACTTCCACTTATGGTCCTATAGCTTAGGGAAATTAAAATCAAAAGACACAGCCACCCCAAAGTTTGGAAAGGCTCTGTTTACAAGAACCTCGTTTACAGTACAAGTTCAACATCGCAGAAAGTGAAAAATGGATAAAGAAGTTGTGGTATTTACTTACAAAGCAATATCACTCAGCAATGAAATCTGTGTCATCAGGCCCTTAGCAGCACAATGAGTGGATTCAGGTATGATGATTCTAACTGAAATAAGTCACACAGAAAAAGAAACATCATAAGATATCAGTAATACACGGAAAGTAAACTTGGCTACACAGGAACTGAATTACAGAACAGAACAGGGTCTCAAATTTAGAAAACCAACTTATGCTTGCTTAAGGGTAAAGGTGAGTTGGGGTGCTGCATAAAACCAGAGATTGAAATGAGCACAGATAAAGTTCCTTAAGTCAAATATGGAATAGACAAGAGCTACTCCTTGCTCAACGAAATGGACTCAACACCGCATATTAAACGCCTAAGAATGTACCTGACTAGTAAGTATCTTAAAACCTATGGATTGCTATGTCTCCGAAAGAGAATTAAGCATGTGTACAGGGGCATAAACGCAGCAGTGATAGGATTGGAGAGGTTCGGTGAGCAAATGAAGACCCTTTGAAGTCATATTGCATGGTACCCATTCCACGGGTTTCAACTACCCAGTTTTAAGGTATTCTTCCTTCAGCTAAAACATGCATGTGGAACCAAGAGTATGATCATCCGTGTGAACGGGAGACGTGTTCAAATATGTCTCACTTTTCGTACCCTGGTACTCGGGTGCAACATTCCAGACGCTTTACTAACACTCTCCCGACTTGGAGAGTCAGCGCCTTTAACCTCCTGTTTGGCCCAGTTTGCAATTTCTGCGGAAGATGAACAGGAATAGCGAGAACCAATGAGAGACTAGCTGGAGGTGTCTGGACGGGCAAATTTAACTCTCATTTCCCACCAGGAAGAGGAAATAACCAAAGGCTCAGCGTGCCGTGCCGGAACCAGATTAGGGCCTGAAGCCATCCTGCGGTGTTGCGGCCAGCTCACAAGAAAGCGAGTTGAAGAAAGGAGCTCAGGGGCACTGTAATTCACAAACCTGCAGAGTTATAAATGACAGCTATCGTCCAAAAATAGACTCAAGTAAGGCTGCCAAGAGGACTTGAAAGCGGGGCAGCATTGCAGGAAACCGATTTCAGGAGGTAGACTGGAATTGCATTGAAAGCATAGGAAAAGAGGCAGAACGTCCACAATGATGCACTTGGCCAAAAAGGGCGTATGCGTTTTTTCCTGAATATATTCAGGAAAAACGCATACGCCCTTTTTGCCCAACCAAGCAAGCTTGCAAAGGAAATCTGCACTACAATGAAGTCTCACTTCCCCCCGGTCAAAAGGGCCATCTGAAAAAAGTGTAAAACCCAGAAAGGCAGGACAGGCCATGGAGAACTGGGAGCGTTGTTATGCTGATGGGCGGGATGTAAATTGCCAACAACCACTCGGGAGAAGTGTATGGTGTTTCCTGAAACATCTAAAAAACAAAGCAACAGAGCCTAGGGCACTTCCACTTATGGTCCTATAGCTTAGGGAATTTAAAATCAAAAAGACACAGCCACCCCAAAGTTTGGAAAGGCTCTGTTTACAAGAACCTCGTTTACAGTACAAGTTCAACATCGCAGAAAGTGAAAAATGGATAAAGAAGTTGTGGTATTTACTTACAAAGCAATATCACTCAGCAATGAAATCTGTGTCATCAGGCCCTTAGCAGCACAATGAGTGGATTCAGGTATGATGATTCTAACTGAAATAAGTCACACAGAAAAAGAAACATCATAAGATATCAGTAATACACGGAAAGTAAACTTGGCTACACAGGAACTGAATTACAGAACAGAACAGGGTCTCAAATTTAGAAAACCAACTTATTCTTGCTTAAGGGTAAAGGAGAGTTGGGGTGCTGCATAAAACCAGAGATTGAAATGAGCACAGATAAAGTTCCTTAAGCCAAATATGGAATAGACAAGAGCTACTCCTGGCTCAACGAAATGGACTCAACATCCCATATTAAACGCCTAAGAATGTACCTGACTAGTAAGTATCTTAAAACCTATGGATTGCTATGTCTCCAAAAGAGAATCAAGCATGTGTACAGGGGCATAAACGCAGCAGTGATAGGATTGGAGAGGTTCGGTGAGCAAATGAAGACCCTTTGAAGTCATATTGCATGGTACCCATTCCACGGGTTTGAACTACCCAGGTTTAAGGTATTCTTCCTTCAGCTAAAACATGCATGTGGAACCTAGAGTATGATCAACCATGTGATCGGGAGACGTGTTCAAATATGTCTCAGTTTTCGTACCCTGGTACTCGGGTGCAACATTCCAGACACTTTACTAACACTCTCCCGACTTGGAGAGTCAGTCCCTTTAACCTCCTGTTTGGCCCAGTTTGCAATTTCTGCGGAAGATGAACAGGAATAGCGAGAACCAATGAGAGGCTAGCTGGAGGTGTCTGAACGGGCAAATTTAACTCTCATTTCCCACCAGGAAGAGGAATTAACCAAAGGCTCAGCGTGCCGTGCCGGAACCAGATTAGGGCCTGAAGCAATCCTGCGGTGTTGCGGCCAGGTCACAATAAAGCGAGTTGAAGAAAGGAGCTCAGGGGCACTGTAATTCACAAACCTGCAGAGTTATAAATGACAGCTATCGTCCAAAAATAGACTGAAGTAAGGCTGCCAAGAGGACTTGAAAGCGGGGCAGAATTGCAGGAAACCGATTTCAGGAGGTAGACTGGAATTGCATTGAAAGCATAGGAAAAGAGGCAGAACGTCCACAATGATGCACTTGGCCAAAAAGGGCGTATGCATTTTTTCCTGAATATATTCAGGAAAAAACGCATACGCTCTTTTTGGCCAACCAAGCAAGCTTGCAAAGGAAATCTGCACTACAATGAAGTCTCACTTCCCCCCGGTCAAAAGGGCCATCTGAAAAAAGTGTAAAATCCAGAAAGGCAGGACAGGCCATGGAGAACTGGGAGCCTTGTTATGCTGATGGGCGGGATGTAAATTGCCAACAACCACTGGGGAGAAGTGTATGGTGTTTCCTGAAACATCTAAAAAACAAAGCAACAGAACCTAGGGCACTTCCACTTATGGTCCTATAGCTTAGGGAAATTAAAATCAAAAAGACACAGCCACCCCAAAGTTTGGAACGGCTCTGTTTACAAGAACCTCGTTTACAGTACAAGTTCAACATCGCAGAAAGTGAAAAATGGAGAAAGAAGTTGTGGTATTTACTTACAAAGCAATATCACTCAGCAATGAAATCTGTGTCATCAGGCCCTTAGCAGCACAATGAGTGGATTCAGGTATGATGATTCTAACTGAAATAAGTCACACAGAAAAAGAAACATCATAAGATATCAGTAATACACAGAATGTAAACTTGGCTACACAGGAACTGAATTACAGAACAGACCAGGGTCTCAAATTTAGAAAACCAACTTATGCTTGCTTAAGGGGAAAGGTGAGTTGGGTTGCTGCCTAAAACCAGAGATTGAAATGAGCACAGATAAAGTTCCTTAAGTCAAATATGGAATAGACAAGAGCTACTCCTTGCTCAACGAAATGGACTCAACACCGCATATTAAACGACTAAGAATGTACCTGACTAGTAAGTATCTTAAAACCTATGGATTGCTATGTCTCCGAAAGAGAATCAAGCATGTGTACAGGGGCATAAACGCAGCAGTGATAGGATTGGAGAGGTTCGGTGAGCAAATGAAGACCCTTTGAAGTCATATTGCATGGTACCCATTACACGGGTCTTAACTCTCCAGGTTTAAGGTATTCTTCCTTCAGCTAAAACATGCATGTGGAACCCAAGTATGATCAACCATGTGAACGGGAGACGTGTTCAAATATGTCTCAGTTTTCCTCCCCTGGTACTCGGGTTCAACATTCCAGACGCTTTACTAACACTCTCCCCACTTGGAGAGTCAGCGCCTTTAACCTCCTGTTTGGCCCAGTTTGCAATTTCTGCGGAAGATGAACAGGAATAGCGAGAACCAATGAGAGGCTAGCTGGAGGTGTCTGGACGGGCAACTTTAACTCTCATTTCCCAACAGGAAGAGGAAATAACCAAAGGCTCAGCATGCCGTACCGGAACCAGATTAGGGCCTGAAGCCATCCTGCGGTGTTGCGGCCACCTCAAAAGAAACCGAGTTGAAGAAAGGAGCTCAGGGGCACTATAATTCACAAACCTGCAGAGTTATAAATGACAGCTATCGTCCAAAAATATACTGAAGTAAGGCTGCCAAGAGGATTTGAAAGCGGGGCAGAATTGCAGGAAACCGATTTCAGGAGGTAGACTGGAATTGCATTGAAAGCATAGGAAAAGAGGCAGAACGTCCACAATGATGCACTTGGCCAAAAAGGGCGTATGCGTTTTTTCCTGAATATATTCAGGAAAAAACGCATACGCCCTTTTTGGCCAACCAAGCAAGCTTGCAAAGGAAATCTGCACTACAATGAAGTCTCACTTCCCCCCGGTCAAAAGGGCCATCTGAAAAAAGTGTAAAATCCAGAAAGGCAGGACAGGCCATGGAGAACTGGGAGCCTTGTTATGCTGATGGGCGGGATGTAAATTGCCAACAACCACTCGGGAGAAGTGTATGGTGTTTCCTGAAACATCTAAAAAACAAAGCAACAGAACCTAGGGCACTTCCACTTATGGTCCTATAGCTTAGGGAAATTAAAATCAAAAAGACACAGCCACCCCAAAGTTTGGAACGGCTCTGTTTACAAGAACCTCGTTTACAGTACAAGTTCAACATCGCAGAAAGTGAAAAATGGATAAAGAAGTTGTGGTATTTACTTACAAAGCAATATCACTCAGCAATGAAATCTGTGTCATCAGGCCCTTAGCAGCACAATGAGTGGATTCAGGTATGATGATTCTAACTGAAATAAGTCACACAGAAAAAGAAACATCATAAGATATCAGTAATACACGGAATGTAAACTTGGCTACACAGGAACTGAATTACAGAACAGAACAGGGTCTCAAATTTAGAAAACCAACTTATGCTTGCTTAAGGGTAAAGGTGAGTTGGGGTGCTGCATAAAACCAGAGATTGAAATGAGCACAGATAAAGTTCCTTAAGCCAAATATGGAATAGACAAGAGCTACTCCTTGCTCAACGAAATGGACTCAACACCCCATATTAAACGCCTAAGAATGTACCTGACTAGTAAGTATCTTAAAACCTATGGATTGCTATGTCTCCGAAAGAGAATCAAGCATGTGTACAGGGGCATAAACGCAGCAGTGATAGGATTGGAGAGGTTCGGTGAGCAAATGAAGACCCTTTGAAGTCATATTGCATGGTACCCATTCCACGGGTTTCAACTACCCAGGTTTTAGGTATTCTTCCTTCAGCTAAAATATGCATGTGGAACCCAGAGTATGATCAACCATGTGAACGGGAGACGTGTTCAAATATGTCTCAGTTTTCCTCCCCTGGTACTCGGGTGCAACATTCCAGACGCTTTACTAACACTCTCCCCACTTGGAGAGTCAGTCCCTTTAACCTCCTGTTTGGCCCAGTTGGCAATTTCTGCGGAAGATGAACAGGAATAGCGAGAACCAATGAGAGGCTAGCTGGAGGTGTCTGGACGGGAAATTTAACTCTCATTTCCCACCAGGAAGAGGAATTAACCAAAGGCTCAGCGTGCCGGGCCGGAACCAGATTAGGGCCTGAAGCCATCCTGCGGTGTTGCGGCCAGGTCACAAGAAAGCGAGTTGAAAAAAGGAGCTCAGTGGCACTGTAATTCACAAACCTGCAGAGTTATAAATGACAGCTATCGTCCAAAAATAGACTGAAGTAAGGCTGCCAAGAGGACTTGAAAGCGGGGCAGAATTGCAGGAAACCAATTTCAGGAGGTAGACTGGAATTGCATTGAAAGCATAGGAAAAGAGGCAGAACGTCCACAATGATGCACTTGGCCAAAAAGGGCGTATGCGTTTTTTCCTGAATATATTCAGGAAAAAACGCATACGCCCTTTTTGGCCAACCAAGCAAGCTTGCAAAGGAAATCTGCACTACAATGAAGTTTCACTTCCCCCCGGTCAAAAGGGCCATCTGAAAAAAGTGTAAAATCCAGAAAGGCAGGACAGGCCACGGAGAACTGGGAGCCTTGTTATGCTGATGGGCGGGATGTAAATTGCCAACAACCACTCCGGAGAAGTGTATGGTGTTTCCTGAAACATCTAAAAAACAAAGCAACAGAGCCTAGGGCACTTCCACTTATGGTCCTATAGCTTAGGGAAATTAAAATCAAAAAGACACAGCCACCCCAAAGTTTGGGACGCCTCCGTTTACAAGAACCTCGTTTACCGTACAAGTTCAACATCGCAGAAAGTGAAAAATGGATAAAGAACTTGTGGTACTTACGTACAATGCAGTATCACTAAGCAATGAAATCTATGTCATCAGGCCCGTAGCAGCATAATGAGTGGATTCAGGTACGATGATTCTAACTGAAATAAGTCACACAGAAAACGAAACATCATAAGATATCACTAATACACGGAATGTAAACTTGGCTACACAGGAACTGCATTCCAAAACAGAACAGGGTCTCAAATTTAGAAAACCAACTTATGCTTGCTTAAGGGTAAAGGTGAGTTGGGGTGCTGCATAAAACCAGAGATTGAAATGAGCACAGATAAAGTTCCTTAAGTCAAATATGGAATAGACAAGAGCTACTCCTTGCTCAACGAAATGGACTCAACACCGCATATTAAACGCCTAAGAATGTACCTGACTAGTAAGTATCTTAAAACCTATGGATTGCTATGTCTCCGAAAGAGAATCAAGCATGTGTACAGGGGCATAAACGCAGCAGTGATAGGATTGGAGAGGTTCGGTGAGCAAATGAAGACCCTTTGAAGTCATATTGCATGGTACCCATTCCACGGGTTTCAACTACCCAGGTTTAAGGTATTCTTCCTTCAGCTAAAACATGCATGTGGAACCAAGAGTATGATCATCCATGTGAACGGGAGACGTGTTCAAATATGTCTCAGTTTTCGTACCCTGGTACTCGGGTGCAACATTCCAGACGCTTTACTAACACTCTCCCCACTTGGAGAGTCAGCGCCTTTAACCTCCTGTTTGGCCCAGTTTGCAATTTCTGCGGAAGATGAACAGGAATAGCGAGAACCAATGAGAGACTAGCTGGAGGTGTCTGGACGGGCAAATTTAACTCTCATTTCCCACCAGGAAGAGGAAATAACCAAAGGCTCAGCGTGCCGTGCCGGAACCAGATAAGGGCCTGAAGCCATCCTGCGGTGTTGCGGCCAGCTCACAAGAAAGCGAGTTGAAGAAAGGAGCTCAGGGGCACTGTAATTCACAAACCTGCAGAGTTATAAATGACAGCTATCGTCCAAAAATAGACTGAAGTAAGGCTGCCAAGAGGACTTGAAAGCGGGGCAGCATTGCAGGAAACCGATTTCAGGAGGTAGACTGGAATTGCATTGAAAGCATAGGAAAAGAGGCAGAACGTCCACAATGATGCACTTGGCCAAAAAGGGCGTATGCGTTTTTTCCTGAATATATTCAGGAAAAACGCATACGCCCTTTTTGGCCAACCAAGCAAGCTTGCAAAGGAAATCTGCACTACAATGAAGTCTCACTTCCCCCCGGTCAAAAGGGCCATCTGAAAAAAGTGTAAACTCCAGAAAGGCAGGACAGGCCATGGAGAACTGGGAGCGTTGTTATGCTGATGGGCGGGATGTAAATTGCCAACAACCACTCGGGAGAAGTGTATGGTGTTTCCTGAAACATCGAAAAAACAAAGCAACAGAGCCTAGGGCACTTCCACTTATGGTCCTATAGCTTAGGGAAATTAAAATCAAAAAGACACAGCCACCCCAAAGTTTGGAAAGGCTCTGTTTACAAGAACCTCGTTTACAGTACAAGTTCAACATCGCAGAAAGTGAAAAATGGATAAAGAAGTTGTGGTATTTACTTACAAAGCAATATCACTCAGCAATGAAATCTGTGTCATCAGGCCCTTAGCAGCACAATGAGTGGATTCAGGTATGATGATTCTAACTGAAATAAGTCACACAGAAAAAGAAACATCATAAGATATCAGTAATACACGGAAAGTAAACTTGGCTACACAGGAACTGAATTACAGAACAGAACAGGGTCTCAAATTTAGAAAACCAACTTATGCTTGCTTAAGGGTAAAGGTGAGTTGGGGTGCTGCATAAAACCAGAGATTGAAATGAGCACAGATAAAGTTCCTTAAGTCAAATATGGAATAGACAAGAGCTACTCCTTGCTCAACGAAATGGACTCAACACCGCATATTAAACGCCTAAGAATGTACCTGACTAGTAAGTATCTTAAAACCTATGGATTGCTATGTCTCCGAAAGAGAATTAAGCATGTGTACAGGGGCATAAACGCAGCAGTGATAGGATTGGAGAGGTTCGGTGAGCAAATGAAGACCCTTTGAAGTCATATTGCATGGTACCCATTCCACGGGTTTCAACTACCCAGGTTTAAGGTATTCTTCCTTCAGCTAAAACATGCATGTGGAACCAAGAGTATGATCATCCGTGTGAACGGGAGACGTGTTCAAATATGTCTCACTTTTCGTACCCTGGTACTCGGGTGCAACATTCCAGACGCTTTACTAACACTCTCCCGACTTGGAGAGTCAGCGCCTTTAACCTCCTGTTTGGCCCAGTTTGCAATTTCTGCGGAAGATGAACAGGAATAGCGAGAACCAATGAGAGACTAGCTGGAGGTGTCTGGACGGGCAAATTTAACTCTCATTTCCCACCGGGAAGAGGAATTAACCAAAGGCTCAGCGTGCCGTGCCGGAACCAGATTAGGGCCTGAAGCAATCCTGCGGTGTTGCGGCCAGGTCACAATAAAGCGAGTTGAAGAAAGGAGCTCAGGGGCACTGTAATTCACAAACCTGCAGAGTTATAAATGACAGCTATCGTCCAAAAATAGACTGAAGTAAGGCTGCCAAGAGGACTTGAAAGCGGGGCAGAATTGCAGGAAACCGATTTCAGGAGGTAGACTGGAATTGCATTGAAAGCATAGGAAAAGAGGCAGAACGTCCACAATGATGCACTTGGCCAAAAAGGGCGTATGCATTTTTTCCTGAATATATTCAGGAAAAAACGCATACGCTCTTTTTGGCCAACCAAGCAAGCTTGCAAAGGAAATCTGCACTACAATGAAGTCTCACTTCCCCCCGGTCAAAAGGGCCATCTGAAAAAAGTGTAAAATCCAGAAAGGCAGGACAGGCCATGGAGAACTGGGAGCCTTGTTATGCTGATGGGCGGGATGTAAATTGCCAACAACCACTGGGGAGAAGTGTATGGTGTTTCCTGAAACATCTAAAAAACAAAGCAACAGAACCTAGGGCACTTCCACTTATGGTCCTATAGCTTAGGGAAATTAAAATCAAAAAGACACAGCCACCCCAAAGTTTGGAACGGCTCTGTTTACAAGAACCTCGTTTACAGTACAAGTTCAACATCGCAGAAAGTGAAAAATGGAGAAAGAAGTTGTGGTATTTACTTACAAAGCAATATCACTCAGCAATGAAATCTGTGTCATCAGGCCCTTAGCAGCACAATGAGTGGATTCAGGTATGATGATTCTAACTGAAATAAGTCACACAGAAAAAGAAACATCATAAGATATCACTAATACACGGAATGTAAACTTGGCTACACAGGAACTGAATTACAGAACAGAACAGGGTCTCAAATTTAGAAAACCAACTTATGCTTGCTTAAGGGGAAAGGTGAGTTGGGTTGCTGCCTAAAACCAGAGATTGAAATGAGCACAGATAAAGTTCCTTAAGTCAAATATGGAATAGACAAGAGCTACTCCTTGCTCAACGAAATGGACTCAACACCGCATATTAAACGACTAAGAATGTACCTGACTAGTAAGTATCTTAAAACCTATGGATTGCTATGTCTCCGAAAGAGAATCAAGCATGTGTACAGGGGCATAAACGCAGCAGTGATAGGATTGGAGAGGTTCAGTGAGCAAATGAAGACCCTTTGAAGTCATATTGCATGGTACCCATTACACGGGTCTTAACTCTCCAGGTTTAAGGTATTCTTCCTTCAGCTAAAACATGCATGTGGAACCCAAGTATGATCAACCATGTGAACGGGAGACGTGTTCAAATATGTCTCAGTTTTCCTCCCCTGGTACTCGGGTTCAACATTCCAGACGCTTTACTAACACTCTCCCCACTTGGAGAGTCAGCGCCTTTAACCTCCTGTTTGGCCCAGTTTGCAATTTCTGCGGAAGATGAACAGGAATAGTGAGAACCAATGAGAGGCTAGCTGGAGGTGTCTGGACGGGCAACTTTAACTCTCATTTCCCAACAGGAAGAGGAAATAACCAAAGGCTCAGCATGCCGTACCGGAACCAGATTAGGGCCTGAAGCCATCCTGCGGTGTTGCGGCCACCTCAAAAGAAACCGAGTTGAAGAAAGGAGCTCAGGGGCACTATAATTCACAAACCTGCAGAGTTATAAATGACAGCTATCGTCCAAAAATATACTGAAGTAAGGCTGCCAAGAGGATTTGAAAGCGGGGCAGAATTGCAGGAAACCGATTTCAGGAGGTAGACTGGAATTGCATTGAAAGCATAGGAAAAGAGGCAGAACGTCCACAATGATGCACTTGGCCAAAAAGGGCGTATGCGTTTTTTCCTGAATATATTCAGGAAAAAACGCATACGCCCTTTTTGGCCAACCAAGCAAGCTTGCAAAGGAAATCTGCACTACAATGAAGTCTCACTTCCCCCCGGTCAAAAGGGCCATCTGAAAAAAGTGTAAAATCCAGAAAGGCAGGACAGGCCACGGAGAACTGGGAGCCTTGTTATGCTGATGGGCGGGATGTAAATTGCCAACAACCACTCCGGAGAAGTGTATGGTGTTTCCTGAAACATCTAAAAAACAAAGCAACAGAGCCTAGGGCACTTCCACTTATGGTCCTATAGCTTAGGGAAATTAAAATCAAAAAGACACAGCCACCCCAAAGTTTGGGACGCCTCCGTTTACAAGAACCTCGTTTACCGTACAAGTTCAACATCGCAGAAAGTGAAAAATGGATAAAGAACTTGTGGTACTTACGTACAATGCAGTATCACTCACCAATGAAATCTATGTCATCAGGCCCGTAGCAGCATAATGAGTGGATTCAGGTACGATGATTCTAACTGAAATAAGTCACACAGAAAGCGAAACATCATAAGATATCACTAATACACGGAATGTAAACTTGGCTACACAGGAACTGCATTCCAAAACAGAACAGGGTCTCAAATTTAGAAAACCAACTTATGCTTGCTTAAGGGTAAAGGTGAGTTGGGGTGCTGCATAAAACCAGAGATTGAAATGAGCACAGATAAAGTTCCTTAAGTCAAATATGGAATAGACAAGAGCTACTCCTTGCTCAACGAAATGGACTCAACACCGCATATTAAACGCCTAAGAATGTACCTGACTAGTAAGTATCTTAAAACCTATGGATTGCTATGTCTCCGAAAGAGAATCAAGCATGTGTACAGGGGCATAAACGCAGCAGTGATAGGATTGGAGAGGTTCGGTGAGCAAATGAAGACCCTTTGAAGTCATATTGCATGGTACCCATTACACGGGTCTCAACTCTCCAGGTTTAAGGTATTCTTCCTTCAGCCAAAACATGCATGTGGAACCCAAGTATGATCAACCATGTGAACGGGAGACGTGTTCAAATATGTCTCAGTTTTCCTCCCCTGGAACTCGGGTGCAACATTCCAGACGCTTTACTAACACTCTCCCGACTTGGAGAGTCAGTCCCTTTAACCTCCTGTTTGGCCCAGTTTGCAATTTCTGCGGAAGATGAACAGGAATAGCGAGAACCATTGAGAGGCTAGCTGGAGGTGTCTGGACGGGCAAATTTAACTCTCATTTCCTACCAGGAAGAGGAATTAACCAAAGGCTCAGCGTGCCATGCCACAATCAGATTAGGGCCTGAAGCCATCCTGCGGTGTTGCGGCCAGCTCAAAAGAAAGCGAGTTGAAGAAAGGAGCTCAGGGGCACTGTAATTCACAAACCTGCAGAGTTATAAATGACAGCTATCGTCCAAAAATAGACTGAAGTAAGGCTGCCAAGAGGACTTGAAAGCGGGGCAGAATTGCAGGAAACCGATTTCAGGAGGTAGACTGGAATTGCATTGAAAGCATAGGAAAAGAGGCAGAACGTCCACAATGATGCACTTGGCCAAAAAGGGCGTATGCATTTTTTCCTGAATATATTCAGGAAAAAACGCATACGCACCTTTTGGCCAACCAAGCAAGCTTGCAAAGGAAATCTGCACTACAATGAAGTCTCACTTCCCCCCGGTCAAAAGGGCCATCTGAAAAAAGTGTAAACTCCAGAAAGGCAGGACAGGCCATGGAGAACTGGGAGCCTTGTTATGCTGATGGGCGGGATGTAAATTGCCAACAACCACTCGGGAGAAGTGTATGGTGTTTCCTGAAACATCTAAAAAACAAAGCAACAGAACCTAGGGCACTTCCACTTATGGTCCTATAGCTTAGGGAAATTAAAATCAAAAAGACACAGCCACCCCAAAGTTTGGAACGGCTCTGTTTACAAGAACCTCGTTTACAGTACAAGTTCAACATCGCAGAAAGTGAAAAATGGATAAAGAAGTTGTGGTATTTACTTACAAAGCAATATCACTCAGCAATGAAATCTGTGTCATCAGGCCCTTAGCAGCACAATGAGTGGATTCAGGTATGATGATTCTAACTGAAATAAGTCACACAGAAAAAGAAACATCATAAGATATCAGTAATACACGGAATGTAAACTTGGCTACACAGGAACTGAATTACAGAACAGAACAGGGTCTCAAATTTAGAAAACCAACTAATTCTTGCTTAAGGGTAAAGGTGAGTTGGGGTGCTGCATAAAACCAGAGATTGAAATGAGCACAGATAAAGTTCCTTAAGCCAAATATGGAATAGACAAGAGCTACTCCTTGCTCAACAAAATGGACTCAACACCGCATATTAAACGCCTAAGAATGTACCTGACTAGTAAGTATCTTAAAACCTATGGATTGCTATGTCTCCGAAAGAGAATCAAGCATGTGTACAGGGGCATAAACGCAGCAGTGATAGGATTGGAGAGGTTCGGTGAGCAAATGAAGACCCTTTGAAGTCATATTGCATGGTACCCATTCCACGGGTTTCAACTACCCAGGTTTAAGGTATTCTTCCTTCAGCTAAAACATGCATGTGGAACCCAGAGTATGATCAACCATGTGAACGGGAGACGTGTTCAAATATGTCTCAGTTTTCCTCCCCTGGTACTCGGGTGCAACATTCCAGACGCTTTACTAACACTCTCCCCACTTGGAGAGTCAGTCCCTTTAACCTCCTGTTTGGCCCAGTTTGCAATTTCTGCGGAAGATGAACAGGAATAGCGAGAACCAATGAGAGGCTAGCTGGAGGTGTCTGGACGGGCAAATTTAACTCTCATTTCCCACCAGGAAGAGGAATTAACCAAAGGCTCAGCGTGCCGGGCCGGAACCAGATTAGGGCCTGAAGCCATCCTGCGGTGTTGCGGCCAGGTCACAAGAAAGCAAGTTGAAGAAAGGAGCTCAGGGGCAGTGTAATTCACAAACCTGCAGAGTTATAAATGACAGCTATCGTCCAAAAATAGACTGAAGTAAGGCTGCCAAGAGGACTTGAAAGCGGGGCAGAATTGCAGGAAACCGATTTCAGGAGGTAGACTGGAATTGCATTGAAAGCATAGGAAAAGAGGCAGAACGTCCACAATGATGCACTTGGCCAAAAAGGGCGTATGCGTTTTTTCCTGAATATATTCAGGAAAAAACGCATACGCCCTTTTTGGCCAACCAAGCAAGCTTGCAAAGGAAATCTGCACTACAATGAAGTCTCACTTCCCCCCGGTCAAAAGGGCCATCTGAAAAAAGTGTAAAATCCAGAAAGGCAACAGGCCATTGAGAACTGGGAGCCTTGTTATGCTGATGGGCGGGATGTAAATTGCCAGCAGACACTTGGGAGAAGTGTATGGTGTTTCCTGAAACATCTAAAAAACAAAGCAACAGAGCCTAGGGCACTTCCACTTATGGTCCTATAGCTTAGGGAAATTAAAATCAAAAAGACACAGCCACCCCAAAGTTTGGAACGGCTCTGTTTACAAGAACCCCGTTTACAGTACAAGTTCAACATCACAGAAAGTGAAAAATGGATAAAGAACTTGTGGTACTTACGTACAATGCAGTATCACTCAGCAATGAAATCTATGTCATCAGGCCCGTAGCAGCATAATGAGTAGATTCAGGTACGATGATTCTAACTGAAATAAGTCACACAGAAAAAGAAACATCATAAGATATCACTAATACACGGAATGTAAACTTGGCTACACAGGAACTGAATTCCAAAACAAAACAGGTTCTCAAATTTAGAAAACCAACTTATGCTTGCTTAAGGGGAAAGGTGAGTTGGGTTGCTGCATAAAACCAGAGATTGAAATGAGCACAGATAAAGTTCCTTAAGCCAAATATGGAATAGACAAGAGCTACTCCTTCCTCAATGAAATGGACTCAACACCGCATATTAAACGCCTAAGAATGTACCTGACTAGTAAGTATCGTAAAACCTATGGATTGCTATGTCTCCGAAAGAGAATCAAGCATGTGTACAGGGGCATAAACGCAGCAGTGATAGGATTGGAGAGGTTTGGTGAGCAAATGAAGACCCTTTGAAGTCATATTGCATGGTACCCATTCCACGGGTTTCAACTACCCAGGTTTTAGGTATTCTTCCTTCAGCTAAAACATGCATGTGGAACCCAGAGTATGATCAACCATGTGATCGGGAGACGTGTTCAAATATATCTCAGTTTTCCTCCCCTGGTACTCGGGTGCAACATTCCAGACGCTTTACTAACACTCTCCCCACTTGGAGAGTCAGTCCCTTTAACCTCCTGTTTGGCCCAGTTTGCAATTCCTGCGGAAGATGAACAGGAATAGCGAGAACCAATGGAGACTAGCTGGAGGTGTCTGGACGGGCAAATTTAACTCTCATTTCCTACCAGGAAGAGGAATTAACCAAAGGCTCAGCATGCCGTACCGGAGCCAGATTAGGGCCTGAAGCCATCCTGCGGTATTGCGGCCAGCTCAAAAGAAACCGAGTTGAAGAAAGGAGCTCAGGGGCACTGTAATTCACAAACCTGCAGAGTTATAAATGACAGCTATCGTCCAAAAATAGACTGAAGTAAGGCTGCCAAGAGGACTTGAAAGCGGGGCAGAATTGCAGGAAACCGATTTCAGGAGGTAGACTGGAATTGCATTGAAAGCATAGGAAAAGAGGCAGAACGTCCACAATGATGCACTTGGCCAAAAAGGGCGTATGCGTTTTTTCCTGAATATATTCAGGAAAAAACGCATACGCACCTTTTGGCCAACCAAGCAAGCTTGCAAAGGAAATCTGCACTACAATGAAGTCTCACTTCCCCCCGGTCAAAAGGGCCATCTGAAAGAAGTGTAAAATCCAGAAAGGCAGGACAGGCCATGGAGAACTGGGAGCCTTGTTATGCTGATGGGCGGGATGTAAATTGCCAACAACCACTCAGGAGAAGTGTATGGTGTTTCCTGAAACATCTAAAAAACAAAGCAACAGAACCTAGGGCACTTCCACTTATGGTCCTATAGCTTAGGGAAATTAAAATCAAAAAGACACAGCCACCCCAAAGTTTGGAACGGCTCTGTTTACAAGAACCTCGTTTACAGTACAAGTTCAACATCGCAGAAAGTGAAAAATGGATAAAGAAGTTGTGGTATTTACTTACAAAGCAATATCACTCAGCAATGAAATCTGTGTCATCAGGCCCTTAGCAGCACAATGAGTGGATTCAGGTATGATGATTCTAACTGAAATAAGTCACACAGAAAAAGAAACATCATAAGATATCAGTAATACACGGAATGTAAACTTGGCTACACAGGAACTGAATTACAGAACAGAACAGGGTCTCAAATTTAGAAAACCAACTTATTCTTGCTTAAGGGTAAAGGTGAGTTGGGGTGCTGCATAAAACCAGAGATTGAAATGAGCACAGATAAAGTTCCTTAAGCCAAATATGGAATAGACAAGAGCTACTCCTTGCTCAACGAAATGGACTCAACACCCCATATTAAACGCCTAAGAATGTACCTGACTAGTAAGTATCTTAAAACCTATGGATTGCTATGTCTCCGAAAGAGAATCAAGCATGTGTACAGGGGCATAAACGCAGCAGTGATAGGATTGGAGAGGTTCGGTGAGCAAATGAAGACCCTTTGAAGTCATATTGCATGGTACCCATTCCACGGGTTTCAACTACCCAGGTTTAAGGTATTCTTCCTTCAGCTAAAACATGCATGTGGAACCCAGAGTATGATCAACCATGTGATCGGGAGACGTGTTCAAATATATCTCAGTTTTCCTCCCCTGGTACTCGGGTGCAACATTCCAGACGCTTTACTAACACTCTCCCGACTTGGAGAGTCAGTCCCTTTAACCTCCTGTTTGGCCCAGTTTGCAATTTCTGCGGAAGATGAACAGGAATAGCGAGAACCAATGAGAGGCTAGCTGGAGGTGTCTGGACGGGCAAATTTAACTCTCATTTCCTACCAGGAAGAGGAATTAACCAAAGGCTCAGCGTGCCATGCCAGAATCAGATTAGGGCCTGAAGCCATCCTGCGGTGTTGCGGCCAGCTCAAAAGAAAGCGAGTTGAAGAAAGGAGCTCAGGGGCACTGTAATTCACAAACCTGCAGAGTTATAAATGACAGCTATCGTCCAAAAATAGACTGAAGTAAGGCTGCCAAGAGGACTTGAAAGCGGGGCAGAATTGCAGGAAACCGATTTCAGGAGGTAGACTGGAATTGCATTGAAAGCATAGGAAAAGAGGCAGAACGTCCACAATGATGCACTTGGCCAAAAAGGGCGTATGCGTTTTTTCCTGAATATATTCAGGAAAAAACGCATACGCCCTTTTTGGCCACCCAAGCAAGCTTGCAAAGGAAATGTGCACTACAATGAAGTCTCACTTCCCCCCAGTCAAAAGGGCCATCTGAAAAAAGTGTAAAATCCAGAAAGGCAGGACAGGCCATGGAGAACTGGGAGCCTTGTTATGCTGATGGGCGGGATGTAAATTGCCAACAGACACTCGGGAGAAGTGTATGGTGTTTCCTGAAACATCTAAAAAACAAAGCAACAGAGCCTAGGGCACTGCCACTTATGGTCCTATAGCTTAGGGAAATTAAAATCAAAAAGACACAGCCACCCTAAAGTTTGGGACGCCTCTGTTTACAAGAACCTCGTTTACACTACAAGTTCAACATCGCAGAAAGTGAAAAATGGATAAAGAAGTTGTGGTATTTACTTACAAAGCTATATCACTCAGGAATGAAATCTATGTCATCAGGCCCTTAGCAGCACAATGAGTGGATTCAGGTATCATGATTCTAACTGAAATAAGTCACACAGAAAAAGAAACATCATAAGCTATCAGTAATACACGGAATGTAAACTTGGCTACACAGGAACTGAATTACAGAACAGAACAGGGTCTCAAATTTAGAAAACCAACTTATGCTTGCTTAAGGGTAAAGGTGAGTTGGGGTGCTGCATAAAACCAGAGATTGAAATGAGCACAGATAAAGTTCCTTAAGCCAAATATGGAATAGACAAGAGCTACTCCTTGCTCAACGAAATGGACTCAACACCGCATATTAAACGCCTAAGAATGTACCTGACTAGTAAGTATCTTAAAACCTATGGATTGCTATGTCTCCAAAAGAGAATCAAGCATGTGTACAGGGGCATAAACGCAGCAGTGATAGGATTGGAGAGGTTCGGTGAGCAAATGAAGACCCTTTGAAGTCATATTGCATGGTATCCATTCCACGGGTTTCAACTACCCAGGTTTAAGGTATTCTTCCTTCAGCTAAATCATGCATGTGGAACCTAGAGTATGATCAACCATGTGATCGGGAGACGTGTTCAAATATGTCTCAGTTTTCGTACCCTGGTACTAGGGTGCAACATTCCAGACGCTTTACTAACACTCTCCCGACTTGGAGAGTCAGTCCCTTTAACCTCCTGTTTGGCCCAGTTTGCAATTTCTGCGGAAGATGAACAGGAATAGCGAGAACCAATGGAGACTAGCTGGAGGTGTCTGGACGGGCAAATTTAACTCTCATTTCCTACCAGGAAGAGGAATTAACCAAAGGCTCAGCGTGCCGTACCGGAGCCAGATTAGGGCCTGAAGCCATCCTGCGGTGTTGCGGCCAGCTCAAAAGAAACCGAGTTGAAGAAAGGAGCTCAGGGGCACTGTAATTCACAAACCTGCAGAGTTATAAATGACAGCTATCGTCCAAAAATAGACTGAAGTAAGGCTGCCAAGAGGACTTGAAAGCGGGGCAGAATTGCAGGAAACCGATTTCAGGAGGTAGACTGGAATTGCATTGAAAGCATAGGAAAAGAGGCAGAACGTCCACAATGATGCACTTGGCCAAAAAGGGCGTATGCGTTTTTTCCTGAATATATTCAGGAAAAAACGCATACGCACCTTTTGGCCAACCAAGCAAGCTTGCAAAGGAAATCTGCACTACAATGAAGTCTCACTTCCCCCCGGTCAAAAGGGCCATCTGAAAAAAGTGTAAAATCCAGAAAGGCAGGACAGGCCATGGAGAACTGGGAGCCTTGTTATGCTGATGGGCGGGATGTAAATTGCCAACAACCACTCGGGAGAAGTGTATGGTGTTTCCTGAAACATCTAAAAAACAAAGCAACAGAACCTAGGGCACTTCCACTTATGGTCCTATAGCTTAGGGAAATTAAAATCAAAAAGACACAGCCACCCCAAAGTTTGGAACAGCTCTGTTTACAAGAACCTCGTTTACAGTACAAGTTCAACATCGCAGAAAGTGAAAAATGGAGAAAGAAGTTGTGGTATTTACTTACAAAGCAATATCACTCAGCAATGAAATCTGTGTCATCAGGCCCTTAGAAGCACAATGAGTGGATTCAGGTATGATGAATCTAACTGAAATAAGTCACACAGAAAAAGAAACATCATAAGATATCAGTAATACACGGAATGTAAACTTGGCTACACAGGAACTGAATTACAGAACAGAACAGGGTCTCAAATTTAGAAAACCAACTTATGCTTGCTTAAGGGTAAAGGAGAGTTGGGGTGCTGCATAAAACCAGAGATTGAAATGAGCACAGATAAAGTTCCTTAAGCCAAATATGGAATAGACAAGAGCTACTCCTTGCTCAACGAAATGGACTCAACACCCCATATTAAACGCCTAAGAATGTACCTGACTAGTAAGTATCTTAAAACCTATGGATTGCTATGTCTCCGAAAGAGAATCAAGCATGTGTACAGGGGCATAAACGCAGCAGTGATAGGATTGGAGAGGTTCGGTGAGCAAATGAAGACCCTTTGAAGTCATATTGCATGGTACCCATTCCACGGGTTTCAACTACCCAGGTTTAAGGTATTCTTCCTTCAGCTAAAACATGCATGTGGAACCTAGAGTATGATCAACCATGTGATCAGGAGACGTGTTCAAATATGTCTCCGTTTTCCTCCCCTGGTACTCGGGTGCAACATTCCAGACGCTTTACTAACACTCTCCCCACTTGGAGAGTCAGTCCCTTTAACCTCCTGTTTGGCCCAGTTTGCAATTTCTGCGGAAGATGAACAGGAATAGCGAGAACCAATGAGAGGCTAGCTGGAGGTGTCTGGACGGGCAAATTTAACTCTCATTTCCCACCAGGAAGAGGAATTAACCAAAGGCTCAGCATGCCGGCCCGGAACCAGATTAGGGCCTGAAGCCATCCTGCGGTGTTGCGGCCAGGTCACAAGAAAGCGAGTTGAAGAAAGGAGCTCAGGGGCACTGTAATTCACAAACCTGCAGAGTTATAAATGACAGCTATCGTCCAAAAATAGACTGAAGTAAGGCTGCCAAGAGGACTTGAAAGCGGGGCAGAATTGCAGGAAACCAATTTCAGGAGGTAGACTGGAATTGCATTGAAAGCATAGGAAAAGAGGCAGAACGTCCACAATGATGCACTTGGCCAAAAAGGGCGTATGCGTTTTTTCCTGAATATATTCAGGAAAAAACGCATACGCCCTTTTTGGCCAACCAAGCAAGCTTGCAAAGGAAATCTGCACTACAATGAAGTCTCACTTCCCCCCGGTCAAAAGGGCCATCTGAAAAAAGTGTAAAATCCAGAAAGGCAACAGGCCATGGAGAACTGGGAGCCTTGTTATGCTGATGGGCGGGATGTAAATTGCCAACAGACACTCGGGAGAAGTGTATGGTGTTTCCTGAAACATCTAAAAAACAAAGCAACAGAGCCTAGGGCACTTCCACTTATGGTCCTATAGCTTAGGGAAATTAAAATCAAAAAGACACAGCCACCCCAAACTTTGGAACGGCTCTGTTTACAAGAACCCCGTTTACAGTACAAGTTCAACATCGCAGAAAGTGAAAAATGGATAAAGAACTTGTGGTACTTACGTACAATGCAGTATCACTCATCAATGAAATCTATGTCATCAGGCCCGTAGCAGCATAATGAGTAGATTCAGGTACGATGATTCTAACTGAAATAAGTCACACAGAAAAAGAAACATCATAAGATATCACTAATACACGGAATGTAAACTTGGCTACACAGGAACTGCATTCCAAAACAGAACAGGGTCTCAAATTTAGAAAACCAACTTATGCTTGCTTAAGGGGAAAGGTGAGTTGGGTTGCTGCATAAAACCAGAGATTGAAATGAGCACAGATAAAGTTCCTTAAGCCAAATATGGAATAGACAAGAGCTACTCCTTGCTCAACGAAATGGACTCAACACCGCATATTAAACGCCTAAGAATGTACCTGACTAGTAAGTATCTTAAAACCTATGGATTGCTATGTCTCCGAAAGAGAATCAAGCATGTGTACAGGGGCATAAACGCAGCAGTGATAGGATTGGAGAGGTTTGGTGAGCAAATGAAGACCCTTTGAAGTCATATTGCATGGTACCCATTCCACGGGTTTCAACTACCCAGGTTTTAGGTATTCTTCCTTCAGCTAAAACATGCATGTGGAACCCAGAGTATGATCAACCATGTGATCGGGAGACGTGTTCAAATATATCTCAGTTTTCCTCCCTTGGTACTCGGGTGCAACATTCCAGACGCTTTACTAACACTCTCCCCACTTGGAGAGTCAGTCCCTTTAACCTCCTGTTTGGCCCAGTTTGCAATTTCTGCGGAAGATGAACAGGAATAGCGAGAACCAATGAGAGGCTAGCTGGAGGTGTCTGGACGGGCAAATTTAACTCTCATTTCCCAACAGGAAGAGGAAATAACCAAAGGCTCAGCGTGCCGTACCGGAACCAGATTAGGGCCTGAAGCCATCCTGCGGTGTTGCAGCCAGGTCACAAGAAAGCGAGTTGAAGAAAGGAGCTCAGGGACACTGTAATTCACAAACCTGCAGAGTTATAAATGACAGCTATCGTCCAAAAATAGACTGAAGTAAGGCTGCCAAGAGGACTTCAAAGGGGGGCAGAATTGCAGGAAACCGATTTCAGGAGGTAGACTGGAATTGCATTGAAAGCATAGGAAAAGAGGCAGAACGTCCACAATGATGCACTTGGCCAAAAAGGGCGTATGCGTTTTTTCCTGAATATATTCAGGAAAAAACGATACGCCCTTTTTGGACAACCAAGCAAGCTTGCAAAGGAAATCTGCACTACAATGAAGTCTCACTTCCCCCTGGTCAAAAGGGCCATCTGAAAAAAGTGTAAAATCCAGAAAGGCAGGACAGGCCATGGACAACTGGGAGCCTTGTTATGCTGATGGGCGGGATGTAAATTGCCAACAACCACTCGGGAGAAGTGTATGGTGTTTCCTGAAACATCTAAAAAACAAAGCAACAGAACCTAGGGCACTTCCACTTATGGTCCTATAGCTTAGGGAAATTAAAATCAAAAAGACACAGCCACCCCAAAGTTTGGAACGGCTCTGTTTACAAGAACCTCGTTTACAGTACAAGTTCAACATCGCAGAAAGTGAAAAATGGAGAAAGAATTTGTGGTATTTACTTACAAAGCAATATCACTCAGCAATGAAATCTATGTCATCAGGCCCTTAGCATCACAATGAGTGGATTCAGGTATGATGATTCTAACTGAAATAAGTCACACAGAAAAAGAAACATCATAAGATATCAGTAATACACGGAATGGAAACTTGGCTACACAGGAACTGAATTACAGAACAGAACAGGGTCTCAAATTTAGAAAACCAACTTATGCTTGCTTAAGGGTAAAGGTGAGTTGGGGTGCTGCATAAAACCAGAGATTGAAATGAGCACAGATAAAGTTCCTTAAGTCAAATATGGAATAGACCAGAGCTACTCCTTGCTCAACGAAATGGACTCAACACCGCATATTAAACGTCTAAGAATGTACCTGACTAGTAAGTATCGTAAAACCTATGGATTGCTATGTCTCCAAAAGAGAATCAAGCATGTGTACAGGGGCATAAACGCAGCAGTGATAGGATTGGAGAGGTTCGGTGCGCAAATGAATACCCTTTGAAGTCATATTGCATGGTACCCATTACACGGGTCTCAACTCTGCAGGTTTAAGGTATTCTTCCTTCAGCTAAAACATGCATGTGGAACCCAAGTATGATCAACCATGTGAACGGGAGACGTGTTCAAATATGTCTCAGTTTTCCTCCCCTGGTACTCGGGTGCAACATTCCAGACGCTTTACTAACACTCTCCCCACTTGGAGAGTCAGCGCCTTTAACCTCCTGTTTGGCCCAGTTTGCAATTTCTGCGGAAGATGAACAGGAATAGCGAGAACCAATGAGAGGCTAGCTGGAGGTGTCTGGACGGGCAAATTTAACTCTCATTTCCCACCAGGAAGAGGAAATAACCAAAGGCTGAGCGTGCCGTACCGGAGCCAGATTAGGGCCTGAAGCCATCCTGCGGTGTTGCGGCCAGCTCAAAAGAAAGCGAGTTGAAGAAAGGAGCTCAGGGGCACTGTAATTCACAAACCTGCAGAGTTATAAATGACAGCTATCGTCCAAAAATAGACTGAAGTAAGGCTGCCAAGAGGACTTGAAAGCGGGGCAGAATTGCAGGAAACCGATTTCAGGAGGTAGACTGGAATTGCATTGAAAGCATAGGAAAAGAGGCAGAACGTCCACAATGATGCACTTGGCCAAAAAGGGCGTATGCGTTTTTTCCTGAATATATTCAGGAAAAAACGCATACGCACCTTTTGGCCAACCAAGCAAGCTTGCAAAGGAAATCTGCACTACAATGAAGTCTCACTTCCCCCTGGTCAAAAGGGCCATCTGAAAAAAGTGTAAAATCCAGAAAGGCAGGACAGGCCATGGAGAACTGGGAGCCTTGTTATGCTGATGGGCGGGATGTAAATTGCCAACAACCACTCGGGAGAAGTGTATGGTGTTTCCTGAAACATCTAAAAAACAAAGCAACAGAACCTAGGGCACTTCCACTTATGGTCCTATAGCTTAGGGAAATTAAAATCAAAAAGACACAGCCACCCCAAAGTTTGGAACGGCTCTGTTTACAAGAACCTCGTTTACAGTACAAGTTCAACATCGCAGAAAGTGAAAAATGGATAAAGAAGTTGTGGTATTTACTTACAAAGCAATATCACTCAGCAATGAAATCTGTGTCATCAGGCCCTTAGCAGCACAATGAGTGGATTCAGGTATGATGATTCTAACTGAAGTAAGTCACACAGAAAAAGAAACATCATAAGATATCAGTAATACACGGAATGTAAACTTGGCTACACAGGAACTGAATTACAGAACAGAACAGGGTCTCAAATTTAGAAAACCAACTTATGCTTGCTTAAGGGTAAAGGTGAGTTGGGGTGCTGCATAAAACAAGAGATTGAAATGAACACAGATAAAGTTCCTTAAGTCAAATATGGAATAGACAAGAGCTACTCCTTGCTCAACGAAATGGACTCAACACCGCATATTAAACGCCTAAGAATGTACCTGACTAGTAAGTATCTTAAAACCTATGGATTGCTATGTCTCCGAAAGAGAATCAAGCATGTGTACAGGGGCATAAAGGCAGCAGTGATAGGATTGGAGAGGTTCGGTGAGCAAATGAAGACCCTTTGAAGTCATATTGCATGGTACCCATTACACGGGTCTTAACTCTCCAGGTTTAAGGTATT
Source organism: Delphinus delphis (assembly GCF_949987515.2). Classification (NCBI taxonomy): domain Eukaryota; kingdom Metazoa; phylum Chordata; class Mammalia; order Artiodactyla; family Delphinidae; genus Delphinus; species Delphinus delphis. Next base: position 1,331,485 of record NW_027192678.1, on the reverse strand, counting down.
CTTCCTTCAGCTAAAACATGCATGTGGAACCCAAGTATGATCAACCATGTGAACGGGAGACGTGTTCAAATATGTCTCAGTTTTCCTCCCCTGGTACTCGGGTGCAACATTCCAGACGCTTTACTAACACTCTCCCGACTTGGAGAGTCAGCGCCTTTAACCTCCTGTTTGGCCCAGTTTGCAATTTCTGCGGAAGATGAACAGGAATAGCGAGAACCAATGAGAGGCTAGCTGGAGGTGTCTGGACGGGCAAATTTAACTCTCATTTCCCACCAGGAAGAGGAAATAACCAAAGGCTCAGCATGCCGTGCCGGAACCAGATTAGGGCCTGAAGCCATCCTGCGGTGCTGCGGCCAGGTCAAAAGAAAGCGAGTTGAAGAAAGGAGCTCAGGGGCACTGTAATTCACAAACCTGCAGAGTTATAAATGACAGCTATCGTCCAAAAATAGACTGAAGTAAGGCTGCCAAGAGGACTTGAAAGCGGGGCAGAATTGCAGGAAACCGATTTCAGGAGGTAGACTGGAATTGCATTGAAAGCATAGGAAAAGAGGCAGAACGTCCACAATGATTCCCTTGGCCAAAAAGGGCGTATGCGTTTTTTCCTGAATATATTCAGGAAAAAACGCATACGCCCTTTTTGGCCAACCAAGCAAGCTTGCAAAGGAAATCTGCACTACAATGAAGTCTCACTTCCCCCCGGTCAAAAGGGCCATCTGAAAAAAGTGTAAAATCCAGAAAGGCAGGACAGGCCATGGAGAACTGGGAGCCTTGTTATGCTGATGGGCGGGATGTAAATTGCCAACAGACACTCGGGAGAAGTGTATGGTGTTTCCTGAAACATCTAAAAAACAAAGCAACAGAGCCTAGGGCACTGCCACTTATGGTCCTATAGCTTAGGGAAATTAAAATCAAAAAGACACAGCCACCCCAAAGTTTGGGACGCCTCTGTTTACAAGAACCTCGTTTACAGTACAAGTTCAACATCGCAGAAAGTGAAAAATGGATAAAGAAGTTGTGGTATTTACTTACAAAGCAATATCACTCAGCAATGAAATCTATGTCATCAGGCCCTTAGCATCACAATGAGTGGATTCAGGTATGATGATTCTAACTGAAATAAGTCACACAGAAAAAGAAACATCATAAGATATCACTAATACACGGAATGTAAACTTGGCTACACAGGAACTGAATTACAGAACAGAACAGGGTCTCAAATTTAGAAAACCAACTTATGCTTGCTTAAGGGTAAAGGTGAGTTGGGGTGCTGCATAAAACCAGAGATTGAAATGAGCACAGATAAAGTTCCTTAAGTCAAATATGGAATAGACAAGAGCTACTCCTTGCTCAACGAAATGGACTCAACACCGCATATTAAACGCCTAAGAATGTACCTGACTAGTAAGTATCTTAAAACCTATGGATTGCTATGTCTCCGAAAGAGAATCAAGCATGTGTACAGGGGCATAAACGCAGCAGTGATAGGATTGGAGAGGTTCGGTGAGCAAATGAAGACCCTTTGAAGTCATATTGCATGGTACCCATTCCACGGGTTTCAACTACCCAGGTTTTAGGTATTCTTCCTTCAGCTAAAACATGCATGTGGAACCCAGAGTATGATCAACCATGTGATCGGGAGACGTGTTCAAATATGTCTCAGTTTTCCTCCCCTGGTACTCGGGTGCAACATTCCAGACGCTTTACTAACACTCTCCCCACTTGGAGAGTCAGCGCCTTTAACCTCCTGTTTGGCCCAGTTTGCAATTTCTGCGGAAGATGAACAGGAATAGCGAGAACCAATGAGAGGCTAGCTGGAGGTGTCTGGACGGGCAAATTTAACTCTCATTTCCCACCAGGAAGAGGAATTAACCAAAGGCTCAGCATGCCGTACCGGAGCCAGATTAGGGCCTGAAGCCATCCTGCGGTGTTGCGGCCAGCTCAAAAGAAAGCGAGTTGAAGAAAGGAGCTCAGGGGCACTGTAATTCACAAACCTGCAGAGTTATAAATGACAGCTATCGTCCAAAAATAGACTGAAGTAAGGCTGCCAAGAGGACTTGAAAGCGGGGCAGAATTGCAGGAAACCGATTTCAGGAGGTAGACTGGAATTGCATTGAAAGCATAGGAAAAGAGGCAGAACGTCCACAATGATGCACTTGGCCAAAAAGGGCGTATGCGTTTTTTCCTGAATATATTCAGGAAAAAACGCATACGCCCTTTTTGGCCAACCAAGCAAGCTTGCAAAGGAAATCTGCACTACAATGAAGTCTCACTTCCCCCCGGTCAAAAGGGCCATCTGAAAAAAGTGTAAAATCCAGAATGGCAAGACAGGCCATGGAGAACTGGGAGCCTTGTTATGCTGATGGGCGGGATGTAAATTGCCAACAACCACTCGGGAGAAGTGTATGGTGTTTCCTGAAACATCTAAAAAACAAAGCAACAGAACCTAGGGCACTTCCACTTATGGTCCTATAGCTTAGGGAAATTAAAATCAAAAAGACACAGCCACCCCAAAGTTTGGAACGGCTCTGTTTACAAGAACCTCGTTTACAGTACAAGTTCAACATCGCAGAAAGTGAAAAATGGATAAAGAAGTTGTGGTATTTACTTACAAAGCAATATCACTCAGCAATGAAATCTGTGTCATCAGGCCCTTAGCAGCACAATGAGTGGATTCAGGTATGATGATTCTAACTGAAGTAAGTCACACAGAAAAAGAAACATCATAAGATATCAGTAATACACGGAATGTAAACTTGGCTACACAGGAACTGAATTACAGAACAGAACAGGGTCTCAAATTTAGAAAAGCAACTTATGCTTGCTTAAGGGTAAAGGTGAGTTGGGGTGCTGCATAAAACCAGAGATTGAAATGAGCACAGATAAAGTTCCTTAAGTCAAATATGGAATAGACAAGAGCTACTCCTTGCTCAACGAAATGGACTCAACACCGCATATTAAACGCCTAAGAATGTACCTGACTAGTAAGTATCTTAAAACCTATGGAGTGCTATGTCTCCGAAAGAGAATCAAGCATGTGTACAGGGGCATAAACGCAGCAGTGATAGGATTGGAGAGGTTTGGTGAGCAAATGAAGACCCTTTGAAGTCATATTGCATGGTACCCATTACACGGGTCTTAACTCTCCAGGTTTAAGGTATTCTTCCTTCAGCTAAAACATGCATGTGGAACCCAAGTATGATCAACCATGTGATCGGGAGACGTGTTCAAATATGTCTCAGTTTTCCTCCCCTGGTACTCGGGTGCAACATTCCAGACGCTTTACTAACACTCTCCCGACTTGGAGAGTCAGCGCCTTTAACCTCCTGTTTGGCCCAGTTTGCAATTTCTGCGGAAGATGAACAGGAATAGCGAGAACCAATGAGAGACTAGCTGGAGGTGTCTGGACGGGCAAATTTAACTCTCATTTCCCACCAGGAAGAGGAAATAACCAAAGGCTCAGCATGCCGTGCCGGAACCAGATTAGGGCCTGAAGCCATCCTGCGGTGTTGCGGCCAGGTCACAAGAAAGCGAGTTGAAGAATGGAGCTCAGGGGCACTGTAATTCACAAACCTGCAGAGTTATAAATGACAGCTATCGTCCAAAAATAGACTGAAGTAAGGCTGCCAAGAGGACTTGAAAGCGGGGCAGAATTGCAGGAAACCGATTTCAGGAGGTAGACTGGAATTGCATTGAAAGCATAGGAAAAGAGGCAGAACGTCCACAATGATGCACTTGGCCAAAAAGGGCGTATGCGTTTTTTCCTGAATATATTCAGGAAAAAACGCATACGCCCTTTTTGGCCAACCAAGCAAGCTTGCAAAGGAAATCTGCACTACAATGAAGTCTCACTTCCCCCCGGTCAAAAGGGCCATCTGAAAAAAGTGTAAAATCCAGAAAGGCAGGACAGGCCATGGAGAACTGGGAGCCTTGTTATGCTGATGGGCGGGATGTAAATTGCCAACAACCACTCGGGAGAAGTGTATGGTGTTTCCTGAAACATCTAAAAAACAAAGCAACAGAGCCTAGGGCACTTCCACTTATGGTCCTATAGCTTAGGGAAATTAAAATCAAAAAGACACAGCCACCCAAAAGTTTGGAACGGCTCTGTTTACAAGAACCTCGTTTACAGTACAAGTTCAACATCGCAGAAAGTGAAAAATGGATAAAGAAGTTGTGGTATTTACTTACAAAGCAATATCACTCAGCAATGAAATCTGTGTCATCAGGCCCTTAGCAGCACAATGAGTGGATTCAGGTATGATGATTCTAACTGAAGTAAGTCACACAGAAAAAGAAACATCATAAGATATCAGTAATACACGGAATGTAAACTAGGCTACACAGGAACTGAATTACAGAACAGAACAGGGTCTCAAATTTAGAAAACCAACTTATGCTTGCTTAAGGGTAAAGGTGAGTTGGGGTGCTGCATAAAACCAGAGATTGAAATGAGCACAGATAAAGTTCCTTAAGTCAAATATGGAATAGACAAGAGCTACTCCTTGCTCAACGAAATGGACTCAACACCGCATATTAAATGCCTAAGAATGTACCTGACTAGTAAGTATCTTAAAACCTATGGATTGCTATGTCTCCGAAAGAGAATCAAGCATGTGTACAGGGGCATAAACGCAGCAGTGATAGGATTGCAGAGGTTCGGGGAACAAATGAAGACCCTTTGAAGTCATATTGCATGGTACCCATTACACGGGTCTTAACTCTCCATGTTTAAGGTATTCTTCCTTCAGCTAAAACATGCATGTGGAACCCAAGTATGATCAACCATGTGATCGGGAGACGTGTTCAAATATGTCTCAGTTTTCCTCCCCTGGTACTCGGGTGCAACATTCCAGACGCTTTACTAACACTCTCCCGACTTGGAGAGTCAGCGCCTTTAACCTCCTGTTTGGCCCAGTTTGCAATTTCTGCGGAAGATGAACAGGAATAGCGAGAACCAATGAGAGACTAGCTGGAGGTGTCTGGACGGGCAAATTTAACTCTCATTTCCCACCAGGAAGAGGAAATAACCAAAGGCTCAGCATGCCGTGCCGGAACCAGATTAGGGCCTGAAGCCATCCTGCGGTGTTGCGGCCAGGTCACAAGAAAACGAGTTGAAGACAGGAGCTCAGGGGCACTGTAATTCACAAACCTGCAGAGTTATAAATGACAGCTATCGTCCAAAAATAGACTGAAGTAAGGCTGCCAAGAGGACTTGAAAGCGGGGCAGAATTGCAGGAAACCGATTTCAGGAGGTAGACTGGAATTGCATTGAAAGCATAGGAAAAGAGGCAGAACGTCCACAATGATGCACTTGGCCAAAAAGGGCGTATGCGTTTTTTCCTGAATATATTCAGGAAAAAACGCATACGCCCTTTTTGGCCAACCAAGCAAGCTTGCAAAGGAAATCTGCACTACAATGAAGTCTCACTTCCCCCCGGTCAAAAGGGCCATCTGAAAAAAGTGTAAAATCCAGAAAGGCAGGACAGGCCATGGAGAACTGGGAGCCTTGTTATGCTGATGGGCGGGATGTAAATTGCCAACAACCACTCGGGAGAAGTGTATGGTGTTTCCTGAAACATCTAAAAAACAAAGCAACAGAACCTAGGGCACTTCCACTTATGGTCCTATAGCTTAGGGAAATTAAAATCAAAAAGACACAGCCACCCCAAAGTTTGGAACGGCTCTGTTTACAAGAACCTCGTTTACAGTACAAGTTCAACATCGCAGAAAGTGAAAAATGGATAAAGAAGTTGTGGTATTTACTTACAAAGCAATATCACTCAGCAATGAAATCTGTGTCATCAGGCCCTTAGCAGCACAATGAGTGGATTCAGGTATGATGATTCTAACTGAAGTAAGTCACACAGAAAAAGAAACATCATAAGATATCAGTAATACACGGAATGTAAACTAGGCTACACAGGAACTGAATTACAGAACAGAACAGGGTCTCAAATTTAGAAAACCAACTTATGCTTGCTTAAGGGTAAAGGTGAGTTGGGGTGCTGCATAAAACCAGAGATTGAAATGAGCACAGATAAAGTTCCTTAAGTCAAATATGGAATAGACAAGAGCTACTCCTTGCTCAACGAAATGGACTCAACACCGCATATTAAACGCCTAAGAATGTACCTGACTAGTAAGTATCTTAAAACCTATGGATTGCTATGTCTCCGAAAGAGAATCAAGCATGTGTACAGGGGCATAAACGCAGCAGTGATAGGATTGGAGAGGTTCGGTGAGCAAATGAAGACCCTTTGAAGTCATATTGCATGGTACCCATTACACGGGTCTTAACTCTCCAGGTTTAAGGTATTCTTCCTTCAGCTAAAACATGCATGTGGAACCCAAGTATGATCAACCATGTGATCGGGAGACGTGTTCAAATATGTCTCAGTTTTCCTCCCCTGGTACTCGGGTGCAACATTCCAGACGCTTTACTAACACTCTCCCGACTTGGAGAGTCAGCGCCTTTAACCTCCTGTTTGGCCCAGTTTGCAATTTCTGCAGAAGATGAACAGGAATAGCGAGAACCAATGAGAGACTAGCTGGAGGTGTCTGGACGGGCAAATTTAACTCTCATTTCCCACCAGGAAGAGGAAATAACCAAAGGCTCAGCATGCCGTGCCGGAACCAGATTAGGGCCTCAAGCCATCCTGCGGTGTTGCGGCCAGGTCACAAGAAAGCGAGTTGAAGAAAGGAGCTCAGGGGCACTGTAATTCACAAACCTGCAGAGTTATAAATGACAGCTATCGTCCAAAAATAGACTGAAGTAAGGCTGCCAAGAGGACTTGAAAGCGGGGCAGAATTGCAGGAAACCGATTTCAGGAGGTAGACTGGAATTGCATTGAAAGCATAGGAAAAGAGGCAGAACGTCCACAATGATGCACTTGGCCAAAAAGGGCGTATGCGTTTTTTCCTGAATATATTCAGGAAAAAACGCATACGCCCTTTTTGGCCAACCAAGCAAGCTTGCAAAGGAAATCTGCACTACAATGAAGTCTCACTTCCCCCCGGTCAAAAGGGCCATCTGAAAAAAGTGTAAAATCCAGAAAGGCAGGACAGGCCATGGAGAACTGGGAGCCTTGTTATGCTGATGGGCGGGATGTAAATTGCCAACAGACACTCGGGAGAAGTGTATGGTGTTTCCTAAAACATCTAAAAAACAAAGCAACAGAGCCTAGGGCACTGCCACTTATGGTCCTATAGCTTAGGGAAATTAAAATCAAAAAGACACAGCCACCCCAAAGTTTGGGACGCCTCTGTTTACAAGAACCTCGTTTACAGTACAAGTTCAACATCGCAGAAAGTGAAAAATGGATAAAGAAGTTGTGGTATTTACTTACAAAGCAATATCACACAGCAATGAAATCTATGTCATCAGGCCCTTACCATCACAATGAGTAGATTCAGGTATGATGATTCTAACTGAAATAAGTCACACAGAAAAAGAAACATCATAAGATATCAGTAATACACGGAATGTAAACTTGGCTACACAGGAACTGAATTACAGAACAGAACAGGGTCTCAAATTTAGAAAACCAACTTATGCTTGCTTAAGGGTAAAGGTGAGTTGGGGTGCTGCATAAAACCAGAGATTGAAATGAGCACAGATAAAGTTCCTTAAGTCAAATATGGAATAGACAAGAGCTACTCCTTGCTCAACGAAATGGACTCAACACCGCATATTAAACGCCTAAGAATGTACCTGACTAGTAAGTATCGTAAAACCTATGGATTGCTATGTCTCCAAAAGAGAATCAAGCATGTGTACAGGGGCATAAAAGCAGCAGTGATAGGATTGGAGAGGTTCGGTGAGCAAATGAAGACACTTTGAAGTCATATTGCATGGTACCCATTCCACGGGTTTCAACTACCCAGGTTTAAGGTATTCTTCCTTCAGCTAAAACATGCATGTGGAACCTAGAGTATGATCAACCATGTGATCGGGAGACGTGTTCAAATATGTCTCAGTTTTCCTCCCCTGGTACTCGGGTGCAACATTCCAGACGCTTTACTAACACTCTCCCCACTTGGAGAGTCAGTCCCTTTAACCTCCTGTTTGGCCCAGTTTGCAATTTCTGCGGAAGATGAACAGGAATAGCGAGAACCAATGAGAGGCTAGCTGGAGGTGTCTGGACGGGCAAATTTAACTCTCATTTCCCACCAGGAAGAGGAAATAACCAAAGGCTCAGCGTGCCGTCCCGGAACCAGATTAGGGCCTGAAGCCATCCTGCGGTGTTGCGGTCAGGTCACAAGAAAGCAAGTTGAAGAAAGGAGCTCAGGGGCACTGTAATTCACAAACCTGCAGAGTTATAAATGACAGCTATCGTCCAAAAATAGACTGAAGTAAGGCTGCCAAGAGGACTTGAAAGCGGGGCAGAATTGCAGGAAACCGATTTCAGGAGGTAGACTGGAATTGCACTGAAAGCATAGGAAAAGAGGCAGAACGTCCACAATGATGCACTTGGCCAAAAAGGGCGTATGCGTTTTTTCCTGAATATATTCAGGAAAAAACGCATACGCCCTTTTTGGCCAACCAAGCAAGCTTGCAAAGGAAATCTGCACTACAATGAAGTCTCACTTCCCCCCCGGTCAAAAGGGCCATCTGAAAAAAGTGTAAAATCCAGAAAGGCAGGACAGGCCATGGAGAACTGGGAGCCTTGTTATGCTGATGGGCGGGATGTAAATTGCCAACAGAAACTCGGGAGAAGTGTATGGTGTTTCCTGAAACATCTAAAAAACAAAGCAACAGAGCCTAGGGCACTGCCACTTATGGTCCTATAGCTTAGGGAAATTAAAATCAAAAAGACACAGCCACCCCAAAGTTTGGGACGCCTCTGTTTACAAGAACCTCGTTTACAGTACAAGTTCAACATCGCAGAAAGTGAAAAATGGATAAAGAACTTGTGGTACTCACGTACAATGCAGTATCACTCAACAATGAAATCTATGTCATCAGGCCCGTAGCAGCATAATGAGTGGATTCAGGTACGATGATTCTAACTGAAATAAGTCACACAGAAAAAGAAACATCATAAGATATCACTAATACACGGAATGTAAACTTGGCTACACAGGAACTGCATTCCAAAACAGAACAGGGTCTCAAATTTAGAAAACCAACTTATGCTTGCTTAAGGGGAAAGGTGAGTTGGGGTGCTGCATAAAACCAGAGATTGAAATGAGCACAGATAAAGTTCCTTAAGCCAAATATGGAATAGACAAGAGCTACTCCTTGCTCAACGAAATGGACTCAACACCGCATATTAAACGCCTAAGAATGTACCTGACTTGTAAGTATCTTAAAACCTATGGATTGCTATGTCTCCGAAAGAGAATCAAGCATGTGTACAGGGGCATAAACGCAGCAGTGATAGGATTGGAGAGGTTCGGTGAGCAAATGAAGACCCTTTGAAGTCATATTGCATGGTACCCATTCCACGGGTTTCAACTACCCAGGTTTAAGGTATTCTTCCTTCAGCTAAAACATGCATGTGGAACCCAAGTATGATCAACCATGTGAACGGGAGACGTGTTCAAATATGTCTCAGTTTTCCTCCCCTGGTACTCGGGTGCAACATTCCAGACGCTTTACTAACACTCTCCCCACTTGGAGAGTCAGTCCCTTTAACCTCCTGTTTGGCCCAGTTTGCAATTTCTGCGGAAGATGAACAGGAATAGCGAGAACCAATGAGAGGCTAGCTGGAGGTGTCTGGACGGGCAAATTTAACTCTCATTTCCCACCAGGAAGAGGAATTAACCAAAGGCTCAGCGTGCCGGGCCGGAACCAGATTAGGGCCTGAAGCCATCCTGCGGTGTTGCGGCCAGGTCACAAGAAAGCGAGTTGAAGAAAGGAGCTCAGGGACACTGTAATTCACAAACCTGCAGAGTTATAAATGACAGCTATCGTCCAAAAATAGACTGAAGTAAGGCTGCCAAGAGGACTTGAAAGCGGGGCAGAATTGCAGGAAACCGATTTCAGGAGGTAGACTGGAATTGCATTGAAAGCATAGGAAAAGAGGCAGAACGTCCACAATGATGCACTTGGCCAAAAAGGGCGTATGCGTTTTTTCCTGAATATATTCAGGAAAAAACGCATACGCCCTTTTTGGCCAACCAAGCAAGCTTGCAAAGGAAATCTGCACTACAATGAAGTCTCACTTCCCCCCGGTCAAAAGGGCCATCTGAAAAAAGTGTAAAATCCAGAAAGGCAGGACAGGCCATGGAGAACTGGGAGCCTTGTTATGCTGATGGGCGGGATGTAAATTGCCAACAGACACTCGGGAGAAGTGTATGGTGTTTCCTGAAACATCTAAAAAACAAAGCAACAGAGCCTAGGGCACTTCCACTTATGGTCCTATAGCTTAGGGAAATTAAAATCAAAAAGACACAGCCACCCCAAAGTTTGGGACGCCTCTGTTTACAAGAACCTCGTTTACAGTACAAGTTCAACATCGCAGAAAGTGAAAAATGGATAAAGAAGTTGTGGTATTTACTTACAAAGCAATATCACTCAGCAATGAAATCTATGTCATCAGGCCCTTAGCATCACAATGAGTGGATTCAGGTATGATGATTCTAACTGAAATAAGTCACACAGAAAAAGAAACATCATAAGATATCAGTAATACACGGAATGGAAACTTGGCTACACAGGAACTGAATTACAGAACAGAACAGGGTCTCAAATTTAGAAAACCAACTTATGCTTGCTTAAGGGTAAAGGTGAGTTGGGGTGCTGCATAAAACCAGAGATTGAAATGAGCACAGATAAAGTTCCTTAAGTCAAATATGGAATAGACAAGAGCTACTCCTTGCTCAACGAAATGGACTCAACACCGCATATTAAACGCCTAAGAATGTACCTGACTAGTAAGTATCGTAAAACCTATGGATTGCTATGTCTCCGAAAGAGAATCAAGCATGTGTACAGGGGCATAAACGCAGCAGTGATAGGATTGGAGAGGTTCGGTGATCAAATGAAGACCCTTTGAAGTCATATTGCATGGTACCCATTACACGGGTCTCAACTCTCCAGGTTTAAGGTATTCTTCCTTCAGCTAAAACATGCATGTGGAACCCAAGTATGATCAACCATGTGAACGGGAGACGTGTTCAAATATGTCTCAGTTTTCCTCCCCTGGTACTCGGGTGCAACATTCCAGACGCTTTACTAACACTCTCCCCACTTGGAGAGTCAGCGCCTTTAACCTCCTGTTTGGCCCAGTTTGCAATTTCTGCGGAAGATGAACAGGAATAGCGAGAACCAATGAGAGGCTAGCTGAAGGTGTCTGGACGGGAAAATTTAACTCTCATTTCCCACCAGGAAGAGGAAATAACCAAAGGCTCAGCGTGCCGTCCCGGAACCAGATTAGGGCCTGAAGCCATCCTGCGGTGTTGCGGCCAGGTCACAAGAAAGCGAGTTGAAGAAAGGAGCTCAGGGGCACTGTAATTCACAAACCTGCAGAGTTATAAATGACAGCTATCGTCCAAAAATAGACTGAAGTAAGGCTGCCAAGAGGACTTGAAAGCGGGGCAGAATTGCAGGAAACCGATTTCAGGAGGTAGACTGGAATTGCATTGAAAGCATAGGAAAAGAGGCAGAACGTCCACAATGATGCACTTGGCCAAAAAGGGCGTATGCGTTTTTTCCTGAATATATTCAGGAAAAAACGCATACGCCCTTTTTGGCCAACCAAGCAAGCTTGCAAAGGAAATCTGCACTACAATGAAGTCTCACTTCCCCCCGGTCAAAAGGGCCATCTGAAAAAAGTGTAAAATCCAGAAAGGCAACAGGCCATGGAGAACTGGGAGCCTTGTTATGCTGAGGGGCGGGATGTAAATTGCCAACAGACACTTGGGAGAAGTGTATGGTGTTTCCTGAAACATCTAAAAAACAAAGCAACAGAGCCTAGGGCAATTCCACTTATGGTCCTATAGCTTAGGGAAATTAAAATCAAAAAGACACAGCCACCCCAAAGTTTGGAACGGCTCTGTTTACAAGAACCTCGTTTACAGTACAAGTTCAACATCGCAGAAAGTGAAAAATGGATAAAGAAGTTGTGGTATTTACTTACAAAGCAATATCACTCAGCAATGAAATCTGTGTCATCAGGCCCTTAGCAGCACAATGAGTGGATTCAGGTATGATGATTCTAACTGAAATAAGTCACACAGAAAAAGAAACATCATAAGATATCAGTAATACACGGAATGTAAACTTGGCTACACAGGAACTGAATTACAGAACAGAACAGGGTCTCAAATTTAGAAAACCAACTTATGCTTGCTTAAGGGTAAAGGTGAGTTGGGGTGCTGCATAAAACCAGAGATTGAAATGAGCACAGATAAAGTGCCTTAAGTCAAATATGGAATAGACATGAGCTACTCCTTGCTCAACGAAATGGACTCAACACCGCATATTAAACGCCTAAGAATGTACCTGACTTGTAAGTATCTTAAAACCTATGGATTGCTATGTCTCCGAAAGAGAATCAAGCATGTGTACAGGGGCATAAACGCAGCAGTGATAGGATTGGAGAGGTTCGGTGAGCAAATGAAGACCCTTTGAAGTCATATTGCATGGTACCCATTCCACGGGTTTCAACTACCCAGGTTTAAGGTATTCTTCCTTCAGCTAAAACATGCATGTGGAACCTAGAGTATGATCAACCATGTGATCGGGAGACATGTTCAAATATGTCTCAGTTTTCCTCCCCTGGTACTCAGGTGCAACATTCCAGACGCTTTACTAACACTCTCCCCACTTGGAGAGTCAGTCCCTTTAACCTCCTGTTTGGCCCAGTTTGCAATTTCTGCGGAAGATGAACAGGAATAGCGAGAACCAATGAGAGGCTAGCTGGAGGTGTCTGGACGGGCAAATTTAACTCTCATTTCCCACCAGGAAGCGGAATTAACCAAAGGCTCAGCGTGCCGTGCCGGAACCAGATTAGGGCCTGAAGCCATCCTGCGGTGTTGCGGCCAGGTCACAAGAAAGCGAGTTGAAGAAAGGAGCTCAGGGGCACTGTAATTCACAAACCTGCAGAGTTATAAATGACAGCTATCGTCCAAAAATAGACTGAAGTAAGGCTGCCAAGAGGACTTGAAAGCGGGGCAGAATTGCAGGAAACCGATTTCAGGAGGTAGACTGGAATTGCATTGAAAGCATAGGAAAAGAGGCAGAACGTCCACAATGATGCACTTGGCCAAAAAGGGCGTATGCGTTTTTTCCTGAATATATTCAGGAAAAAACGCATACGCCCTTTTTGGCCAACCAAGCAAGCTTGCAAAGGAAATCTGCACTACAATGAAGTCTCACTTCCCCCCGGTCAAAAGGGCCATCTGAAAAAAGTGTAAAATCCAGAAAGGCAGGACAGGCCATGGAGAACTGGGAGCCTTGTTATGCTGATGGGCGGGATGTAAATTGCCAACAGACACTCGGGAGAAGTGTATGGTGTTTCCTGAAACATCTTAAAAACAAAGCAACAGAGCCTAGGGCACTGCCACTTATGGTCCTATAGCTTAGGGAAATTAAAATCAAAAAGACACAGCCACCCCAAAGTTTGGGACGCCTCTGTTTACAAGAACCTCGTTTACAGTACAAGTTCAACATCACAGAAAGTGAAAAATGGATAAAGAAGTTGTGGTATTTACTTACAAAGCAATATCACTCAGCAATGAAATCTGTGTCATCAGGCCCTTAGCATCACAATGAGTGGATTCAGGTATGATGATTCTAACTGAAATAAGTCACACAGAAAAAGAAACATCATAAGATATCAGTAATACACGGAATGTAAACTTGGCTACACAGGAACTGAATTACAGAACAGAACAGGGTCTCAAATTTAGAAAAGCAACTTATGCTTGCTTAAGGGGAAAGGTGAGTTGGGGTGCTGCATAAAACCAGAGATTGAAATGAGCACAGATAAAGTTCCTTAAGTCAAATATGGAATAGACAAGAGCTACTCCTTGCTCAACGAAATGGACTCAACACCGCATATTAAACGCCTAAGAATGTACCTGACTAGTAAGTATCGTAAAACCTATGGATTGCTATGTCTCCGAAAGAGAATCAAGCATGTGTACAGGGGCATAAACGCAGCAGTGATAGGATTGGAGAGGTTCGGTGAGCAAATGAAGACCCTTTGAAGTCATATTGCATGGTACCCATTACACGGGTCTCAACTCTCCAGGTTTAAGGTATTCTTCCTTCAGCTAAAACATGCATGTGGAACCCAAGTATGATCAACCATGTGAACGGGAGACGTGTTCAAATATGTCTCAGTTTTCCTCCCCTGGTACTCGGGTGCAACATTCCAGACGCTTTACTAACACTCTCCCCACTTGGAGAGTCAGCGCCTTTAACCTCCTGTTTGGCCCAGTTTGCAATTTCTGCGGAAGATGAACAGGAATAGCGAGAACCAATGAGAGGCTAGCTGAAGGTGTCTGGACGGGCAAATTTAACTCTCATTTCCCACCAGGAAGAGGAATTAACCAAAGGTTCAGCGTGCCGGGCCGGAACCAGATTAGGGCCTGAAGCCATCCTGCGGTGTTGCGGCCAGGTCACAAGAAAGCAAGTTGAAGAAAGGAGCTCAGGGGCACTGTAATTCACAAACCTGCAGAGTTATAAATGACAGCTATCGTCCAAAAATAGACTGAAGTAAGGATGCCAAGAGGACTTGAAAGCGGGGCAGAATTGCAGGAAACCGATTTCAGGAGGTAGACTGGAATTGCATTGAAAGCATAGGAAAAGAGGCAGAACGTCCACAATGATGCACTTGGCCAAAAAGGGCGTATGCGTTTTTTCCTGAATATATTCAGGAAAAAACGCATACGCCATTTTGGCCAACCCAGAAAGCTTGCAAACGAAATCTGCACTACAATGAAGTCTCACTTCCCCCCGGTCAAAAGGGCCATCTGAAAAAAGTGTAAAATCCAGAAAGGCAGGACAGGCCATGGAGAACTGGGAGCCTTGTTATGCTGATGGGCGGGATGTAAATTGCCAACAACCCCTCAGGAGAAGTGTAAGGTGTTTCCTGAAACATCTAAAAAACAAAGCAACAGAACCTAGGGCACTTCCACTTATGGTCCTATAGCTTAGGGAAATTAAAATCAAAAAGACACAGCCACCCCAAAGTTTGGAATGGTTCTGTTTACAAGAACCTCGTTTACAGTACAAGTTCAACATCGCAGAAAGTGAAAAATGGATAAAGAAGTTGTGGTATTTACTTACAAAGCAATATCACTCAGCAATGTAATCTGTGTCATCAGGCCCTTAGCAGCACAATGAGTGGATTCAGGTATGATGATTCTAACTGAAATAAGTCACACAGAAAAAGAAACATCATAAGATATCAGTAATACACGGAATGTAAACTTGGCTACACAGGAACTGAATTACAGAACAGAACAGGGTCTCAAATTTAGAAAACCAACTTATGCTTGCTTAAGGGTAAAGGTGAGTTGGGGTGCTGCATAAAACCAGAGATTGAAATGAGCACAGATAAAGTTCCTTAAGTCAAATATGGAATAGACAAGAGCTACTCCTAGCTCAACGAAATGGACTCAACACCGCATATTAAACGCCTAAGAATGTACCTGACTAGTAAGTATCGTAAAACCTATGGATTGCTATGTCTCCGAAAGAGAATCAAGCATGTGTACAGGGGCATAAACGCAGCAGTGATAGGATTGGAGAGGTTCGGTGAGCAAATGAAGACCCTTTGAAGTCATATTGCATGGTACCCATTACACGGGTCTCAACTCTCCAGGTTTAAGGTATTCTTCCTTCAGCTAAAACATGCATGTGGAACCCAAGTATGATCAACCATGTGAACGGGAGACGTGTTCAAATATGTCTCAGTTTTCCTCCCTTGGTACTCGGGTGCAACATTCCAGACGCTTTACTAACACTCTCCCCACTTGGAGAGTCAGCGCCTTTAACCTCCTGTTTGGCCCAGTTTGCAATTTCTGCGGAAGATGAACAGGAATAGCGAGAACCAATGAGAGGCTAGCTGAAGGTGTCTGGACGGGCAAATTTAACTCTCATTTCCCACCAGGAAGAGGAATTAACCAAAGGCTCAGCGTGCCGGGCCGGAACCAGATTAGGGCCTGAAGCCATCCTGCGGTGTTGCGGCCAGGTCACAAGAAAGCGAGTTGAAGAAAGGAGCTCAGGGGCACTGTAATTCACAAACCTGCAGAGTTATAAATGACAACTATCGTCCAAAAATAGACTGAAGTAAGGCTGCCAAGAGGACTTGAAAGCGGGGCAGAATTGCAGGAAACCGATTTCAGGAGGTAGACTGGAATTGCATTGAAAGCATAGGAAAAGAGGCAGAACGTCCACAATGATGCACTTGGCCAAAAAGGGCGTATGCGTTTTTTCCTGAATATATTCAGGAAAAAACGCATACGCACTTTTTGGCCAACCAAGCAAGCTTGCAAAGGAAATCTGCACTACAATGAAGTCTCACTTCCCCCCGGTCAAAAGGGCCATCTGAAGAAAGTGTAAAATCCAGAAAGGCAGGACAGGCCATGGAGAACTGGGAGCCTTGTTATGCTGATGGGCGGGATGTAAATTGCCAACAACCACTCGGGAGAAGTGTATGGTGTTTCCTGAAACATCTAAAAAACAAAGCAACAGAACCTAGGGCACTTCCACTTATGGTCCTATAGCTTAGGGAAATTAAAATCAAAAAGACACAGCCACCCCAAAGTTTGGAACGGCTCTGTTTACAAGAACCTCGTTTACAGTACAAGTTCAACATCGCAGAAAGTGAAAAATGGATAAAGAAGTTGTGGTATTTACTTACAAAGCAATATCACTCAGCAATGAAATCTGTGTCATCAGGCCCTTAGCAGCACAATGAGTGGATTCAGGTATGATGATTCTAACTGAAATAAGTCACACAGAAAAAGAAACATCATAAGATATCAGTAATACATGGAATGGAAACTTGGCTACACAGGAACTGAATTACAGAACAGAACAGGGTCTCAAATTTAGAAAAACAACTTATGCTTGCTTAAGGGTAAAGGTGAGTTGGGGTGCTGCATAAAACCAGAGATTGAAATGAGCACAGATAAAGTTCCTTAAGCCAAATATGGAATAGACAAGAGCTACTCCTTGCTCAACGAAATGGACTCAACACCGCATATTAAACGCCTAAGAATGTACCTGACTAGTAAGTATCTTAAAACCTATGGATTGCTATGTCTCCGAAAGAGAATCAAGCATGTGTACAGGGGCATAAACGCAGCAGTGATAGGATTGGAGAGGTTCGGTGAGCAAATGAAGACCCTTTGAAGTCATATTGCATGGTACCCATTCCACGGGTTTCAACTACCCAGGTTTAAGGTATTCTTCCTTCAGCTAAAACATGCATGTGGAACCTAGAGTATGATCAACCATGTGATCGGGAGACATGTTCAAATATGTCTCAGTTTTCCTCCCCTGGTACTCGGGTGCAACATTCCAGACGCTTTACTAACACTCTCCCCACTTGGAGAGTCAGTCCCTTTAACCTCCTGTTTGGCCCAGTTTGCAATTTCTGCGGAAGATGAACAGGAATAGCGAGAACCAATGAGAGGCTAGCTGGAGGTGTCTGGACGGGCAAATTTAACTCTCATTTCCCACCAGGAAGAGGAATTAACCAAAGGTTCAGCGTGCCGGGCCGGAACCAGATTAGGGCCTGAAGCCATCCTGCGGTGTTGCGGCCAGGTCACAAGAAAGCGAGTTGAAGAAAGGAGCTCAGGGGCACTGTAATTCACAAACCTGCAGAGTTATAAATGACAGCTATCGTCCAAAAATAGACTGAAGTAAGGCTGCCAAGAGGACTTGAAAGCGGGGCAGAATTGCAGGAAACCGATTTCAGGAGGTAGACTGGAATTGCATTGAAAGCATAGGAAAAGAGGCAGAACGTCCACAATGATGCACTTGGCCAAAAAGGGCGTATGCGTTTTTTCCTGAATATATTCAGGAAAAAACGCATACGCCCTTTTTGGCCAACCAAGCAAGCTTGCAAAGGAAATCTGCACTACAATGAAGTTTCACTTCCCCCCGGTCAAAAGGGCCATCTGAAAAAAGTGTAAAATCCAGAAAGGCACGACAGGCCATGGAGAACTGGGAGCCTTGTTATGCTGATGGGCGGGATGTAAATTGCCAACAGACACTCGGGAGAAGTGTATGGTGTTTCCTGAAACATCTAAAAAACAAAGCAACAGAACCTAGGGCACTTCCACTTATGGTCCTATAGCTTAGGGAAATTAAAATCAAAAAGACACAGCCACCCCAAAGTTTGGGATGCCTCTGTTTAAAGAACCTCGTTTACAGTACAAGTTCAACATCGCAGAAAGTGAAAAATGGATAAAGAAGTTGTGGTATTTACTTACAAAGCACTATCACTCAGCAATGAAATCTGTGTCATCAGGCCCTTAGCAGCACAATGAGTGGATTCAGGTATGATGATTCTAACTGAAATAAGTCACACAGAAAAAGAAACATCATAAGATATCAGTAATACACGGAATGTAAACTTGGCTACACAGGAACTGAATTACAGAACAGAACAGGGTCTCAAATTTAGAAAACCAACTTATTCTTGCTTAAGGGTAAAGGTGAGTTGGGGTGCTGCATAAAACCAGAGATTGAAATGAGCACAGATAAAGTTCCTTAAGCCAAATATGGAATAGACAAGAGCTACTCCTTGCTCAACGAAATGGACTCAACACCCCATATTAAACGCCTAAGAATGTACCTGACTAGTAAGTATCTTAAAACCTATGGATTGCTATGTCTCTGAAAGAGAATCAAGCATGTGTACAGGGGCATAAACGCAGCAGTGATAGGATTGCAGAGGTTCGGTGAGCAAATGAAGACCCTTTGAAGTCATATTGCATGGTACCCATTACACGGGTCTCAACTCTCCAGGTTTAAGGTATTCTTCCTTCAGCTAAAACATGCATGTGGAACCCAAGTATGATCAACCATGTGAACGGGAGACGTGTTCAAATATGTCTCAGTTTTCCTCCCCTGGTACTCGGGTGCAACATTCCAGACGCTTTACTAACACTCTCCCCACTTGGAGAGTCAGCGCCTTTAACCTCCTGTTTGGCCCAGTTTGCAATTTCTGCGGAAGATGAACAGGAATAGCGAGAACCAATGAGAGGCTAGCTGGAGGTGTCTGGACGGGCAAATTTAACTCTCATTTCCCACCAGGAAGAGGAAATAACCAAAGGCTCAGCGTGCCGTACCGGAACCAGATTAGGGCCTGAAGCCATCCTGCGGTGTTGCGGCCAGGTCACAAGAAAGCGAGTTGAAGAAAGGAGCTCAGGGGCACTGTAATTCACAAACCTGCAGAGTTATAAATGACAGCTATCGTCCAAAAATAGACTGAAGTAAGGCTGCCAAGAGGACTTGAAAGCGGGGCAGCATTGCAGTAAACCGATTTCAGGAGGTAGACTGGAATTGCATTGAAAGCATAGGAAAAGAGGCAGAACGTCCACAATGATGCACTTGGCCAAAAAGGGCGTATGCGTTTTTTCCTGAATATATTCAGGAAAAAACGCATACGCCCTTTTTGGCCAACCAAGCAAGCTTGCAAAGGAAATCTGCACTACAATGAAGTCTCACTTCCCCCTGGTCAAAAGGGCCATCTGAAAAAAGTGTAAAATCCGGAAAGGCAGGACAGGCCATGGAGAACTGGGAGCCTTGTTATGCTGATGGGCGGGATGTAAATTGCCAACAGACACTCGGGAGAAGTGTATGGTGTTTCCTGAAACATCTAAAAAACAAAGCAACAGAGCCTAGGGCACTGCCGCTTATGGTCCTATAGCTTAGGGAAATTAAAATCAAAAAGACACAGCCACCCCAAAGTTTGGGACGCCTCGGTTTACAAGAACCTCGTTTACAGTACAAGTTCAACATCGCAGAAAGTGAAAAATGGATAAAGAAGTTGTGGTATTTACTTACAAAGCAATATCACTCAGCAATGAAATCTATGTCATCAGGCCCTTAGCATCACAATGAGTGGATTCAGGTATGATGATTCTAACTGAAATCAGGCACACAGAAAAAGAAACATCATAAGATATCAGTAATACACGGAATGTAAACTTGGCTACACAGGAACTGAATTACAGAACAGAACAGGGTCTCAAATTTAGAAAACCAACTTATGCTTGCTTAAGGGTAAAGGTGAGTTGGGGTGCTATATAAAACCAGAGATTGAAATGAGCACAGATAAACTTCCTTAAGTCAAATATGGAATAGACAAGAGCTACTCCTTGCTCAACGAAATGGACTCAGCACCGCATATTAAACGCCTTAGAATGTACCTGACTATTAAGTATTGTAAAACCTATGGATTGCTATGTCTCCAAAAGAGAATCAAGCATGTGTACAGGGGCATAAACGCAGCAGTGATAGGATTGGAGAGGTTCGGTGAGCAAATGAAGACCCTTTGAAGTCATATTGCATGGTACCCATTACACGGGTCTTAACTCTCCAGGTTTAAGGTATTCTTCCTTCAGCTAAAACATGCATGTGGAACCCAAGTATGATCAACCATGTGAACGGGAGACGTGTTCAAATATGTCTCAGTTTTCCTCCCCTGGTACTCGGGTGCAACATTCCAGATGCTTTACTAACACTCTCCCCACTTGGAGAGTCAGCGCCTTTAACCTCCTGTTTGGCCCAGTTTGCAATTTCTGCGGAAGATGAACAGGAATAGCGAGAACCAATGAGAGACTAGCTGGAGGTGTCTGGACGGGCAAATTTAACTCTCATTTCCCAACAGGAAGAGGAAATAACCAAAGGCTCAGCGTGCCGTACCGGAACCAGATTAGGGCCTGAAGCCATCCTGCGGTGTTGCGGCCAGCTCAAAAGAAAGCGAGTTGAAGAAAGGAGCTCAGGGGCACTGTAATTCACAAACCTGCAGAGTTATACATGACAGCTATCGTCCAAAAATAGACTGAAGTAAGGCTGCCAAGAGGACTTGAAAGCGGGGCAGAATTGCAGGAAACCGATTTCAGGAGGTAGACTGGAATTGCATTGAAAGCATAGGAAAAGAGGCAGAACGTCCACAATGATGCACTTGGCCAAAAAGGGCGTATGCGTTTTTTCCTGAATATATTCAGGAAAAAACGCATACGCCCTTTTTGGCCAACCAAGCAAGCTTGCAAAGGAAATCTGCACTACAATGAAGTCTCACTTCCCCCCGGTCAAAAGGGCCATCTGAAAAAAGTGTAAAATCCAGAAAGGCAGGACAGGCCATGGAGAACTGGGAGCCTTGTTATGCTGATGGGCGGGATGTAAATTGCCAACAACCACTCGGTAGAAGTGTATGGTGTTTCCTGAAACATCTAAAAAACAAAGCAACAGAAGCTAGGGCACTTCCACTTATGGTCCTATAGCTTAGGGAAATTAAAATCAAAAAGACACAGCCACCCCAAAGTTTGGAACGGCTCTGTTTACAAGAACCTCGTTTACAGTACAAGTTCAACATCGCAGAAAGTGAAAAATGGATAAAGAAGTTGTGGTATTTACTTACAAAGCAATATCACTCAGCAATGAAATCTGTGTCATCAGGCCCTTAGCAGCACAATGAGTGGATTAAGGTATGATGATTCTAACTGAAATAAGTCACACAGAAAAAGAAACATCATAAGATATCACTAATACACGGAATGTAAACTTGGCTACACAGGAACTGAATTACAGAACAGAACAGGGTCTCAAATTGAGAAAAACAACTTATGCTTGCTTAAGGGGAAAGGTGAGTTGGGGTGCTGCATAAAACCAGAGATTGAAATGAGCACAGATAAAGTTCCTTAAGCCAAATATGGAATAGACAAGAGCTACTCCTTGCTCAACGAAATGGACTCAACTCCGCATATTAAACGCCTAAGAATGTACCTGACTAGTAAGTATCTTAAAACCTATGGATTGCTATGTCTCCAAAAGACAATCAAGCGTGTGTACAGGGGCATAAACGCAGCAGTGATAGGATTGGAGAGGTTCGGTGAGCAAATGAAGACCCTTTGAAGTCATATTGCATGGTACCCATTCCACGGGTCTCAACTCTCCAGGTTTAAGGTATTCTTCCTTCAGCTAAAACATGCATGTGGAACCCAGAGTATGATCAACCATGTGAACGGGAGACGTGTTCAAATATGTCTCAGTTTTCCTCCCCTGGTACTCGGGTGCAACATTCCAGACGCTTTACTAACACTCTCTCGACTTGGAGAGTCAGTCCCTTTAACCTGCTGTTTGGCCCAGTTTGCAATTTCTGCGGAAGATGAACAGGAATAGCGAGAACCAATGAGAGACTACCTGGAGGTGTCTGAACGGGCAAATTTAACTCTCAATTCCCACCAGGAAGAGGAATTAACCAAAGGCTCAGCATGCCGGGCCGGAACCAGATTAGGGCCTGAAGCCATCCTGCGGTGTTGCGGCCAGCTCACAAGAAAGCGAGTTGAAGAAAGGAGCTCAGGGGCACTGTAATTCACAAACCTGCAGAGTTATAAATGACAGCTATCGTCCAAAAATAGACTGAAGTAAGGCTGCCAAGAGGACTTGAAAGCGGGGCAGAATTGCAGGAAACCGATTTCAGGAGGTAGACTGGAATTGCATTGAAAGCATAGGAAAAGAGGCAGAACGTCCACAATGATGCACTTGGCCAAAAAGGGCGTATGCGTTTTTTCCTGAATATATTCAGGAAAAAACGCATACGCCCTTTTTGGCCAACCAAGCAAGCTTGCAAAGGAAATCTGCACTACAATGAAGTTTCACTTCCCCCCGGTCAAAAGGGCCATCTGAAAAAAGTGTAAAATCCAGAAAGGCAACAGGCCATTGAGAACTGGGAGCCTTGTTATGCTGATGGGCGGGATGTAAATTGCCAACAGACACTCGGGAGAAGTGTATGGTGTTTCCTGAAACATCTAAAAAACAAAGCAACAGAGCCTAGGGCACTTCCACTTATGGTCCTATAGCTTAGGGAAATTAAAATCAAAAAGACACAGCCACCCCAAAGTTTGGGACGCCTCTGTTTACAAGAACCTCGTTTACAGTACAAGTTCAACATCGCAGAAAGTGAAAAATGGATAAAGAACTTGTGGTACTTACGTACAATGCAGTATCACTCAGCAATGAAATCTATGTCATCAGGCCCGTAGCAGCATAATGAGTAGATTCAGGTACGATGATTCTAACTGAAATAAGTCACACAGAAAAAGAAACATCATAAGATATCACTAATACACGGAATGTAAACTTGGCTACACAGGAACTGAATTCCAAAACAGAAAAGGTTCTCAAATTTAGAAAACCAACTTATGCTTGCTTAAGGGGAAAGGTGAGTTGGGTTGCTGCATAAAGCCAGAGATTGAAATGAGCACAGATAAAGTTCCTTAAGCCAAATATGGAATAGACAAGAGCTACTCCTTGCTCAACGAAATGGACTCAACACCGCATATTAAACGCCTAAGAATGTACCTGACTAGTAAGTATCTTAAAACCTATGGATTGCTATGTCTCCGAAAGAGAATCAAGCATGTGTACAGGGGCATAAACGCAGCAGTGATAGGATTGGAGAGGTTCGGTGAGCAAATGAAGACCCTTTGAAGTCATATTGCATGGTACCCATTCCACGGGTTTCAACTACCCAGGTTTTAGGTATTCTTCCTTCAGCTAAAACATGCATGTGGAACCCAGAGTATGATCAACCATGTGATCGGGAGACGTGTTCAAATATGTCTCAGTTTTCCTCCCCTGGTACTCGGGTGCAACATTCCAGACGCTTTACTAACACTCTCCCCACTTGGAGAGTCAGCGCCTTTAACCTCCTGTTTGGCCCAGTTTGCAATTTCTGCGGAAGATGAACAGGAATAGTGAGAACCAATGAGAGGCTAGCTGGAGGTGTCTGGACGGGCAAATTTAACTCTCATTTCGCAACAGGAAGAGGAAATAACCAAAGGCTCAGCGTTCCGTACCGGAACCAGATTAGGGCCTGAAGCCATCCTGCGGTGTTGCGGCCAGCTCAAAAGAAACCGAGTTGAAGAAAGGAGCTCAGGGGCACTGTAATTCACAAACCTGCAGTTATAAATGACAGCTATCGTCCAAAAATATACTGAAGTAAGGCTGCCAAGAGGACTTGAAAGCGGGGCAGAATTGCAGGAAACCGATTTCAGGAGGTAGACTGGAATTGCATTGAAAGCATAGGAAAAGAGGCAGAACGTCCACAATGATGCACTTGGCCAAAAAGGGCGTATGCGTTTTTTCCTGAATATATTCAGGAAAAAACACATACGCCCTTTTTGGCCAACCAAGCAAGCTTGCAAAGGAAATCTGCACTACAATGAAGTCTCACTTCCCCCCGGTCAAAAGGGCCATCTGAAAAAAGTGTAAAATCCAGAAAGGCAGGACAGGCCATGGAGAACTGGGAGCCTTGTTATGCTGATGGGCGGGATGTAAATTGCCAACAACCACTCAGGAGAAGTGTATGGTGTTTCCTGAAACATCTAAAAAACAAAGCAACAGAGCCTAGGGCACTGCCACTTATGGTCCTATAGCTTAGGGAAATTAAAATCAAAAAGACATAGCCACCCCAAAGTTTGGAACGGCTCTGTTTACAAGAACCTCGTTTACAGTACAAGTTCAACATCGCAGAAAGTGAAAAATTGATAAAGAAGTTGTGGTATTTACTTACAAAGCAATATCACTCAGCAATGAAATCTGTGTCATCAGGCCCTTAGCAGCACAATGAGTGGATTCAGGTATGATGATTCTAACTGAAGTAAGTCACACAGAAAAAGAAACATCATAAGATATCAGTAATACACGGAATGTAAACTTGGCTACACAGGAACTGAATTACAGAACAGAACAGGGTCTCAAATTTAGAAAAGCAACTTATGCTTGCTTAAGGGTAAAGGTGAGTTGGGGTGCTGCATAAAACCAGAGATTGAAATGAGCACAGATAAAGTTCCTTAAGTCAAATATGGAATAGACAAGAGCTACTCCTTGCTCAACGAAATGGACTCAACACCGCATATTAAACGCCTAAGAATGTACCTGACTAGTAAGTATCTTAAAACCTATGGATTGCTATGTCTCCGAAAGAGAATCAAGCATGTGTACAGGGGCATAAACGCAGCAGTGATAGGATTGGAGAGGTTCGGTGAGCAAATGAAGACCCTTTGAAGTCATATTGCATGGTACCCATTACACGGGTCTTAACTCTCCAGGTTTAAGGTATTCTTCCTTCAGCTAAAACATGCATGTGGAACCCAGAGTATGATCAACCATGTGAACGGGAGACGTGTTCAAATATGTCTCAGTTTTCCTCCCCTGGTACTCGGGTGCAACATTCCAGACGCTTTACTAACACTCTCCCCACTTGGAGAGTCAGCGCCTTTAACCTCCTGTTTGGCCCAGTTTGCAATTTCTGCGGAAGATGAACAGGAATAGCGAGAACCAATGAGAGACTAGCTGGAGGTGTCTGGACGGGCAAATTTAACTCTCATTTCCCACCAGGAAGAGGAAATAACCAAAGGCTCAGCGTGCCGTGCCGGAACCAGATTAGGGCCTGAAGCCATCCGGCGGTGTTGTGGCCAGGTCACAAGAAAGCGAGTTTAAGAAAGGAGCTCAGGGGCACTGTAATTCACAAACCTGCAGAGTTATAAATGACAGCTATCGTCCAAAAATAGACTGAAGTAAGGCTGCCAAGAGGACTTGAAAGCGGGGCAGAATTGCAGGAAACCGATTTCAGGAGGTAGACTGGAATTGCATTGAAAGCATAGGAAAAGAGGCAGAACGTCCACAATGATGCACTTGGCCAAAAAGGGCGTATGCGTTTTTTCCTGAATATATTCAGGAAAAAACGCATACGCCCTTTTTGGCCAACCAAGCAAGCTTGCAAAGGAAATCTGCACTACAATGAAGTCTCACTTCCCCCCGGTCAAAAGGGCCATCTGAAAAAAGTGTAAAATCCAGAAAGGCAGGACAGGCCATGGAGAACTGGGAGCCTTGTTATGCTGATGGGCGGGATGTAAATTGCCAACAGACACTCGGGAGAAGTGTATGGTGTTTCCTGAAACATCTAAAAAACAAAGCAACAGAGCCTAGGGCACTGCCACTTATGGTCCTATAGCTTAGGGAAATTAAAATCAAAAAGACACAGCCACCCCAAAGTTTGGGACGCCTCTGTTTACAAGAACCTCGTTTACAGTACAAGTTCAACATCGCAGAAAGTGAAAAATGGATAAAGAAGTTGTGGTATTTACTTACAAAGCAATATCACTCAGCAATGAAATCTATGTCATCAGGCCCTTAGCATCACAATGAGTGGATTCAGGTATGATGATTCTAACTGAAATAAGTCACACAGAAAAAGAAACATCATAAGATATCAGTAATACACGGAATGTAAACTTGGCTACACAGGAACTGAATTACAGAACAGAACAGGGTCTCAAATTTAGAAAACCAACTTATGCTTGCTTAAGGGTAAAGGTGAGTTGGGGTGCTGCATAAAACCAGAGATTGAAATCAGCACAGATAAAGTTCCTTAAGTCAAATATGGAATAGACAAGAGCTACTCCTTGCTCAATGAAATGGACTCAACACCGCATATTAAACGCCTAAGAATGTACCTGACTAGTAAGTATCGTAAAACCTATGGATTGCTATGTCTCCAAAAGACAATCAAGCATGTGTACAGGGGCATAAAAGCAGCAGTGATAGGATTGGAGAGGTTCGGTGAGCAAATGAAGACCCTTTGAAGTCATATTGCATGGTACCCATTCCACGGGTTTCAACTACCCAGGTTTAAGGTATTCTTCCTTCAGCTAAAACATGCATGTGGAACCTAGAGTATGATCAACCATGTGATCGGGAGACGTGTTCAAATATGTCTCAGTTTTCCTCCCCTGGTACTCGGGTGCAACATTCCAGACGCTTTACTAACACTCTCCCCACTTGGAGAGTCAGTCCCTTTAACCTCCTGTTTGGCCCAGTTTGCAATTTCTGCGGAAGATGAACAGGAATAGCGAGAACCAATGAGAGACTAGCTGGAGGTGTCTGGACGGGCAAATTTAACTCTCATTTCCCACCAGGAAGAGGAATTAACCAAAGGCTCAGCGTGCCGTACCAGAACCAGATTAGGGCCTGAAGCCATCCTGCGGTGTTGCGGCCAGGTCACAAGAAAGCGAGTTGAAGAAAGGAGCTCAGGGGCACTGTAATTCACAAACCTGCAGAGTTATAAATGACAGCTATCGTCCAAAAATAGACTGAAGTAAGGCTGCCAAGAGGACTTGAAAGCGGGGCAGAATTGCAGGAAACCGATTTCAGGAGGTAGACTGGAATTGCATTGAAAGCATAGGAAAAGAGGCAGAACGTCCACAATGATGCACTTGGCCAAAAAGGGCGTATGCGTTTTTTCCTGAATATATTCAGGAAAAAACGCATACGCCCTTTTTGGCCAACCAAGCAAGCTTGCAAAGGAAATCTGCACTACAATGAAGTCTCACTTCCCCCCGGTCAAAAGGGCCATCTGAAAAAAGTGTAAAATCCAGAAAGGCAACAGGCCATGGAGAACTGGGAGCCTTGTTATGCTGATGGGCGGGATGTAAATTGCCAACAGACACTTGGGAGAAGTGTATGGTGTTTCCTGAAACATCTAAAAAACAAAGCAACAGAGCCTAGGGCACTTCCACTTATAGTCCTATAGCTTAGGGAAATTAAAATCAAAAAGACACAGCCACCCCAAAGTTTGGGACGCCTCTGTTTACAAGAACCTCGTTTACAGTACAAGTTCAACATCGCAGAAAGTGAAAAATGGATAAAGAAGTTGTGGTATTTACTTACAAAGCAATATCACTCAGCAATGAAATCTATGTCATCAGGCCCTTAGCAGCACAATGAGTGGATTCAGGTATGTTGATTCTAACTGAAATAAGTCACACAGAAAAAGAAACATCATAAGATATCAGTAATACACGGAATGTAAACTTGGCTACACAGGAACTGAATTACAGAACAGAACAGGGTCTCAAATTTAGAAAACCAACTTATGCTTGCTTAAGGGTAAAGGTGAGTTGGGGTGCTGCATAAAACCAGAGATTGAAATGAGCACAGATAAAGTTCCTTAAGTCAAATATGGAATAGACAAGAGCTACTCCTTGCTCAACGAAATGGACTCAACACCGCATATTAAACGCCTAAGAATGTACCTGACTAGTAAGTATCGTAAAACCTATGGATTGCTATGTCTCCGAAAGAGAATCAAGCATGTGTACAGGGGCATAAACGCAGCAGTGATAGGATTGGAGAGGTTTGGTGAGCAAATGAAGACCCTTTGAAGTCATATTGCATGGTACCCATTCCACGGGTTTCAACTACCCAGGTTTTAGGTATTCTTCCTTCAGCTAAAACATGCATGTGGAACCCAGAGTATGATCAACCATGTGATCGGGAGACGTGTTCAAATATATCTCAGTTTTCCTCCCCTGGTACTCGGGTGCAACATTCCAGACGCTTTACTAACACTCTCCCCACTTGGAGAGTCAGTCCCTTTAACCTCCTGTTTGGCCCAGTTTGCAATTTCTGCGGAAGATGAACAGGAATAGCGAGAACCAATGAGAGACTAGCTGGAGATTTCTGGACGGGCAAATTTAACTCTCATTTCCCACCAGGAAGAGGAAATAACCAAAGGCTCAGCATGCCGTGCCAGAACCAGATTAGGGCCTGAAGCCATCCTGCGGTGTTGCGGCCAGGTCACAAGAAAGCGAGTTGAAGAAAGGAGCTCAGGGGCACTGTAATTCACAAACCTGCAGAGTTATAAATGACAGCTATCGTCCAAAAATAGACTGAAGTAAGGCTGCCAAGAGGACTTGAAAGCGGGGCAGAATTGCAGGAAACCGATTTCAGGAGGTAGACTGGAATTGCATTGAAAGCATAGGAAAAGAGGCAGAACGTCCACAATGATGCACTTGGCCAAAAAGGGCGTATGCGTTTTTTCCTGAATATATTCAGGAAAAAACGCATACGCCCTTTTTGGCCAACCAAGCAAGCTTGCAAAGGAAATCTGCACTACAATGAAGTCTCACTTCCCCCTGGTCAAAAGGGCCATCTGAAAAAAGTGTAAAATCCAGAAAGGCAGGACAGGCCATAGAGAACTGGGAGCCTTGTTATGCTGATGGGCGGGATGTAAATTGCCAACAGACACTCGGGAGAAGTGTATGGTGTTTCCTGAAACATCTAAAAAACAAAGCAACAAAGCCTACGGCACTTCCACTTATGGTCCTAAAGCTTAGGGAAATTAAAATCAAAAAGACACAGCCACCCCAAAGTTTGGAACGGCTCTGTTTACAAGAACCTCGTTTACAGTACAAGTTCAACATCGCAGAAAGTGAAAAATGGATAAAGAAGTTGTGGTATTCACTTACAAAGCAATATCACTCAGCAATGAAATCTGTGTCATCAGGCCCTTAGCAGCACAATGAGTGGATTCAGGTATGATGATTCTAACTGAAGTAAGTCACACAGAAAAAGAAACATCATAAGATATCAGTAATACACGGAATGTAAACTTGGCTACACAGGAACTGAATTACAGAACAGAACAGGGTCTCAAATTTAGAAAACCAACTTATGCTTGCTTAAGGGTAAAGGTGAGTTGGGGTGCTGCATAAAACCAGAGATTGAAATGAGCACAGATAAAGTTCCTTAAGTCAAATATGGAATAGACAAGAGCTACTCCTTGCTCAACGAAATGGACTCAACACCACATATTAAACGCCTAAGAATGTACCTGACTAGTAAGTATCTTAAAACCTATGGATTGCTATCTCTCCGAAAGAGAATCAAGCATGTGTACAGGGGCATAAACGCAGCAGTGATAGGATTGGAGAGGTTCGGTGAGCAAATGAAGACACTTTGAAGTCATATTGCATGGTACCCATTACACGGGTCTTAACTCTCCAGGTTTAAGGTATTCTTCCTTCAGCTAAAACATGCATGTGGAACCCAAGTATGATCAACCATGTGAACGGGAGACGTGTTCAAATATGTCTCAGTTTTCCTCCCCTGGTACTCGGGTGCAACATTCCAGACGCTTTACTAACACTCTCCCCACTTGGAGAGTCAGCGCCTTTAACCTCCTGTTTGGCCCAGTTTGCAATTTCTGCGGAAGATGAACAGAAATAGCGAGATCCAATTAGAGACTAGCTGGAGGTGTCTGGACGGGCAAATTTAACTCTCATTTCCCACCAGGAAGAGGAAATAACCAAAGGCTCAGCGTGCCGTCCCGGAACCAGATTAGGGCCTGAAGCCATCCTGCGGTGATGCGGCCAGGTCACAAGAAAGCGAGTTGAAGAAAGGAGCTCAGGGGCACTGTAAATCACAAACCTGCAGAGTTATAAATGACAGCTATCGTCCAAAAATAGACTGAAGTACGGCTGCCAAGAGGACTTGAAAGCGGGGCAGAATTGCAGGAAACCGATTTCAGGAGGTAGACTGGAATTGCATTGAAAGCATAGGAAAAGAGGCAGAACGTCCACAATGATGCACTTCGCCAAAAAGGGCGTATGCGTTTTTTCCTGAATATATTCAGGAAAAAACGCATACGCCCTTTTTGGCCAACCAAGCAAGCTTGCAAAGGAAATCTGCACTACAATGAAGTCTCACTTCCCCCCGGTCAAAAGGGCCATCTGAAAAAAGTGTAAAATCCAGAAAGGCAGGACAGGCCATGGAGAACTGGGAGCCTTGTTATGCTGATGGGCGGGATGTAAATTGCCAACAGACACTCGGGAGAAGTGTATGGTGTTTCCTGAAACATCTAAAAAACAAAGCAACAGAGCCTAGGGCACTGCCACTTATGGTCCTATAGCTTAGGGAAATTAAAATCAAAAAGACACAGCCACCCCAAAGTTTGGAATGGCTCTGTTTACAAGAACCTCGTTTACAGTACAAGTTCAACATCGCAGAAATTGAAAAATGGATAAAGAAGTTGTGGTATTCACTTACAAAGCAATATCACTCAGCAATGAAATCTATGTCATCAGGCCCTTAGCAGCACAATGAGTGGATTCAGGTATGATGATTCTAACTGAAATAAGTCACACAGAAAAAGAAACATCATAAGATATCAGTAATACACGGAATGGAAACTTGGCTACACAGGAACTGAATTACAGAACAGAACAGGGTCTCAAATTTACAAAAACAACTTATGCTTGTTTAAGGGTAAAGGTGAGTTGGGGTGCTGCATAAAACCAGAGATTGAAATGAGCACAGATAAAGTTCCTTAAGCCAAATATGGAATAGACAAGAGCTACTCCTTGCTCAACGAAATGGACTCAACACCGCATATTAAACGCCTAAGAATGTACCTGACTTGTAAGTATCTTAAAACCTATGGATTGCTATGTCTCCGAAAGAGAATCAAGCATGTGTACAGGGGCATAAACGCAGCAGTGATAGGATTGGAGAGGTTCGGTGAGCAAATGAAGACCCTTTGAAGTCATATTGCATGGTACCCATTCCACGGGTTTCAACTACCCAGGTTTAAGGTATTCTTCCTTCAGCTAAAACATGCATGTGGAACCTAGAGTATGATCAACCATGTGATCGGGAGACATGTTCAAATATGTCTCAGTTTTCCTCCCCTGGTACTCGGGTGCAACATTCCAGACGCTTTACTAACACTCTCCCCACTTGGAGAGTCAGTCCCTTTAACCTCCTGTTTGGCCCAGTTTGCAATTTCTGCGGAAGATGAACAGGAATAGCGAGAACCAATGAGAGGCTAGCTGAAGGTGTCTGGACGGGCAAATTTAACTCTCATTTCCCACCAGGAAGAGGAATTAACCAAAGGCTCAGCATGCCGGGCCGGAACCAGATTAGGGCCTGAAGCCATCCTGCGGTGTTGCGGCCAGCTCAAAAGAAAGCGAGTTGAAGAAAGGAGCTCAGGGGCACTGTAATTCACAAACCTGCAGAGTTATAAATGACAGCTATCGTCCAAAAATAGACTGAAGTAAGGCTGCCAAGAGGACTTGAAAGCGGGGCAGAATTGCAGGAAACCGATTTCAGGAGGTAGACTGGAATTGCATTGAAAGCATAGGAAAAGAGGCAGAACGTCCACAATGATGCACTTGGCCAAAAAGGGCGTATGCATTTTTTCCTGAATATATTCAGGAAAAAACGCATACGCCCTTTTTGGCCAACCAAGCAAGCTTGCAAAGGAAATCTGCACTACAATGAAGTCTCACTTCCCCCCGGTCAAAAGGGCCATCTGAAAAAAGTGTAAAATCCAGAAAGGCAACAGGCCATTGAGAACTGGGAACCTTGTTATGCTGATGGGCGGGATGTAAATTGCCAACAGACACTTGGGAGAAGTGTATGGTGTTTCCTGAAACATCTAAAAAACAAAGCAACAGAGCCTAGGGCACTTCCACTTATGGTCCTATAGCTTAGGGAAATTAAAATCAAAAAGACACAGCCACCCCAAAGTTTGGAACGGCTCTGTTTACAAGAACCTCATTTACAGTACAAGTTCAACATCGCAGAAAGTGAAAAATGGATAAAGAAGTTGTGGTATTCACTTACAAAGCAATATCACTCAGCAATGAAATCTATGTCATCAGGCCCTTAGCATAACAATGAGTGGATTCAGGTATGATGATTCTAACTGAAATAAGTCACACAGAAAAAGAAACATCATAAGATATCAGTAATACATGGAATGTAAACTTGGCTACACAGGAACTGAATTACAGAACAGAACAGGGTCTCAAATTTAGAAAACCAACTTATGCTTGCTTAAGGGTAAAGGTGAGTTGGGGTGCTGCATAAAACCAGAGATTGAAATGAGCACAGATAAAGTTCCTTAAGCCAAATATGGAATAGACAAGAGCTACTCCTTGCTCAACGAAATGGACTCAACACCGCATATTAAACGCCTAAGAATGTACCTGACTTGTAAGTATCTTAAAACCTATGGATTGCTATGTCTCTGAAGGGGAATCAAGCATGTGTACAGGGGCATAAACGCAGCAGTGATAGGATTGGAGAGGTTTGGTGAGCAAATGAAAACCCTTTGAAGTCATATTGCATGGTACCCATTCCATAGATTTCAACTACCCAGGTTTAAGGTATTCTTCCTTCAGCTAAAACATGCATGTGGAACCCAGAGTATGATCAACCATGTGATCGGGAGACGTGTTCAAATATGTCTCAGTTTTCGTACCCTGGTACTCGGGTGCAACATTCCAGACGCTTTACTAACACTCTCCCCACTTGGAGAGTCAGCACCTTTAAACTCCTGTTTGGCCCAGTTTGCAATTTCTGCGGAAGATGAACAGGAATAGCGAGAACCAATGAGAGACTAGCTGGAGGTGTCTGGACGGGCAAATTTAACTCTCATTTCCCACCAGGAAGAGGAATTAACCAAAGGCTCAGCGTGCCGTGCCGGAACCAGATTAGGGCCTGAAGCCATCCTGCGGTGTTGCGGCCAGCTCACAAGAAAGCGAGTTGAAGAAAGGAGCTCAGGGGCACTGTAATTCACAAACCTGCAGAGTTATAAATGACAGCTATCGTCCAAAAATAGACTGAAGTAAGGCTGCCAAGAGGACTTGAAAGTGGGGCAGAATTGCAGGAAACCGATTTCAGGAGGTAGACTGGAATTGCATTGAAAGCATAGGAAAAGAGGCAGAACGTCCACAACGATGCACCTAGCCAAAAAGGGCGTATGCGTTTTTTCCTGAATATATTCAGGAAAAAACGCATACGCCCTTTTTGGCCAACCAAGGAAGCTTGCAAAGGAAATCTGCACTACAATGAAGTTTCACTTCCCCCCGGTCAAAAGGGCCATCTGAAAAAAGTGTAAAATCCAGAAAGGCAGGACAGGCCATGGAGAACTGGGAGCCTTGTTATGCTGATGGGCGGGATGTAAATTGCCAACAGACACTCGGGAGAAGTGTATGGTGTTTCCTGAAACATCTAAAAAACAAAGCAACATAACCTAGGGCACTTCCACTTATGGTCCTATAGTTTAGGGAAATTAAAATCAAAAAGACACAGCCACCCCAAAGTTTGGGACGCCTCCGTTTACAAGAACCCTGTTTACCGTACAACTTCAATATCACAGAAAGTGAAAAATGGATAAAGAACTTGTGGTACTTACGTACAATGCAGTATCACTCAGCAATGAAATCTATGTCATCAGGCCCGTAGCAGCATAATGAGTGGATTCAGGTACGATGATTCTAACTGAAATAAGTCACACAGAGAAAGAAACATCATAAGATATCACTAATACACGGAATGTAAACTTGGCTACACAGGAACTGCATTCCAAAACAGAACAGGGTCTCAAATTTAGAAAACCAACTTATGCTTGCTTAAGGGGAAAGGTGAGTTGGGGTGCTGCATAAAACCAGAGATTGAAATGAGCACAGATAAAGTTCCTTAAGCCAAATATGGAATAGACAAGAGCTACTCCTTTCTCAACGAAATGGACTCAACACCGCATATTAAACACCTAAGAATGTACCTGACTAGTAAGTATCTTAAAACCTATGGATTGCTATGTCTCCGAAGGGGAATCAAGCATGTGTACAGGGGCATAAACGCAGCAGTGACAGGATTGGAGAGGTTCGGTGAGCAAATGAAAACCCTTTGAAGTCATATTGCATGGTACCCATTCCACGGGTTTCAACTACCCAGGTTTTAGGTATTCTTCCTTCAGCTAAAACATGCATGTGGAACCCAGAGTATGATCAACCATGTGATCGGGAGACGTGTTCAAATATGTCTCAGTTTTCCTCCCCTGGTACTCGGGTGCAACATTCCAGACGCTTTACTAACACTCTCCCCACTTGGAGAGTCAGCACCTTTAACCTCCTGTTTGGCCCAGTTTGCAATTTCTGCGGAAGATGAACAGGAATAGCGAGAACCAATGAGAGGCTAGCTGGAGGTGTCTGGACGGGCTAATTTAACTCTCATTTCCCACCAGGAAGAGGAAATAACCAAAGGCTCAGCGTGCCGTCCCGGAACCAGATTAGGGCCTGAAGCCATCCTGCGGTGTTGCGGCCAGCTCACAAGAAAGCGAGTTGAAGAAAGGAGCTCAGGGGCACTGTAATTCACAAACCTGCAGAGTTATAAATGACAGCTATCGTCCAAAAATAGACTGAAGTAAGGCTGCCAAGAGGACTTGAAAGCGGGGCAGAATTGCAGGAAACCGATTTCAGGAGGTAGACTGGAATTGCATTGAAAGCATAGGAAAAGAGGCAGAACGTCCACAATGATGCACTTGGCCAAAAAGGGCGTATGCGTTTTTTCCTGAATATATTCAGGAAAAAACGCATACGCCCTTTTTGGCCAACCAAGCAAGCTTGCAAAGGAAATCTGCACTACAATGAAGTCTCACTTCCCCCCGGTCAAAAGGGCCATCTGAAAAAAGTGTAAAATCCAGAAAGGCAACAGGCCATGGAGAACTGGGAGCCTTGTTATGCTGATGGGCGGGATGTAAATTGCCAACAGACACTCGGGAGAAGTGTATGGTGTTTCCTGAAACATCTAAAAAACAAAGCAACAGAGCCTAGGACACTTCCACTTATGGTCCTATAGCTTAGGGAAATTAAAATCAAAAAGACACAGCCACCCCAAAGTTTGGGACGCCTCCGTTTACAAGAACCTCGTTTACCGTACAAGTTCAATATCACAGAAAGTGAAAAATGGATAAAGAACTTGTGGTACTTACGTACAATGAAGTATCACTCAGCAATGAAATCTATGTCATCAGGCCCGTAGCAGCATAATGAGTGGATTCAGGTACGATGATTGTAACTGAAATAAGTCACACAGAAAAAGAAACATCATAAGATATCAGTAATACACGGAATGTAAACTTGGCTACACAGGAACTGCATTCCAAAACAGAACAGGGTCTCAAATTTAGAAAACCAACTTATGCTTGCTTAAGGGGAAAGGTGAGTTGGGGTGCTGCATAAAACCAGAGATTGAAATGAGCACAGATAAAGTTCCTTAAGCCAAATATGGAATAGACAAGAGCTACTCCTTGCTCAACGAAATGGACTCAACACCACATATTAAACGCCTAAGAATGTACCTGACTAGTAAGTATCTTAAAACCTATGGATTGCTATGTCTCTGAAGGGGAATCAAGCATGTGTACAGGGGCATAAACGCAGCAGTGATAGGATTGGAGAGGTTCGGTGAGCAAATGAAGACCCTTTGAAGTCATATTGCATGGTACCCATTCCACGGGTTTCAACTACCCAGGTTTTAGGTATTCTTCCTTCAGCTAAAACATGCATGTGGAACCCAGAGTATGAACAACCATGTGATCGGGAGACGTGTTCAAATATGTCTCAGTTTTCCTCCCCTGGTACTCGGGTGCAACATTCCAGACGCTTTACTAACACTCTCCCCACTTGGAGAGTCAGCACCTTTAACCTCCTGTTTGGCCCAGTTTGCAATTTCTGCGGAAGATGAACAGGAATAGCGAGAACCAATGAGAGACTAGCTGGAGGTGTCTGGACGGGCAAATTTAACTCTCATTTCCCACCAGGAAGAGGAATTAACCAAAGGCTCAGCGTGCCGTGCCGGAACCAGATTAGGGCCTGAAGCCATCCTGCGGTGTTGCGGCCAGCTCACAAGAAAGCGAGTTGAAGAAAGGAGCTCAGGGGCACTGTAATTCACAAACCTGCAGAGTTATAAATGACAGCTATCGTCCAAAAATAGACTGAAGTAAGGCTGCCAAGAGGACTTGAAAGCGGGGCAGAATTGCAGGAAACCGATTTCAGGAGGTAGACTGGAATTGCATTGAAAGCATAGGAAAAGAGGCAGAACGTCCACAATGATGCACTTGGCCAAAAAGGGCGTATGCGTTTTTTCCTGAATATATTCAGGAAAAAACGCATACGCCCTTTTTGGCCAACCAAGCAAGCTTGCAAAGGAAATCTGCACTACAATGAAGTTTCACTTCCCCCCGGTCAAAAGGGCCATCTGAAAAAAGTGTAAAATCCAGAAAGGCAGGACAGGCCATGGAGAACTGGGAGCCTTGTTATGCTGATGGGCGGGATGTAAATTGCCAACAGACACTCGGGAGAAGTGTATGGTGTTTCCTGAAACATCTAAAAAACAAAGCAACAGAACCTAGGGCACTTCCACTTATGGTCCTATAGCTTAGGGAAATTAAAATCAAAAAGACACAGCCACCCCAAAGTTTGGGACGCCTCCGTTTACAAGAACCTCGTTTACCGTACAAGTTCAATATCACAGAAAGTGAAAAATGGATAAAGAACTTGTGGTACTTACGTACAATGAAGTATCACTCAGCAATGAAATCTATGTCATCAGGCCCGTAGCAGCATAATGAGTGGATTCAGGTACGATGATTCTAACTGAAATAAGTCACACAGAGAAAGAAACATCATAAGATATCACTAATACACGGAATGTAAACTTGGCTACACAGGAACTGCATTCCAAAACAGAACAGGGTCTCAAATTTAGAAAACCAACTTATGCTTGCTTAAGGGGAAAGGTGAGTTGGGGTGCTGCATAAAACCAGAGA
This sequence comes from Delphinus delphis, assembly GCF_949987515.2. Taxonomy (NCBI): domain Eukaryota; kingdom Metazoa; phylum Chordata; class Mammalia; order Artiodactyla; family Delphinidae; genus Delphinus; species Delphinus delphis. Next base: position 1,293,884 of record NW_027192678.1, on the reverse strand, counting down.
TTGAAATGAGCACAGATAAAGTTCCTTAAGCCAAATATGGAATAGACAAGAGCTACTCCTTGCTCAACGAAATGGACTCAACACCGCATATTAAACGCCTAAGAATGTACCTGACTAGTAAGTATCTTAAAACCTATGGATTGCTATCTCTCCGAAGGGGAATCAAGCATGTGTACAGGGGCATAAACGCAGCAGTGATAGGACTGGAGAGGTTCGGTGAGCAAATGAAGACCCTTTGAAGTCATATTGCATGGTACCCATTCCACGGCTTTCAACTACCCAGGTTTTAGGTATTCTTCCTTCAGCTAAAACATGCATGTGGAACCCAGAGTATGATCAACCATGTGATCGGGAGACGTGTTCAAATATGTCTCAGTTTTCGTACCCTGGTACTCGGGTGCAACATTCCAGACGCTTTACTAACACTCTCCCCACTTGGAGAGTCAGCACCTTTAACCTCCTGTTTGGCCCAGTTTGCAATTTCTGCGGAAGATGAACAGGAATAGCGAGAACCAATGAGAGGCTAGCTGGAGGTGTCTGGACGGGCAAATTTAACTCTCATTTCCCACCAGGAAGAGGAATTAACCAAAGGCTCAGCGTGCCGTGCCGGAACCAGATTAGGGCCTGAAGCCATCCTGCGGTGTTGCGGCCAGCTCACAAGAAAGCGAGTTGAAGAAAGGAGCTCAGGGGCACTGTAATTCACAAACCTGCAGAGTTATAAATGACAGCTATCGTCCAAAAATAGACTGAAGTAAGGCTGCCAAGAGGACTTGAAAGCGGGGCAGAATTGCAGGAAACCGATTTCAGGAGGTAGACTGGAATTGCATTGAAAGCATAGGAAAAGAGGCAGAACGTCCACAATGATGCACTTGGCCAAAAAGGGCGTATGCGTTTTTTCCTGAATATATTCAGGAAAAAACGCATACGCCCTTTTTGGCCAACCAAGCAAGCTTGCAAAGGAAATCTGCACTACAATGAAGTTTCACTTCCCCCCGGTCAAAAGGGCCATCTGAAAAAAGTGTAAAATCCAGAAAGGCAGGACAGGCCATGGAGAACTGGGAGCCTTGTTATGCTGATGGGCGGGATGTAAATTGCCAACAGACACTCGGGAGAAGTGTATGGTGTTTCCTGAAACATCTAAAAAACAAAGCAACAGAACCTAGGGCACTTCCACTTATGGTCCTATAGCTTAGGGAAATTAAAATCAAAAAGACACAGCCACCCCAAAGTTTGGGACGCCTCCGTTTACAAGAACCTCGTTTACCGTACAAGTTCAATATCACAGAAAGTGAAAAATGGATAAAGAACTTGTGGTACTTACGTACAATGAAGTATCACTCAGCAATGAAATCTATGTCATCAGGCCCGTAGCAGCATAATGAGTGGATTCAGGTACGATGATTCTAACTGAAATAAGTCACACAGAGAAAGAAACATCATAAGATATCACTAATACACGGAATGTAAACTTGGCTACACAGGAACTGCATTCCAAAACAGAACAGGGTCTCAAATTTAGAAAACCAACTTATGCTTGCTTAAGGGGAAAGGTGAGTTGGGGTGCTGCATAAAACCAGAGATTGAAATGAGCACAGATAAAGTTCCTTAAGCCAAATATGGAATAGACAAGAGCTACTCCTTGCTCAACGAAATGGACTCAACACCGCATATTAAACGCCTAAGAATGTACCTGACTAGTAAGTATCTTAAAACCTATGGATTGCTATCTCTCCGAAGGGGAATCAAGCATGTGTACAGGGGCATAAACGCAGCAGTGATAGGACTGGAGAGGTTCGGTGAGCAAATGAAGACCCTTTGAAGTCATATTGCATGGTACCCATTCCACGGCTTTCAACTACCCAGGTTTTAGGTATTCTTCCTTCAGCTAAAACATGCATGTGGAACCCAGAGTATGATCAACCATGTGATCGGGAGACGTGTTCAAATATGTCTCAGTTTTCGTACCCTGGTACTCGGGTGCAACATTCCAGACGCTTTACTAACACTCTCCCCACTTGGAGAGTCAGCACCTTTAACCTCCTGTTTGGCCCAGTTTGCAATTTCTGCGGAAGATGAACAGGAATAGCGAGAACCAATGAGAGGCTAGCTGGAGGTGTCTGGACGGGCAAATTTAACTCTCATTTCCCACCAGGAAGAGGAATTAACCAAAGGCTCAGCGTGCCGTGCCGGAACCAGATTAGGGCCTGAAGCCATCCTGCGGTGTTGCGGCCAGCTCACAAGAAAGCGAGTTGAAGAAAGGAGCTCAGGGGCACTGTAATTCACAAACCTGCAGAGTTATAAATGACAGCTATCGTCCAAAAATAGACTGAAGTAAGGCTGCCAAGAGGACTTGAAAGCGGGGCAGAATTGCAGGAAACCGATTTCAGGAGGTAGACTGGAATTGCATTGAAAGCATAGGAAAAGAGGCAGAACGTCCACAATGATGCACTTGGCCAAAAAGGGCGTATGCGTTTTTTCCTGAATATATTCAGGAAAAAACGCATACGCCCTTTTTGGCCAACCAAGCAAGCTTGCAAAGGAAATCTGCACTACAATGAAGTTTCACTTCCCCCCGGTCAAAAGGGCCATCTGAAAAAAGTGTAAAATCCAGAAAGGCAGGACAGGCCATGGAGAACTGGGAGCCTTGTTATGCTGATGGGCGGGATGTAAATTGCCAACAGACACTCGGGAGAAGTGTATGGTGTTTCCTGAAACATCTAAAAAACAAAGCAACAGAACCTAGGGCACTTCCACTTATGGTCCTATAGCTTAGGGAAATTAAAATCAAAAAGACACAGCCACCCCAAAGTTTGGGACGCCTCCGTTTACAAGAACCTCGTTTACCGTACAAGTTCAATATCACAGAAAGTGAAAAATGGATAAAGAACTTGTGGTACTTACGTACAATGAAGTATCACTCAGCAATGAAATCTATGTCATCAGGCCCGTAGCAGCATAATGAGTGGATTCAGGTACGATGATTCTAACTGAAATAAGTCACACAGAGAAAGAAACATCATAAGATATCACTAATACACGGAATGTAAACTTGGCTACACAGGAACTGCATTCCAAAACAGAACAGGGTCTCAAATTTAGAAAACCAACTTATGCTTGCTTAAGGGGAAAGGTGAGTTGGGGTGCTGCATAAAACCAGAGATTGAAATGAGCACAGATAAAGTTCCTTAAGCCAAATATGGAATAGACAAGAGCTACTCCTTGCTCAACGAAATGGACTCAACACCGCATATTAAACGCCTAAGAATGTACCTGACTAGTAAGTATCTTAAAACCTATGGATTGCTATCTCTCCGAAGGGGAATCAAGCATGTGTACAGGGGCATAAACGCAGCAGTGATAGGACTGGAGAGGTTCGGTGAGCAAATGAAGACCCTTTGAAGTCATATTGCATGGTACCCATTCCACGGCTTTCAACTACCCAGGTTTTAGGTATTCTTCCTTCAGCTAAAACATGCATGTGGAACCCAGAGTATGATCAACCATGTGATCGGGAGACGTGTTCAAATATGTCTCAGTTTTCGTACCCTGGTACTCGGGTGCAACATTCCAGACGCTTTACTAACACTCTCCCCACTTGGAGAGTCAGCACCTTTAACCTCCTGTTTGGCCCAGTTTGCAATTTCTGCGGAAGATGAACAGGAATAGCGAGAACCAATGAGAGGCTAGCTGGAGGTGTCTGGACGGGCAAATTTAACTCTCATTTCCCACCAGGAAGAGGAATTAACCAAAGGCTCAGCGTGCCGTGCCGGAACCAGATTAGGGCCTGAAGCCATCCTGTGGTGTTGCGGCCAGCTCACAAGAAAGCGAGTTGAAGAAAGGAGCTCAGGGGCACTGTAATTCACAAACCTGCAGAGTTATAAATGATAGCTATCGTCCAAAAATAGACTGAAGTAAGGCTGCCAAGAGGACTTGAAAGCGGGGCAGAATTGCAGGAAACCGATTTCAGGAGGTAGACTGGAATTGCATTGAAAGCATAGGAAAAGAGGCAGAACGTCCACAATGATGCACTTGGCCAAAAAGGGCGTATGCGTTTTTTCCTGAATATATTCAGGAAAAAACGCATACGCCCTTTTTGGCCAACCAAGCAAGCTTGCAAAGGAAATCTGCACTACAATGAAGTTTCACTTCCCCCCGGTCAAAAGGGCCATCTGAAAAAAGTGTAAAATCCAGAAAGGCAGGACAGGCCATGGAGAACTGGGAGCCTTGTTATGCTGATGGGCGGGATGTAAATTGCCAACAGACACTCGGGAGAAGTGTATGGTGTTTCCTGAAACATCTAAAAAACAAAGCAACAGAGCCTAGGGCACTTCCACTTATGGTCCTATAGCTTAGGGAAATTAAAATCAAAAAGACACAGCCACCCCAAAGTTTGGGATGCCTCCGTTTACAAGAACCTCGTTTACCGTACAAGTTCAATATCACAGAAAGTGAAAAATGGATAAAGAACTTGTGGTACTTACGTACAATGCAGTATCACTCAGCAATGAAATCTATGTCATCAGGCCCGTAGCAGCATAATGAGTGGATTCAGGTACGATGATTCTAACTGAAATAAGTCACACAGAAAAAGAAACATCATAAGATATCACTAATACACGGAATGTAAACTTGGCTACACAGGAACTTCATTCCAAAACAGAACAGGGTCTCAAATTTAGAAAACCAACTTATGCTTGCTTAAGGGGAAAGGTGAGTTGGGGTGCTGCATAAAACCAGAGATTGAAATGAGCACAGATAAAGTTCCTTAAGTCAAATATGGAATAGACAAGAGCTACTCCTTGCTCAATGAAATGGACTCAACACGGCATATTAATCGCCTAAGAATGTACCTGACTAGTAAGTATCTTAAAACCTATGGATTGCTATGTCTCCAAAAGAGAATCAAGCATGTGTACAGGGGCATAAACGCAGCAGTGATAGGATTGGAGAGGTTCGGTGAGCAAATGAAGACCCTTTGAAGTCATATTGCATGGTACCCATTACACGGGTCTCAACTCTCCAGGTTTAAGGTATTCTTCCTAAAGCTAAAACATGCATGTGGAACCCAGAGTATGATCAACCATGTGAACGGGAGACGTGTTCAAATATGTCTCAGTTTTCCTCCCCTGGTACTCGGGTGCAACATTCCAGACGCTTTACTAACACTCTCCCGACTTGGAGAGTCAGTCCCTTTAACCTCCTGTTTCGCCCAGTTTGCAATTTCTGCGGAAGATGAACAGGAATAGCGAGAACCAAAGAGAGGCTAGCTGGAGGTGTCTGGACAGGCAAATTTAACTCTCATTTCCCACCAGGAAGAGGAATTAACCAAAGGCTCAGCATGCCGGGCCGGAACCAGATTAGGGCCTGAAGCCATCCTGCGGTGTTGCGGCCAGGTCACAAGAAAGCGAGTTGAAGAAAGGAGCTCAGGGGCACTGTAATTCACAAACCTGCAGAGTTATAAATGACAGCTATCGTCCAAAAATAGACTGAAGTAAGGCTGCCAAGAGGACTTGAAAGCGGGGCAGAATTGCAGGAAACCGATTTCAGGAGGTAGACTGGAATTGCATTGAAAGCATAGGAAAAGAGGCAGAACGTCCACAATGATGCACTTGGCCAAAAAGGGCGTATGCGTTTTTTCCTGAATATATTCAGGAAAAAACGCATACGCCCTTTTTGGCCAACCAAGCAAGCTTGCAAAGGAAATGTGCACTACAATGAAGTCTCACTTCCCCCCGGTCAAAAGGGCCATCTGAAAAAAGTGTAAAATCCAGAAAGGCAGGACAGGCCATGGAGAACTGGGAGCCTTGTTATGCTGATGGGCGGGATGTAAATTGCCAACAGACACTCGGGAGAAGTGTATGGTGTTTCCTGAAACATCTAAAAAACAAAGCAACAGAGCCTAGGGCACTTCCACTTATGGTCCTATAGCTTAGGGAAATTAAAATCAAAAAGACACAGCCACCCCAAAGTTTGGGATGCCTCTGTTTACAAGAACCTCGTTTACCATACAAGTTCAATATCACAGAAAGTGAAAAATGGATAAAGAACTTGTGGTACTTACGTACAATGCAGTATCACTCAGCAATGAAATCTATGTCATCAGGCCCGTAGCAGCAGAATGAGTGGATTCAGGTACGATGATTCTAACTGAAATAAGTCACACAGAAAAAGAAACATCATAAGATATCACTAATACACGGAATGTAAACTTGGCTACACAGGAACTGCATTCCAAAACAGAACAGGGTCTCAAATTTAGAAAACCAACTTATGCTTGCTTAAGGGGAAAGGTGAGTTGGGGTGCTGCATAAAACCAGAGATTGAAATGAGCACAGATAAAGTTCCTTAAGCCAAATATGGAATAGACAAGAGCTACTCCTTGCTCAACGAAATGGACTCAACACCGCATATTAAACGCCTAAGAATGTACCTGACTAGTAAGTATCTTAAAACCTATGGATTGCTATGTCTCCGAAGGGGAATCAAGCATGTGTACAGGGGCATAAACGCAGCAGTGATAGGATTGGAGAGGTTCGGTGAGCAAATGAAGACCCTTTGAAGTCATATTGCATGGTACCCATTCCACGGGTTTCAACTACCCAGGTTTTAGGTATTCTTCCTTCAGCTAAAACATGCATGTGGAACCCAGAGTATGAACAACCATGTGATCGGGAGACGTGTTCAAATATGTCTCAGTTTTCCTCCCCTGGTACTCGGGTGCAACATTCCAGACGCTTTACTAACACTCTCCCCACTTGGAGAGTCAGCACCTTTAACCTCCTGTTTGGCCCAGTTTGCAATTTCTGCGGAAGATGAACAGGAATAGCGAGAACCAATGAGAGACTAGCTGGAGGTGTCTGGACGGGCAAATTTAACTCTCATTTCCCACCAGGAAGAGGAATTAACCAAAGGCTCAGCGTGCCGTGCCGGAACCAGATTAGGGCCTGAAGCCATCCTGCGGTGTTGCGGCCAGCTCACAAGAAAGCGAGTTGAAGAAAGGAGCTCAGGGGCACTGTAATTCACAAACCTTCAGAGTTATAAATGACAGCTATCGTCCAAAAATAGACTGAAGTAAGGCTGCCAAGAGGACTTGAAAGTGGGGCAGAATTGCAGGAAACCGATTTCAGGAGGTAGACTGGAATTGCATTGAAAGCATAGGAAAAGAGGCAGAACGTCCACAATGATGCACTTGGCCAAAAAGGGCGTATGCGTTTTTTCCTGAATATATTCAGGAAAAAACGCATACGCCCTTTTTGGCCACCCAAGCAAGCTTGCAAAGGAAATCTGCACTACAATGAAGTCTCACTTCCCCCCGGTCAAAAGGGCCATCTGAAAAAAGTGTAAAATCCAGAAAGGCAGGACAGGCCATGGAGAACTGGGAGCCTTGTTATGCTGATGGGCGGGATGTAAATTGCCAACAGACACTCGGGAGAAGTGTATGGTGTTTCCTGAAACATCTAAAAAACAAAGCAACAGAGCCTAGGGCACTTCCACTTATGGTCCTATAGCTTAGGGAAATTAAAATCAAAAAGACACAGCCACCCCAAAGTTTGGGATGCCTCTGTTTACAAGAACCTCGTTTACCATACAAGTTCAATATCACAGAAAGTGAAAAATGGATAAAGAACTTGTGGTACTTACGTACAATGCAGTATCACTCAGCAATGAAATCTATGTCATCAGGCCCATAGCAGCAGAATGAGTGGATTCAGGTACGATGATTCTAACTGAAATAAGTCACACAGAAAAAGAAACATCATAAGATATCACTAATACACGGAATGTAAACTTGGCTACACAGGAACTGCATTCCAAAACAGAACAGGGTCTCAAATTTAGAAAACCAACTTATGCTTGCTTAAGGGGAAAGGTGAGTTGGGGTGCTGCATAAAACCAGAGATTGAAATGAGCACAGATAAAGTTCCTTAAGCCAAATATGGAATAGACAAGAGCTACTCCTTGCTCAACGAAATGGACTCAACACCGCATATTAAACGCCTAAGAATGTACCTGACTAGTAAGTATCTTAAAACCTATGGATTGCTATGTCTCCGAAGGGGAATCAAGCATGTGTACAGGGGCATAAACGCAGCAGTGATAGGATTGGAGAGGTTCGGTGAGCAAATGAAGACCCTTTGAAGTCATATTGCATGGTACCCATTCCACGGGTTTCAACTACCCAGGTTTTAGGTATTCTTCCTTCAGCTAAAACATGCATGTGGAACCCAGAGTATGATCAACCATGTGATCGGGAGACGTGTTCAAATATGTCTCAGTTTTCGTACCCTGGTACTCGGGTGCAACATTCCAGACGCTTTACTAACACTCTCCCCACTTGGAGAGTCAGCGCCTTTAACCTCCTGTTTGGCCCAGTTTGCAATTTCTGCGGAAGATGAACAGGAATAGCGAGAACCAATGAGAGACTAGCTGGAGGTGTCTGGACGGGCAAATTTAACTCTCATTTCCCACCAGGAAGAGGAATTAACCAAAGGCTCAGCGTGCCGTGCCGGAACCAGATTAGGGCCTGAAGCCATCCTGCGGTGTTGCGGCCAGCTCACAAGAAAGCGAGTTGAAGAAAGGAGCTCAGGGGCACTGTAATTCACAAACCTTCAGAGTTATAAATGACAGCTATCGTCCAAAAATAGACTGAAGTAAGGCTGCCAAGAGGACTTGAAAGCGGGGCAGAATTGCAGGAAACCGATTTCAGGAGGTAGACTGGAATTGCATTGAAAGCATAGGAAAAGAGGCAGAACGTCCACAATGATGCACTTGGCCAAAAAGGGCGTATGCGTTTTTTCCTGAATATATTCAGGAAAAAACGCATACGCCCTTTTTGGCCACCCAAGCAAGCTTGCAAAGGAAATCTGCACTACAATGAAGTTTCACTTCCCCCCGGTCAAAAGGGCCATCTGAAAAAAGTGTAAAATCCAGAAAGGCAGGACAGGCCATGGAGAACTGGGAGCCTTGTTATGCTGATGGGCGGGATGTAAATTGCCAACAGACACTCGGGAGAAGTGTATGGTGTTTCCTGAAACATCTAAAAAACAAAGCAACAGAGCCTAGGGCACTTCCACTTATGGTCCTATAGCTTACGGAAATTAAAATCAAAAAGACACAACCACCCCAAAGTTTGGGACGCCTCCGTTTACAAGAACCTCGTTTACCGTACAAGTTCAATATCACAGAAAGTGAAAAATGGATAAAGAACTTGTGGTACTTACGTACAATGCAGTATCACTCAGCAATGAAATCTATGTCATCAGGCCCATAGCAGCATAATGAGTGGATTCAGGTACGATGATTCTAACTGAAATAAGTCACACAGAAAAAGAAACATCATAAGATATCACTAATACACGGAATGTAAACTTGGCTACACAGGAACTGCATTCCAAAACAGAACAGGGTCTCAAATTTAGAAAACCAACTTATGCTTGCTTAAGGGGAAAGGTGAGTTGGGGTGCTGCATAAAACCAGAGATTGAAATGAGCACAGATAAAGTTCCTTAAGCCAAATATGGAATAGACAAGAGCTACTCCTTGCTCAACGAAATGGACTCAACACCGCATATTAAACGCCTAAGAATGTACCTGACTAGTAAGTATCTTAAAACCTATGGATTGCTATGTCTCCGAAGGGGAATCAAGCATGTGTACAGGGGCATAAACGCAGCAGTGATAGGATTGGAGAGGTTCGGTGAGCAAATGAAGACCCTTTGAAGTCATATTGCATGGTACCCATTCCACGGGTTTCAACTACCCAGGTTTTAGGTATTCTTCCTTCAGCTAAAACATGCATGTGGAACCCAGAGTATGATCAACCATGTGATCGGGAGACGTGTTCAAATATGTCTCAGTTTTCGTACCCTGGTACTCGGGTGCAACATTCCAGACGCTTTACTAACACTCTCCCCACTTGGAGAGTCAGCGCCTTTAACCTCCTGTTTGGCCCAGTTTGCAATTTCTGCGGAAGATGAACAGGAATAGCGAGAACCAATGAGAGACTAGCTGGAGGTGTCTGGACGGGCAAATTTAACTCTCATTTCCCACCAGGAAGAGGAATTAACCAAAGGCTCAGCGTGCCGTGCCGGAACCAGATTAGGGCCTGAAGCCATCCTGCGGTGTTGCGGCCAGCTCACAAGAAAGCGAGTTGAAGAAAGGAGCTCAGGGGCACTGTAATTCACAAACCTTCAGTGTTATAAATGACAGCTATCGTCCAAAAATAGACTGAAGTAAGGCTGCCAAGAGGACTTGAAAGTGGGGCAGAATTGCAGGAAACCGATTTCAGGAGGTAGACTGGAATTGCATTGAAAGCATAGGAAAAGAGGCAGAACGTCCACAATGATGCACTTGGCCAAAAAGGGCGTATGCGTTTTTTCCTGAATATATTCAGGAAAAAACGCATACGCCCTTTTTGGCCACCCAAGCAAGCTTGCAAAGGAAATCTGCACTACAATGAAGTCTCACTTCCCCCCGGTCAAAAGGGCCATCTGAAAAAAGTGTAAAATCCAGAAAGGCAGGACAGGCCATGGAGAACTGGGAGCCTTGTTATGCTGATGGGCGGGATGTAAATTGCCAACAGACACTCGGGAGAAGTGTATGGTGTTTCCTGAAACATCTAAAAAACAAAGCAACAGAGCCTAGGGCACTTCCACTTATGGTCCTATAGCTTAGGGAAATTAAAATCAAAAAGACACAGCCACCCCAAAGTTTGGGATGCCTCTGTTTACAAGAACCTCGTTTACCATACAAGTTCAATATCACAGAAAGTGAAAAATGGATAAAGAACTTGTGGTACTTACGTACAATGCAGTATCACTCAGCAATGAAATCTATGTCATCAGGCCCATAGCAGCAGAATGAGTGGATTCAGGTACGATGATTCTAACTGAAATAAGTCACACAGAAAAAGAAACATCATAAGATATCACTAATACACGGAATGTAAACTTGGCTACACAGGAACTGCATTCCAAAACAGAACAGGGTCTCAAATTTAGAAAACCAACTTATGCTTGCTTAAGGGGAAAGGTGAGTTGGGGTGCTGCATAAAACCAGAGATTGAAATGAGCACAGATAAAGTTCCTTAAGCCAAATATGGAATAGACAAGAGCTACTCCTTGCTCAACGAAATGGACTCAACACCGCATATTAAACGCCTAAGAATGTACCTGACTAGTAAGTATCTTAAAACCTATGGATTGCTATGTCTCCGAAGGGGAATCAAGCATGTGTACAGGGGCATAAACGCAGCAGTGATAGGATTGGAGAGGTTCGGTGAGCAAATGAAGACCCTTTGAAGTCATATTGCATGGTACCCATTCCACGGGTTTCAACTACCCAGGTTTTAGGTATTCTTCCTTCAGCTAAAACATGCATGTGGAACCCAGAGTATGATCAACCATGTGATCGGGAGACGTGTTCAAATATGTCTCAGTTTTCGTACCCTGGTACTCGGGTGCAACATTCCAGACGCTTTACTAACACTCTCCCCACTTGGAGAGTCAGCGCCTTTAACCTCCTGTTTGGCCCAGTTTGCAATTTCTGCGGAAGATGAACAGGAATAGCGAGAACCAATGAGAGACTAGCTGGAGGTGTCTGGACGGGCAAATTTAACTCTCATTTCCCACCAGGAAGAGGAATTAACCAAAGGCTCAGCGTGCCGTGCCGGAACCAGATTAGGGCCTGAAGCCATCCTGCGGTGTTGCGGCCAGCTCACAAGAAAGCGAGTTGAAGAAAGGAGCTCAGGGGCACTGTAATTCACAAACCTTCAGAGTTATAAATGACAGCTATCGTCCAAAAATAGACTGAAGTAAGGCTGCCAAGAGGACTTGAAAGCGGGGCAGAATTGCAGGAAACCGATTTCAGGAGGTAGACTGGAATTGCATTGAAAGCATAGGAAAAGAGGCAGAACGTCCACAATGATGCACTTGGCCAAAAAGGGCGTATGCGTTTTTTCCTGAATATATTCAGGAAAAAACGCATACGCCCTTTTTGGCCACCCAAGCAAGCTTGCAAAGGAAATCTGCACTACAATGAAGTTTCACTTCCCCCCGGTCAAAAGGGCCATCTGAAAAAAGTGTAAAATCCAGAAAGGCAGGACAGGCCATGGAGAACTGGGAGCCTTGTTATGCTGATGGGCGGGATGTAAATTGCCAACAGACACTCGGGAGAAGTGTATGGTGTTTCCTGAAACATCTAAAAAACAAAGCAACAGAGACTAGGGCACTTCCACTTATGGTCCTATAGCTTACGGAAATTAAAATCAAAAAGACACAGCCACCCCAAAGTTTGGGACGCCTCCGTTTACAAGAACCTCGTTTACCATACAAGTTCAATATCACAGAAAGTGAAAAATGGATAAAGAACTTGTGGTACTTACGTACAATGCAGTATCACTCAGCAATGAAATCTATGTCATCAGGCCCGTAGCAGCAGAATGAGTGGATTCAGGTACGATGATTCTAACTGAAATAAGTCACACAGAAAAAGAAACATCATAAGATATCACTAATACACGGAATGTAAACTTGGCTACACAGGAACTGCATTCCAAAACAGAACAGGGTCTCAAATTTAGAAAACCAACTTATGCTTGCTTAAGGGGAAAGGTGAGTTGGGGTGCTGCATAAAACCAGAGATTGAAATGAGCACAGATAAAGTTCCTTAAGCCAAATATGGAATAGACAAGAGCTACTCCTTGCTCAACGAAATGGACTCAACACCGCATATTAAACGCCTAAGAATGTACCTGACTAGTAAGTATCTTAAAACCTATGGATTGCTATGTCTCCGAAGGGGAATCAAGCATGTGTACAGGGGCATAAACGCAGCAGTGATAGGATTGGAGAGGTTCGGTGAGCAAATGAAGACCCTTTGAAGTCATATTGCATGGTACCCATTCCACGGGTTTCAACTACCCAGGTTTTAGGTATTCTTCCTTCAGCTAAAACATGCATGTGGAACCCAGAGTATGATCAACCATGTGATCGGGAGACGTGTTCAAATATGTCTCAGTTTTCGTACCCTGGTACTCGGGTGCAACATTCCAGACGCTTTACTAACACTCTCCCCACTTGGAGAGTCAGCGCCTTTAACCTCCTGTTTGGCCCAGTTTGCAATTTCTGCGGAAGATGAACAGGAATAGCGAGAACCAATGAGAGACTAGCTGGAGGTGTCTGGACGGGCAAATTTAACTCTCATTTCCCACCAGGAAGAGGAATTAACCAAAGGCTCAGCGTGCCGTGCCGGAACCAGATTAGGGCCTGAAGCCATCCTGCGGTGTTGCGGCCAGCTCACAAGAAAGCGAGTTGAAGAAAGGAGCTCAGGGGCACTGTAATTCACAAACCTTCAGAGTTATAAATGACAGCTATCGTCCAAAAATAGACTGAAGTAAGGCTGCCAAGAGGACTTGAAAGTGGGGCAGAATTGCAGGAAACCGATTTCAGGAGGTAGACTGGAATTGCATTGAAAGCATAGGAAAAGAGGCAGAACGTCCACAATGATGCACTTGGCCAAAAAGGGCGTATGCGTTTTTTCCTGAATATATTCAGGAAAAAACGCATACGCCCTTTTTGGCCACCCAAGCAAGCTTGCAAAGGAAATCTGCACTACAATGAAGTCTCACTTCCCCCCGGTCAAAAGGGCCATCTGAAAAAAGTGTAAAATCCAGAAAGGCAGGACAGGCCATGGAGAACTGGGAGCCTTGTTATGCTGATGGGCGGGATGTAAATTGCCAACAGACACTCGGGAGAAGTGTATGGTGTTTCCTGAAACATCTAAAAAACAAAGCAACAGAGCCTAGGGCACTTCCACTTATGGTCCTATAGCTTAGGGAAATTAAAATCAAAAAGACACAGCCACCCCAAAGTTTGGGATGCCTCTGTTTACAAGAACCTCGTTTACCATACAAGTTCAATATCACAGAAAGTGAAAAATGGATAAAGAACTTGTCGTACTTACGTACAATGCAGTATCACTCAGCAATGAAATCTATGTCATCAGGCCCATAGCAGCAGAATGAGTGGATTCAGGTACGATGATTCTAACTGAAATAAGTCACACAGAAAAAGAAACATCATAAGATATCACTAATACACGGAATGTAAACTTGGCTACACAGGAACTGCATTCCAAAACAGAACAGGGTCTCAAATTTAGAAAACCAACTTATGCTTGCTTAAGGGGAAAGGTGAGTTGGGGTGCTGCATAAAACCAGAGATTGAAATGAGCACAGATAAAGTTCCTTAAGCCAAATATGGAATAGACAAGAGCTACTCCTTGCTCAACGAAATGGACTCAACACCGCATATTAAACGCCTAAGAATGTACCTGACTAGTAAGTATCTTAAAACCTATGGATTGCTATGTCTCCGAAGGGGAATCAAGCATGTGTACAGGGGCATAAACGCAGCAGTGATAGGATTGGAGAGGTTCGGTGAGCAAATGAAGACCCTTTGAAGTCATATTGCATGGTACCCATTCCACGGGTTTCAACTACCCAGGTTTTAGGTATTCTTCCTTCAGCTAAAACATGCATGTGGAACCCAGAGTATGATCAACCATGTGATCGGGAGACGTGTTCAAATATGTCTCAGTTTTCGTACCCTGGTACTCGGGTGCAACATTCCAGACGCTTTACTAACACTCTCCCCACTTGGAGAGTCAGCGCCTTTAACCTCCTGTTTGGCCCAGTTTGCAATTTCTGCGGAAGATGAACAGGAATAGCGAGAACCAATGAGAGACTAGCTGGAGGTGTCTGGACGGGCAAATTTAACTCTCATTTCCCACCAGGAAGAGGAATTAACCAAAGGCTCAGCGTGCCGTGCCGGAACCAGATTAGGGCCTGAAGCCATCCTGCGGTGTTGCGGCCAGCTCACAAGAAAGCGAGTTGAAGAAAGGAGCTCAGGGGCACTGTAATTCACAAACCTGCAGAGTTATAAATGACAGCTATCGTCCAAAAATAGACTGAAGTAAGGCTGCCAAGAGGACTTGAAAGTGGGGCAGAATTGCAGGAAACCGATTTCAGGAGGTAGACTGGAATTGCATTGAAAGCATAGGAAAAGAGGCAGAACGTCCACAATGATGCACTTGGCCAAAAAGGGCGTATGCGTTTTTTCCTGAATATATTCAGGAAAAAACGCATACGCCCTTTTTGGCCACCCAAGCAAGCTTGCAAAGGAAATCTGCACTACAATGAAGTTTCACTTCCCCCCGGTCAAAAGGGCCATCTGAAAAAAGTGTAAAATCCAGAAAGGCAGGACAGGCCATGGAGAACTGGGAGCCTTGTTATGCTGATGGGCGGGATGTAAATTGCCAACAGACACTCGGGAGAAGTGTATGGTGTTTCCTGAAACATCTAAAAAACAAAGCAACAGAGACTAGGGCACTTCCACTTATGGTCCTATAGCTTACGGAAATTAAAATCAAAAAGACACAGCCACCCCAAAGTTTGGGACGCCTCCGTTTACAAGAACCTCGTTTACCGTACAAGTTCAATATCACAGAAAGTGAAAAATGGATAAAGAACTTGTGGTACTTACGTACAATGCAGTATCACTCAGCAATGAAATCTATGTCATCAGGCCCATAGCAGCATAATGAGTGGATTCAGGTACGATGATTCTAACTGAAATAAGTCACACAGAAAAAGAAACATCATAAGATATCACTAATACACGGAATGTAAACTTGGCTACACAGGAACTGCATTCCAAAACAGAACAGGGTCTCAAATTTAGAAAACCAACTTATGCTTGCTTAAGGGGAAAGGTGAGTTGGGGTGCTGCATAAAACCAGAGATTGAAATGAGCACAGATAAAGTTCCTTAAGCCAAATATGGAATAGACAAGAGCTACTCCTTGCTCAACGAAATGGACTCAACACGGCATATTAAACGCCTAAGAATGTACCTGACTAGTAAGTATCTTAAAACCTATGGATTGCTATGTCTCCGAAGGGGAATCAAGCATGTGTACAGGGGCATAAATGCAGCAGTGATAGGATTGGAGAGGTTCGGTGAGCAAATGAAGACCCTTTGAAGTCATATTGCATGGTACCCATTCCACGGGTTTCAACTACCCAGGTTTAAGGTATTCTTCCTTCAGCTAAAACATGCATGTGGAACCCAGAGTATGATCAACCATGTGATCGGGAGACGTGTTCAAATATGTCTCAGTTTTCGTACCCTGGTACTCGGGTGCAACATTCCAGACGCTTTACTAACACTCTCCCCACTTGGAGAGTCAGCACCTTTAACCTCCTGTTTGGCCCAGTTTGCAATTTCTGCGGAAGATGAACAGGAATAGCGAGAACCAATGAGAGGCTAGCTGGAGGTGTCTGGACGGGCAAATTTAACTCTCATTTCCCACCAGGAAGAGGAATTAACCAAAGGCTCAGCGTGCCATGCCGGAACCAGATTAGGGCCTGAAGCCATCCTGCGGTGTTGCGGCCAGCTCACAAGAAAGCGAGTTGAAGAAAGGAGCTCAGGGGCACTGTAATTCACAAACCTGCAGAGTTATAAATGACAGCTATCGTCCAAAAATAGACTGAAGTAAGGCTGCCAAGAGGACTTGAAAGCGGGGCAGAATTGCAGGAAACCGATTTCAGGAGGTAGACTGGAATTGCATTGAAAGCATAGGAAAAGAGGCAGAACGTCCACAATGATGCACTTGGCCAAAAAGGGCGTATGCGTTTTTTCCTGAATATATTCAGGAAAAAACGCATACGCCCTTTTTGGCCAACCAAGCAAGCTTGCAAAGGAAATGTGCACTACAATGAAGTCTCACTTCCCCCCGGTCAAAAGGGCCATCTGAAAAAAGTGTAAAATCCAGAAAGGCAGGACAGGCCATGGAGAACTGGGAGCCTTGTTATGCTGATGGGCGGGATGTAAATTGCCAACAGACACTCGGGAGAAGTGTATGGTGTTTCCTGAAACATCTAAAAAACAAAGCAACAGAGCCTAGGGCACTTCCACTTATGGTCCTATAGCTTAGGGAAATTAAAATCAAAAAGACACAGCCACCCCAAAGTTTGGGATGCCTCTGTTTACAAGAACCTCGTTTACCATACAAGTTCAATATCACAGAAAGTGAAAAATGGATAAAGAACTTGTGGTACTTACGTACAATGCAGTATCACTCAGCAATGAAATCTATGTCATCAGGCCCGTAGCAGCAGAATGAGTGGATTCAGGTACGATGATTCTAACTGAAATAAGTCACACAGAAAAAGAAACATCATAAGATATCACTAATACACGGAATGTAAACTTGGCTACACAGGAACTGCATTCCAAAACAGAACAGGGTCTCAAATTTAGAAAACCAACTTATGCTTGCTTAAGGGGAAAGGTGAGTTGGGGTGCTGCATAAAACCAGAGATTGAAATGAGCACAGATAAAGTTCCTTAAGCCAAATATGGAATAGACAAGAGCTACTCCTTGCTCAACGAAATGGACTCAACACCGCATATTAAACGCCTAAGAATGTACCTGACTAGTAAGTATCTTAAAACCTATGGATTGCTATGTCTCCGAAGGGGAATCAAGCATGTGTACAGGGGCATAAACGCAGCAGTGATAGGATTGGAGAGGTTCGGTGAGCAAATGAAGACCCTTTGAAGTCATATTGCATGGTACCCATTCCACGGGTTTCAACTACCCAGGTTTTAGGTATTCTTCCTTCAGCTAAAACATGCATGTGGAACCCAGAGTATGATCAACCATGTGATCGGGAGACGTGTTCAAATATGTCTCAGTTTTCGTACCCTGGTACTTGGGTGCAACATTCCAGACGCTTTACTAACACTCTCCCCACTTGGAGAGTCAGCGCCTTTAACCTCCTGTTTGGCCCAGTTTGCAATTTCTGCGGAAGATGAACAGGAATAGCGAGAACCAATGAGAGACTAGCTGGAGGTGTCTGGACGGGCAAATTTAACTCTCATTTCCCACCAGGAAGAGGAATTAACCAAAGGCTCAGCGTGCCGTGCCGGAACCAGATTAGGGCCTGAAGCCATCCTGCGGTGTTGCGGCCAGCTCACAAGAAAGCGAGTTGAAGAAAGGAGCTCAGGGGCACTGTAATTCACAAACCTTCAGAGTTATAAATGACAGCTATCGTCCAAAAATAGACTGAAGTAAGGCTGCCAAGAGGACTTGAAAGTGGGGCAGAATTGCAGGAAACCAATTTCAGGAGGTAGACTGGAATTGCATTGAAAGCATAGGAAAAGAGGCAGAACGTCCACAATGATGCACTTGGCCAAAAAGGGCGTATGCGTTTTTTCCTGAATATATTCAGGAAAAAACGCATACGCCCTTTTTGGCCACCCAAGCAAGCTTGCAAAGGAAATCTGCACTACAATGAAGTCTCACTTCCCCCCGGTCAAAAGGGCCATCTGAAAAAAGTGTAAAATCCAGAAAGGCAGGACAGGCCATGGAGAACTGGGAGCCTTGTTATGCTGATGGGCGGGATGTAAATTGCCAACAGACACTCGGGAGAAGTGTATGGTGTTTCCTGAAACATCTAAAAAACAAAGCAACAGAGCCTAGGGCACTTCCACTTATGGTCCTATAGCTTAGGGAAATTAAAATCAAAAAGACACAGCCACCCCAAAGTTTGGGATGCCTCTGTTTACAAGAACCTCGTTTACCATACAAGTTCAATATCACAGAAAGTGAAAAATGGATAAAGAACTTGTCGTACTTACGTACAATGCAGTATCACTCAGCAATGAAATCTATGTCATCAGGCCCATAGCAGCAGAATGAGTGGATTCAGGTACGATGATTCTAACTGAAATAAGTCACACAGAAAAAGAAACATCATAAGATATCACTAATACACGGAATGTAAACTTGGCTACACAGGAACTGCATTCCAAAACAGAACAGGGTCTCAAATTTAGAAAACCAACTTATGCTTGCTTAAGGGGAAAGGTGAGTTGGGGTGCTGCATAAAACCAGAGATTGAAATGAGCACAGATAAAGTTCCTTAAGCCAAATATGGAATAGACAAGAGCTACTCCTTGCTCAACGAAATGGACTCAACACGGCATATTAAACGCCTAAGAATGTACCTGACTAGTAAGTATCTTAAAACCTATGGATTGCTATGTCTCCGAAGGGGAATCAAGCATGTGTACAGGGGCATAAACGCAGCAGTGATAGGATTGGAGAGGTTCGGTGAGCAAATGAAGACCCTTTGAAGTCATATTGCATGGTACCCATTCCACGGGTTTCAACTACCCAGGTTTTAGGTATTCTTCCTTCAGCTAAAACATGCATGTGGAACCCAGAGTATGATCAACCATGTGATCGGGAGACGTGTTCAAATATGTCTCAGTTTTCGTACCCTGGTACTCGGGTGCAACATTCCAGACGCTTTACTAACACTCTCCCCACTTGGAGAGTCAGCGCCTTTAACCTCCTGTTTGGCCCAGTTTGCAATTTCTGCGGAAGATGAACAGGAATAGCGAGAACCAATGAGAGACTAGCTGGAGGTGTCTGGACGGGCAAATTTAACTCTCATTTCCCACCAGGAAGAGGAATTAACCAAAGGCTCAGCGTGCCGTGCCGGAACCAGATTAGGGCCTGAAGCCATCCTGCGGTGTTGCGGCCAGCTCACAAGAAAGCGAGTTGAAGAAAGGAGCTCAGGGGCACTGTAATTCACAAACCTTCAGAGTTATAAATGACAGCTATCGTCCAAAAATAGACTGAAGTAAGGCTGCCAAGAGGACTTGAAAGCGGGGCAGAATTGCAGGAAACCGATTTCAGGAGGTAGACTGGAATTGCATTGAAAGCATAGGAAAAGAGGCAGAACGTCCACAATGATGCACTTGGCCAAAAAGGGCGTATGCGTTTTTTCCTGAATATATTCAGGAAAAAACGCATACGCCCTTTTTGGCCACCCAAGCAAGCTTGCAAAGGAAATCTGCACTACAATGAAGTTTCACTTCCCCCCGGTCAAAAGGGCCATCTGAAAAAAGTGTAAAATCCAGAAAGGCAGGACAGGCCATGGAGAACTGGGAGCCTTGTTATGCTGATGGGCGGGATGTAAATTGCCAACAGACACTCGGGAGAAGTGTATGGTGTTTCCTGAAACATCTAAAAAACAAAGCAACAGAGACTAGGGCACTTCCACTTATGGTCCTATAGCTTACGGAAATTAAAATCAAAAAGACACAGCCACCCCAAAGTTTGGGACGCCTCCGTTTACAAGAACCTCGTTTACCGTACAAGTTCAATATCACAGAAAGTGAAAAATGGATAAAGAACTTGTGGTACTTACGTACAATGCAGTATCACTCAGCAATGAAATCTATGTCATCAGGCCCATAGCAGCATAATGAGTGGATTCAGGTACGATGATTCTAACTGAAATAAGTCACACAGAAAAAGAAACATCATAAGATATCACTAATACACGGAATGTAAACTTGGCTACACAGGAACTGCATTCCAAAACAGAACAGGGTCTCAAATTTAGAAAACCAACTTATGCTTGCTTAAGGGGAAAGGTGAGTTGGGGTGCTGCATAAAACCAGAGATTGAAATGAGCACAGATAAAGTTCCTTAAGCCAAATATGGAATAGACAAGAGCTACTCCTTGCTCAACGAAATGGACTCAACACGGCATATTAAACGCCTAAGAATGTACCTGACTAGTAAGTATCTTAAAACCTATGGATTGCTATGTCTCCGAAGGGGAATCAAGCATGTGTACAGGGGCATAAATGCAGCAGTGATAGGATTGGAGAGGTTCGGTGAGCAAATGAAGACCCTTTGAAGTCATATTGCATGGTACCCATTCCACGGGTTTCAACTACCCAGGTTTAAGGTATTCTTCCTTCAGCTAAAACATGCATGTGGAACCCAGAGTATGATCAACCATGTGATCGGGAGACGTGTTCAAATATGTCTCAGTTTTCGTACCCTGGTACTCGGGTGCAACATTCCAGACGCTTTACTAACACTCTCCCCACTTGGAGAGTCAGCACCTTTAACCTCCTGTTTGGCCCAGTTTGCAATTTCTGCGGAAGATGAACAGGAATAGCGAGAACCAATGAGAGGCTAGCTGGAGGTGTCTGGACGGGCAAATTTAACTCTCATTTCCCACCAGGAAGAGGAATTAACCAAAGGCTCAGCGTGCCATGCCGGAACCAGATTAGGGCCTGAAGCCATCCTGCGGTGTTGCGGCCAGCTCACAAGAAAGCGAGTTGAAGAAAGGAGCTCAGGGGCACTGTAATTCACAAACCTGCAGAGTTATAAATGACAGCTATCGTCCAAAAATAGACTGAAGTAAGGCTGCCAAGAGGACTTGAAAGCGGGGCAGAATTGCAGGAAACCGATTTCAGGAGGTAGACTGGAATTGCATTGAAAGCATAGGAAAAGAGGCAGAACGTCCACAATGATGCACTTGGCCAAAAAGGGCGTATGCGTTTTTTCCTGAATATATTCAGGAAAAAACGCATACGCCCTTTTTGGCCAACCAAGCAAGCTTGCAAAGGAAATGTGCACTACAATGAAGTCTCACTTCCCCCCGGTCAAAAGGGCCATCTGAAAAAAGTGTAAAATCCAGAAAGGCAGGACAGGCCATGGAGAACTGGGAGCCTTGTTATGCTGATGGGCGGGATGTAAATTGCCAACAGACACTCGGGAGAAGTGTATGGTGTTTCCTGAAACATCTAAAAAACAAAGCAACAGAGCCTAGGGCACTTCCACTTATGGTCCTATAGCTTAGGGAAATTAAAATCAAAAAGACACAGCCACCCCAAAGTTTGGGATGCCTCTGTTTACAAGAACCTCGTTTACCATACAAGTTCAATATCACAGAAAGTGAAAAATGGATAAAGAACTTGTGGTACTTACGTACAATGCAGTATCACTCAGCAATGAAATCTATGTCATCAGGCCCGTAGCAGCAGAATGAGTGGATTCAGGTACGATGATTCTAACTGAAATAAGTCACACAGAAAAAGAAACATCATAAGATATCACTAATACACGGAATGTAAACTTGGCTACACAGGAACTGCATTCCAAAACAGAACAGGGTCTCAAATTTAGAAAACCAACTTATGCTTGCTTAAGGGGAAAGGTGAGTTGGGGTGCTGCATAAAACCAGAGATTGAAATGAGCACAGATAAAGTTCCTTAAGCCAAATATGGAATAGACAAGAGCTACTCCTTGCTCAACGAAATGGACTCAACACCGCATATTAAACGCCTAAGAATGTACCTGACTAGTAAGTATCTTAAAACCTATGGATTGCTATGTCTCCGAAGGGGAATCAAGCATGTGTACAGGGGCATAAACGCAGCAGTGATAGGATTGGAGAGGTTCGGTGAGCAAATGAAGACCCTTTGAAGTCATATTGCATGGTACCCATTCCACGGGTTTCAACTACCCAGGTTTTAGGTATTCTTCCTTCAGCTAAAACATGCATGTGGAACCCAGAGTATGATCAACCATGTGATCGGGAGACGTGTTCAAATATGTCTCAGTTTTCGTACCCTGGTACTCGGGTGCAACATTCCAGACGCTTTACTAACACTCTCCCCACTTGGAGAGTCAGCGCCTTTAACCTCCTGTTTGGCCCAGTTTGCAATTTCTGCGGAAGATGAACAGGAATAGCGAGAACCAATGAGAGACTAGCTGGAGGTGTCTGGACGGGCAAATTTAACTCTCATTTCCCACCAGGAAGAGGAATTAACCAAAGGCTCAGCGTGCCGTGCCGGAACCAGATTAGGGCCTCAAGCCATCCTGCGGTGTTGCGGCCAGCTCACAAGAAAGCGAGTTGAAGAAAGGAGCTCAGGGGCACTGTAATTCACAAACCTTCAGAGTTATAAATGACAGCTATCGTCCAAAAATAGACTGAAGTAAGGCTGCCAAGAGGACTTGAAAGTGGGGCAGAATTGCAGGAAACTGATTTCAGGAGGTAGACTGGAATTGCATTGAAAGCATAGGAAAAGAGGCAGAACGTCCACAATGATGCACTTGGCCAAAAAGGGCGTATGCGTTTTTTCCTGAATATATTCAGGAAAAAACGCATACGCCCTTTTTGGCCACCCAAGCAAGCTTGCAAAGGAAATCTGCACTACAATGAAGTTTCACTTCCCCCCGGTCAAAAGGGCCATCTGAAAAAAGTGTAAAATCCAGAAAGGCAGGACAGGCCATGGAGAACTGGGAGCCTTGTTATGCTGATGGGCGGGATGTAAATTGCCAACAGACACTCGGGAGAAGTGTATGGTGTTTCCTGAAACATCTAAAAAACAAAGCAACAGAGCCTAGGGCACTTCCACTTATGGTCCTATAGCTTACGGAAATTAAAATCAAAAAGACACAGCCACCCCAAAGTTTGGGACGCCTCCGTTTACAAGAACCTCGTTTACCGTACAAGTTCAATATCACAGAAAGTGAAAAATGGATAAAGAACTTGTGGTACTTACGTACAATGCAGTATCACTCAGCAATGAAATCTATGTCATCAGGCCCATAGCAGCATAATGAGTGGATTCAGGTACGATGATTCTAACTGAAATAAGTCACACAGAAAAAGATACATCATAAGATATCACTAATACACGGAATGTAAACTTGGCTACACAGGAACTGCATTCCAAAACAGAACAGGGTCTCAAATTTAGAAAACCAACTTATGCTTGCTTAAGGGGAAAGGTGAGTTGGGGTGCTGCATAAAACCAGAGATTGAAATGAGCACAGATAAAGTTCCTTAAGCCAAATATGGAATAGACAAGAGCTACTCCTTGCTCAACGAAATGGACTCAACACGGCATATTAAACGCCTAAGAATGTACCTGACTAGTAAGTATCTTAAAACCTATGGATTGCTATGTCTCCGAAGGGGAATCAAGCATGTGTACAGGGGCATAAACACAGCAGTGATAGGATTGCAGAGGTTCGGTGAGCAAATGAAGACCCTTTGAAGTCATATTGCATGGTACCCATTCCACGGGTTTCAACTACCCAGGTTTTAGGTATTCTTCCTTCAGCTAAAACATGCATGTGGAACCCAGAGTATGATCAACCATGTGATCGGGAGACGTGTTCAAATATGTCTCAGTTTTCGTACCCTGGTACTCGGGTGCAACATTCCAGACGCTTTACTAACACTCTCCCCACTTGGAGAGTCAGCGCCTTTAACCTCCTGTTTGGCCCAGTTTGCAATTTCTGCGGAAGATGAACAGGAATAGCGAGAACCAATGAGAGACTAGCTGGAGGTGTCTGGACGGGCAAATTTAACTCTCATTTCCCACCAGGAAGAGGAATTAACCAAAGGCTCAGCGTGCCGTGCCGGAACCAGATTAGGGCCTGAAGCCATCCTGTGGTTTTGCGGCCAGCTCACAAGAAAGCGAGTTGAAGAAAGGAGCTCAGGGGCACTGTAATTCACAAACCTTCAGAGTTATAAATGACAACTATCGTCCAAAAATAGACTGAAGTAAGGCTGCCAAGAGGACTTGAAAGCGGGGCAGAATTGCAGGAAACCGATTTCAGGAGGTAGACTGGAATTGCATTGAAAGCATAGGAAAAGAGGCAGAACGTCCACAATGATGCACTTGGCCAAAAAGGGCGTATGCGTTTTTTCCTGAATATATTCAGGAAAAAACGCATACGCCCTTTTTGGCCAACCAAGCAAGCTTGCAAAGGAAATCTGCACTACAATGAAGTTTCACTTCCCCCCGGTCAAAAGGGCCATCTGAAAAAAGTGTAAAATCCAGAAAGGCAGGACAGGCCACGGAGGACTGGGAGCCTTGTTATGCTGATGGGCGGGATGTAAATTGCCAACAGACACTCGGGAGAAGTGTATGGTGTTTCCTGAAACATCTAAAAAACAAAGCAACAGAACCTAGGGCACTTCCACTTATGGTCCTATAGCTTAGGGAAATTAAAATCAAAAAGACACAGCCACCCCAAAGTTTGGGACGCCTCTGTTTACAAGAACCTCGTTTACCGTACAAGTTCAATATCACAGAAAGTGAAAAATGGATAAAGAACTTGTGGTACTTACGTACAATGCAGTATCACTCAGCAATGAAATCTATGTCATCAGGCCCGTAGCAGCATAATGAGTGGATTCAGGTACGATGATTCTAACTGAAATAAGTCACACAGAAAAAGAAACATCATAAGATATCACTAATACACGGAATGTAAACTTGGCTACACAGGAACTGCATTCCAAAACAGAACAGGGTCTCAAATTTAGAAAACCAACTTATGCTTGCTTAAGGGGAAAGGTGAGTTGGGGTGCTGCATAAAACCAGAGATTGAAATGAGCACAGATAAAGTTCCTTAAGCCAAATATGGAATAGACAAGAGCTACTCCTTGCTCAACGAAATGGACTCAACACGGCATATTAAACGCCTAAGAATGTACCTGACTAGTAAGTATCTTAAAACCTATGGATTGCTATGTCTCCGAAGGGGAATCAAGCATGTGTACAGGGGCATAAACGCAGCAGTGATAGGATTGGAGAGGTTCGGTGAGCAAATGAAGACCCTTTGAAGTCATATTGCATGGTACCCATTCCACGGGTTTCAACTACCCAGGTTTAAGGTATTCTTCCTTCAGCTAAAACATGCATGTGGAACCCAGAGTATGATCAACCATGTGATCGGGAGACGTGTTCAAATATGTCTCAGTTTTCGTACCCTGGTACTCGGGTGCAACATTCCAGACGCTTTACTAACACTCTCCCCACTTGGAGAGTCAGCACCTTTAACCTCCTGTTTGGCCCAGTTTGCAATTTCTGCGGAAGATGAACAGGAATAGCGAGAACCAATGAGAGGCTAGCTGGAGGTGTCTGGACGGGCAAATTTAACTCTCATTTCCCACCAGGAAGAGGAATTAACCAAAGGCTCAGCGTGCCATGCCGGAACCAGATTAGGGCCTGAAGCCATCCTGCGGTGTTGCGGCCAGCTCACAAGAAAGCGAGTTGAAGAAAGGAGCTCAGGGGCACTGTAATTCACAAACCTGCAGAGTTATAAATGACAGCTATCGTCCAAAAATAGACTGAAGTAAGGCTGCCAAGAGGACTTGAAAGCGGGGCAGAATTGCAGGAAACCGATTTCAGGAGGTAGACTGGAATTGCATTGAAAGCATAGGAAAAGAGGCAGAACGTCCACAATGATGCACTTGGCCAAAAAGGGCGTATGCGTTTTTTCCTGAATATATTCAGGAAAAAACGCATACGCCCTTTTTGGCCAACCAAGCAAGCTTGCAAAGGAAATGTGCACTACAATGAAGTCTCACTTAACCCCGGTCAAAAGGGCCATCTGAAAAAAGTGTAAAATCCAGAAAGGCAGGACAGGCCATGGAGAACTGGGAGCCTTGTTATGCTGATGGGCGGGATGTAAATTGCCAACAGACACTCGGGAGAAGTGTATGGTGTTTCCTGAAACATCTAAAAAACAAAACAACAGAGCCTAGGGCACTTCCACTTATGGTCCTATAGCTTAGGGAAATTAAAATCAAAAAGACACAGCCACCCCAAAGTTTGGGACGCCTCCGTTTACAAGAACCTCGTTTACCGTACAAGTTCAATATCATAGAAAGTGAAAAATGGATAAAGAACTTGTGGTACTTACGTACAATGCAGTATCACTCAGCAATGAAATCTATGTCATCAGGCCCGTAGCAGCATAATGAGTGGATTCAGGTACGATGATTCTAACTGAAATAAGTCACACAGAAAAAGAAACATCATAAGATATCACTAATACACGGAATGTAAACTTGGCTACACAGGAACTGCATTCCAAAACAGAACAGGGTCTCAAATTTAGAAAACCAACTTATGCTTGCTTAAGGGGAAAGGTGAGTTGGGGTGCTGCATAAAACCAGAGATTGAAATGAGCACAGATAAAGTTCCTTAAGCCAAATATGGAATAGACAAGAGCTACTCCTTGCTCAACGAAATGGACTCAAAACCCCATATTAAACGCCTAAGAATGTACCTGACTAGTAAGTATCTTAAAACCTATGGATTGCTATGTCTCCAAAAGAGAATCAAGCGTGTGTACAGGGGCATAAACGCAGCAGTGATAGGATTGGAGAGGTTCGGTGAGCAAATGAAGACCCTTTGAAGTCATATTGCATGGTACCCATTACACGGGTCTCAACTCTCCAGGTTTAAGGTATTCTTCCTTCAGCTAAAACATGCATGTGGAACCCAGAGTATGATCAACCATGTGATCGGGAGACGTGTTCAAATATGTCTCAGTTTTCGTACCCTGGTACTCGGGTGCAACATTCCAGACGCTTTACTAACACTCTCCCCACTTGGAGAGTCAGCGCCTTTAACCTCCTGTTTGGCCCAGTTTGCAATTTCTGCGGAAGATGAACAGGAATAGCGAGAACCAATGAGAGACTAGCTGGAGGTGTCTGGACGGGCAAATTTAACTCTCATTTCCCACCAGGAAGAGGAATTAACCAAAGGCTCAGCGTGCCGTGCCGGAACCAGATTAGGGCCTGAAGCCATCCTGCGGTGTTGCGGCCAGCTCACAAGAAAGCGAGTTGAAGAAAGGAGCTCAGGGGCACTGTAATTCACAAACCTTCAGAGTTATAAATGACAGCTATCGTCCAAAAATAGACTGAAGTAAGGCTGCCAAGAGGACTTGAAAGTGGGGCAGAATTGCAGGAAACCGATTTCAGGAGGTAGACTGGAATTGCATTGAAAGCATAGGAAAAGAGGCAGAACGTCCACAATGATGCACTTGGCCAAAAAGGGCGTATGCGTTTTTTCCTGAATATATTCAGGAAAAAACGCATACGCCCTTTTTGGCCAACCAAGCAAGCTTGCAAAGGAAATCTGCACTACAATGAAGTTTCACTTCCCCCCAGTCAAAAGGGCCATCTGAAAAAAGTGTAAAATCCAGAAAGGCAGGACAGGCCATGGAGAACTGGGAGCCTTGTTATGCTGATGGGCGGGATGTAAATTGCCAACAGACACTCGGGAGAAGTGTATGGTGTTTCCTGAAACATCTAAAAAACAAAGCAACAGAGCCTAGGGCACTTCCACTTATGGTCCTATAGCTTACGGAAATTAAAATCAAAAAGACACAGCCACCCCAAAGTTTGGGACGCCTCCGTTTACAAGAACCTCGTTTACCGTACAAGTTCAATATCACAGAAAGTGAAAAATGGATAAAGAACTTGTGGTACTTACGTACAATGCAGTATCACTCAGCAATGAAATCTATGTCATCAGGCCCATAGCAGCATAATGAGTGGATTCAGGTACGATGATTCTAACTGAAATAAGTCACACAGAAAAAGAAACATCATAAGATATCACTAATACACGGAATGTAAACTTGGCTACACAGGAACTGCATTCCAAAACAGAACAGGGTCTCAAATTTAGAAAACCAACTTATGCTTGCTTAAGGGGAAAGGTGAGTTGGGGTGCTGCATAAAACCAGAGATTGAAATGAGCACAGATAAAGTTCCTTAAGCCAAATATGGAATAGACAAGAGCTACTCCTTGCTCAACGAAATGGACTCAACACGGCATATTAAACGCCTAAGAATGTACCTGACTAGTAAGTATCTTAAAACCTATGGATTGCTATGTCTCCGAAGGGGAATCAAGCATGTGTACAGGGGCATAAACGCAGCAGTGATAGGATTGGAGAGGTTCGGTGAGCAAATGAAGACCCTTTGAAGTCATATTGCATGGTACCCATTCCACGGGTTTCAACTACCCAGGTTTTAGGTATTCTTCCTTCAGCTAAAACATGCATGTGGAACCCAGAGTATGATCAACCATGTGATCGGGAGACGTGTTCAAATATGTCTCAGTTTTCGTACCCTGGTACTCGGGTGCAACATTCCAGACGCTTTACTAACACTCTCCCCACTTGGAGAGTCAGCACCTTTAACCTCCTGTTTGGCCCAGTTTGCAATTTCTGCGGAAGATGAACAGGAATAGCGAGAACCAATGAGAGGCTAGCTGGAGGTGTCTGGACGGGCAAATTTAACTCTCATTTCCCACCAGAAAGAGGAATTAACCAAAGGCTCAGCGTGCCGTGCCGGAACCAGATTAGGGCCTGAAGCCATCCTGCGGTTTTGCGGCCAGCTCACAAGAAAGCGAGTTGAAGAAAGGAGCTCAGGGGCACTGTAATTCACAAAACTGCAGAGTTATAAATGACAGCTATCGTCCAAAAATAGACTGAAGTAAGGCTGCCAAGAGGACTTGAAAGCGGGGCAGAATTGCAGGAAACCGATTTCAGGAGGTAGACTGGAATTGCATTGAAAGCATAGGAAAAGAGGCAGAACGTCCACAATGATGCACTTGGCCAAAAAGGGCGTATGCGTTTTTTCCTGAATATATTCAGGAAAAAACGCATACGCCCTTTTTGGCCAACCAAGCAAGCTTGCAAAGGAAATCTGCACTACAATGAAGTTTCACTTCCCCCCGGTCAAAAGGGCCATCTGAAAAAAGTGTAAAATCCAGAAAGGCAGGACAGGCCATGGAGAACTGGGAGCCTTGTTATGCTGATGGGCGGGATGTAAATTGCCAACAGACACTCGGGAGAAGTGTATGGTGTTTCCTGAAACATCTAAAAAACAAAGCAACAGAGCCTAGGGCACTTCCACTTATGGTCCTATAGCTTAGGGAAATTAAAATCAAAAAGACACAGCCACCCCAAAGTTTGGAACGGCTCTGTTTACAAGAACCTCGTTTACCATACAAGTTCAATATCACAGAAAGTGAAAAATGGATAAAGAACTTGTGGTACTTACGTACAATGCAGTATCACTCAGCAATGAAATCTATGTCATCAGGCCCGTAGCAGCATAATGAGTGGATTCAGGTACGATGATTCTAACTGAAATAAGTCACACAGAAAAAGAAACATCATAAGATATCACTAATACACGGAATGTAAACTTGGCTACACAGGAACTGCATTCCAAAACAGAACAGGGTCTCAAATTTAGAAAACCAACTTATGCTTGCTTAAGGGGAAAGGTGAGTTGGGGTGCTGCATAAAACCAGAGATTGAAATGAGCACAGATAAAGTTCCTTAAGCCAAATATGGAATAGACAAGAGCTACTCCTTGCTCAATGAAATGGACTCAACACCGCATATTAAACGCCTAAGAATGTACCTGACTAGTAAGTATCTTAAAACCTATGGATTGCTATGTCTCCAAAGGGGAATCAAGCATGTGTACAGGGACATAAAGGCAGCAGTGATAGGATTGGAGAGGTTCGGTGAGCAAATGAAGACCCTTTGAAGTCATATTGCATGGTACCCATTCCACGGGTTTCAACTACCCAGGTTTTAGGTATTCTTCCTTCAGCTAAAACATGCATGTGGAACCCAGAGTATGATCAACCATGTGATCGGGAGACGTGTTCAAATATGTCTCAGTTTTCGTACCCTGGTACTCGGGTGCAACATTCCAGACGCTTTACTAACACTCTCCCCACTTGGAGAGTCAGCACCTTTAACCTCCTGTTTGGCCCAGTTTGCAATTTCTGCGGAAGATGAACAGGAATAGCGAGAACCAATGAGAGACTAGCTGGAGGTGTCTGGACGGGCAAATTTAACTCTCATTTCCCACCAGGAAGAGGAATTAACCAAAGGCTCAGCGTGCCGTGCCGGAACCAGATTAGGGCCTGAAGCCATCCTGCGGTGTTGCGGCCAGGTCACAAGAAAGCGAGTTGAAGAAAGGAGCTCAGGGGCACTGTAATTCACAAACCTGCAGAGTTATAAAAGACAGCTATCGTCCAAAAATAGACTGAAGTAAGGCTGCCAAGAGGACTTGAAAGCGGGGCAGAATTGCAGGAAACCGATTTCAGGAGGTAGACTGGAATTGCATTGAAAGCATAGGAAAAGAGGCAGAACGTCCACAATGATGCACTTGGCCAAAAAGAGCGTATGCGTTTTTTCCTGAATATATTCAGGAAAAAACGCATACGCCCTTTTTGGCCAACCAAGCAAGCTTGCAAAGGAAATCTGCACTACAATGAAGTTTCACTTCCCCCCGGTCAAAAGGGCCATCTGAAAAAAGTGTAAAATCCAGAAAGGCAGGACAGGCCATGGAGAACTGGGAGCCTTGTTATGCTGATGGGCGGGATGTAAATTGCCAACAGACACTCGGGAGAAGTGTATGGTGTTTCCTGAAACATCTAAAAAACAAAGCAACAGAGCCTAGGGCACTTCCACTTATGGTCCTATAGCTTAGGGAAATTAAAATCAAAAAGACACAGCCACCCCAAAGTTTGGAACGGCTCTGTTTACAAGAACCTCGTTTACCATACAAGTTCAATATCACAGAAAGTGAAAAATGGATAAAGAACTTGTGGTACTTACGTACAATGCAGTATCACTCAGCAATGAAATCTATGTCATCAGGCCCGTAGCAGCATAATGAGTGGATTCAGGTACGATGATTCTAACTGAAATAAGTCACACAGAAAAAGAAACATCATAAGATATCACTAATACACGGAATGTAAACTTGGCTACACAGGAACTGCATTCCAAAACAGAACAGGGTCTCAAATTTAGAAAACCAACTTATGCTTGCTTAAGGGGAAAGGTGAGTTGGGGTGCTGCATAAAACCAGATATTGAAATGAGCACAGATAAAGTTCCTTAAGCCAAATATGGAATAGACAAGAGCTACTCCTTGCTCAACGAAATGGACTCAACACGGCATATTAAACGCCTAAGAATGTACCTGACTAGTAAGTATCTTAAAACCTATGGATTGCTATGTCTCCGAAGGGGAATCAAGCATGTGTACAGGGGCATAAACGCAGCAGTGATAGGATTGGAGAGGTTCGGTGAGCAAATGAAGACCCTTTGAAGTCATATTGCATGGTACCCATTCCACGGGTTTCAACTACCCAGGTTTTAGGTATTCTTCCTTCAGCTAAAACATGCATGTGGAACCCAGAGTATGATCAACCATGTGATCGGGAGACGTGTTCAAATATGTCTCAGTTTTCGTACCCTGGTACTCGGGTGCAACATTCCAGACGCTTTACTAACACTCTCCCGACTTGGAGAGTCAGCGCCTTTAACCTCCTGTTTGGCCCAGTTTGCAATTTCTGCGGAAGATGAACAGGAATAGCGAGAACCAATGAGAGACTAGCTGGAGGTGTCTGGACGGGCAAATTTAACTCTCATTTCCCACCAGGAAGAGGAATTAACCAAAGGCTCAGCGTGCCGTGCCGGAACCAGAT